>NC_090304.1:49059168-49688058 GCF_039906515.1 Pseudorca crassidens | reverse complement strand
TTCTGACTGATGAGGGTAGGAATTGTACAATATTTTTGATCTGTCCTGGTTTTTCCTATGCACTTATGGAGGCTTGTCAAACAGTAGGAGCCCTGGTATTGTTGCAGAAGAAAGAGCACTTTTAAAATGCAGTTGTTTTACACAAGGCTTAGAGGTATTCAGTTTTTGATCCCTGTTTCTCTCACCCGGTCACTGTGATCTGCCCAAAGTAGTGAGATGCAGAATGAGGAGAGTTTATAGCTGGGTTCTTTCTACGGCGGGGCAAGCTCAAGTGAGGGGACGCTGCAGTGAATACCTGTTGATACAAGGAGGAAAAGGAAGCGTAAATCATGGTGGCCAGGAAGTTTCATGGATGGATCCAGAGGCTGGCTTTGGTGCTAGACCCTTTCTTAGGAAACCCCCTTTTAAATTCCTTGACTGGGCTGGGTGTGACTGCAGGTACCCCAAGGGTTGGCTTCCAAGTGAGGCCAGGGTTGCCCTATGTACAAGCATGGCACCTAGGCTGTTGCTTTGAAGATAGGTCCTTCTTGCATATTAATCCTGTTTCTCCATACAGTGTCTCCTTGGCCCCTGAACCCTAGCTCAAAGCTTGGCTGTCATTGGGCTATGAAGGCAGATGTAGGTCAAACTGTGCAGAAGACCTGAGGAGCATCTCTGCTGTCCCAGTGACATCCCTGTTTGTAACTGATAATATGTCCTTTTTTCACCCTAAAATATGAGTGCCTGACATAAAATGAATTTTCTTTTGGGGGGGAGGAAGTGTTCTTTATTTTAGACACAGTGCTAAAAGAGATGAAGTTTTGAATTTAGGCATTAGCTAGCTGTCAGGAAGATTTGTGTGTTTGTACATGCCATAGGTAAGAGGCACTCCAGCATCCCTCGTAAGCAGCCCCTGGCTTGAGCTTATGGAGACAGCCCTCCACACAACATATTTTAGAGGCTTGGCTATGTTGATTATACTACTTAGGCTTCTCTTTTGGTCTTTTCTTCCTCTCAGTTCAGAAATTAGTTTCTATTGTCACAGTAATATTGAAGCCCAGGGAGGAAATCTCAGAGACCCTAGGTGCTGGGAATGACTATAGTTTGTGGTAACCTGGAGGCCCCAGCACTGTTGTTCTGGTAGGTTATCACCTTGGGCCTGTCTGGGACTTTGACTCAGATAAGAACTCATTTTTGCAAAGAGGTGGACTGGGCTCATGGACGGGGCTCTTCTAAAGGATTTGGTGAGGAGCTGTCTACACAGCCAGGAACTCTTGTAGCCTTTCCAGTCCCTCTGTATCCTCAGAACACAGGAGTTTTACTTACCCTTAAAGCTTCCACTTTTCTAAATCAGACTCAACATATCTAGTCAATTTGTATGTTCTCTAAAGTTTGTATTTTACACAGCTGTTTTTCCCATAGTCTCGCAATTGCTCTATTAGAATGCAGGGCAGGTGGTATTATCCCCATTTTTATTGTTGAAGAAATTGAGTCCTATGCTCAGTTTTCTGATTTTTTTTTAAAAGATTTTTTTGATGTGGACCATTTTTAAAGTCTTTATTGAATTTGTTACAATATTACTTCTGTTTATGTTTTGGTTTTTTGGCTGCAAGGCATGTGGGATCTTAGCTCCCTGACCAGGGATTGAACCCGCACCCTCTGCATTGGAAGACAAAGTCTTAACTACTGGACCACCAAGGAAGTCCCACGTTTTCTGATTCTTAAGTCCTAGACTTCTTCTGTCTTCTCAGGCCCTGCCCTGTTAAAGGAGCACTAGGTAAGGCCAAGAGAATGTTACTTTCCTCTTGGTGAGTTAGTTAGGCAGCCCCTGGTGACTCTGTAGCAGAGATCCAAAAAAAGGCTGTCTTTTTCTCCTCTGGAGGGTCTTCTGCAGGGGCCAGAAAATTGCATTTTTTCTCTTGTTGGATGTACATGGCTATCTTAAAGGTCTGCCCCTCCAGGGAAGGCAGGTGCTCTGCTAGAAGGCCTTCTCATTGGGAGAGGCCATTCCTGTCACCTTCTGGCTCTTTGATGCCTGTATACCCAGTTGTGCTAAGTTACTTTCTCAGTAAAGATCTGTGCTTGACTGTGCTGCTCTGAAGCCTGCACTTCTGAAACTGCCTGGAATTGATGCTTGGAACCTCCCTTAGACTCTGGACTCATTGCCTCCAGCAACTAAAAATGTTTCCTGCAGAATGTGTGTGAGGGGTCCCACGTGAGTCTGGAGTTGTGACTGCCAGTGTTGGTTGAGGACCTCTACTCAGGAACTGTAGTTCTACTCAGTATAACTAGAACTGGGCTTTGGAGGATAGGCCTCTAGGCAGTTTATGGAGTGCAGGTTGGCTTCTCAATTCACCCCTAATGGAGTGGGAGGCCAGAGTCTTGCCTGCCCACCCAGCTAGTTGCTGCTGCCTCCAAGGCTATAAATGGCCTGGCCATCTTGGTGGCTATGCTAATTTTAGCTGAGGGTGGTTCCCGGAACTGGATTGGAGCCAAGGGCAGGTGGGTGCGGCTTGGCTGAGGCTAATATTGGGGGATGGGCAGAGGGTCACACTAATCCTGGGGCAGCTAGGACATCATCTGCACCCACACCTCAGCTTTGACAATCATCCTTAACCAGGTTAATTTATTCAGCAAACATTGAACAGTGTCAGCTCACGTGCTGTGTATTCAGCATATATTTGAGTGCCTGCTCTGGGCCAGGCACTGTGTTTGGTGTTGGGAATTAAAGGATGAACAAAACAGACATGTTCTCTGCCCTCATGGAGTTTACAGTCTAGTGGGGAGATAGAAAATAAATACATAAATAAATATAGTGTCTTGTAATTTTTGTGGAAGAAAACATAAACAGAGTACTGTGATGGAGAACGGGAAGAGGACAGAGATCCAGCTGAAGTAGGAACCCAGTGCCTAGCAAGACATTAATAACATCAGTAACATCAACAATAATAGCAACTGACATTTTTTAGTGCCTACTGTGTGGCAGGCACTATTCCAAACATTTTATTCTTTTTAATTCTTACAGCCATCCTGTGTGCTTGGTATTATCCCTGTTTTATAAGTGAGGAACTGAAATCATAGAGAGGTCAAGTAAATTACCCAAGGTTATACAGATAGTAGGGAATAGAGCCAGAATTTGAACCCAGGCAGTCTGACTCTTATCCCCACCTCCACCTCAGCCACTAGGTTATACACTCTTTCAGAACTTTGTGATAAGCGCTGTAGTAGAGGTATGATATATGCATACAAAAGGCTGTGGGAAGCCCAGAGGAGCAAGTGACTAACCCTGCCTGGGAGAGCTGGGGGAGGCTTCTCAGTTTCCTCCATAATTTTTCTCAGATCTTGGGGAGATAAAAAGTGGTTGCCTAATTCAAAAGTTAAGAGGTGGAAACATCAGTTAGTTCAACTTATTTATTTTTACATATGAGGAAACTGATGTCCAGAGAGGCGTCACATAGAAATTCCACAATGGGTTATTAGTAGAACTAGACTAAGACATTTGAGTCAGGGACCCTGGCGTAATCAGTTATTCAATCCACAAGTCTGTAATGAGTGCTTACTGCTTGCTTTGTACTATGGAAGGAATTTAGGGCTACCAAAGTAGTCTAGTTTGGGGGTGGGGGTAGGGATATATATTTAGAGACTATTAAATACAACATAATGCACAAGCTTAATGAAGCACAAAACCAAGCAGGGTAGACAGTGTAGGCTAAGGATTACAAGAGCTCTGCGTGGGCTGAGCTAGGCTAAGGTGGCTGGGGAGGGCTTCCTGGAAGGAGGGGTTGTGCGGAGGCATAAGAGAACGGGGTGGGGAGTGGTCTGACTTGGGGATTGTTGGAGGGAAGGGGGCATTGTAGAGGTCTGGATCACCAGTGTGAGCACATGGGGTCTCACTGGCGGCTGAACAATAACTGGGCAGAGTTGCTTCACAGTTGGCCAACTACCTCGCATGAGGGCTGGTAGACAGGAAGACTGCAGTCACGTGTGGTCTGTGGCAGGTCTCATAACTACTGTAATTTTGAAGTAATGATGATTATGAATAATATTTGGAGATATCTATACCAATGTAATGTGACATGAAAATGTCTGTACTTTCTGTTGGTGACAAAATCATAGGTAGTGCTAATAATATTATGGTTGGTTATTATGTATGATTGAAGGAAATGCTAACTTTCAGTAAGAGAATGTTGAAAATAAAGATGTAATTTCTTTCCCATCCAAATCACACCCCCCCCCCCCAATTCTTCTCATGGGCTCCTTAGGAATGTGGAGCCATCATGCTAAGAACTCCTGTTCTCTGACAAGGAAGGGATGAGGTCCTGATGGGAGGGTTTCCTAGGTCTTCACAGGACTTGAGTTTGAGCCCCAGGGGGCCCCTCATTTCCTGCTGAGTGGCTTTGAGATACAGTGCTGAGTGACTTCATGGGCAGGCTGTGGTATACTGCTTTCTGTGAGAAATGATTCTCCAGGAAACCCAGCAGTTCTGGCTGTCAAAGTTTTTGGGAGAGTGAAAGATACCAAACTGGGTCTCCAACAGAGCTTTCTTTTTTTGTTACTGCTGATCAAAAAAAAATTATGAACTATTAAGATATACAACTAAGTATAAAGAATAATACATTGAATACGCCTGTGCCCATAACACAGTGTAAGAAATCAAGTAATAACAATACAGAGCTTTCTTTATTACCCCCTGGATATTTTGTATAAATTTCTAATTTAACACATAGCACACTGTACATATATTTGCTCACTTACAAGTGTAAGCTCTTTGTGGAAGAAAGGAGGGGTTGTATTTTATTTATCTCTGTTTTTATTGTGCCCAGCCTAAAATTTCTGTTAAAGTTTGTTGGAAAAGCTGAAATCAGGGCCTGTTTGAATGGATCATATTTTCTCTCTTCCTTTCATACCTTCTCATATATCTTGGTACACATTCTGGGCTTTTCAGCAACCCTTCATGGTGTTGCTCACCCAGGGCACTTTGTATTTTCATCCAAGTTCAGATCTGTTTATCCCTTTTCAATGTACTATTTTATTTTATTTTATTTATTTTTTTTTAAATTTTTAATTTTTTTTGCGGTACGTGGGCCTCTCACTGTTGTGGCCTCTCCCGTTGCGGAGCACAGGCTCCGGATGCGCAGGCTCAGCAGCCATGGCTCACGGGCCCAGCCGCTCCGCAGCATGTGGGATCTTCCCGGACCAGGGCACGAACCCGTGTCCCCTGCATCGGCAGGCGGACTCAACCACTGCACCACCAGGGAAGCCCGTATTATTTTATCTTATCCTCAACTTTGGAAGTAGGTATACCTGTTTTTATTATTATGCCCATTTTTTTTGGCCGAGCCACGTGACATGCAGGATCTTACTTCCCCAACCAGGGATTGAACCCCTGCGCCGTGCAGTGGAAGCATGGAGTCCTAACCACTGGACCACCAGGGAATTCCCATTATGCCCATTTTAAAGGTGAAGAATTCGTAGCTGAGAAATTTGTGTTCTTTGTCACATAACTAAAAAGTGGCAGGATCAGAACCATAACTCTGGGGATCTGTGTATCAAGCCCTTGTTGTTTTTATCAAAACACAGTACCTGTCAGTGTGTCCCTCACCAATCTGGCATACAGAGCCTTAGCCTCAATGGTCTGGCCATAGCTGTGCTAACAAAGGTGTTTGAGTAGTCTTGTCACCTATGACAAAGTGCTGCTCTGGAGGATGATGGAGTCTATAATCTTACCAATCATGCTACCCTGTTGGAGTTACCTGTGTATGTGCCGGCCTTCCTTGAAAAAAACTCCTCGAGGGTTAGGACAGGAAGCTCCTAGCACAAGCCTTGGCACATGGTATACTTTACATACTGTAGAGTTTGTAAAACTGAATTGAAGGGGATTTATTGTCTGGTTCTTTTTCAACTGTAGTTTACTAGGTTGGAAGTTGAAGAAGTTTTACTTCGAAAGGGTTAGGTAAAGTGGAAGAAGTAAGCTTCACTTATTTAGAAAGTTCACTGTTCTAGAATTTCTCATTTTTTGGGAATTCCCTGGTGGTCCAGTGATTAGGACTCTTGTGCTTTCACTGCTGGGGTCCAGGTTCGATCCCTGTTCGGGGAACTAAGATCCTGCAAGCCATGTGGTGAGGCAAAACAAACAAACAAACAAAAAATAGAATTTCTTGTTTTTTGCTTTTGTTAAAAAAGTCATCCAGATCAGTTTGAGTCCAATGGCCTCATTTTGCTTGGAAGAAGTTTGTCTAGGATTTTAAAGAAACCAGACTCTTATTGTTGCAGGCCTTAGCATGAGAATGCGGTTGGGAGTAGCTGGGAAACTGTCTAGTTCCACAAAAGACCTATGTGTAGTGGGGAGGAGAGAGTTGGGAAATGAGTGGGTGGGGCTGGGTAGAAGCTCAGATGAGATGATTGGCTTTGGTTGGCAAAAGGGTCTCAGTTGGCCACAGCCAGCAGACATAAATATCTGGATTTAGGGGAGCTTCAGAGTTCCAGCTTTTTTTCTTACTGTCTGTGGACCTTGCAGAGGGTAAGTCACTTTGCCTCTCTCAGCCTTAGTTTTTTCATTTGTAGAAAGAGCATAACCTTAATGAATAGATTTGTAGTGAGGATCAAATGAGATAACTTATGTGGTGAAAGGGCTTTATAAACTCTAAAGTACCACACAATTAGGGATAGTGGGGTCCTCACAACCTCTGCTTTTATGGGCCTGGAAAAGCCTCAGTCAGAATCTGAGTGTCTTCTTACGGTTGCGCCTCTCTAATGGAAGTTGCTTCTCTGGAACTGCTGTAGTGCCATTGTTTTACATCAGGTGTACCCACCAGACTTATATGAACCCTGCGTGTGGCCAAATTAGGCTTTTACTCAAAGCTTACTCTAGGCCATAGGGAAGCTGTTGATAAAGTCTGGGTGCTAGTATTTCACCTTATTTCCGGCCTATATCCCCTTCCTTTTGCTGGCTGTAACCACTTCCCTAGCCCCACCTGCAGACTTGAAACGGCTGACCAGATGGGCCTAGTCCCTACCTGTATTGGTACATAACAAATTATCCTTAAATGCAGAGGCTTAAAATAGTAAACATTTATTATTTTCAGTTTCTGTGGGTTAGGAATCTGGGTGCTGCTTAGCTGGGTGCCTCTGGCTCAAGGTCTCTCATAAGGTTGTAGTCAAGCTGTTGGGCTGGGACTGAAGGCTCAACTGCGGGGAGAGTATTTACTTTCAAGCTCATTTATGAGCTACCATTTATGTTGGTAGGCCTTGGTCCTTTGCCACATGGGCCTCTGCACTGGGCTGCCTCATGACCTGACAGTTGGCTTCCCCCAGGACAAGTGATCCAAGAGGGAGCGCCCAAGATGAGAGCTGCAATCTTTTTATTGCCTAATCTTGCAATTGATGTGCCACAACTTCTGCCATATTCTATTTGTTAGAAACAAGTCAAGGTGAAGGGATTATACAATGGCATGAATACCAGGAGGGTAGGGATCACTGGGGGCCATCATAGAGGATGCCTGTGACATCATTCTAGGGCCATGATCTTGGGAACAATGGGTGCTGAGTCCTCTTAGTTTTCCTCTGACTTCCTTTGCTTGCCTCCTAGAGTCTTGTGGTGTCTTTCTGTACTCCCTTTGGTATTATGTCCTTTTGATTCATGCATGACCGCATTGCTTTGACATGTAGAGTTGACATGGCCCTTCCACCTGTATTCCTCCCCTGTTTTAAACCCAATTCTAAACTAGATTTTTATCCTAGGTTCTAGTCATGCCTCCCAACTCCTTGTTTGGTACCTTTAGTTCTGGAGCACATTGTACAGCCACTGACCTTGGAGGCTTTACTGCCCCAACTTGCCTTCTGAGAGCTAGACTTATAAGTGGCATTGAACTGGGACTTACACATTGACAGCTGAAAAACTTACTCTGACCTTTAGGGCCGTTGATGTTGGGTGCTATCACATCCTAGTGTGTCAAAGTTGGAAGGGCTTTTAAGTACCATCTCAACTAAACTCCTCAGTCTACATATGACAGGAACAAATTTGCCCAAGGTCTCAGTTGGGGCCAGAATCTAATTTTGTCTGATTATTATTCACATGCTGTTCCCACTCTGTTGTGGAGCTTCTTTACCCTAACACAGCCAGTTTGGGTTGTTAGGGGGTCTGAGACCTATACAGAGGAAAACCAGAAAGCAGTTCACAATATTGTATTGTGTTCACAGAAATTGTGCTGGGCAGAACTGGGGGGGTATGCAAAGTCAGTGCTGCTTCTGAGGATCTTCCCTGCCCAGCTAGGGAGCTTTTATATGATGCGCAGAAAAAGAAGCCCAGTGATATCTGTGGCGTATGGTGACTAATGTCTGCATTCTGTACTCCCCTGGCAATCTCAATTCAAGCAAGGAGAGATCTGTTTGTTTTGATGTACAGAGCAGATTTCCCGAAGGAGGTGGGTCAGAGTGTCGTACTGCATATCTCACCATTGTTTGGCTCAGCTGGTTGCTTTATGTATAGATTTGGGGCCTCCGCAGGCAGGGTAAATGTATCTAAAGCCCTGTGGGGTTACTCGTGGCCACCTAGGGGGACCTTTCTGGGCACTGAGAATTTGACAAAGCCTTGCCTGTGTTGGCACAACTTGCTAAGGCAGGCGAGACTTGAGTAGGGATGGCTATGGCCCTGTCATGTTGATCAGAGTGGAGCAGATTTATTTCAGTGAGAGACCTGCAAGGAAAAACCTGAAATGAGCCAACAGCACTGTACTTTTGTTTTCTGCTGGGGAGCTTGGAATAGAGACGGTGTAAACCCTAAAATCCCTCTATGGGTGCTAGTTTCCTTCCTGACCCAGGGTTCCGGCCCCAGACCACTTTGCCCACTTCATCTTCCTCGGTTCCCCTCTCTACATTTTGGCCCAGCCAGGCTTTTTTCTTTGTCCTGGTCTGCAGAGCACACCTTATACTGCTTCTCTTTTGCCTTTACTTATGAATGCCATTTTACTGCCTCCCAGAATGTCCTCCCCTCTCCTCCTTCCTTCCTACCTAACCTCTGAGTCCTCTGTGAAGTGATCCCTGACATTAATGCTAGCCACAAACTCCCTCTCATTTCCAAACTCCGGTAGCACTTGCTATCTACAATACTCTCTGTGCCCTTCACACCCTACTTATGCCTCTTAAAGCAAGAGATAGCCTGATGTGGGAATCAAGAGCACTGGGCACTGACTTGAGTCCTTACTGACAGTATGATCCAAACTACAGTTTCCTCACTTGAAAATGGGATTAAAACTTGTATGAAATAGCTTTTAAAGCCTTTTTTTTTTGCATATTTTCCTCTCTCTTGAAGGCAAGAGCCATGTCTATTTTTTCTGACCATAGCACCCGTCCTTAGTATCTATCACAGTACGGGTCACAAGGTATGTGCCCAATAGATATTTGCTGAATAAATGGATGAATAACAACGAGTTGATCTTTGGATTGAGTAGTCATGGAGGGAGAGTGCCAAGTGACGAGCTTGGACAAGAGTGCCCTGAGATTAGGGGTAGAGCTCACGTGGGGGATTTCTGAGGTGTTCTGTGGGCACTCACTATTTTTCTGCTGCCTGGTACTTCATCCCTGTTTACTGAGTACCTCCTGAAGCTGCGCGCAGCGACAGTTACCAGTCGCACTGGGGGACGGTTCGGCCCTTGACTCTGGCTGGCCTTTTCTGTTTGCCATAGCACTGGCTGCCCTGAGCAGGTGGCTGTAGTAGGAGTGGAGCAGGGCTGTGCTCCTGGAGGCCTGAGATGAGGCTTGTGGGCGGGGCTTCCTTGGCTCCTGCTGCTGCTTGGCTTTGGCTCCATGGACCCCCTGGGTTTACCACAGGGCAAATGTGAGGCAGCTGAAGGAACAGAACTACTTTCCTTAGCCGGGCTTGTGGGATGGAGAAGGGAGCCTTTGTTCATGCTGGGCTTTGCAGCAGCGAGGTAGGATAGTCCAGTGAAGATCACTGGTGTTTTAAAGGTTATCTCTGATTCTGCGAACTCCCTGGGCCTCAGAGAACTCCAGCCTGAGCAGACGTCACACCAGCTTTCCTTCAAGGCATTGGGGAGGGGCCTCTAGGGGAACTTGGTAAAGGAGGCAGAGGCATAAAAGAGTCAGCTGTGCTGTCAGCATGGCCCCGCTGGGCCAAACCTGTCCCTTTTCCTGTTAGCCATTTTACAGAGCTCCTGGCTGCCTTGTGTTGAATGTTGGCCTAAGTAATGACCAGAAATCTCACTGGCAGGCAGGCAGGCAGGCAGGCAGGCAGGCAGGCTTCCAAGTCTCATGTGCCTCTGATTTTCTCCAGTGAGATTCAGTAGCTGTGCTCCTGATTGGCTCTCTGGGTCATCTCAGGGCTTGTAGGAAGCTCTCGGAGCTCTCATCACTACAATGTGTACATTAAAGCAAATGTGTTTGTGTTTTCCAAGTTCCTAGAGCCAGCATCTGGAATGTAGGGACCAGGGGAGCTGGGTGCCCTTCAGGCATAACACATACACCGGTTAGAAAGCAGCTTGTGTGTGTGTGTGTGTGTGTGTACCTGGGTACTCAGACTTGTGGAGGTCTTATTTCAAGAAACTTTTGCCGACAAGGGCAAAGTTCACTGAAACTCATATTGTGTATTGCTAAAGAGATAAGTATGTAATTGAGACAACTCAAATAACTTCAATGATAAGAATGATGATGAGGGGCTTCCCTGGTGGCGCAGTGGTTGAGAATCTGCCTGCTAATGCAGGGGACACGGGTTCGAGCCCTGGTCTGGGAAGATCCCACATGCCATGGAGCAACTAGGCCCATGAGCCACAACTACTGAGCCTGCGCGTCTGGAGCCTGTGCTCCGCAACAACAGAGGTTGAGATAGTGAGAGGTCCACGCACCACAATGAGGAGTGGCCCCCGCTTGCCACAACTAGAGAAAGCCCTCTCACAGAAACAAAGACCCAACACAGCCCAAAATAAATAAATATTAAAAAAAAAAAAGAATGATGATGACAACTGCTATTTATTGAGCAGCCCAAATACACAGCCCAAAATAAATAAATATTAAAAAAAAAAAAGAATGATGATGATAACTGCTATTTATTGAGCACCTGTTATCTTCTAGGTCCTGGGCTAGGTGCTTTACAGCTGTATAACAACCCTTAAAGGTGGATATTTTTCTCATTTTATAGATGGGGAAGCTGTAACTCTGAGAATTTAAGTAATTTTCCCAAGGTGACTAAGCCAGGATTTGAATTTAGATTTATCTGACCCAAAGGCCAATGCTGTTTCTATTCTTGTTTAATAACTGTGGAAAGGAAGGAAACAGCTATATGAATTTAAGTAGAGATGTGTGTTTGGATTGAAAAGTGTACAATTTATCAGACTGTTAGTGGCATTAGTTTGTTCTATTGCCTAAGTGGCCTGGAATAACCTGGGATTGGAATTTGTAGGGGATGGGGGAGGGAATGAGAAAGTGTATCCACTTAATAAATTCTGAATGGGAGTATCACACTGGTGAAGTGTATAGCTACAGAGTGCTGTGTGTTCAGTTTGTATCCTCTAAAAACAGCATTATGGTTGAGCTCTTGTGGATACAAGCTTTGGGATAGGGTCTGTATCTATGTAGTGTTTACCTCTTCAGCTGACATTTAACATGTATGTTATACCTTGCCCGGTAAAAGGATTGAATATAATAGGGAAGTTAAGATGTGTACGAACATTTTTCCTTATCATAATAAGAGCTCCTATTTATTGAGCACATATTCTATACCAGGACTGGGTTAGATACTTTCACATACGTAATCTTGTTTAATCCTCACAATGGGTTTCCCATTTTACAGTTTATCATGCAAGGCAATCTAGTTTCAGTGCCCTATGAATAATACCTATGATCCTATTGGAAAATGGGATCACCTCTGCCTGGAGAGATCAGGGAAGCTTTATGGAGGAGGTAGCAGCTTAGTAGGTCTTCAGGTACTTCAGGCAGAAATATAAGGTTTCCTCTGGCTGGGAAGCATTCCAGCCAAAGGAAATGTCATGAATAAAGGCATGGAGTGAGACAAAGTGAAGAGTCTTTAGGGGACATTGGTTAGTCCAGGTTGGCTGGAGAGTGGCATCTATGAAGGAGAGTATGATAAAATAAGGCAAAAAAAGATTAATTGAGGAAAGATAATGGAGGGCCTCAGTGTTTGGCTAAAGAGTTCAGACTTTGCTGTGTAGGCAGTAAGTAGTCCTTGCAGGTTTTGAGCAGGGGAGAGACTTGACCTGAGTTTTGCTTTGGGCAGATTAATCTCACAGAACACGCACAATGCATTGGTGGGATGAGGTTGGAGGCAGGGAGTCTAGATAGGAGACTTTGCAATTGTTCATGAGCAGAGAGGTGTGTACTATGGAGGCAGAATCAGTAGGACTCAGCGTTTAAGTGTAGGGAGGGAAGGAAAGAGGCAAAGATGTAGCCATGTTTTGCGTGTGGGTAATGAGGTGCCTGGTGGTGCCAGTAACAGAAAATATATGGCAGTCTGAAGGAGGGGGCTAGTGCTAGGCTGTGATGACTAGGGGGGTAGTTGACTTTTTTTGACGTGCTAGGCAAGGGCTACACTTCACAGTACTCTAGGAACCAAAGAATTGTCTTCTCTCTACGGTTGTTTTACATCACTTCATTTTACAGATGAGTTTTCTGATGCCCAAAGATGTGAAGGGATTTGCCAAAGGTCATACAAGAACTGCTTGGTGGATTCCAAGTCTGAGAATACAGGTCTCTTGTTTTTAGCTATTAAGCTTCCTTACAAAGCTGAGCCTTCACTGCAGGAAAATCAGAGACTCTTGCAGATAGGAATACCTGGGTTCAACTCCAGGCTTTGCCATTTTCCATTTGTGACATCTTTGTTTTTTTCATTTTTTTATATATAAATTTACTTATTTTATTTATTTTTGGCTGCCTTGGGTCTTTGTTGCTGTGTGTGCATGGGCTTTCTCTAGTTGCGGCGAGCAGGGTCTACTCTTCGTTGCGGTGTGCGGGCTTCTCATTGTGGTGGCTTCCCTTGTTGTGGAGCATGGGCTCTAGGCGTGCAGGCTTCAGTAGTTGTGGCTCGCAGGCTCAGTAGTTGTGGCTCGTGGGCTCAGTAGTTGTGGCTCATGGGCTCAGTAGTTGTGGCACACGGGCTTCGTTGCTCTGCAGCATGTGAGATCTTCCCGGACCAGGGCTCGAACCTGTGTCCCCTGCATTGGCAGGTGGATTCTTAACCACCGCGCCACCAGGGAAGCCCCATTTGTGACATCTTGAACAGGTTGCTTTTTTTCTCTGAGCCTTAGTTTCCAAATTTGCAATAAAAGGAATATTAACCTCATGGAGGCAATGGAAGATAAGGCACTTTGTGAAACCTTCAAGTGCTATGTGAGGGTGTTATTCCAGGATTTTGGCATGGGTTGGAGCCATATATACAGTGATTATTTTGGCCGAGTGAGAGCAGACAAACTCACAGTTTCTCAGGGAAGGTCTTCTTTCACTTTAGGCTTCCTAGGCTACTCACTCACCTGCAGTTGGGGCTTTCAGGTATGGGAACATGCTGAGTTTTCCACAGTCACACATCTCTAATTTTCTAGTGTGAAATGGAGCTGCAGAAGGAACACTAAGCCATCATACCCTGTCAGGAGTTCTTGGCCTGAGAGAAGATGATTACTATCCCTTTTCCCCAGGGTCTTCTACCAACCTTCAGCTGGCTCAAGGTGGGGGGGCACAGTGCTAGCTGAATTTAGGCTATGCTTTGAGGGGAAACTCCTGCTGGACTAGAGTAAGCCCTGGCTGGGGACAGAGGTGCCAGGGTGCAGCTGCTGATCAAAACTGGTACCTGGAGTCCTCTTGTAGTCATCTGTTTGGTTTAGCACACATGTTCCTGCATCATCTTGAGAGGGGGAGGAGGCTGCTCAGGTCTTGTCAGGTAGCAGGTCTGTGGTTGTGTCAGCTCATTGTCATGGGAGCAGGCCTGAAACTGGCCATCTTGTCTGATGTCTTGTCACATAACCTCTGAGAGGGTGGAAGGGGGATTGCAAGAAGATTTTCTGATTAATGAGATAGCTGTTTACTGTTTTGTAGCCTTTTTTTTTTTTAAAGAGGGCCTGATTCTTTTTTATTTATTTAGTTATTTAGTTGCATTGGGTCTTAGTTGTGGCAGGCGGGCCCCTTAGTTGTGGCATGCATGTGGGATTTAGTTTCCTGACCAGGGATCAAACCTGGGCCCCCTGCACTGGGAGCACGGAGTCTTACCCACTGTGCCACCAGGGAAGTCCCTGTAGCTTCTGTCTTAAAGCGTGTTTTTTTCCACTTTTTCCCTTGAACCCTTTTTTCTTTTTCTTCCCTCTTTCTAGCTAGAGTCAAGAGGCTCTAGTTCTCTTGAGTCTTCATAACTTTCTTTATGAAAAATCTAGTTTAATAAAAAAGAACAGTAGACTAGGAATTAGCTGTGGTTGTGATACTATTGACGTTTCTGGGCCTCAGTTTCCCCATGCCAGGTATTTTGAACCTATCTCACAAGGTTGATGAATGCAGATTTTATGAGATAATGTGACAAGTATTTAGTGTTATACAGATGTGAGTAATTTATTATTAGTTCTCTTTTTCTGATTGTCTGATCAACTATACAGTTCCCTGGTTCTTCCCCTCTTTTTACTACTTTATGTCTCCTAGGTTCTCACTTTTCCTTATAACCTTCCTTTCTAACTCTTAATGACAACTGGAAAAGTGTGGCCACACCTGGTATAGTTGTAAGGCAGAGGGCTGAGCCTTAGAAAAAGTGATGTTTGTTAGCTTTTGAGTGTAATATCTTGTCATTAACTTGAACGAGACTCTACCGTTCTGTGCCTCAATTTTCACATTTGCTCCCGGTGTACCACGCAGCTTGATTCTTGTGAGCCTTGAAGTCATTTTCATTCTGGAGAATCTCCTTTAAAATACAAGCATTACTGGGTTGAGGGTACCCTTGAACTGAGAATCAAAACTAGCCTTTGTTAGATTCCATATATATGTGTTAGCATACGGTATTTGTCTTTCTCTTTCTGACCTACTTCACTCTGTATGACAGACTCTAGGTCCATCCACCTCACTACAAATAACTCAATTTCATTTCTTTTTATGGCTTAGTAATATTCCATTGTATATATGTGCCACATCTTCTTTATCCATTCATCTGTAGATGGACACTTATGTTGCTTCCATGACCTGGCTATTGTAAATAGAGCTGCAGTGAACATTTTGGTACATGACTCTTTTTGAACTATGGTTTTCTCAGGGTATATGCCCACTAGTGGTATTGCTGGGTCATATGGTAGTTCTATATGTAAGTTTTTAAGGAACCTCCATACTGTTCTCCACAGTGGCTGTATCAATTTACATTCCCACCAACAGTGCAAGAGTGTTCCCTTTTCTCCACACCCTCTCCAGCATTTATTGTTTCTAGATAAGAACCTAGGGGTAAGACGGGAATAAAGACACAGACCTACTAGAGCATGGACTTGAGGATATGGGGAGGGAGAAGGGTAAGCTGTGACAAAGTGAGAGAGTGGCATAGACATATATATACTACCAAACGTAAAATAGATAGCTAGTGGGAAGCAGCCGCATAGCACAGGAAGATCAGCTTGGTGCTTTGTGACCACTTAGAGGGGTGGGATGGGGAGGGTGGGAGGGAGGAAGTCGCAAGAGGGAAGAGATATGGAACATATGTGTATGTATAACTGATTCACTTTGTTATAAAGCAGAAACTAACACACCATTGTAAAGCAATTATACTCCAATAAAGATGTTAAAAAGACAAAAAAAAAAACAACCCAAAAAACTAGCCTTTGCTAGTGCGGATTAAGTTAGGGTATATCCACTGGGGGAATAGGTCACAGTAGGACACTGGGGTCGGGGATGGAGGCTGGTAAGAGGGCAATTCTTAGTTTACTGATGCAGGAAGGGTGTCAGGGCCTCAGGGCATACTTGCTGCTGCCTTTCTTGTAGCCCACACCCAACTTCTCTTCCTGAGCTGAGCACGTACCTGTACTCTCAGCCAGAAGTCAGAGCTTGGTGAAGCCTGATTCCCCCAGGAATTCAGTGATAAAAATTAGGGCACTTGAACAGATCTAATTGGCTGAACTGAGTGAAGGGCAGAGGCTTTCCCTGGGGGCTCCTTGTAATCTCCTGTGGTTATAGACTTTTCAGGTTGGACTAATTAAAATGTTGGCAGCTGGACTCAATACTTTCCTTGTACTAGGTCCTGCTTCAGACTCCTGGAGTACCAGAAGTTGGCATGGGGCGGTCTTTCCTGGGGAACTGAGGAGTGGGTTTCCATTTCCTCATCTAACTAAATGCATGATGATGTGATAATTTCTGTCCAGAATGGGCGGCTACACATTTCATGGTGGAGAGAGATGTAGGCTGAGCCCTGCATCCACATATGCCTGGATTTGGTACTCTCCAGACTCCCAAGGTGCCCTTTCAGGTCGATTGTCTGTTCTATTAGCTCGCAAATGGCTTTGCTCTGTCAGCTGGCAAGTAATTTCCATTGCCCTGGGGTATCCTTCCCTGATGTGTGTTCCTGTTCCAGAAAAAGGGATATTTATTAAGTCCTGCCATGTGCCAGGTCAGGGCTAGTGTTTCACACAGCTGTCTTTTGAGATATGGCCACATCTTTTCATAATGCCCAATTTATAGATGAGAAAATACTCATAAAAGGAAAATAATTTGCCTGATAGTCATTACAGCCTGTAAGCAACTGAACCAGAATTCAAATCCAGGTCTCTCCCAAAGCCTCTGGTTACCTTCCTAAGGCAGCACAAACACTTTCCTATCCTCATATCTTTCTAAGCTGAGCAAATTTCCTGCCTCCAGTTCCTACAGCCAGAATTATTTTCTTGACCTGCCTTTCCAGAGCACTCTGCCCTTCCCTCTATTCTGGCTGATATCCAATGAGGCATGGATCTACCTCCCTCATTTGGCTGCTCCCACTCCTGCAAGCTGTGGCCCTCAGGATGTGTTCTCCGAAGACCCAAAGGAAGCTGTAGTGTTGAAACTTCAGGCATCATGACAGACTGGTAAGGAGAGAGGTTTTGGGCATAGTCTCGGCTAGTTCCCTGCACGAAGGCAGGCCTGGGTCTTCCTGGTTTGCGGGAGTGTGCTTTGTTGTTCTCGAGGCAGTAGGGCCTTCTAGGCAGCATGCCTTTTGGGTTCCCAAGGAGCAGGCATCTTTTCCCTCAGGTCATTTTCCTTGGCATCTGGCTTTACAGTTTCTTTCTCGTAGTCTCCCTTTGATTAAGAGTCAGATCAGTGCCACCTGGAGTAAAGTACTATGACAAAGCCCTCGGCCTGGCCGTGGTTGCTGGAATATTCCTGCTGACTGTGGGTACTTGGGTTATTTTTGCAAAGAGCATGCTAAGTTATTAACCCTGCATTTGGGTCTTATGTTTTCTGCAGCCTCTGCCTACTGGTGTGCCTCACTTCACAGGATAAAGGCTTTCCTGAAGAAGGCAAGCCTGTGAAGGCATTTTTAAAAGTTGAATTATCTTTCTCACTGACTTGAAAAAAATTATAAAAGTATTTTCATGCCTTTTTCTGTGCATATAGCATATATGTTTAGTGTTTAACATCAAAAGTTTGTTCCTTTGGGAATAAATGGCAAATTAGAACATAACAAAATACAGTTAAAAGACCTTTAACAGGAAAAATAATAAAATATTAATGACAATCAAAATAAATTCCAAAATAGGTAGGCTGAAACACAGTGTTTTTTGTTTGTTCTGTTTGGATACAATGGGAAATCTGGAATAGCATAATCAGCAGAATGATCTAGATAGTGACATGACACCGTTTTGCCTTCTCCAGTATTAGCAATAGATTAGGAGATGTCCTTAGGCGAAGGGGAGAAGAATGCATTCTGGGAGTAGAACTGTGTAGTTCCAACTACTCATTTGTGTCTAAGGACAGAAGTAACTAGTAACTACCTTTCTGGGTGTCTGTTTCCATGTTAAATGAAAGCAATACCTACCCTGTTTAATTTTATGAGGATTAAATAAGACAATGTATGTAAAGTGTTTTGTAAACTCCGAAATAGTATTGTTGTCATACTCAGTAGGTGACTGGAGCCAATTTGCTAGCACTGCAGGAGGCTTTTGGTTTAAGATATGCCTTAGGGACTTCCCTGCTGGTCCAGTGGTTAAGACCCTGCACTCCCAATGCAGGGGGTATGGGTTTGATCCCTGGTGGTCCGGGAACTAAGATCCTGAGTGCTGCCTGGCACAGCCAAAACAGCAACAAGAAAAAGATGTGGCTTAAACCTATGACATAGGTGGGAAGAAGAATGCTAAGTTGATGAGTAAACTGTTGAATGTTGTTTGGGCAGCAGCTGAGAGGAATTCCTGTGAGGTGAGGGAAAGAGCCACATTCGTCCCTTCATTCTGTATCTGTTGAGTCCTGTCGGGTGGAGGAGAAAGAAATACAGATGTCTACCTATTAAATGTATGGTATGCTAAGTATGGAGGGTTCTTGGTTTAGGAATGAAAGCTCCATAAAGACAGGAGTTTTTGTCTGTCTTTTACACTGTTGTGTTTTCACCCAAGAGCAGTACTTGGCACTTGGTAGGCTCTTGATAAATATTTGTGGAAAGAAAGGCTAAGTTTTGGAATCAGACAGACTGGGTTCATATTTGGGCTCTGCCCTTCACCAGCCCCTTTCCTGAGCAAGCTGCTTAATCTCTCTGATGCTCAGTTACCTCATTTATAAAATGGGACTAGGATTAGCTATTACAGAGAATAATTGGGGGGATTTTTTTTTAAAGTAAAGGTTTTAAAACTTTTGTACAAGTCCTAGTAAGTGCTCAATGAAAGATGGTTCCTTTTGTTTTCCCTTCCTGGTTTGCAAAGTGGGATGGAAGCACCGAGGACAAAGCAGATCTGCTTGGGGAGCCTAGCCAATGGCTTCACAGGTTTGATCTGACCACGTCTTTCTAATGTGTGAGATTAGAATTATTGGTATTATTTCCTCACAAACAGAAGTCCCTGGGATTGAGCAGGAGTGTTGGAATATATATGCTTTGCCTCTGTGTTTCCCGGGGTCTTGGTGGGAGGGTCTGGCTCTTGTCTTTCAAGGCAAGGTAATGTTTGCCCTGCAGGTTTGTGCAGAGGTTGTTCCCAGAAAGAGCAGCTTCCCCTGGAGAGTCTGGACTCACCTGATTTGGATTAGGCTTTCATAGCCAGCCATCACTGCCTCCCCTTACACCAGTTATTGTTAGTTATAGCTTTGAAAGGTGTCCTCAGCTTGACTTCTGCTCCGGATCAGTTGTAAATTCTCACAGCACATGGAGCAGAGCATGTTTGCATGAGTTAATCAGGTATTTATGAGTTGACCTTTGCTAGTGAAAACCTAATTTTCCCTCATGCCTGGGTGACTCCAGCAGGCTGAGGGCCTTTTTCTGAGACATTCCTGAAACTGTTGGAAGTGGCAGCAGGTTTGCCTGCCCTTGTCATATGTGCACAAGACCAGTGGGATATATTTGCCCTTCAGCAAGTGTGCTCAGTGCCTCTCCTTTCTATCCTGTGGTCTTAAGACACTGGACATAATACCACTCTCCTTTCTTTTATCAACATTTAGACTTCAGAGCTTTCTCTTCTGGTTTAGTTTCTTGGAGGATGAGTAAGCAGGGAGGAATTGTCTGGCCATCAGACAGTTGAATTGAAGCCACTTGGCCAGAAGCAGCTAAAGAACATGTTCCTAGATGGGGGTAGTCAGGCACTGGGTAAGTTAGGGTTAGTTTAGGGGTTAAGTGGACCTGGTGTCTTCTAGAAGTAGAGACAGTAGGTGCTCTGGCTGTGTCCTCAGTGCCCTCCTTTGGGAGCCAAGCATTGCTACAAGGAAGATCTCAAATATAGGCTTGAGGAAAGGAGACAGAGGGAAGAGAAGGAATTTTGCTGAGCTGTTGTTATGCTAGGTGCTTTAGACCAATTATTTCCTTTAATATTTACAACAACCTTGTGAAGTTTACAGATGATGAAACTGAAGCCCAGAGAAGTTAAGCAACTTTCCCAAGGTCACAAAGCTAGTGAACGATAATAATAGTTATCATCTGTTGTATGTCGAGAAGGCGCATACCAAGTTTCTTTTTTTAAGTGCTTTATATCTAGTACTCACCACCATCCTATGAAAGATTATTATTACTTCTGCATTGCAAATAAGGAAACTGGGAATTAGAGAGCTTTGGTTACTTGATGAAGGTCACTCATCTAGCAATGGTGGCACAAGGACTTGAATCCAGAATTCTGTGATTGTGAAGCTTGTTCTTTGATGTACACGTCACTGAAGCTGGAAGAGTAGGATTCAGACACAGAGTCACGAGCGCAAGTTTCATGTCTTACTCCATCTCTGTATCCTTATAATCTGAGATAGCGCCTACCGCATTATTAGTCCTCAATAAATGTTTGCTGTGAAATCCAGCTCTGCTCTCCCCCATTGTCCCCTGTTGCTGACTGCATCCTGCCCCAGCTCCTTGGCCTGACTGTCTCCTCTCCACAGTCTGGCCTTACCCTACCTCCCATTGTGGCCTCCCAGAGCTCCCAACACACAGCGTATGATCCAGCTCTGTTCCTCTCTTGCTTCTTCACCACTCTTTTCCCTGGCTACATACTTTTGCTGCCACTATTGCTCTCCATCCCTCTTCAATCCTGTCTGTTCTTTTCTATGCAGTTTCTCTGACTAATCCCTGAGAACACCCCTATCCAGAGTATAATCTTCTCAGTCTGTGCCATATAACTTGGCACCTAATTAACTACTGTTTCACCTTCTAATTGTTTCATGGGCATTAATCTTCTCTCCAGCCAGCTTGTGGTAGTCATATCATAATGGCCCCTCATTAATCTGTGCTTCACACTTTTCAAAGCATTCTCCTATTTAAGACCTGTCTTTTTGCTTGTCATGTCCACAGTAAACCTGTGAAATATGATGGGAGGGAATTGTTATTTCCATATTATAGCAGAAAACACAAGTGCAAAGAAGGCAGGTGACTTCCCAAGGTCGTATAACTAATTAGGGGCAGAACTGAGACTAGGTCTCAGGTCTACTGATTTCTGGCTTGGTGTTTTCTTTGCCATGCCTTCCACATTTGTGTTTCTCTCTGGCATTTCTCCTCCTACCTTCAAGGCAGAACATCTATGTTTGGGTTTTCAGCAGGCTTGATTGGTGACCTGGGGAATGGTGGAGTAGCCCGGATAGCAATCTCAGGTACTTCTCAGTGGTGTCAGTGCTCTGGGTTGCTACTGCCTGAGAGAGGTTCTGTCCTTGATCTACTAGGATTATGTTAAACTGAGAAGCATTTTTTTTTTTTTTTGCGGTACGAGGGTCTCTCACTGTTGTGGCCTCTCCCGTTGCAGAGCACAGGCTCCGGATGCACAGGCTCAGCGGCCATGGCTCACAGGCCCAGCCGCTCCGTGGCATGTGGGATCTTCCCGGACCGGGGCACGAACCTGTGTCCCCTGCATCGGCAGGCGGACTCTCAACCACTGCGCCACCAGGGAAGCCCAAGAAGCATTTTTATTTTGAGTGGTCAGAGCATTTTCTCATGGACAACCAGGAAATAGTTGGGGCAGGATGTGTGGTGCTGGCCAGTTTTGTGTTGTGGCAATGGCATAAACTTTGGAAGCATGCAGACCAGAGCTTAAAATCTGACTTTGCCATTGTTTATTAGCCTCATGACCCTGGGCAAATTATTAATCTGTATGAGCCTTAGGGCTGTTGTGAGAATGTATTTAAAGGCCACATAATGGCCCTTAAAAAAGGAAGTATTTGTTGGTGGTTTTTATTGTCAATATTACTATAAATATAAAGCATGAGGAGCCTGGGGAAGATGTGCCTGTGACCCTTGCAGGTTACTCGTTATGGCTTGAGTTCCAGGCTTCAGTGATGGCATGCCTGCTACGCTGGAGCCTTTTGGCTGATAGGGCTGAGCTTGAATGCTGTGCCCGGAGTCTCCAGCCTCTGGGTCTCCAGTGCCTCCTGAGGGCAATGAAAACAGCTTGTGGACAGCTGGGGGATGGCTTCAGGGTCAAACTTTGGGAGTAAAATCTTTGTTGCTTTTTTGAAAGACTTTGGCATTAGAATTGTTGCTTTGGAAAAATCAAGAACCCAGTTGTTACTGAGAGATTTTTGTTATTTCTGAAACCAGATATTGCTACAAAGTTGTTTGTTAAATACTTCTCTATTCTTCTTGAACCCTGTCCCACGCCAAAGAGAATAAAACAAATTCATACCGTTGTGTGATGATTGTATCTTTGGTCTCCCTGGCCACCCAGCCTCTAGCTCCCTTCTCAGAGATAGCACCGCTCCAAACTGCTGCTTCAAGAGAGGTCATTCAGACCCTTTCCCCCTGCTCTCCACCCATGACCTGGTCTGTGCTGTAGGGGAAACAGAACAAGTACACGTGGACCCTATTTAAAAGGAAGCTTGGGACTTCCCTGGTGGCACAGTGGTTAAGAATCCACCTGCCAATGCAGGGGACACGGGTTTGATCCCTGGTCCGGGATGATCCCACATGCCGCAGAGCAACTAAGCCGGTGCACCACAACTACTGAGCCTGCCCTCTAGAGCCCACGAGCCACACTACTGAGCCCGTGCGCCACAGCTACTGAAGCCCGTGCGCCTAGAGCCCGTGCTCTGCAACAGGAGAAGCCTCTGCAATGAGAAGCTTGCGCACCACAACGAAGAGTAGCCCCCGCTCGCCGCAACTAGAGAAAGCCCATGCGCAGCAACAAAGACTCAACACAGCTAAAAATAAATAAATTTATATTAAAAAAAAAAGGAAGCTTGCTTTCTCACTGGGGACTTTAGACGGCTTGACACAGGGAATGACTAGAAAATGAGAACAAGGGAACATAACTCATTGCTAAAATGGCAGGTTTGAATGTCTGCAGGATGGGAGGGCAAGCATCCTGGAAGGGCAGGAAGGAGCAGTTGGATACGGAAACACTTGCTTCTGAGTTTTTCCTTTTAGAATATGATGCCATGAGCCATTTATCTTTTTCTTAAAATTGAGGTGAAATTCACATAACATAACAAAATTAACCATTCACATACATAATTCAGTGGTATTTAGTACATTCACAGTGTTTTATAATCACCCTCTCTATCTGGTTCCGAACCATGTTCATTACCCCAAAGGAAACCCATACCCATTAAGCAGTTGCTCCCATTTCCCCCTCTCCCCTTCCCTTGCAGCCACCAATCTTCATTCTGTCTCTGTGGATTTACCTATTCTAGATATTTCATGTGAATGGAATCATATTTGTGACTTTTTATGTTTGGCTTCTTCTACTTACACTAATATTTTGGAGGTCCACCCATGTTGCAGCATCTAGCATGTAGAATGAAGCTAATATTCGTAGCTTCTTTTTTTTTTTTTTTTTTGCAGTACACGGGCCTCTCACTGTTGTGGCCTCTCCCATTGCAGAACACAGGCTCCGGACGCACAGGCTCAGTGGCCATGGCTCACGGGCCTAGCCGCGAGCGGCATGTGGGATCCTCCCGGACCGGAGCACGAACCCGTGTCCCCTGCATTGGCAGGCGGACTCTCAACCACTGCGCCACCAGGGAAGCCCCCGAAAGTGCTTTCTTAAATGGTGATAGCATGATGCTTGGCTCTTCCTTTCCGAAGTCAAGAGAATGAGTGAGTAGTGTGGGAGCCAGCCAGATGTTTTCAGCACCTTGAAGACCAAGGAACTGGTTTACACTAGAAACTGCGTGACACCTTATTCAGAACACTGACTGATGCAGCCCTGATTCAGGGGCTGAGAGCAAAACCCATGCTCCAAGTGAAGCTCTGTGTAAATTGGTCAAAGGGAATAGCCTGGGGAATTTGGAGCCTATTTAGCTCAGCCTCCAGGAGGAAGAATGCGATTTCTCTACTCTCCTGTGCGGTGCTCGAATTCTCTCTCTCTGTCTCTGTCTCTGTCTCTTGCTCTCTCTCATTTTGGCCTTGTTTCCTGCTATGTCTGAATCCAACCAAAGGGAGTAATAATAGTCAGCAGTCCTCCAGAAACATTTAGATTGAACCTCTTGCTCTGAGTTCTGCTTTTGCTGCACTTGGGCCGTAGAAGAGACTAAAACATGTCCTCTAGTCTTGTCTTTGGGGAACTTACAAATCAGATAATTTCTTAACTAGTTAGAGAGCAGTTAAATAAATGTGAAACATAGAAGAAGAGAATAGTGTGGACTGGAGTAATCCAAGAAGACTTTCTGAAGGAGATGGTGCTTGAAGGGGCCTAGAGTATAGGATGAATAGATTAGATTAGTGGTTCTTTTTCATGCTTCTTTAATGAAGTCATTTTTTTTTTAATATCCTGATATGACTTCTACTCTTTTGAAGTCCCTTAGCTCTTTTTCTGGACTTCATTTGTGCCATTAGCACATCTTGCCTTATTATAATCATTTGTGTGTAATATAGTGGTTAAAAAGACAGACTTTGGAGTCAGATTTTGTGGGTTTAAATCATGGCTCTATTTACTAGCTGTGTGACTTTAGGCAAGTTATTTAACTCCTAAAAGCCTTGATTTTCCCATCTATAAAATGGGAATATACTTACATGAGGTTGTTATGATGATTAAAAGAGATAATCCCTGTACAGGTCTTGGTGCAGTGTCTGACCCATTGTAAACATCCATTAAATGTTAGCTATAATTGTTCTAATTATCTTATTCTTCTAGATCAGCACTGTCCAATAGAACTTTCTGTAATGATGGGAATGTTCTATATCTGTGCTGTCCAATATAGTAGCCACTAGCTAAGATGGTAGCCACTGGGCTTCTTTAGGTGTGTTGGAGAGTGGGGCTGACCATGGAAAGTCTTGACAGAGAGGAAGGCAGAGGAGTGAGTTAAAGTGTTTTAAAAGGTAATTTCACCTCTAAGTTAAACATAGAGTTACCATGTGACCTAGCAATTCCCCTTATAGGTATATACTCATGAGAATTGAAAACACTTTCATAGAAAAACTTGCACACGAGTGTTCACAGTAGCATTATTCATAATAGCAAAAAAGTGGAGACAACCCAGATGTTCATAAACTGAGGAATAAATAAACAAAATGTGATATACCCATATATTGAATATTTTTCAGCCATAAAATGGAATGAAGTACAGATACATGCTACAACGTGGATGAACCTTGAAAACATTACTCTAGGTGGAAAGGCCACATATTACATGATTCTATTTACATGAAATGCCCAGAATAGGCAAATCTATAGAGAAAGAAAACAGATTAGTGGTTATCATGAGCTAGAGGGTGGGCATAATGGGGAGTGACTGCTAATGGTTATGGGGTTTCTTTTGGGGGTGATAAAAATGTTCTGAAATTAGATTGTGGTGATGGCTGCACAACTTCATGAGTATACTGAAAACCATTGAACTGTGTACTTTAAATGGGTGAATTGTACCTAAATAAAAACAAAGATAATTTGGGTCTGCTAAAAACTATTGGTTTTGGGCTTCCCTGGTGGCGCAGTGGTTAAACATCCACCTGCCGATGCAGGGGACACGGGTTTGATCCCTGGTCCGCAAAGATCCCACATGCCGCGGAGCAACTAAGCGTCTGCACCACAACTACTGAGCCTGAGCTCTAGAGCCCGCAAGCTACAACTACTGAGCCCACATGCCACAACTACTGAAGCCTGCGCGCCTAGGGCCCGTGCTCCGCAACAAGAGAAGCCACGACAATGAGAAGCCCACGCACTGCAACGAAGAGTAGCCCCCGCTCACTGCAACTAGAGAAAGCCCGCACACAGCAACGAAGACCCAACACGGCCAAAAATAAGTAAATAAATATATTAAACCCCCCCCCCAAAACTATTGGTTTTAACACAGCTGTAGAAAGTTATAATTTATTTTCTTTTCTGATTGGAAGTCTTCCCCCAGGACTTCAGCCCACAAAAGTGAGGACTTAGGGGCCCACTCCCGGTTAGAGACGTGAACCTGAACATGATCTTAGGCACGGGCTCACCAGTGGGTAGGTGCAGGATGCAGCATTGTCCTGCTTTGGTTCAAGGGAACTTTTCCTGTCTTTGGCTGGGATCGGCATAGATGAGTCACCCCTTGTAGTGTGAGGGATGTGAGATGTGAAGAATGAGCTGTCATCTCTGTTCTGATGACATCTTGAGTATCACACAATTGTAGGCCAAATATAGGTGCTGAACCATTTGCCCTGAATTCTTTATGGAGAATTCCCTGGGAACCAGCTGAGGACATGGCGAAAGAGAGATAATCTAAGCCTGTGGGAGCAACCAGGTAAAACCAGGTGAGGGATGCTGGTGCAGATATTCTTTTCACCTTTTCACAGATGAGCAATTGAAAGCTCAAGGGAAGTTGATTTTCTTTTTCTTCCCTCTGTAAACAATTATTGGTGGATTACCCTGTGGCTGGTCCATGGGCCTTGTGCTCAAGGAGATCCCAAACACACCCAGGAGATGAAACAGACATCTAATATGTCAAGAACCATCTAGGGAATGCTTCAGATAGGATTGTGCAGAGCCAAAGGAGGGAGAGATGGCTGTGAGCTTGGTGATAAGAGAGGGAGCCTGAGCCTAGGGCCAGAGGGCAGCATGTACTGGGTGGGGACTCCAGGGGGAGTAAGGCAAGATACGTTCTTGTCCTTACACTTCCTGTCCTGTTTCTGTACCTGCTCACTTTCGCTCTACAACAAGCAGGCCTTTGTGCTCCTAATCTAAGCATGCCCCTGTGCTGGGCAAAACTGGAGACACAGACATTATGAGACCTGGGCCCTGTCTCTAGAAGTGCTTAAGGTGTTGGGGGAGACAGACCTGGAAACAGTTGACTCTAATGGTGTGGATCAGGGTGTGTAATAGACAGGGTTGGACTTGGTGTGTAAGACTGAAGACTGATTGACTCTAATTTGGGATTAGGTAAATCTGCCCTTAAATGGGCATTGAGTTAGGACCTTGATAGAGAAGCCTCTTACGGTCATTGCCAAAAAGATGAAGCAGAGTTATAGAATGGTTCTTTTTTTTGGGTGTGGGCTGCTTTGGGTGTCTTTCTTTTTACCCTTAGATTTTATGAAAGAATAGCGGATCTGTGTCCGGGAATAGCTCTCTCTTTCCCTGCCATGCCTTCAAGCAGTGCTGGGCTGACTGCAGAAGACCCTTGTCTGTTCTGCACTTGTTCCATTGCTGTTTTGGAAATATGAAGCCTGAGAAGTGCCAGAGCTATGCCAGTTGCTATAGGGCCGGAAACAGGTGAGGCTTCTAGCCCTGCCTGAGCTCAGGAGTAAGGGGCTTGTCCTCTTCAGCCAGCTTAAGGCCTGCCTTTGCAATGAAACTGGATAAGTAGTCCACACAGCTTGTTTTTCATCTGGGGCTATTTTCAGCCCTGGAGCCCAGCAAGGTGGAATGACCGAGATGCTTTTGTGGGGTTCAAGCTTTTGCCAGATCCTATTTGCCAGGATATGGGCCCAGCCATTTCCCAGGAGATTAGCTTTTCTAAACAAGCAGCGCTAAAAGGAAGGAGCCTTTCCTTCCTTCTCAGTGGGGAGTGTAGGAAATGTGACGGTGGGTGTTCAGTTTAATATTCCAGCTCAGGTCCTAAATGGAGATGTAGGGAGTTTGGAACATTGCCGTATGGTCTCTCAGGTGGTTTTGAGGAAGTCATCTGGATCCTTCTTATATTTTTCTGGTCACCTCAATGGCCAGGCTCTACTATGGGAGGGGCTCTGTACACATGTAGACCTGCTGCTGGCCAGGGACTTGATCTCTTCTGTGTTTGCATGTCTCCAGGGTTAGCAGAGCAGATGGATTGGTCTTGCTGTACTGGCAAGCGACCCATCAGTGGTCCGTGTCCAGTAGTCTTCTCGAGAGTTCCCTATTTAGTGAGTGCTTACTGGATCCAGGCAGCTATGATGGGCGCTGTGCTAGATGCTGAGGTTCCAGCAGAGAAGCCTCAGATAAGATCATCGTCTTACTCCTGAGGCTTAACACAGTACCCTCAGGAGTACTGTGTTAAGGGAGCTAGCAGTCATTGAGTGACTGCTATGTTCAGCTACTGTGTTAAGTGCTTTCATGGACATTTACTTTTTCATACAGTCTTCTGAGATGACTATTGTTATTAGTATCTTACAGATGAACAGTTAAGAGGTTAAATTAATAGGCCAAACTAACTTTCTCTTAGCCTCTTTCTTGAGGGTCTGGCCTCTTGCCCTGGCAGATGCCTAATAGGATACATGTGCCTTATTTTTAGTATTGTGGGTGTGAGTGGGTCTAGTCTGAGTCTTTTCTAAGTCAGCAGGAGGTGCAGCTATATGCTTAGGCTGGGTGTTGATAATATAGGTAAAGATAATAAAATGTGTATAACCTTGAGGAACTGCCATCGAATGGGGGAGATAGGTAAACAGATATTACAGGGTAGTAGGTATTAAAGGAGCCATAAAAGCAAGGAGGGACCCTTTTACTTTGTGAGGGATGTGGTGAGCAGGGACTTCTACTCTGAGGCCTTCTGTACCTGGTTTCTTGTTCTTCCTTTTCATACCTGAAGCTCCTCATAGGAATCTCCCTTACCACCTGATAATGTGTTTTAACAGTTTTGTGAGTCTTACCTTGTCATCAAGATTGTCAGTCCTTGAGACTAGGTGCTTTTTTTTTTTGCCGCTTCTTAGATATCTGACTTGGGGTATCTCACTTACCGTCTCTGGACCTCAGTTGCTTCCTGTAAAATGAGGCTAATGATAGATAGGTATATTACAGTCTGAAAGCGGGGGCCAATCCAGGTGGTAATCTCTGGATATCCACCTACTTCTCCCAATTCTATGATTTCTGTGATCTTACCCTTCTGATCCTGATATAGGACTGGGTGTCCAGCAGGCTTTGAGTTGTTTGTCACAGCGATTGCTGAGAATGT
Source organism: Pseudorca crassidens (assembly GCF_039906515.1). Lineage (NCBI taxonomy): Eukaryota > Metazoa > Chordata > Mammalia > Artiodactyla > Delphinidae > Pseudorca > Pseudorca crassidens. The sequence continues at coordinate 49,659,204 of NC_090304.1, read as the reverse complement.
TTTATGGCACCTCAAAAGTCTAAAACTTTCCTCCTGTTAGACCCAGCAGCACTGGCAGAAGCTCTTGGCTTCTCTTTTGGACTCAGTCAACCTTTCTAGCCTGGCAGTTAAGATTTGACTTAGGTTTTAAGCTCAAGGGGATATTGTATTTAAACGTGTTTTCTAGTGTGGTTTCCTTCATTATCATCTAGGTCAGCTAGAGGTAGTGGTTTCCTGATTTTGCTTCTGGAAGTCATGGCTTAGGCAATGGGGATTGGGACCCCACCCTTAGGACTTTTATCTCTCTAGACTTTGGGCCAGAAGTCTAAAGCTCCTTGAAACACTCTGTGTACAATACCCACGTGAGCTCTAAGCTTGTAAAATACTCAACTTTGGTAAGACTTGGGGAGGGTCATGGAGGGGGTCTCAGGGGACTTAGGGAGAAGTCACAGGAACTCTGAGTGATAGCTAAGTCCACCCACCACTAATCAAACAGTTAATAATAATGAAAATAAAATAAAATAATAAAAATACTGTTAATTGTTATGATAAAAGACAAAGGTATATTGAGTATGTATGTGTTAGGTACAATTCTGCATTTACCTTATTTAATCCACACAACAGCCAATGAGATAGATATTGTTATTCTCATTTTATAAATGAGGAATCTAAGGTCACATATCTAGTAACTGGTGGAAGTGGGACTCAACCTAATATGGGCTAGGCTGCCTCTTTGGAAGGAAGGAGATGTGGTTACAGGCTGTCTCTTCCTTAGCACCTGAGTCATTTATTTTTGGAATGCCTGCTGAGTGGCAGGCACTGTTTGTATACCAGGGGTACTAATTTTATTAATTCATAGTTTTTTTCAATAAAAAGGTAGTATAGCATAAAGTTAAGAGCACTGAGCTACATCCAGAATCCTTGCTCCACTTCTTACTAGCTTTGTGACGTTGGACAAGTTATTCAACTTATTTTAAATTGATTAGTATGTTTAAAGCTCTTCAAACAGTGTCTGGAACCGAGAAAGTGGTCAATAAATGTTAGCTATTATTAATATGATTTCTAAATTGAGAGCTAATAAATGTATCAGGCTGTGGGAATACAGTGGTAAACAAGATAATCTCAACCCTGTCCTTAAGGAGTTTATAATGTAGTGAGGAAGATAGATTTTTAAACAAATGATTAGAAATATGCTGCGTGCTATGGAGAAATGTAGAGTGTGGTGGGTTTCTATATAGAGGGTCTTAACACCGACCTGGGGCTCAGGATTCTCTGAGTCATAGGTAGGAGAATGGCACAAACTCTGGGGCCTAAGTGCCTGCGTTCAAATGCTGGCTCTGCCATTTATTAGCTGTGCTACTTTGGGCAAGTTACTTAATAAGCCTATGCCTTTTACCTGAATAATGAGGAAAATAATAGTATCTATCTCACAAGGTAGTTATGAGGATTAATAAGTAATATTTGCAGTGCTTGGCACATAAGTACTCTGTGTATATATTAAATAAATAGATGCTTTTATGCATTTATCCTTTTTAAAGCATAAATCTTGGTATTCTTTTGTAAAAAACCCTTTATTAACTTGTGCTATCTTGTAGGTCAAAGTCCAAGTTCTTTAATATGGCACATTATAGGGTTATGATATTTTCCTGGGGTAGTCTTTGTTTACAACTATTTTTCTGGTTCTCTTTTACTCTCAGAAGTGACCCTGTTTAGACTATAAATTATGTGGCCACCCCTCATATGAGTCTTTCCATGATCTGACCCCTTCATATTGCTCCAGTCTCATCTTTTGACATTGCTCTGCTAGCACCTTATCTAAGTGTTTCTGTGAGTTACTTGTCATTTATGAAAGGCATGCCTTTTTTTTTTTTTTTCCTTTTCCTTCAGTTCTGAGCCTTTGCATATGCTGTCCCCTCTGCCTGGAATAACCTCTCCCTTTCACCTCCATTTTTCTTTCTCTACCACTGCCCTTCTGGTATATACCTACTCATTCTTCAAGATATACTTCAGTTATCTTCCCTACGAAGACTTGGCCTTGCATTCCTGGCTAGGGTTTCGTTTTCTCTTTTGTACCATTACTGTAATTAGTATAGCTCTTCATTATGATTCTTATCACCATTGTACTGCAGTTGTTTACTTTTACGGCCTCTACCAGATTTTGAGTTGCTAGAGGGCAGGGACCAAGTATTCTTTATTTCATTAAAAAAATTGAGTTATGGTGATAAAATGAATCTTTACATATGTGTATACCCATGTAACTACCACCCAGATCAAGATACAGATACACTTCTGCATCTTCAGAGTTTAGCATAGAGGTTGGCAAACATTTTCTGTAAAGTAGCAGATAGCAAATATTTTAGGGCCATACGGTTTTTGTTGAAGTGGCAAGTTGTTGCAGGAAAGCAGTCATAGACAATATGCAAATGATCATGCATGGCTGTGTTCCAGTACAATTTTATTTGCAGAAACAGGTGTTGGGCTGGATTTGGCCTGAGGGCCAAATTGCTGATCTCTTATCTAGCACAAATCTGTTGAATTGTAGACAAAGACCTTGCTCTCAGAAACCCTTTTCTTGATTTTCCGGTAGTGGACCAGCTTGTATCTCCAGAGCAGGGCTATGTTTTTGAGAGGTACTTCTTGAAGCAGGTTGCCTTTTCACAGGTTGTTCATATTTATAAGGGAGTAAAATGTAAAATTCCTTCCAGCACAGTTTTGGTGCCCTGTGGTCTGTGGAAATTTAGAGATTAAAGGAATTTATTTGTGTGACTCCCTCATAGTCCCTTTAGGCCGTGGACTATGTCTTATTCATTTTGTGCTTAGCGCCTAGCTAGAGTAAGGTCTTAGACAGGGATGCTTAGTAAATATTTGTTTTTGAATGAATAAATTAAATTACTTTCAGTATTTCAGTAAGCCTAATGAAAATTATATATTTACATACAATTCAAGTGTCTTTGCTTTTGGTTTCAATTATGCCAGTGCTGTGTGGTAATACTAGTTTGCTCATGCTGATTGGTGATTTGACTGGCAGTTGATGGCATCATAGGACATAAACCTGTCCAGTGAGTGAATGACCTTGGACACAAGTACAGAGCCAAAATAAGCAACTGGTAGCAGGGCCCGGTGCTTGAATGTCTACATGTTTACTTTCACTTTCTTGCTCATTTAGCGTCAAAGCCAGGATGGAGAGGTGTGTGATTTCACAATATGGTAATGGAGTTCTGATAACTGTATATGGTTGGTTAAAATCTGGACCAGCATTTTGAAAAGAAAAAGTAGTGATAATAAACACAGCTGAGAATGTTGAATTATTTCTCAATAAATGTACTTTGTTTATAGACAAAATCATTCAAACAATGAGGAGCTGTGAAAGGAAAATAATCAAAGAGTTGATAAAAAGGATAGGTCCTATTATTTCTGAGTCAGGAATAGGCAGCTAAACTCTGTCATTAACACTAAAATTTTTCCCCTAATGGTTGGCCTTCATCACAAGTACTTTTTACTTATTTTTTTCATTTGGGACTTGTAGTTTAGAGACCTAGATCCTAGTCTGAGGGTAACTTTTCAGTAATCTCTAGGGCACTTTCCCACTACCTGTCCTCCGCCTACCCCCCAAACACATACACACTAAAGCTGGCCAGGCACATAGGGGTTGCCCACTGAGTGACCCTTATTTCCTGCTTCCTCTCATGTCTTAACAGAATTTACATGTATTTGCTGAGGATTGGAAGGGATTGGCATGAAGATTAGGGTGGGGTGGGGGTTGAGTAACTTTACTGTCAAGAAAAAAAGGCAAATTCTCTCCCTAATGGTCCTAATAATAATGAACATATAGATGTTAAGAATACAAAGGATTTTCCACCTTCCAATGCAGGGGACGTGAGTTCGATCCCTGCTTAGGGAACTAAGATCCCACATGCCGTGGGGCAGCTAAGCCCATGCGCCGCAACTAGAGAGAAGCCCATGTGCCGCAATGAAGAGCCTGCACGCTGCAACTAAGACCTGATGCAGCTAAATAAATAGATAGATAAATAAATATTAAAAAAAAAAAAGAACTACAGCAGTGCCTCTTTTTTTTAAAAAAGGGGGTACTTCCCTGGTGGTCCAGTGGTTAAGAATCGGTCTTGCAATGCAGGGGATGCCGGTTTGATCCCTGGTTGGGGAACTAAGATCCCACATGCCACAGGGTGACTAAGCCTGTGTGCTGCAACTACTGAGCCCACAAGCTGCAACCGGAGAGCCCCCATGCTGCAACTAATGAGCACATGCACTCTGGGGTCCGTGCCACAACTAGAGAGAAGCCCATGCACCGGAACGAAAGATCCCATGGGCCGCAGCTAAGACCCGACGCAGCCAAATAATAAGTGAATATTTTTTAAAAAAAAAGAGAATATAACGATTTCAATCCCTTATTTTCTTTGACCCTCATTGCTATCCTGGGAGATAGTCCTATTTGCACAAGAGTAAGACGAAGCTCAGAGGGTACCTTCTTTAAGGTGTCACACTGCTATTAAGGCAGCAGAGCCAAGATTTGAAACCAGGTTCTCTTACTCAGGTATCTGTGTTCCTTATAATGCAGGAGTGTTTTTCAAACTGTTTCTAGGTGTCCTAGGGCTTCTCAGAGTGCCTAGGAATCGCCGTGGGAGAGGTGAGTCATGGGAAGAGCTCTAGACTTTTCTCATATGTCACAGCCGTAACTCCTCTACACGCAGCTTATTATTATTATTTTTAACATCTTTATTGGAGTATAATTGCTTTACAATGGTGTGTTAGTTTCTGCTGTATAACAAAGTGAATCAGCTATACATATACATATATACCCATATCTCCTCCCTCTTGTGTCTCCCTCCCACCCTCCGTATCCCACCCCTCTAGGTGGACACAAAGCACCGAGCTGATCTCCCTGTGCTATGCGGCTACTTCCCACTAGCTATCTATTTTACATTTGGTAGTGTATATATGTCCATGCCACAAAAAAACCTTTTCTATTATGGAAAATTTTAAACATATTTAAAACGAGAGAGGGCAGTATAATGAACCCCTGTGTGCCCATTACTCCCCATATACAATTACCTACTCATGGCTGATTTTATCAATCTTGTTTCATCTTTATCCTCCCACCCCCTTGGATTATTTTGAAGCAAATTCCAGACATATCATTTCATTCACAAACATTTTAGTATATATTTCTTTTTTAAAAAAATAAATTAATTTATTTAATTTATTTATTTTTGGCTGTGTTGGGTCTTCGTTGCTGCGCGTGGGCTTTCTCTAGTTGTGGCGAGCAGGGGCTACTCTTCGTTGCAGTGCGCGGGCTTCTCATCACGGTGGCTTCTCTCATAGTGGAGCATGGGCTCTAGGCGCACGGGCCTCAGTAGTTGCTGCACGCGGGCTCAGTAGTTGTGGTACGCGGGCTCAGTAGTTGTGTTGCACGGGCTTAGTTGCTCCGTGGCATCTTTCTGGACCAGGGATCGAACCCATGTCCCCTTCGTTGGCAGGCGGGTTCTCAACCACTGCGCCACCAGGGAAGCCCCTGGTATATATTTCTAAAAGAACTGTGTTTGAAACCATAACCAAAATATCATTATCATGCTTAAAAATATAACAATAATCCCTTAATATCATCAACAGTTAGTGTTTAATTTCTCGTAATGACTCAAAAAATTTTTTTAAGTTGATTTATTCATATCAGTATCTGAAGAAGGTCTACACATTCATTGATCTAAATCTTGAGTCTCATCTAATCCATAGCTTCCCCCTTCTTTCTTTTCTTTTCCTTGAAATTTTATATTGAAGAAGCTGGGTCATTTGTCCTGAAGAGTTTCCCAGTTTCTGGGTTTTGCTGATTATCTCCCTGTGATGGCATTTAACATGTTCCTACATCCTCTGTATTTTATATAAATTGGTAGTTGGATCTTAAGGCTTGATCAGATACAGGATCAGATAAAGAATCATTTCCTTTCCTTCCTCCCTTCCTCCCTTCCTTCCTCTCTCCTTCATTTTTTTGAAAATATGTTTAACCACATCTGACTTTCTGTCTTTTTGTAATGTTAACATCGAGGAATGGGTTCAGATGTTGTTAACTTGATCTATTCATTAAAATATTTCCCATCAGCTTTTTGTCTAATGATTTTAGGAGCCACTGATGTTTACTACCTAGATCCATTATTTCATTAGAGACCTAATTAGATATTGAGACTACTAATTAGGTTTAATTTGAACTGCGTTTGAAAAAGAGGGTTACATTGTTTAAAAATAAACTTTGAAAACTATTGGATTGTAGCTGTTCTCTAAGAGCACCTCTTATGACAAGAACTAGGAACTGTGAAGTGGGGACAGTGACTGTAAGTAACTTGTAAGACTTTTTAAACTTCTTTACTTCCTCGCGTGTGTTGTTTTGGCCTATAGTCTTTCCCAACCCAATGGTTAAACCCTTATAACAAAAAGAGCCCATGTGTTTTAATTTTTGAAGGGTGAGATGAATGGACTGACAGTTTAACCCTAGATCTAGGTTTGGGGTAGGGAGCCCTAAGGGGCAGAGTGAGAGTTTTGCATTAATGAGCAAAGGAAGTGGCTAAGTCCCTGGGGCCTATGCAGCCTGAAGAACTTGAAAAATGGCCTTGGGAGCATCTAAGACAAAATACTACTAGCTGAGAATGGGAAGACCAGGCCCTTACCCTACCCCTTAAGGAGACTCCCTAGTCTGTCCAGAGGGCCCGGCTGGTCGGGCTTCAGTTGTGTCACATCTGACATGTTCCAGACCCAGGGTCCTGGTAGCTGTGTTTAGGGCTGACTCTTAGGAATCCTAAACTGATAACCTCAAGACAGCCCGAGGGCTCCCTGTTTTGGCTGTGTTCTGAGGAAGGCCAAGGGCAAGAACCTTTTAGCAAAAGCTTTGGCTAATCCTTAGCCAGCAATACCTTGTCACTCTGGCCAAGAGAAGAGCTTCTGTGGAGCACTTGGTGTTCTCGAGCCTTTGCAGAGGTCACAGGCAGACAGGGCAGGGGAGTGAAGCCTTAATTAGTTAGGGACTGCAGGAGCAAAGCCATTTGGCAGTGTCTTACCTCAGCTCCTCAGTGGGACAGGCTCCTTCCTGTAGTGACAGTGCAAATATGCCCTCCTTTTTTAGATTTTGGTCTCTGAGAAATCACTCTTCTGTGAGCTTCAAGACACTTGTATGCAGTGTGGTTCAAGGCTGATTAAAAGCCAGATAGGTGGTATGACAAAAATTCCTTCCATCTGTGCAGTGCTTTTTAACCATTGAAGCACATTTTATTTCATTTGTTCCAAACCAACAGTTCTTGTTTTGTGGATGAGGAAATTGAAGCCCAGAAAGGAGAAGTAACTAAGATTATAGCTAATTAGATTCTGGATTCCCAGACTAGTGTTCTTTCTACCAATATATGTAGGACAAGGGGAAAGGAGGAGGATGGTAAATGAAATTGACTGCCTTTTATGTGCGAGGAGCTATATAAGGTGCTTGGCTTAGGTTTCTCAGAAGGTTATATGGTAAAAAATGTTACCACTCTGAGTCCCGGAGTGATTAAGTGACAGCTAAGATCATATAGCTAAGAAGGGCTGTGCCTGGACAGATCTAAGTCCGTTTGACCTTGAAGTCTGTGTATTTCTATCATCAGTTGTTTACTCTAAAAAATCGTTATTGAGCTGCAAATGCAATGCTAGGTATGAGGGATATAAGGAAGCATAAGGTTTAGTAATCTCTGCCTTCACGGAATTCATAATTTGGTGATGCTCACTGCTGTGATAGAGGGAATGGGGACAAAGGGGTAGAGAGAGGAATGGAGGGGGCGATGGGAGCCAGGGGCCCCCTAATTTTTAGTAGGAGAGGAAGTTGTCAAGGGAGGCTTCCTGGAGAAGTTGGTACCTTAGCTAGTCTAAGGATGAAGGACATGAGCCCTGGGGTTGGTCTGCCTGGGTGCCATCTCTTGCTAGTAATACTTTGGCCAAGTTACTTAACCTCTCTGAGCCTACTTCCTGATCTCTAACAGGGAGATAATCATCTTATCCACCTCATAGGGCTGTTATGAAGATTAAGATGAGATAATCCATTTGGAGCACTTAGCAGATTGCCTGACACATAATAAGCTCATTGATTGCCAACCATTATAATTATCATTGTCTAACGTGTGGTTCTCCCATATTCAGCTCGTGGGGACAAATGAAGCCAGGCTGTCTTAGGACCTCTTACCATCAGGGAAGTGGGGGTTTCTTTAAGTGATTTCAAAGTATTCCTTTCAGGCCTAAGATTCTGTCAAAGTAAATACTGCCCGGTTGTTTCCAGGAGGGCAACTGGCAAGTAACTTTGTGTCTGGCAGCAACCCAACCTGTGTGTGCTCCCTGAAGCCATCTCTGGTTGGCCCCCAGAAATGCTATATCTGATAAACACCCTCTTTTCTTTGCTGTCTCTTCACTGGATGGTCTGGAAGCTGGCCTCCTGTAGAAACTGGTCTTTTCCCCTCGAGCTGATGTTCTTCATCGCTAGACTAGCTGAGGTACCAACTTCTCTGGGAAGCCTTCCCTAACAACTTCCCCTGCCACATTGATTAGGGGGCCCCCTGAGCTCCCATTGCCCCCCATCCCTCTATCCCTATTTCCCTATTCCCTCTATCACAGCTGTGAGCATCAGCCAATTATGAGTTCCATGAAGGCAGAGATTACTAAATCTTATGCTTCCTCATATCCCTTGCTGTATTTCATCTGCAGTTCAACAAAGATTTTCTTTTTTTTTTTTTTTGCGGTACGCAGACCTCTCACTGTTGGGGCCCTTCCCTTTGCGGAGCACAGGCTCCGGACGCGCAGGCTCAGCGGCCATGGCTCATGCGCCCAGCTGCTCCGCGGCATGTGGGATCTTCCCGGACTGGGGCACGAACCCGCGTCCCCTGCATCGGCAGGCGGACTCTCAACCACTGCGCCACCAGGGAAGCCCAACAAAGATTTTTTAGAATGAGCAACTGTCAAGGAATATAATATAATGATGGGAGGACACAGGCTTTAAAGTCAAACAGACTTAGATCTGAATCTAGGTTAACCTTTCCACAAGTTTATTGTGTTGGCGAAAGTAATGTAATTTTAGTAGTCCAAGTGGTCCAGGCATTCTCTTCTACTTTAGGGTCCTGTCCATTTTGTGTAACCGTGGAGTAACAGTACCTTTATATATTTTACAGTGCACTCTTTTAAAATAAGTGTTCTTTAGAACATCACTATCATATGAAAAGACAATAGGTATTAGTCTGTAAAAGACCTTTGAGATTAAGTTTGGAAAAGCTGCGAGTCTTTAATATGGTAAGGAAAAGTATGCAGGGTTTTCTACATTTAAAAACATTAAAAAAATTTATTGTTATTGTTTAAAAAATTTTTTGGCTGCACTGCACGGCATGTGGGATCTTAGTTCCCTGACCAGGGATCGAACCCACTCTCCCTGCCTTGGAAGCATGGAGTCTTAGCCACTGGACTGCCAGGGAAGTCCCTACATTTTTTTTTAAAATTGAAGTATAGATGACTCTACATATTTTGATCATGGAATTCCACCCCCCCCCCAAAAAAAACAAACCAACAACCCATCTATTGATATTTCATAAAATACCAGTGTACCATGTGACACAATTAGGTAAAATGAGCATAAAGTGGCTACTGATTTTCTGTTAGTTGGATTTGAAGAAGTAGAATGGCAAACTGTCCTTTGGCTGGCAAAGTACTTCCAGGACTCCCCTTCTTTTCACAGACTGGGGGGTTGTTATAGAAAGCTAGAAATCTTGGTTAATCCACCAGTCCCTGGTTATGTCCCAGACTCAATGGTAGGAGATTTAGCTAATGGAGCCTCTATAGTTGGCCTTGTTTGCTACTTCTGGAAGGGGAGGTAAATGGTCGGCTTTGAGGGAATAATACTCAGTTCAATCAGAGAACTATCTATTTGCTCTCTTGTTAATTGCAGCTGGCTAAGAAGTGGGTTGGGTAGGGGGGATTGCATTCAATATTTCAGTCTTAGGGAGTTCTGGGTTCCAGTCTCACTTTGAGTTAAGTTAGGTACTTCTACTTTCTCAACCTTGATTTCCTTATTTAAAGATGCAGAAGTTGTGTTAGATTGATTACATTCAATAAATATTTATTAAACATTTACTATGATCCAGTCACTGTTCTAGGATAATGGGAATGTAGTGATGGAAAACCAGACACTGCCTCAGGAACTTAATCTAGTAGAGATGATTAGATTATGTGAGAATGGAAGTGTGTTTTATAGGTTAAGATTTTAGTAGTTGAGGGAAGGCAGACATTGTCTAGCAGGCTTCCTGGAGATGGTGTGACTTGGTCTCTAAAACTGTAAGGTTTTTATACTGCAGAAGTTCAGGGAAGCATTTGGATTATGCAGATGACCGGAGTGCAGGTAGGAGTGAACATGAAATGCTCAGAAGAAGGTGGTATCCTGTACTGCTCTTAGCCATGGCATCTCCTATGGGCACTCTGCTGAGGGGGCTTATTTCCGGGGCAGTTGAAGGTAGCACTGCCAGAGAGAATTCGCAGCTAAGGACAGAGTGGGGGCTGGGCAGATGGGGATTGGTATTATGGGTAGGGGGAAAGAATCATAAGTGATGAAGTCAGAAGTTAAAAGGATTGGGAGCTGGTCAGTTGAAGAATTGGAAATGGGTCAGGGTAACAGTTCATGTCTCAGGCTATGAAGATAGAGGACTTGAAACCTGAATATGTTTTGTATAATATACGAAGTTCTTTCCATGTGCTAGGCGCTGTTGTTAGCATTTTTTTAAATTAATTAATCAGTTTATTTATTTATGTATATTTTTGGCTGCGTTGGGTCTTTGTTGCTGCGTGCGGGCTTTCTTTAGTTGTGGCGAGCGGGGGCTACTCTTCATTGCAGTGTGCGGGCTTCTCATTGCGGTGGCTTCTCTTGTTGCGGAGCACGGGCTCTAAGCGTGTGGGCTTCAGTAGTTGTGGCTCATGGGCTCTAGAGCTCAGGCTCAGTAGTTGTGGCGCATGGTCTTAGCTGCTCCGCAGCATGTGGGATCTTCCCGGACCAGGGCTCGAACCCGTGTCCCCTGCATTGGCAGGCGGATTCTTAACCGCTGCGCCACCAGGGAAGTCCCCTGTTGTTAGCATTTTTAATGCTAAGCTTATTTAATTCTTTTTTCATTATTTACTTCTTATTATTAGTACATTTAATCTTTATACCAGGTCTAAGAGGGTAGGTACTATTATTTTCCTATTTTAAAGGTGAGAAAATTGAGGCCCAGAGACTTGCTCAAACTCGTATGGTTAATAAATGATGAAGTTAGGGTTCATGCCTGGGTGATATTTTTCCAGAATCCTTGCTCTAAATCACCATGTTATGCAGTTTTAGGCCATCATACATCATACAGTGAGAAGCCACCATAGATTTCTGGCTAGTGAAGCAACTTATTGCAAGTAGCATGGTACAGGGCAATTTTCCAAGGCGGGGTGGTGGCATTGAAGGCAAGAAGACTCGCCACAGATTGTCGTAGTAATCATCTCAGTTGCTTTTGAAGGTGTAGAAAGAGCTTGAAGTTATTTCACAAATTACTTCCTGAGGTGGCCCTGGTAGTTGCCATTTGTACCTGTAATCTTGGCCCATTTTAGAAATCATTTTCCAAAGAATTTTAATCTACAGGAAACTCTCCTATCCCCTGCCTGTTCTAGGCAGAGGGGCCCCAGGAATCGGGTCAGGAATACCTCCTGTGGGGTCAGAGTCCAAGCAGCATCTGGAAGCATTTGCAAGAGGGGAAGCTGAACCTATTAAGACTTCCTGTTGCCATTGGAGTTTGCTCTCCTGATATGGGGGAGTATCCCTTGTCATAACTGATGGTGAACCTGGTTGCTCACTTTGAGAGACTGGGCAAGTGGGCTGGGGTATAGAGATGTGATATGATCCTTGTCTTTGAGCAATCCACAAATTACTGAGAAGATAAAGCACATAAGAAAGTACACTCAATATAATGTCACAAGTGTGACAATAGAGGAACATAGAAAAATAGACTGAGAGACAAAGGAAAGAGGGTCTAAATGCTTAGCAAGAGAGAGTCAGGGAAGGCTTCAGAGTTGTTCAGGCTGGATCTTTAAGGATGACCAGAAGTATGCCAGGCAGAGAGGGCCCTGGGATGCATTCCAGGCATTGTGAGTGTGGAAGTGCACGGCATATTCAGGGAATGGTGAGCTGTTCATCATGCTGGAATGGGGGTGCTTGGGAGGGATTCTGAATGCTGAAGACCTTAAATCCTATCAGAGTGGTGTTTTAGAAGATCTCTTTGATGCCTGTGCTTAGGAGGATTGGAATGGATTGAGTAAACTAGAGGCCGGGAAGCCAGCTAGAAGACTGTTGCAGTAGCAAATGATGAGGCTGGATCCAGGGCAGTGATCATGGTTGTTGATTTAAATTGTGTGACTAAAGGAAGAGGGAAGAAATGTTAGGTGTCTGGGTATTACTATGATGCTATTAACACATGGAATACAGGCTGGAGAGGCTGGTTTGGGGAAGTTAATGTTGGTTTTGAGATGCCTTTGGGTGACATTCAGGAGAAAATATCTGGTACTTGGGGGAGAAGATATGAGTTTTGGAGTCCTGAGAGAGGTAGGATTGATCATAGATGTAGGAATGATGATTTCTAAGTGAGAGTGGAAACCATAGGAATAGATGAAATTGCCTGCGTAAAATCCATAAAATGGGGAACGGAAGGAGGCTGAGGATAGAGCTCAGAGGAACTCTGATATGTGTAGCCAGAAAAGTCAGGGAAGGCATCTGAGGAGGAGCAGTTGGAGAGGCAGGAGAAAGTACTGTCTGGGAAGTCAGGAATGAGAAGAGTTTGTAAAAGGAGGCGAATGCTTGTTGGAGCTGAGAACAAGTAGGGTGAGCCCTGAAGTGGGGCTACTGAGTCATTGGTGGTGCAGTGAAGGCAGTTTCAGTGGAGGGGTGGAGACAGAAGCTAGACTGCTGTGGCTTAGGGAGTGAGTGTGAGGTGAGGGCCTAGAGGCAGCAAGTACAGACTTCTCTTTTGAGAAATATGGTGTTCCGGGAAAGAAGGAAAGAGGGTAATATATATATATATATATATATATATATATATATATATTTTTTTTTTTTTTGCGGTACGCGGGCCTCTCACTGTTGTGGCCTCTCCCGTTGTGGAGCACAGGCTCCGGACGCGCAGGCTCAGCAGCCATGGCTCACGGGCCCAGCTGCTCCGCGGCATGTGGGATCCTCCCGGACCGGGGCACGAACCCGTGACCCCTGCATCGGCAGGCGGACTCTCAACCACTGCGTCACCAGGGAAGCCCGAGGGTAATATTTTGAAGAGGAACCAGGGGATGCAGGTTCAAAGATTTTGTTTTTTCAGCGTTGGGGAATGGAATGGGGACCTGAGCTGGTATAGGTTGAGGGACAAGAGATAGAGAAAGGTGGCCAAGTAAAGGTGCCGTGGCTTTCTGAATACTCCATATTAATGTGGGAGCCCTAAACTGTGGTACTGTGCTGAAGGCTGCGGTCACTAGAAAGAGTGTGGAGTAGACAAGAGAGACCTTGACACTCATAATAATTAATGACAGCACCATGTATTGAGTAACCTCTGTATGCCAGGAACTTTTCTAGATACATCTAAACATTAGATGCAATTCTAACACTCACCACAACTCCCAGAAATATGGTATTGTCACCATTTTCCGGATTTGGAAACAGACAAGTTAAGAAGCATACAGCTAGTTAGTGGTAGAGCCAAAGTTTCAGCCCAGGTCCGTGAAACTGCAAGGTGTGCTCTTTCTACTCCACAGTGTCTTTTCCATTAGGAGCTCAATGTTGAGACTCTAAAGAGGTCTGGAAGGGAGAGTAGGGATGGATGGACAGGAGGGACAAAGGCAGAGCTCTGAAGATGGCCCTAGCCTGGAGGGAACATGACTTAATCTCTGAGATGAAGGAGAAGGGTCTTGGTCTGGCCTTGCCCAGCCTTCTCTCTGCTTAGCCAGTGGCTTTGGTGACTGTAGGCTTTCATTTTTCTCCATCTTTCTGTAGCTTCCGACCAGGGCCTCTGAGGTCCTAGCTGCTGCCTGTTATTGATGGTTTATAGAGAAAAAAGGATCCACCTCTAAGCCCAAAGAGCTTACCCTTTCTGACAAGCTACCTGCAAGGAATTGCTGAGCTGTAGGATGGCACTCTTTTTGGCACAGGCCATATGGTAGGCTTCTTCCTGATAAGTATTTCTATTTGAAATGAATAATTTTGGATCGGTGGAAGGAGCAAAACACTGAAAATTAGAAGACATGATTTCTAGCCTAAGTGATTGCTCAGGTTACCTTGGGCAAGTCACTTCCCCCTTATGTGTTTACTTGACATAAGGTAGGGACTGTTTTACTTATCCCTGTATCCCACTACTTGGCACATGGCCTGACTGAAGAGGTGTCCTGAGTAAGTTTATTATGGAGTAAGTTAATTTGCTTATCTGTTAAATGAGGGAATTGGACCTTTTGATTTCTAAAAGTCATTCCAATTCTAAGTGTATTGTTCTATGAAGATTTATATGCTTTAGTTATAAAATAATAAGTACTATCATTTATTTAGCACCTACTTTTTGCCCAGGCACTGTGTGAGGCTCTTTACGTATTTATTTTATTTAGATGATTTTTTAAATTTAAAACTTTTGTCTGGTCCTTTAGAAGTATTATGGTCCCTTGGGCAATAAGCTCCGTGAGGACAGTATCTGTGCCTGTTTACTACTATAACTCTAGTGCTAAACACAGTCCTGGGCATGTGATGAATACTCAGTAAGTATTTATTGAACAAAAGAATGAATAGATGTCTTATTGTTACAACAATCCTGTAACATAGGTACTATTAGCCCCATCTTACGGATAAGAAAATTGAGGTTCAAAGGTCATAGAACTAATACGTGGCTAAGATGGAGGATTCAAACCCAATTCTGTCTAACTCTAAAATTGGTGCCTTTACCACTTAACAGCACAATGCCTCCACTTATCTAGTGTTTTAATTGAAAATTTGGAAGGAAGGAAGGGAGTTGAGGGATTGGGGATGGGGTTGGAGGTTGGGCACTGAAGTTTAAGTATTCATGGTAAGAGTTGGCAAGTATTTCTAGCACCTTAAGAAAACAAAGGGGGGCTTTCCTGGTGGCACGGTGGTTAAGAAACCGCCTGCCAATGCAGGGGACACGGGTTCGAGCCCTGGTCCGGGAAGATCCCACATGCCGCAGAGCAACTAAGCCCGTGCGCCACAACTACTGAGCCTGCGCTCTAGAGCCCCCTGGCCACAACTACTGAACCCGTGTGCCACAACTACTGAAGCCCGTGCGCCTAGAGCCCATGCTCCGCAACAAGAGAAGCCACCGCAATGAGAAACCTGTGCACCGCAACGAAGAGTAGCCCTGGCTCACTGCAACTAGAGAAAGCCTGTGCGCAGCAACAAAGACCCAACGCAGCCAAAAATAAATTAAAAAACCCCCAAAAAACAAAAACAAAGGGGTTATAATAGCAGTTACTATTCACTGGGTAATTCATTTATTGAGTAATAAATAAATGGCATTTAAAAGCCACTTTAATGGTTTTAATTATCATCTGTTAATTGATAACTCTCAAATCTGTGTGTCTAGCTCAGACGCTCCTCTGAACTTTAGCCTTGTATAGCCAACCCCTTAATTGACATTTTGAATGTCTAACTGGCATTTTAATTTAAACAAGTTCACACTTAACATTCACTCTGTCAGCAGATCCTATTGGTTCTACCTTTAAAACACATCAACAATTTAGACACTTTTCATTGCCTCTGCTCCTACCACCTTGATCCGAGCTACCATTGTTTCTTGCCTGGAGAAATAATAGCCTCTTGATTGGTTTCCCTGCTTCTGCCCTTGCCTGCCTACAGTTGTTCTAAACAGAGCTGCCAGAGCAATCCTTTCAAAACATGAATCCAGTCATATAGATCACAGTCCTTTAGTGGCTTCCCATATCCCTCAGAGAACAAGGCAAAGTCCTTAGAGTGACTTGGCTCCCAGCAACCTGGCTTATCCTTATCTCCTCTCCACCTGCTCACCCTGCCCCATTGGCTTCCTCACTCTCCTTTGAACAAGGTAAATATGCTCTTGCCTCCTTTGCATTTGTTCTTCCCTCTTTCTCCTCTGCATGGCTTATTATCTCTTTTCCTTCAGATCCTTTGTTCAAATGTCATATTCTCAGTGAGGCCTTCTTCAATCATTCTATTTAAAAATAACAAACCCTCCCCTGTAGCATATTCTCTACTTAATTTTTCTCCATAGCATTTATCATCCTCTGACATATTTATTTGTCAGGCCCTTTACTTTGCCCCCTACTCCCTGATAGTTCCATAAGAGCAGTGATTTTTGTTCATTGCTGAATCCTTAGTGCCTAGAACACTGACTGGCATATAACATATGCTTAGTAGATATTTGTTGAGTGAAATATTTTGGGCCAGGTACACTGGTAGATACCTTATATATGTTTACTTTTCTTCACAACAGCCCTGCAAGATATTCCCATTTTACAAATGAGGAAAGTTATGTGCCTAGGATTGCATGGCTAGAAATTTGTAAAGCCTAGGTCTGTTCCACTTAAAACATTACCAAAGTCAAATAAAATATTTTAGAAGGATGGAGTCTAAATATTATTTCTTTGTTTCTGAATGGAGTGTTTAAACCACAGGCCTAGAAACCAGAAGAAAGGCAAAGTCCAAATGCCCAAATTGGGCATTGTTCATTCACTCGCATGGAAACACACTGATATTTGTGATGCTGCTGCAGTTAGAAGCCTAAAACACCTGGAAAAAGGCCTTTGTGTGAGATCTCCCTGTGCACCATTTGACAAAACTTTGGCATGTATATACAGAAAGTCAGAAGAGTTTTGTGATAATTTGGAAAAATTTTCTCCCCCACTCCCCAGGAAAAACCTTCTTTCCCTACTTTGGAATAACATTAAGGTTATTTTGGGCCAATTGCTTCGCATCACTTTCCTTTCCTGAGGTTTAATGTCACCCAAGGTCAGAGTGCAAACCATCTTCAGAGTATTCTGTAGCATGACTTTCTTTATGGTGTGGTGATTGGGAAGGCCTAGATCAGAGCTATTCCCAGAGTAAGATGAGGCTGGAGTCAGAGATATCTCCAGGGTAAAATGGGGCTGGGTTCAAATGCCATCCAAATAAAGGTACAGCATTCTTGGGCTTCCCTGGTGGCGCAGTGGTTAAGAATCCGCCTGCCAATGCAGGGGACACGGGTTTGAGCCCTGGTCCGGGAAGATCCAACATGCCGTGGAGCAACTAAGCCCGTGTGCCACAACTACTGAGGCTGTGCTCTAGAGCCCGAGAGCCACAACTACTGAGTCCATGTGCCACAACTACTGAAGCCTGCTCACCTAGAGCCTGTGCTCCACAACAAGAGAAGCCACCGCAATAAGAAGCCCGCTCACTGCAACGAAGAGTAGCCCCCTTGGGCTTCTCTGGTGGCGCAGTGGTTGAGAATCTGCCTGCTAATGCAGGGAACACGGGTTCGAGCCCTGGTCTGGGAAGATCCCACATGCCGCGGAGCGGCTGGGCCCGTGAGCCACAACTACTGAGCCTGCACGTCTGGAGCCTGTGCTCCGCAACAAGAGAGGCCGCGATAGTGAGAGGCCCGTGCACTGCGATGAAGAGCGGCCCCCGCTTGCCACAACTAGAGAAAGCCCTTGCACAGAAATGAAGACCCAACACAGCCCAAAATAAATAAATAAACAAACAAACAAAAAAGAGTAGCCCCTGCTCGTCGCACCTAAAGCCCGCGCACAGCAACGAAGACCTAACGCAGCCAAAAATGAATAATAAAATAAAATAAATAAATTTATTTTTTTAAAAAAGGTGTATCTTTCAGAAACGAAGGTCAGGGAGAATGAGACCAGGAGCCAACCCCTCAGCTGGCTGGGATATAGTTATATCTCTCTCCTAGGTCTCAGGTACCCATAAATTTTTTCCCAAATTAAAAAAAATTGTGGTAATATAACACATAACATGAAATTTACCATTTTAATCATTTTTAAAGTGTATAGTTTAGAGGTATTAAATACATTCATAATGTGCAGTCACCACCATCATCCATCTCCATAACTCTTTTCATCTTGTAAAACAAAAACTCTGTACCCATTTAAACAGTAATTCCGCATTCCCGCTTCTCCCCAGCCCCCGGCAGCCACCATTCTGCTTTCTGTCTCTACGATTTTTACTATGTACTCTAAAACCCACATACGAACTTTGGGTTGGGAGACCTGGTGAAGCCCTGGGCTTATAGGAGGCCCAGACGGAGGGAGCAGAAGCTGATTATTCAGGGTAAAGCTCTTCTCAGTAACATGACAGAAGTAGAAGAGGAGGAGGTAGAAAAAAGTCATTCTATGGTATGATGTGGTCAGTGACATATCCAGAGAACAGTGAATAGTGAAGTGTGGATCAGAGTGGTCTCCAGGGTAAAATGAGACTGAGATCAGAGCTGTTCCCAGGAAATAATGAAAATAGGATGAGAACTTTCCTCAGGGTAAGATAAGCCTGGGGGAAAAGTGTATGGGGATGACAGCACCATTCCCAGGGTGAGAGAAAGAAAATAGATGTTGGAGCAGTCTCAAGTAGCAAGGGAAACATAATGAGAGGAAAGAATTTTAGGGCAACATGTTTAGGAGATGAGGGTAGGGAACAAGCAGATGCCAGGTTGCAGAGAGTCTTGTATGTCATGTTAAGAATTTGAAACTTCATTCTTTGGGCAAAGCAGAGCCACTGAAAAGTTTTAAATAAGAGATAGACATGGTCATTTTGCTTCTGGTCACTATGCCCTGTTTTCCCAGGGGAGGTGAGGTCAGGAAAGGCTAGGAGACAGGATGGCAGCCGCAGGACTGTAGACAGATGTTTGCTGAAAGCCACAGTCATCTGGCATATCTGTCTGAGCAGAGACACCTGAGGAGTGAGTGGGTGGAGCCTGACCTCAGTGAAATCACAGAGGCTTTCCTGGACCTTGTCAAAAACTGAGAACTTTGGTGGTTGCACGACATTGGGAATATACTAAATGCCACTGAACTGTTCATTTAAAAATGATTAATACTGTGTTATGTGAATTTCACCTCAATAGAAAAGCTTAAAAGCAAACAAAACTAAGAACCTCATCCTGCCTCGGTCTTTGTAGGACTTGGCCTGGGGTTTTGTTACTGCCTTTCTTCTGCAAGGACTTGGCTTATCGGTGGCGGTACTGGGGAGTCAAGGATGGGACTAGGTGTAGCAGCAGGGATGTGAGCCCAATGCATGTTCTCTTTTTGTCCATCCTTCCTATAGGCTGCCATAGTCATCTTTCTAACAGGTCAATCTAACCATGGCCCTTCCCTGCTAAGAATTCTCTGTTGCTTTCCCATTCCCTACATTGTAAAATCCAAGCTTTTGATTGAATCTGGTTTCATGGCATTCCATGATCTGGCTCCTGCATTATTGTCTTTTCAGTAAACATCTTGCATGTTTTTATTCATGCTTTACATCTTGCTTGAATATCTTCCTACCTTTTCTATCTGGTAAACTCATCCTTCTACACTCAGCTCCAGTGTTACCACTTTTTTGAAGCTTTCTTGGTTCTCCCTGCCCATAGGCAGACAGTCCATTCCTATGTTATTCTTCCATTAAATTTTATATGTCTCTCTGTTAATTATCTCACTGCATTGTGATTGCTTTGTGTGTGGTTGCCACACAGATGGGGAGTTTTTCAAAGACACATGCCCTACAGGTTTTTTTCTGTACCCCTGCCCCAATATTGCACATAGACAGCTCTTACTGTTTCTTTCTTTCTTTTTTTTTTTAAAGAAGCGTTTATTTCTACACTGTAAATTTCCAGTGATGAAAGGCAAATAATAGGCTATGTTGGCATTGGTCATTGCAGTGAGGCTAACAGGGGACATCAGTCCATAACTGCCTTGCACTCCTTTTCTTGTCTTTCTACCCTAGCTGGGAGGTTCCACTGAACAATAACTGCAGACCTCTGGGTAGCTGGGCTTTGGAATAAGTTCTTCGTTTAATTAGACAAATAATAAAAAAATAAAGAGTATTTGAAGTGAGTATGGCAGAGACTGTTAATTGTCCTTGCCAATATTGACTCTCTCATTCGTTTTTTTTTTTGGCTGCTCCGCTTGACATGCAGGATATTAGTTCCTCGACCAGGGATTGAACCTGTGCCCCCTGCAGTGGAAGCTTGGAGTCCTAACCACTGGACCGCCAGGGAATTCCCTCTCATTCTTTTTTTAATGATAGAATGCCTGAGTTTTAGCGAGGCATATAGTCCCCCAGCCTCTTTTGCAACCAAATGTGGCCATATGTCTAAGTTCTAACCAGTAGGATCTAAAATGGAAGTGGTGCACCTACCACTTCTGGGGCCAGGTGCTTGAACAGAGTGGGTAAGTACTTCTCTTGCCCTCTTTCTCCTCCTGCTAGCTGGGAGATTGTGAGAGTACAGCACTCTTTTTGGTCCCAGAGATGGAAGCATCATGTTGAGTGAGGATGGCAAAGTTCCACTCAGCCCCAGACTGCTCGCTACCAAACTATTATACGAAAGAGAAAGAAACATCTCTTTGGTTTAATCTACTCTGGGCAGGCGTCTCTTAGTTTTAGCAGGTTTGCCTGTACCCTCACCAACGTAGGGAAGCTTCCGGGTGCTGCAGCATCAAGTGGCTTCTTGCTGCTGTTCCCAGACATCTTTTACGTCAGACTATTTACTGGGTTCCTGACAATTTTTGCCTTGCCTTGCCACTTAGCCCTGATTCCTGCTTCCCAGATGATTGCTTGAGTTCTCTCATGTACTTTTTTTTTTTTTTTTTTTTTTGCGGTACGTGGGCCCCTCACTGTTGCGGCCTCTCCCGTTGCGGAGCACAGGCTTCGGACGCGCAGGCTCAGCTGCCATGGCTCACGGGCCCAGCCGCTCCGCGGCATGTGGGATCCTCCCGGACCGGGGCACGAACCCGTGACCCCTGCATCGGCAGGCGGACTCTCAACCACTGCGCCACCAGGGAAGCCCTCTCTCATGTACTTTTAAAGCATTTATTAATGTGAAAGTCACATAACATAAAATCAACCTTTTATTTTGCGGTATGCGGGCCTCTCACTGTTGGGGCCTCTCCCATTGCGGAGCACAGGCTCCGGACACGGCTCACGGGCCTAGCCGCTCCGCGGCATGTGGTATCTTCCCGAACCGGGGCACGAACCCGTGTCCACTGCATCGACAGGCAGACTCTCAACCACTGCGCCACCAGGGAAGCCCGAAATCAACCGTTTTAAATTGAACAATTCAGTGGCATTTGGTACATTTACAATGTTGTACAACCATCACCTCTCTCTAGTTCCAAAACATTTTCATTACTCCACAGTAAAACACCTTACCGATTAAGCAGTTTCTCCTCATTTCTCCCTCCACCTGGCAGCCATCAATCTGCATTCTGTCTCTGTGGATTTACCTGTTCTGGATATTTTATATAAATGGAGTCATACAATATGTGACCTTTTGTGTCTGGCTTTTTTAACTTAGCATAATATTTTGTAGCATGTGTCAGTGCATCATTCTCTTTTTTCTTTTTTCATTGTTGTGGTAAAATGTATAGCATAAAATTAGCCATTTTAACCATTTTTAAGTGTGTAATTCTGTGGCAATAATTACATTCACACCATTGTGCAACCATTACCACTATTCCAAAACTTTTTCATCATCCCTGACAGAAACTCTCTACCCATTAAGCAATAACTCCCCATTTCCCCCTCCTCCTAGATCCTGTTAAACTCTAATCTACTTTCTGTTTCCATGAATCTGTCTATTCTAGATATTTCATCTAAGTGGAATCATACAATATTTGTCCTTTTGAGTCTGGCTTATTTCACTAAGCATAATGTTTATAAGGTTCATCCATGTTGTAGTATGTACCAGAAAACTTCGTTCCTTTTTATGGCTGGAAAATACCACCATTTGTTTATCCGTTTTCTGGTGATAGACGCTTTGGCTGTTTCTACTTTGTGGCTATTGTGAATAGTGCTGCTATGGACATGCGTGTACATGTACTTGTTTGAGTACCAGTTTTCAATTCTTTTGGCTATATACCTAGGAGTGGAATTGTGGGGTTATATGGTAATTCTGTGTTTAACGTTTTGAGGGACTGCCAAACTGTTTTCCACAGCAACTGCACCATTTTACAATCCCATCAGCAATATGTAAGGGTTCCATTTCTCTACTTCTTTGCCAACACTTGTTATTTTTTGGTTTGTTTGTTTGTTTTAATTACAGCTATCCTCATGGGTGTGAAGTGACATCTTATTGTGGTTTTGATTTGCATTTCCCTAATGCTGATGATGTTGAGTATCTTTCCATGTACTTGTTGGCCATGTGTATTTCTTCTTTGGAGCAATGTCTGTTCAGGTCCTTTTTTTGTTTAAAATTAGGTTGTTTATCTTTTTGTTGTTGAATTGTTAGATTTCTTTATATATTTTGGATACCAGATCCTTATCAGATATATGGTTTGCAAATATTCCTTCCCCTTCTGTAGGGTAATTTTTCACTTTCTTGGTAATGTTCTTTGATGCACAGTAGGTTTTAATTTTTATGGAGTCACATTTATCTATTTTTTCTTTTGTTACTCATGCCTTTTGTGTCATATCTAAGAATCTACTGCCAAATCTAAGGTAGTTAAGATTATCCCTTTGTTTTCTTCTAAGAGTTTTATGGTTTTAGCTCTTGGGTTGTTGATCCATTTTCAGTTAATTTTTTGTATATAGCATGAGCCTAATGTATTTTTAAACCCTTGAATGTACGCTGTTGGAGTTTTTCCAGTCAGTAATGATTTTTGGATCTTCAGATTCCAATAGTTATAGAAGTTGTATTAGTTTCTGTTAGCTGACTTGCAGCTTCTCATCATAGGCGCACCTTATTTCTTCCTCCTCAGATCTTATCTATTGATGTGCATTTGATAGTTCTAGGGCTACTTTGAGAGTAAGGCTACTGACTTTCAGTGTTGCCAGTCAGTTGAGTGACACACCCTTATGTGCACGCAGTGGGATGCTGTGCTATGAGCTTGTCTTTATCTCAGGCTATGTGGAAACGGAGCAGGGCGAGGCCTGTTTGAAACAAGGCAAAACTGCCAAGGGTCAGGGGAACATTGCTGTCAGGTAGCAAGTCTGTACTGAGCCCAGGCAGGTTCCCAGACTTGTGCATGGCTTGCTGAGAACTGTGCAAAGCAGTAATGAGTAGTAAAAAGGTATAATTTGGAGACAGAAACCTTGATTTCAAATTGGATGACTTAGGTTAGTCACTTCTCTCTGAGCCTCAATGTCTTCAAATATACAGTGTGAATGCTGACCTCAGAGGGTTGTTTTGGTTTTGGAGATCAGGCGAGATTATCAATGGAAACTGTAAAATACCATGCATTTTCTTTCTTTTTTAAAAAAAAATTTATTTATTTTATTTTATTTATTTTTGGCTGCGTTGGGTCTTCGTGCTGTGCAAGGGCTTTTTCTAGTTGTGGCGAGCGGGGGCTACTCTTCGTTGTGGTGGGCGGGCTTCTCATTGTGGTGGTTTCTCTTGTTGCACAGCATGGCCTGTAGGTGCGCAGGCTTAGTAGTTATGGCTTGTGGGCTCTAGAGCGCAGGCTCAGTAGTTGTGGCGCACGGGCTTAGTTGCTCCATGGCATGTGGGATCTTCCCGGACCAGGGCTCGAACCCGTGTCCCCTGCATTGGCAGGCAGATTCTTTTTTTCTTTTGTTTTAAAATTAATTATTTTTAATTTTAAAATTTATTTATTTATTTAATTTTTAAACATCTTTATTGGAGTATAATTGCTTTGCAATGGTGTGTTAGTTTCTGCTTTATAACAAAGCAAGTCAGCTATACATATACATATATCCCCATATCTCCTCCCTCTTGTGTCTCCCTCCCACCCTCCCTAATCCACCCCTCTAGGTGGTCACAAAGCACTGAGCTGATCTCCCTGTGCTATGCGGCTGCTTCCCACTAGCTATCTGTTTTACATTTGGTAGTATACATAAGTCCGTGGCACTCTCTCACTTTGTCCCAGCTTACCCTTCCCACTCCCACTGTCCTCAAGTCCATTCTCTACATCTGTGTCTTTATTCCTGTCCTCCCCCAAGGTTCTTCAGAACCATGTTTTTTTGTTTTTTTTTTTAGATTACATATATATGTGTTAGCATATGGTATTTGTTTTTCTCTTTCTGACTTACTTCACTCTGTATGACAGACTCTAGGTCCATTCACCTCACTACAAATAACTCAATTTCGTCTCTTTTTATGGCTGAGTAATATTCCATTGTATATATGTGCCACATCTTCTTTTTCCATTCATCTGTTCTTGGACACTTAGGTTGGTTCCATCTCCTGGCTATTGTAAATAGAGCTGCAATGAACATTGTGGTACATGACTCTTCTTGAATTATGGTTTTCTCAGGGTATATGCCCAGTAGTGGGACTGCTGGGTCATATGGTAGTTCTATTTTTAGTTTTTTAAGGAACCTCCATACTGTTCTCCACAGTGGCTGTATCAATTTACATTCCCACCAACAGTGCAAGAGGGTTCCCTTTTCTCCACACCCTCTCCAGCATTTATTGTTTGTAGATTTTTTGATGATGGCCATTCTGACTGGTGTGAGGTGATACCTCATTGTAGTTTTGATTTGCATTTCTCTAATGATTAGTGATGTTGAGCATCCTTTCATGTGTTTGTTGGCAGTCTGTATATCTTCTTGGGAGAAATGTCTATTTAGGTCTTCTGCCCATTTTTGGATTGGATTGTTTGTTTTTTTGATATTGAGCTGCACGAGCTGCTTGTAAATTTTGGAGATTAATCCTTTGTCAGTTGCTTCATTTGCTAATATTTTCTCCCATTCTGAGGGTTGTCTTTTTTTTTTTTTTGCGGTAAGCGGGCCTCTCACTGTTGTGGCCTCTCCCGTTGCGGAGCACAGGCTCTGGACGCGCAGGCTCAGCGGCCATGGCTCATGGGCCCCGCCGCTCTGTGGCATGTGGGATCTTCCCGGACTGGGGCAAGAACCCGTGTCCCCTGCATCAGCAGGTGGACTCTCAACCACTGCGCCACCAGGGAAGCCCTGAGGGTTGTCTTTTCATCTTGTTTATGGTTTCCTTTGCTGTGCAAAAGCTTTTAAGTTTCATTAAGTCCCAATTGTTTATTTTTGTTTTTATTTCTATTTCTCTAGGAGGTGGGTCAAAAAGGATCTTGCTGTGATTTATGTCATAGAGTGTTCTGCCTATGTTTTCCTCTAAGAGTTTCATAGTGTCTGGCTTTACATTTAGGTCTTTAATCCTTTTGAATTTATTTTTGTGTATGGTGTTAGGGAGTGTTCTAATTTCATCCTTTTACATGTAGCTGTCCAGTTTTCCTAGCACCACTTATTGAAGAGGCTGTCGTCTTTTCTCCATTATATTCTTGCCTCCTTTATCAAAAATAAGGTGACCATATGTGGGTGGGTTTATCTCTGGGCTTTCTATCCTGTTCCATTGATCTATATTTCAGTTTTTGTGCCAGTACCATACTGTCTTGATGACTGTAGCTTTGTAGTATAGTCTGAAGTCAGGGAGTCTGAGACCTCCAGCTCCATTTTTCTTTCTCAAGATTGCTTTAGCTATTCGGGGTCTTTTGTGTTTCCATACAAATTGTGAATTTTTTTGCTCTAGTTCTGTGAAAAATGCCATTGGTAGTTTGATAAGGATTGCATTGAATCTGCAGATTGCTTTGGGTAGTATAGTCATTTTCACAATGTTGATTCTTCCAATCCAAGAATATGGTATATCTCTCCATCTGTTGGTGTCATCTTTAATTTCTTGCATCAGTGTCTTATAGTTTTCTGCATACAGGTCTTTTGTCTCCTTAGGTAGATTTATTCCTAGGTATTTTATTCTTTTTGTTGCAATGGTAAATGGGAGTGTTTCCTTAATTTCTCTTTCAGGTTTTTCATCATTAGTGTGTAGGAGTGCAAGAGATATCTGTGCAGTAATTTTGTATCCTGCAACTTTACCAAATTCATTGATTAGTTCTAGTAGTTTTCTGGTAGCATCTTTAGGATTCTCTCTATATAGTAGTATCATGTCATCTGCAAACAGTGACAGCTTTACTTCTTCTTTTCTGATTTGGATTCCTTTTATTTCTTTTTCTTCTCTGACTGCTGTGGCTAAAACTTCCAAAACTATGTTGAATAATAGTGGTGAGAGTGGACAACCTTGTCTTGTTCCTATCTTAGTGGAAATGGTTTCAGTTTTTCACCATTGAGGACAATGTTGGCTGTGGGTTTGTCATTTATGGCCTTTATTATGTTGAGGTAAGTTCCCTCTCTGAATACTTTCTGAAGGGTTTTTATCATAAATGGGTGTTGAATTTTGTCGAAAGCTTTTTCTGCATCTATTGAGATGATTGTATGGTCTTTATCCTTCAGTTTGTTAATGTGGTGTATCACATTGATTTGAGTATATTGAGGAATCCTTGCATTCCTGGGATAAACCCCACTTGATCATGGTGTATGATCCTTTTAATGTGCTGTTGGATTCTGTTTCCTAGTATTTTGTTGAGGATTTTTGTATCTATGTTCATCAGTGATATTGGCCTGTAGTTTTCTTTCTTTGTGACATCTTTGTCTAGTTTTGGTATCAGGGTGATGGTGGTCTCGTAGAATGAGTTTGGGAGTATTCCTCCCTCTGGCAGGTGGATTCTTAATAGTGCGCCACCAGGGAAGCCCATACCATGCATTTTTGGGAATGTAATGAGGAGTCAAGGAGAAGACTAATTCTCCTGGGAGCTTTTTTCTAAAATTTTCTCTTTTTTTAAAAATATTCTTTCCCCAACTGTGATTTACAGTAAAGGTTTGAGGTTTATTGACCAGATGGATGTTTTTAATTTTTTTTCAAATAATTTTACATTTGCTGTGCCTTCTTTGCAAGTGACAGAAATACAGGTCAGACTGACTTATGAGAGGCACTTATGACTGAAGTAACTAAAAAGCCTAGAAGGAAATTTACCTTTAGACACAGCAAGATCCAGGGACTTGAATCATGTCATTTGGACCTAATCTCTCTCCTCTTGGCTCCGCTTTTCTTTGTTTTGGTGTTAAAGCCTCCACCCATGTAGTGGCAAAGGTAGCTGTCAGCTTTGGGTGTGTAATCTACCAGCTAAGCAACCACTATTGGAAAGATAATACCTCTTTCCTGATGGTGCTGGCAGTCGTGGGTATGATTTTGGCTTGGGTCATTTGCCCACCCTAAAGTATCACTGTGACTGGAAGAATGCTGGACTTTCATTGGCCAACAGTTATATTCTACTCATGGAGCCCAGGGATCATGGTCAGCTACCCTGGAATCATGTGGGCTGAGAGCAGGGGAGGGATGGTTCCCTCAGGGAAGATCAAGGTACATGTACTTAAAGAGGGCTTGGGAGGTGGGGAGATTGTTAAATCAGCAAAATTCATAGATGTTTGCTACATAATTGTGCCATTTTAATTTCTTTTTTTTTTAAGTGTGCTTCCAATATTTAAAACTCAACAAAGTAGAGCTGCTCTGCTTCAAGTTGTAGATATTGCCAAGGAACCTGAGTGGGAGGAGGGATCTGCAGAGCATAATTTGAAAACTGCTAGACAGTTTGTCCAATAAATATTTGTTTGAGGTATGATAGTCACTGAATCCTTTCTTCCTGCCTTTCTGGCTTTATGTAGAAGAGATTGTATTTTCCTTCAAATCTGGGACAGTGAGGTAAGTAGCAGAGCCAGCTATTGCCTGGGGTTGAAGATGCCAAGGACCTTGCTTAGCCTGGACACCAAACTGGTTTTTTTTTTTTTTAAAGCCATGAGCCTTTCAGATTTAAATAGGGACTCCTAGAGAACAAGAAGAAGTGACTTTACAATGTACTGGTTGATGTGAATGATGAAATATATTTGTATCCTAAGCATTTTGCAAGGGCTCAGTATGCTAGAATGTATAGCGCCATGAGCTGGATTCTGTATTGTAAATTGAGTGAGGGTGAAAGCAGCCCTCATACATCAGCCAGCTGCATAAGGCAGCCAACGGCTGTCTTTGTTTTTCTATTTTTGTTTTTTTTAATGTGATAAAATTCACATAACATAAAATTTGCCATTTAAAAATATACAATTCAGTGGTTTCTAACAATTTTGTGCAACATCTCCACTATCTAATTCCAGAATATTTTCATCACCCCCAAAAGGAACCTTGTTACCCATTAAACAGTCACTCCCTATTCTCTAGTCCCTGGCGACCACTAATCTACTTTCCATCTCTGTGGATTTGCCTATTCTACACTTTTCATATAAATGGAATCATGTCTGGCTTCTTTCACTTAGTGTAATGTTAACATATATTTATCTAATTACTTTCTCATGATACTTTTTAGAATTATCCCACAGACCTATCCTCAAATGTATAATTGGGATGCACATACTTAGTAGCACCCCCATCAGAACCTTGACCTGTCACATAAGAGCTATCATAGTGGAGAAGGCCAAGTGGAAGCTTTTGAAACTGTTGCATTTTCCTCTGGCCAAGATAGTGAATCAAAACTAATATCATATTCTGTGAGGGATGGTGGAAATAGTGCTATCCTTAAGTATCTTTAGAATGCAGGGTGGTGGTCCCTATTATGTCTACATTTAATTCACTAGTCTGCCCTCTTCTGCAAAACTGGATGGATTCTGGAGAACGTAGACCTCAGCAAGTTTAATTTAGTAGCCCCAATTATGGATTCTGTGATGGATATGGTATCTTTGCTAGAGCAAATTAATATGGTATGTGGGCATTGGTTTGGTGAATGTGTTCTTTTCTGTCTCAATCAGAAAAAAAGGCCAAAAACAGTTTGCATTCTTGTGGAACAGATATCATTACACCTCCATAGTTTTGCCGAGGGCTATATAAACACTTCCACTCTTCTACTCTTTGTCATAATATAGTCAGAAGAGACTTGGACCATCTGGCCATCTATAGAACATCACTTTGATCTGTTACGTTGATGACATCATGCTAATCAGACAGCATGAACAAGAGGAGGTTAGCACACGGAGGCCTTGGTAAGATACATGTGCTCCACAGTGGGTACTGCCACATTCTTTGCCAAAGTAAGTGTATTTGTTTTTAAATATGTCCACGAATTGTTTGATACCCCTCCCATCAAGAGGTGGAACCTAATTCCCCTCCCTTTGACTCAGCTAGACCCTAGTAACTCAATTCTAAGAAATAGAATAAAATGAAAGTGATGGTATATGACTTCAGTGACTAGGTCATAAAAGGTACTACTGTTTGTCTGTCTCACTATCTCTTGGATCACTCACTCTGTCGGAAGCCTGCCTACATACTGTGGGGACACTCAAGCAGGCTATGGAACAGCCCACATGGAGAAGAACTGAGGCTTCCTGACCCACCCAGCACTGACTTGCTAGGAGTGTGAGTGAGCCATCTTGGAAGCAGATCCTCCAGCCCCGGTCAGGTCTCCAGTGGCCCTAGCCCTTTATGAACCTTATGCGAGATCTGAGCCAGAACCACTCAGTTAAGCCACTCTTTGTCCCTGACACTCAGAAACTGTGTGTGATAATAAATGTTTATTGTTTTAAGCAACTTAGTTTTAGGGTAGTTATTATACAACAAGTGATACTAATACACAGTCCCACAAGCTGTGTGTGTGTACTAGTTTTTAGACATCCTTTCCAACATCTAATATTTCCCTATTTTTGTCATTTTAGCCATTCTGATTGGTGTATAGTGTTCTCACGCTGTGGTTTTAATTTGTGATTCCCCAATGACTATGAAGTAGAGCATCTTTTCATTCATATATATCTATATACATGTATATAGATATATACAAATACTGTCTATCTGTATATACATACATACATACATACACACATACATATACACACATACACACACATAGTCTGGACTTATTATTTTGTAAAGTGTTCAAGTTTTTTGCCTACTGTTCTTTGGGTTGCTTGCCATTTTTTAGTTGCTTTGTAGGAGTTCATGTATTCTGGATCCAAGTCCTTTGTCTTATATGTATTGTGAATATCTTTCTCAGTTTATCAACTTTTTCCTTCATGTTTAGGCCTTTTGGTGTCCTGTTCAAGAAAACTTTGCCTACTCCAAGATCATGAATATGTTCTCCTATTTCCTCATTTAAAAGCTTTATTGTTTTACCTTTCATGTTAGATCTGCTGTCCATTTGAAATGAATTTTTTTGTGATGGTGTGAGGTAGTGAGTCAAGGTATATTTCCCCCCCATATGGATATCCATTTGATCTAATACTATTTATTGAAAAGTTCATTCTTTCCCTTCTGTACTGTAGTGTCACCTTTGTTATAAGTCAGGTGACTGTTATGTGTGGCTGTGTTTCTGGACTCCATTCTATTCTATTGGCTATTTTTGTATCCTTGCAATTGATACCACACTGTCTTAATTATTATTACAATAGGTTTTTTTCTGATAAATTTTTAAATTTTTGGCTGCCTTAGGTCTTTGTTGCTGTGCATAGGCTTTCTCTAGTTGCGGCAAGCGGGAGCTACTCTTTGTTGCGGTGTGTGGGCTTCTCATTGTGGTGCGTGGGCTTCTCATTTCACCCTTAGGGTTCACTTTAATGAAGTAAAGAGTGTTGCACATTCTATGGGTTTGCATAAAAGTATGATGACATATATCCATCATTATAATGTCATTCAAAGTATTTCCACTGCTCATAAAAACTTCCGTACTCTGTGTATTCATCTCCTCTCTCCCCCCACACATGTGGCAACCATTGATCTTTTTATTGTCTCCATAGTCTTGCCTTTTCCAGAATGGCATATAGTTGGAAGCCATTTTTCTTTTTCTTTTTTTTTTTTCCTTGAAAAGAGAGATTCAAAGCCTTTATGTCTATAGGACCACTCGTGGCCCACCCATGTAGACTGGACAGGCTCTAGGTGGCAAACTCCCCACATAAATACTGTAGCTTTTCTACCAGTATTGAGCTCTGACCCAGCAGCCACGTGGAGGTGCAGGGGGGACATGTGTCAGGTATTTGTTCATAGGAAGGCCACAAGTTTTGTGTCCCTTGTCACAATGTACCCAGATTCCTGTTGGATGTGTTGTAAACAGAGGAACCATTTCTTCAGGCCCCCTGCTCTGAGCACACCCCATATAGGGGATATTTCTTTTTTGTACATTTTTCCTTTAGTGGCCCTTAAAAAGCAGTTCCTTTTGTACTTCAGTATTTAACAGAATGTAGCAAATACGTTTAAGTGGCACATGAAGGGAAACTTACATTCTACAGTCTAGCGATCTCCCGAGCTCCGTAGTTTGTAATTTTTATTTTTTTGTTTTTTTAATTTACGTTTTTTATAGTTTATTATTATTATTTTAAAATTAATGAATTAATTAATTTTTGGCTGCCGTTGCGTCTTCGTTGCTGCACGTGGGCTTTCTCTAGTTGCAGTGAGCAGGGGCTACTCTTTGTTGCAGTGCGCGGGCTTCTCATTGCGGTGGCTTCTCTCGTTGCAGAGCACGGGCTCTAGGCGTGCGGGCTTCCGTAGTTGTGGCATGTGGGCTTCAGTAGTTGTGCCTCATGGGCTGTAGTGCGCAGGCTTAGTAGTTGTGGCGCACGGGCTTAGTTGCTCCGTGGCATGTGGGATATTCCCGGACCAGGACTCCAACCTGTGTCGCCTGCATTGGCAGGAGGATTCTTAACCACTCTGCCACCAGAGAAGCCCTATTTTTTTTAATCTTAAGAAATATTTTGTATATATTGTTCAAATCACATTTGCTGGTAAATGAATGCAGTTTACAAAATATTGCTTTTCATGTCCTATTTAATCCCATTTTTCATTGCAGCAAGAAGGAAATAGTGTTTCACCAGTGATATGTGCCTTTTATTTTTCACTATTAAGCAGGAAACCTATAAAGAGACTTCTTAACTGGATTGAATACCTTCAGACTTTAAGCATCGCAGAAAATTTGTAGAGTTTTATCTTTAGATTTAATTTTTAGATGTATTTTAAATCATGATAGCTTTATATCATCATTATTAAATACAAAGATTGGAAAACTACACTTGCTTCTACAAATAAATCCATATATATATATATATTTTGTATATTATCTGTGGCTACCTTTGCACTAATGGCAGAGTTATTTAGTTACAAAAGAATAGAGGATGTTTGGCCTGTGAGCCTGAAATATTCACTGTCTGGCCCTTTATAGAAAATGTTTGCTGACCCCTGATTTAGTGTAACGTATCAAGACACAGTATATACTAAGGATGAAGTTCACTGTTAATGAGAAATGTAAATCCATCTTTCCAGAAGTTTTTTTGATAGTTTTCAATCTTTTTGGCCAACTTATTATTTGAACCAGTTAGATTGTTTTTACCCTGTAATGTAGCTGATAGAGAGTTTAGGAATAGAATTAGGAATAGAAAGGTCAGCTCTGTCATTTTCTTGTTATTTATTTTTGTGTGTAATTTTAATATTATCTTCAACCAGTGGGGATTGTTTTTTATTTTTGTTTACTTATTTGCAAGAATCCTTTAAAATCATTGATCTATGTGGTGGGGGTTGGTTTAGTTGGGAAAAAAATAGAAACCATAATTTGTAAGTTTATTTAGTCAGACATGTATTAATTGCAGTACAGTATGTCATGGTATCCTGAAAGCACATGAGTAACTGCAGACAGACACTGTTGTTCTCCCTCGAACACTGTGGAACTTCCATTCTATTCTCAGGACACCTTATATGTAATAAATGATATGGAAACACTTGACAGATTCAGAGAGGGCATCATTGTTCGTCTGTACATTTAATACTGGCAAAGTGTAATTCTTATAGTTTAAGATTAAAAACAGGATAAAATAAGAGTTTTAATGTTTCTGTACTTTCATTGGAAAGTCTTGTGCATTCCAGTTAGGAGATGACTCTCTTATATACTGTTTGTGTAAGTTCTTTCTGAATGTAGGCGTAATCCCTGAATATAAATAAAAGGTTGTAGCATAATAAGAATTGAGCTCGAAGTCCGGCAAAGACTCTCTTGTGTGAATAGTACTATCAGCAACTACGGTTAGAGAATCTGGAGGCCAAACAAAGCCTCACTTAGGTGCTTCATCTGTTCTTGTCCTCTGTGGATAGCCATCTCTCTTCCAATAAGATTTTGTATCTGCAGCTAATTAAATCCAGAATAGAACCTTAGAATGGAGGTTACAGGACTGTGTCTTCTTGCCATTCTGTAACCCACCAGAAACACTGCAATGAGCAAGACACTACCTAATAGGCTTCCTTAGGTGGGGATTTACTTTGGGGAGCTGACAAAAATATGGAGTCACACTACCTGGGTTCAAATTCTGGACTTCTCATTTTATTAGCTGTGTATTCTTAGGCAAGTTTACTTTAAACTCTCTGTGTCACAGTTTCCTCTTATGTTAAATGGGGAGAATGGTATCCAATTTATAAGGTTGTTATGAAAAATTAGTTAATCCATATACAGTGCTTAGGATAGTATCTGGCACATATGAAGTGCTCAACAAATGTTTGTTAGTATTTCACTTTTTGAAGGTTCAGATTTTGTCGGTACACTGAGAATATTTATCTCTTCAAGCAGATTCTCTTAACCAAGTTCACGAGGCTGATATATAAAAACCTCAAGAATGCCTGTGTTGGTATGACCAGTGCTTTTTTGCCTTTGGGTGGCAATGTGGAACACCAAATCCTAAGCAGAAAGGTTATGGTGAACATGAAATTTGAATTAGGGCCATTAGTTAGATGAATCCAGTGTTTTGTGTATAATACCAAAGTAGCTAAAATGAATATTTATTACCTTTTCCTGTATTTAAGAATTTCTCCACTTAAAATGCCAGACATCTACTTTCAACCTCATTTGCAGCTTGCCGTAGGTTCTTTTGGTCTGATCCGCTTTCCATGGACTTTGACTCTGAAGAGCTGGTGATGCAAGCAAGCAGGGACTGCAGTGGTGGTGGTGCATGTAGCAAGATTGAGTTCCCAGAGCAGCAGTGGTAGTCGTATTGCAGTGGCTGGGGATAGTGGAAGTTGGCAGTGGAAGCAGAGATATCCTGACCAGACTAGTTCTACTGCCAGATTTTAGGTGTTGTTCTTGACATCCATCCCTGGGTTTTCAACTTCTCCAGGTGAGTCTGAGCTGCTCTTAAAATAAGGTTTTGTTTTGTTTTTTTTTCTGCTTAGACTATCTAGAATCAGTTTTAGTTGCTGAACTTACAGACTAAGTTGTTCTTGCGACTAAGGACTCTGGCTGATACTGACGCTACAGTAGCCTGATGCATTCGTCTCACAGTAGGGATGGAAAGGTCATGGGAATTCAGCTGGAATGTTTGAAGTTCATTGGCTCCCTCTTTTTTGAGAGTGTTAGGGTCACTGTATTCCCAGGGCCTAGAATTGTGCCTGGTATATAGTAGGTGCTCAGTAAACCTCTGTGGAATGAATGAGTGATGGGTTCATTCTGCCAATGAACCCAATTGTATGTCTGCCAATATGTGTATCAGTGATTGCTTTTTCTCAGCTTCTGGGGCTGTCCAAAACTTCCGAATGAAGTACAGATTTTTTTCTTTAGGTGTGTTAATACATATGTAATCCTATATAACAGTTACATTTTATTGGTTTGGGAATTGTTTTGTCTTTTAAACTCATTTGGCTTATCTGTGCTCTGTGGGCGTTTTAGTTTAGCCCTGGGGTGTATGATTGTCTGTGATTTTGTGTGTGTGTGTGTGTAGAGGGGCACTTCACAGAGCCCCAAAGTGCTGACAAGGACTTAAGTCCCTTCCTGGTGTCAGAGCTTTCCCGGCATTCTGGAAGCCATCACTTCTTGAGTCTTCCTCATGAGGCTTGTTGGTGGAATAAAGAAAAGACCATACACCCACAGACAGTTCCGTACACGTGTGCACACGCATGTGCATGCACACACACACACACAGAGAACTGTATTTAAATCTAATAACTTTATGACTTTATGTAGTTAAGTTTCCTACAGATGTCCTGCTTTTCCCCTGATGGTGATGCTGAAATTGGGAAAGACAGAAAATACAGGCCCCTTATCTCCTCTTTTCTTTTTCCTCTGTTCCAGGTCTTCCCTTTAAGAAACTGTATGGGAACTGGCAATTTACACCCATATTCTGGTCATTTGCCTACATTTACTGAGCCCCTTCCTGGGTGCCATAGGATGATGGCCTTCTGAGGCTGGAGGTGCTGGGATTTGAGAGGTCGAGGTGGCTTGTTCCCAGTTCCTTATGTTCCTTGCCTCTCTTCCTGGTCGAGGGGCTGAGGCTGGTGGCAGAGGGCAGTATACCGGAGATCCCTCTCTCTCCATCTCTAGAACACAGTGTTTTAGACTTCGTGTTCTCATAAATCAGGACTTTGAGATGAAGATTCGTGAACAAGCTCATCAAGAGGTAGGATCATCTGGCCTTCCCTTCTTGAGTTTCAGATAAAGAAACAAGCCTAGAGGGTAGTGACTCATCCACGGTGATGCAGTTGGTCAGGGCTAGAGTGAGTATCTAAATATATTTCCAAGGGCAAACTGAAATCCTATAAACGCTGAGCCCCATCTGAGGCCTCCTGTAACATAAAGCTAGCAGGGTTGGGGAGGGTGAGGGATTTATTCTGTAGTTTCCTTCCTTGCATCTTATGAAGAGTCAACACCTTACTTCTGGTTGCTCTAGTTTGCTACCATGCTTCATTGTTGAGAGTGGACCCCAGTCTGCAGTCTTTGGTCTGGAACACAGCCCAGTCCTAAATTGCCTGTCTTGGGCCATGGGTTACCAAGTTTACAGACAACAATCCTGTGCCTCTGTAGACACGTGACCAGGCTATTAATAGATCTGAAGTTCTGGGAGAGTCTCAGCTCTTCCCCCACTTCCCCACTCCCAGCAGCCTGACTGCTGGTAATTTCCTCAGTGCTCAGCTAGACACAGAATGGAAACAGGGCAGTCTGCCCATCCCCTTTTAGGAGGTAAGACAGGCCCAAGTCTGTATGAGTAACCTCTGGCCTTGTGGGTCTCTGTGCTGTATCAGGTCAAATGAAAGTGCTTAGCATTTAGGAGGAAATAATAGCCCTGTGCTCTAGGTGGGATTTTTTTTTTTTAAATAAATCTGTGTTGGACCCTTACTATATGAAAGACACTGAACTAGGCCCTTTGAATGTGTTATCTCAACCTTCTCTACAACCTTGTGAGATAGGTATTATTCTTATTTTATAGAGATTATTAAAACTCAGAAAGGTTGACTAAGTAACCTACTGTCACACAGCTAAACAACACTTGAATCCAGGCCCTCTGATCTTGTTTTTCCTAAATGACAGCTTCCCTGTTTACAACTTTCTTTAGTAAAATTGGGCTAGGGTAATTTGCACAAATTATCATTGGGGGCACCTGTGTTATTGAATGATTCCACACAGCTCAGAGAAATGGGGGTGAACCTGAAGGGAGGGCAAGAAGGCCTGTCAGTCTGTGGGCAATCAAAGGGAACTCAGTGGGTGGCTATAGCAGGATGGTACCTTTCATAGGCCTGTGTGCCCTGAGTGAACTCAGGTCAGATAGTGGTTGTCCTGCAGGCTAATAAACCATATTCCTTAGCATGGCATTCAAGGCACTCAGAGGTGGGGTTTCTGCTTCATAACTCCTCTTCCGTCTCTTCTTACTTCCTGTCACACAGACTGTTCTTTGTTCTATTGTTCGTCAAGTCTGCTGTCATCTTCCATGCATGGGCATTTGTAGGCTCTATTAAGGTCTGAATCAAAAAGTAACCATTGACAGCTTAGGGCTGAGCAGATAGTTTTGAATCCCCAGTCACTCCAGAGCCATTTTGGACTGGAGCTCTCTCATTCCTTCATTCCTTCACTCATGTATTCAGTTATTCTAACATATTGGGCACTCCCTCTGTGCCAGGTACTGTACTAGCCTCTGGGAATCAGTATAATGAACAAGACAGATATGGTTCCTGCTCTCCTAGAGCTTACAGTGTAGGAGGGAAGGCAAAAATAAAACAGATAATCACAATGAAGTCTGATGACTTATGAGGCAGAAATAAGGGATGTGATGAGAGCGTACTTATGGCTGGGGAACTTAATATTGTTTAGGGTGTCAGGAAAGACCTCAACACTACCATAATAGATGACATTTAAGTTGAGACCTGAGAATTGAGAAAAAATAACTAAGTAAGTGGGGTTAAGAAAGGTAAATTCTAGGCAGCAGATAGAGTATATGCAGAGGCCTAAAGTCCAGGTGATAGGGATAAGGCCACGTCCTTGTTGGTTCATTTATTAAGCAACCATTTACAGCTGGTGGGTTGTGTCATGCACTGTGCTAGGGTCTGGGGACATACAAAACAATCAGAAATGGTCCCTACCTGCCCTGGAGACGCTCAGTTAGGAGCAGTGGCTTTACTGCTTGGTAGCCAGGGTGCTAAAGTCATCCTAGGTCTTGGATTCAATCTCCTGGCTCCCATGTGACAAGACTTAACACCTTCAGAGACACTGCCTGCCCTTGAGTATTTGGGCCACCTGTCAAGCAGAGAGGATGTGGACCACAGCTGGAAACTTGTAGCATTTGCTTTCATCCCTGGCTTCACACTTGCCAGATCCTTGGTTGATGGGGTTCATCTACAGACCTGAGGTTGATGGAGGTCAAGAAATTGGCTTTTACCTCAGCAGGAGCATAGAAGAGGCTTTCTGGCTAAGATGGAGTTGCCGTGGTTGTCAGAGATGTGTCCCTGTTGCCTCATATTTGTTAGTTGGATTGATTGTGTGGTCTCAGACCCATCCATTGTCTTGAATACACCTATGGTGGTATTTTAGCTCTGTTTTTCTGAGTTCTGGTACCTCTTATAATAGACAGAAGGCCAGTGGCTGGCTGCCTTGGACTGTGCAATTGCCTAACTCCAGGGTGCGCTGTTCACATAGACTGTGTTGTGAATGGGGCCACCCCTCCCTAACTGTGCAGCAGTGCATCCTTGTGGCTCTGGTTAAAGGGAAAGGAAGTTATTTAAACACTGACTGTGTGCCTCAGGCTAGTGGTTTATATTCTTTACTTCATTTAATAATCTCAATAATGCTCTGAGGTAAATACTATTATTATGCTTATTTACAGATGAGAAGACTGAAGGTTCGGTGAAGCTAGTGAGTAGTGCCTTGGGATTAGAGCTCGGGTCTGACTGAAGTTCATGCTTCTCTGCCACTCCCAGCTGTTTCCCAATGTGGTCACAGACTTCAGGTCTTGCGTGTCATCTTGTTTCCATGGCTTGCTTGGCCTTGTCTATTTTGACTCATCTGTCTGGCCGCCCTGTGTCAGTAACCTAAGGATTCTCAGCATGGCTGAGGCTCAGGAATGTGTCCTGCTTGGGAGATACTCTAGAGTCATTTTTTTTCCATCTAAAATTATTTTTGTGTTTAGCAGGAGGCAACAATATAACTGTAGCTAAAGTCATTTTAAAGGGTAAGTCAGCTCTGGATTTGCTGGGCTGCCTTTCTCACTGCAGCTCCCACAGCGTTCTCAGTAGGATAGAAGCCGGGGATGGCTCACTGGAGATGAGTTTGGGTGAAAAAGGCATTGGATCTGGGCTTGGCTGATGGGATGAGATTCCCTCAGCCTTTCTAAGTTGCATGGCTGCTAGGGTTGGTTGGATCTTTGCAAATTAGTACTTAATGTTCCTTTTCCAGGGACCTGTGGTTCTCGTTTCTCCCTTTTAGGAGAGGACCTGCCTCTTCAACTGGGGATTCTGGAGCTACTGACCTTAGAGTGGGGAGGGTTTTTCCTTCCTGGAGTTTTCGGGGGTGTGTTTGGTGTGGCAGGGGGCTGTGTCAGGCGGAGTCTGGGGGAAGGCAGGAGGAGAGGTGGGTTGTGTATTTACTGCCTCACCTGCTTTTCAGTACTCTTTCTTCCCTTCCTTTCTCTTGGCAGTTTTGCAGTCCCATTTGAGAAGTAGGATCTAAATAACAGAAGGCCTCTGCACTCACCTAGCTTGTGCTTCAGCTACCCCAGACTGCTTGCAGGTCCTGAAGCATGACAGGCTATTTCATATCTCAGGTCTTTGTACATTCTGTTCCCTCTGTCCTTTCCATCCCTAGAGAAGAGGGAAGATGTCCTTTCCATCTTCTCTGCCCCATGGATACATCCTCATCCTTTCAAGACTCAGTTTAGATGTTACCTTTTCAGTGACATTGCCTTTGATCCCCTCTTTCTATGGAGGTAGGCACTCTGTACAGGCCTTTGTTGTACCATGTTTACTCACTTAACTCTCTGCTTCGCTGTGCATATCTTGAGCCCCTTAAGAGCAAGAGACTGAGTCGGTTTCATCTTTCTTTAGCAGGCACAGGACCTGAAGGAGACTAGAGTATCAAGAAATTTGAACTGAACTACACTGATGCCTGAACTAGATGGTTGTACAACTATCTTGTGTACCTCCATAAACTAAAAAAGGATTCTCTTGCATAATTCACTGTATTGTGTTATCTTCTAGGTCCCATAGTCCTTCAAACATGCATGACGGTAGCTGACTTCCAGAGAGAACAGTGTCGTGCTCTACAGATGTTGTCTTTGCCTGCTTTGCCCTTCATCTCACAGTGCTCTTCTAGCCCCCTGGGCCTGATCCAGGGAATGAATAGGGAGGAAATGCCAGAAATGAGCCACACTTGGTATCCTGAATCCTTAATTTGCAGGTTTGGTCCTGTGGGGCAGTGCAAGATGAGAAAATAGAAATGAACCCGTTCCCTGTAATAGCAGCTGAACCGATTGCCTCCAAGTTATGACTGCCATCACTGTTGCTGCAGCAGCCATAGCCATGAGGCACTCCCCTTACTGTATTCTGGGTCTAAGACAATCAGTTCTTCTAAATCAGCTCACTTGGCTCACCCTGAGTTTCTCAGAGGACTGAGATCCTGAAACAAGTCCTATTACACTTGTTTTTCTACCATTGTCGGGCCACAGACTGTGAGATCGTTTATTCTTATCCCTTCATTTTTATAGGGGAGGAAACTGAAGTTCACAGTGCCCTGGGACTAGCTCATGGTCATGTGACTAGTAAGTGTCAGCTGAGGCTAGACACCGGTCTTCCAGCTCCCTGCAGAGTGGTCTCTTCACTATGCCTTGTTGCCTCTGATATGTTTCCTCTTTTTATTTGTAATTCCTGTAGATTGTGAACTTGGTGAGGGTGAGGGAGCCAGGAAACTTGATATCTTTTCCTTCTGTCACCCCCTCCTCCTGCCAAGGCTAGGCAGAGAAGACGTTCAGGGAAGACTTGGTGAAGGACTGAATAGAAACCTAAGTTGGCCCAGGAAGATCTCATGGGCTAAGCCAGAGGAAGACTAAAGAAAACAGATCCCTCCCAGTTTCACTGGAACATCTTTGATTTTGGTGATGATTCCTGTGGTTTGGCTTTGCTAGTGTTAAACGCAACCTTGGCTGGAGCATGGACGAGGTGTGGTTTGTGATACTGGTATTTTATCTGGTGAAAGCCAGATCTATAATGAAACTTCTGGGAAAATACCACATCTCAGCTAACTGAAGATCCCTTTGGGTTTTCAGACCCCTCCCTTGCTCTCCAGCAGCAATCACAGGGCATAGAGATTGGACGCATCATTGCTAACTCCATTACAAATAGATAACGTTGCTTCAGTGCTTACTATGATTTCTGGAACTATTTTAGGTATTTCAAAATTCTTTTAATCCTCACAATCCTCCATGAGTAGTTACTGTAATTTTTTTTAACCTTTCAAATCGATTTTATTGAGATGTAATTTACATATAGTAAAATGCACTCATTTTAAGTGTTCAGTTTGAGTTTTGACAAATATATACACCTCTGGAACCTCTCCCCTGCAGTCAAGATATAGAACATTTCCATCAGTGGGTACTATTATTATCTTCATTCTACAGGGAGAACACTGAGGTACAGAGGAATTAAGTGGTTTGTTCAAGGTCTCATGGCTAATAAGTGATAGAACCAAGATTTGAACCCAGGCTGTCTGACTCCGGAGCCCATGTTCTTAACTACTGTGCTATTCTGCCTTCCGTCTCTTCTTTTGTGGTCCAGCCATTGCCTGTCTTGCCCTGGTGGACAAGTGCATTAAAGAGTAAGATGACATAGACTTAATAGTCTACGCACTAAAGGGGTCTTGAGGAGCAAGAGGCCCAGAAGTAGGCGGTGGAGAGGGATGAAACAGCTATCAGTACCGCTAGAACCTCAGGACCAAAGTAGGCAGAACTACTTGCCTTATGCCCAGCCTTTGCCTCTCCAGGCCTGTGAAGAATGGGGTGGACTAGGGAGCCTGCTAACAGGGTATAATGTAGTGTCTGAAAAAGGGACTGGCTCCTAGGCTCACAGAACAAGATATAGAAATATAGATGATAGATCACGATAGTCGCATATGCTCTGAGACTGCTCTCTGTGGTAGGCTGCAGCCAGTTCTGGGCTAGGCACTATAAGGGCAACATGGACAGGCCAGAGCATATGTAAAGGAGGCAAGATGGAGGGGGGCCTTGAAATCTAGTGCTTTGGAGAGGAATTGAAGGAGCCAGGTTTGGAAGCCCTGAAGAGAAAATGTAATCATTGTCTTCCTATCCTTGAAAGGCTGTTCTTTGGAAGAGAAAATCAACTTGTTTTCCTGTGTGGCTTCAGAAGGCATAATTAGAGCCCTATGGGTGGGCCAGTATAGCATATTTTGGAAAAATTAAAGTGCAGTGGATATGAAATGCCTCATTAGCTTGTCATCTGTTTGAAGTACAAATAAGGTCTGATGTCTTTCCAATATTAAGGTTAATCTCTTGAATGACTATAAAATTATCAGGAAATTTAGTATGTTTCTCTTGGGGATTTTCCTCCTCCCTCTTTCTCTTTCTGAAGTATTAAGAACTCTAAGGGGTCAGGCTTAGTTCCAAATAGTGGGCTAGAGAATCTTATTGGTCTGGTTGTGGGCCCCATATTTTAGCTTCTGTTGATGATAACACATTGTGGCTTTTAAAAACGGACTACTCACAGTATGTTGTTTCCTTATTTAGTGTAGCTGTGAGGACTTGGTTCTGCACAAGTGACAGTGGTTCTTTGAGGGAGGATGATATAGTGCTCCTTGAATGTCACACCTGGCCTAGGCTTTACTGTGTTTGACCTCTCCAAGTCATGTCTATATATGCTCGTCCACCGGAGAAGGGAACTTCTTCAATCTCTAGTTGGCTGGGTCTAGAAGTGTTTGCATAGCCAGCATTCTTCCATGATCCTTTTGGTTATGGTATTGAGCTTAGAACACCCATTCATACTTTCTCTTTCCTCAGTGTGAGTGCTTACTGTAGGCTCTTACTGTCCTTTCCTACCTTTAACTTGACTTAAAATCTCAAGTCAGTCTGAGAAATTCTAATAGTATAGAACCTCAAAAGAAAGGTGGTCAAGGTTTCAGTCTTTGGTCCTGGGAGAGCTTTGGACCCTGTGTATATTTGTATCCATTTTTCCCAGTTTTACATACCAAGGAGTATTGGGAACAGTCTTTGCCAAGTCACAGAAGATCATGTTGTATCCTTTTCCCCAGGGATAATGTGTGCCTGCTTGCTTTATATTTATATAATTAAAGGGGGGTTAAAAAAACCCTTAAGAACAATAGTCTGTGCCAAGATGACTTGATATTTCTAAGAGAGAGAGGGGCTGACAACTTTTAAAATGGCAGTTTTTCTCTAACTAAAGTAGTTTGGATTGTTGTTTTATCTGGTCCCCTGCTAATAAACAAGGAAGATTTTCCAAACTACTGTAACTCCCTATCACTGGGCCATGCAGAGATAGGAGTGGGCCATGCGGAGATAGGAGTGCTTTGACTTTACAACTGTTAAACAGAGACTAGCTGCCTAGGGCCACAGGGAGGAAATGCTGAATTTCTTAATAAGACCACCATCCAGAATGACTAAGGTTGGCATTAGAAGATGTGAGAAGGGGCAACTGGACCATGTCATCTGAACCTGGATCTTGAAACCCTTTCCTTCATTGAGGGACTGATTCTTACTAAATATCTGTACTACCACCATACTAGCTTCTGGAAGGTACTGCTTTCCTTTTATGTTTGGGTCCAAGTTGGGTACAGGAGCTTTTTTTTTCACTATCATGTAACTGGGTCCTACACAGAATGTTGTTGTTTGGTCTTGCTTGACTATTTTCCTTTATTTCTTTTCCTTTTTTTTTTGAATTTTATTTTTTATACAGCAGGTTCTTATTAGTTATCTATTTTATATACATCAGTGTGTACATGTCTATCCCAATCTCCCAATTCATCACAACCCCATCCCCACCCCCCACCCCACTTTCCCCCGCTGGTGTCCATACGTT
The DNA here is from genome assembly GCF_039906515.1 of Pseudorca crassidens. Classification (NCBI taxonomy): domain Eukaryota; kingdom Metazoa; phylum Chordata; class Mammalia; order Artiodactyla; family Delphinidae; genus Pseudorca; species Pseudorca crassidens. The sequence goes on along the minus strand of NC_090304.1, from coordinate 49,615,852 downwards.
TGTTCTCTACATCTGTGTCTCAATTTCTACCCTGCAAACTGGTTCATCTGTACCATTTTTCTAGGTTCCACATATATGCGTTAATATACGATATTTGTTTTTCTCTTTCTGATTTACTTCTCTCTGTATGACAGTCTCCAGGTCCATCCACGTCTCTACAAATGACCCAATTTCGTTCCGTTTTATAGCTGAGTAATATTCCATTGTATATATGTACCATGTCTTCTTTATCCATTCGTCTGTCGATGGGCATTTAGGTTGCTTCCATGACCTGGCTATTGTAAAGAGTGCTGCAATGAACATTGGGGTGCATATGTCTTTTTGAATTACGGTTTTCTCTGGGTATATCCCCAGTAGTGGGATTGCTGGGTCATATGGTAGTTCTATTTTTAGTTTTTTAAGGAACCTCCATACTGTTCTCCATAGTGGCTGTATCAATTTACATTCCCACCAACAGTGCAAAAGGGTTCCCTTTTCTCCACACCCTTTCCAGCACTTACTGTTTGTAGAGTTTCTGATGATGCCGATTCTAACTGGTGTGAGGTGGTACCTCACTGTAGTTTTGATTTGCATTTCTCTAATAATTAGTGATGTTGAGCAGCTTTTCATGTGCTTCTTGGCCATCTGTATGTCTTCTCTGGAGAAATGTCTATTTAGGTCTTCTGCCCATTTTTGGATTGGGTTGTTTGTTTTCTTAATATTGAGCTGCATGAGCTGTTTATATATTTTGGAGATTAATCCTTTGTCCGTTGATTCATTTGCAAATATTTTCTCCCATTCTGAGGGTTGCCTTTTTGTCTTGTTTGTAGTTTCCTTTGCTTTGAAAAAGCTTTGAAGTTTCATTAGGTCCCATTTGTTTATTTTTGTTTTTATTTCCATTACTCTAGGAGGTGGATCCAAAAAAATCTTGTTGTGATTTATGTCATAGAGTGTTCTGCCTATGTTTTCCTCTAAGAGTTTTATAGTGTCTGGTCTTAAATTTAGGTCTCTAATCCATGTTGAGTTTATTTTTGTGTATGGTGTTAGGGAGTGTTCTAATTTCATTCTTTTACATGTAGCTGTCCAGTTTTCCCAGCACCACTAATTGAAGAGACTGTTTTTTCTCCGTTGTATATCCTTGCCTCCTTTGTCATAGATTAGTTGAACATAGGTGCGTGGGTTTATCTCTGGGCTTTCTATCCTGTTTCATTGATCTGTATTTCTGTTTTTGTGCCAGTACCATATTGTCTTGATGACTGTAGCTTTGTAGTATAGTCTGAAGTCAGGCAGTCTGGTTCCTCCAGCTCCGTTTTTCTTTCTCAAGATTGCTTTAGCTATTCGGGGTCTTTTGTGTTTCCATACAAATTGTGAAATTTTTTGTTCTAGTTCTGTGAAAAATGCCATTGGTAGTTTGATAAGGATCGCATTGCATCTGTAGATTGCTTTGGGTAGTATAGTCATTTTCACAATGTTGATTCTTCCAATCCAAGAACATGGTATATCTCTCCATCTGTTTGTGTCATCTTTGATTTCTTTCATCAGTGTCTTATAGTTTTCTGAGTACAGGTCTTTTACCTCCTTAGGTAGGCTTATTCCTTGGTATTTTATCCTTTTTGTTGCAATGGTGAATGAGATTGTTTCCTTAATTTCTCTTTCTGATCTTTTGTTGTTAGTGTATAGGAATGCAAGAGATTTCTGTGCATTAATTTTGTATCCTACAACTTTACCAAATTCACTGATTAGCTCTAGTAGTTTTCTGGGGGCATCTTTAGGATTCTCTATGTATGGTATCATGTCATCTGCAAAGAGTCACAGTTTTACTTCTTCTTTTCCAATTTGTATTCCTTTTATTTCTTTTTCTTCTCTGACTGCCATGGCTAGGACTTCCAAAACTATGTTGAAAAATAGTGGTGAGAGTGGACAACCTTGTCTTGTTCCTGATCTTAGAGGAAATGGTTTCAGTTTTTCACCATTGAGAATGATGTTTGCTGTGGGTCTGTCATATATGGCCTTTATTATGTTGAGGTAGGTTCCCTCTATGCCCACTTTCTGGAGAGTTTTTATCTTAAATCGGTGTTGAATTTTGTCAAAAGCTTTTTCTGCATCTATTGAGATGATCATATGGTTTTTCTTCTTCAATTTGTTAATATGGTGTATCACATTGATTGATTTGCGTATATTGAAGAATCCTTGCATCCCTGGGATAAATCCCACTTGATCATGGTGTATGATCCTTTTAATGTGTTGTTGGGTTCTGTTTGCTGGTATTTTGTTGAGAATTTTTGCATCTATAGTCATCAGTGATATTGGTCTGTAATTTTCTTTTTTTGAAGTATCTTTGTCTGGTTTTGGAATCCAGGTCATGGTGGACTCATAGAATGAGTTTGGGAGTGTTCCTTCCTCTGAAAAGTTTTGGAAGAGTTTGAGAAGGATGGGTGTTAGGTCTTCTCTAAATGTTTGATAGAATTCACCTGTGAAGCCATCTGGTCCTGGACTTTTGTTTGTTGGAAGATTTTAAATCACAGTTTCAATTTCATTACTTGTGATTGGTCTGTTCATATTTTCTATTTCCTCCTGGTTCAGTCTTGGAAGGTTATATCTTGCTAAGAATTTGTCCATTTCTTCCAGTTTGTCCATTTTATTGGCATAAAGTTGCTTGTAGTAGTCTCTTATGATGCTTTGTATTTCTGCGGTATCCATTGTAACTTCTCCTTTTTCATTTCTAAATTTATTGATTTGAATCTTCTCCCTCTTTTTCTTGATGAATCTGGCTGAAGGTTTATCAATTTTGTTTATCTTCTCAAACAACCAGCTTTTAGTTTTATTGATCTTTGCTATTGTTTTCTTTGTTTCTTTTCCATTTATTTCTGCTCTGATTTTTATGATTTCTTTCCTTCTACTAACTTTGGGTTTTGTTTGTTCTTCTTTCTCTAGTTCCTTTAGGTGTAAGGTTAGATCGTTTATTTGAGATTTTTCTTGTTTCTTGAGGTATACTTGTATTGCTATAAACTTCCCTCTTAGAACTGCTTTTGCTGCATCCCAAAGGTTTTGGATCATTGTGTTTTCATTGTCATTTGTCTCTAGGTATTTTTTGATTTCCTCTTTGATTTCTTCAGTGATCTCTTGGTTATTCAGTAACGTATTGTTTAGCCTCCATGTGTTTGTGTTTTTTACATTTTTTACCCTGGAATTGATTTCTAATCTCATAGCGTTGTGGTCGGAAAAGATGCTTGATACGATTTCAAGTTTCTTAAATTTACCGAGGCTTGATTTGTGACCCAAGATGTGATCTATCCTGGAGAATGTTCCGTGTGCACTTGAGAAGAAAGTGTAATCTGCTGTTTTTGGATGGAATGTCCTATAAATATCAATTAAATCTATCTGTTCTATTGTGTCATTTAGAGCTTGTGTTTCCTTTTTAATATTCTGTCTGGATGATGTGTCCATTGGTGTAAGTGGGGTGTTAAAGTCCCCACTATTATTGTGTTACTGTCGAATTCCTCTTTTTTTTTTTGCGGTATGCGGGCCTCTCACCATTGTGGCCTCTCCCATTGCAGAGCACAGGTTCCGGACGCGCAGGCTCAGCGGCCATGGCTCACGGGCCCAGCCGCTCCGCGACATGTGGGATCTTCCCGGACCGGGGCAAAAACCCACGTCCCCTGCATTGGCAGGCAGACTCTCAGCCACTGCGCCACCAGGGAAGCCCTGAATTCCTCTTTTATAACTGTTAGCAGTTGCCTTATGTATTGAGGGCTCCTATGTTGGGTGCATATATATTTATAATTGTTATATCTTCTTCTTGGATTGATCCCTTCATCATTATGTAGTGTCCTTTGTCTTTCGTAATAGTCTTTATTTTAAAGTCTATTTTGTCTATTATGAGAATTGCTACTCTGGCTTTCTTTTTATTTACATTTGCATGGAATATCTTTTTCCATCCCCTCACTTTCAGTCTGTATGTGTCCCTAGGTCTGAAGTGGGTCTCTTGTAGACAGCATATATGTGAGTCTTGTTTTTGTATCCATTCAGGGAGCCTGTGTCTTTTGGTTGGAGCATTTAATCCATTCACGTTTAAGGTAATTATCAATATGTATGTTCCTGTTACCATTTTCTTAATTGTTATGGGTTTGTCTTTGTAGGTCCTTTTTTTCTCTTGTGTTTCCCACTTAGAGAAGTTCCTTTAGCATTTGTTATAGAGCTGGTTTGGTGGTGCTGAATTCTCTTAGCTTTTGCTTGTCTGTAAAGCTTTTGATGTCTCCATGAATCTGAATGAGATCCTTGCTGGGTTGGGTAATCTTGGTTGTAGTTTCTTCCCTTTCATCACTTTAAATATGTCATGCCACTCCCTTCTGGCTTGTAGAGTTTCTGCTGAGAGATCAGCTATTAACCTTATGGGAGTTCCCTTGTATGTTATTTGTCATTTTTCCCTTGTTGCTTTCAATAATTTTTGTCTTTAATTTTTGTCAGTTTGATTACTATGTGTCTTGGTGTGTTTCTCCTTGTGTTTGTCCTGCCTGGAACTCTCTGTGCTTCCTGGACTTGAGTGGCTATTTCCTTTCCCATATTAGGGAATTTTTCGACTATAATCTCTTCAAATATTTTCTCGGGTCCTTTCTCTCTCTCTTCTCCTTCTGGGACTCCTATAATGCGAATGTTGTTGTGTTTAATGTTGTCCCAGAGGTCTCTTAGACGGTCTTCATTTCTTTTCATTCTTTTTTCTTTATTCTGTTCCATGGCAGTGAATTCCACCATTCTGTCTTCCAGGTCACTTATCCGTTCTTCTGCTTCAGTTATTCTGTTATTGATTCCTTCTAGTGTATTTTTCATTTCAGTTATTGTATTGTTCCTCTCTGTTTGTTTGTTCTTTCATTCTTCTAGGTGTTTGTTCTTTAATTCTTCTAGGTCTTTGTTAAACATTTCTTGTGTCTTCTGGATCTTTGTCTCCATTCTTTGTCTGAGGTCCTGGATCAACTAAACTATCATTATTATGAATTCTTTTTCTGGAAGGTTGTCTATCTCTATTTCCTTTAGTTGTTTTTCTAGGGTTTTATCTTGTTCCTTCATCTGGTACAAAGTCCTCTACCTTTTTATTTTGTCTATCTTTCTGTGAAAGTGGTTTTCCTTCCACAGGCTGCAGGATTGTAGTTCTTCTTGCTTCTTCTGTCTGCCCTCTGGTGGATGAGGATGTTTAAGAGGCTTGTGCAAGCCTCTGGTCATGGGTGGAGCTGTGTGTTGCTCTGGTGGGCAGAACTCAATAAAACTTTAATCCACTTGTCTGCTGATGGATGGGGCTGGGTTCCCTCCCTGTTGGTTGTTTGGCCTGAGGCAACCCAGCACTGGAGGCTACCTGCCTCTTTGGTGAGGCTAATGGCAGACTCTGGGAGGGCTCATGCCAAGCAGTACTTCCCAGAACTTCTGCTGCCAGTGTCCTTGTCCCCATGGTGAGCCACAGCCACCCCCTACCTCTGCAGGAGACCCTCCAGTACTAGCAGGTAGGTCTGGTTCAGTCTCCTTTGGGGTCACTGCTCCGTCCCCTGGGTCCCGATGCGTACACTACTTTGTGTGTGCCCTCCAAGAGTGGAGTCTCTGTTTCCCCCTGTCCTGTTGAAGTCCTGCAGTCAAGTCCTGCTAGCCTTCAAAGTCTGATTCTCAGGGAATTCCTCCTCTCATTGCCGGACCTCCAGGTTGGGAAGCCTGACATGGGGCTCAGAACCTTCCCTCCAGTGGGTGGACTTCTGTGGTATAAATGTTCTCCAGTTTGTGAGTTACCCACCCAGAAGTTATGGGATTTGATTTTATTGTGATCGTGACCCTCCTACCGTCTCATTGTGGCTTCTCCTTTGTCTTTGGATGTGGGGTATCTTTTTTGGTGAGTTCCAGTGTCTTCCTGTCGATTATTGCTCAGCAGTTGGTTGTGATTCTGGTGCTCTCACAAGAGGGAGCGAGTGCATGTCCTTCTACTCCGCCATCTTGAACCAATCTCCCTACACAGAATGTTTAGACAAGAATTTTCTAAAGACTCAGACATGGCAATAGGACAGTAAATATAGTTATTGAAACTAGATAACCTGGCTTATAAAATGCTGTTTGATATCTGATGCTCTCAGAAGATAGGCAGTGCCATCACAGTTATCTGGTGATAAGCTGGAAGAAAGATGAGACATGGATGTGGGTCACGATGAGTTTCATCCGAAAGGCCCTTCTAGCTCTGAGAGTCTATGAGTCTTTTAGACCTTTCCATTCCTGAAAATTCTAGAACAGACTTTGTGCAGTGATTCCTGGAAATCTTACAGGCCCAACAAGGGGTCAGGAGAGTGGGTGACTGTGACGAAGTTGAGGTTACCGCTGATCTCATTTCTGCATTTCTGCCCACCACTGCTCTGCCCTTAGGCCAGAGAAATACAGATATAAAATAGAGCCACTTATGTTATGTGTGCTTTACCACAATTAAAATAATCCCACAGGCTTATACTTTGTCCATGATGTTGATCTGTCCTTTTCTCATTTGACCCTCTCAACAGCTTGTGAAATGGGCAAGAAAGTGCTTATTAAACTCTTTTTAGAGGTCCAGAAGAGTTAAGTAACTTGCTTGTTTGGATTACACACTAGATTGACTGGTATCCTCAGTACTTTCAGTAAGTGTTGTTGAATAAATGAATGAACCAGAACTGGAGCCCACATTCTCTGCTTCCTTGGCCAGTAGTTTGCTACTATATTCTTCTGAGCCCTCTGGGGGCCTTCTGTGAGCAACTTTAGGATTGGTTGGGTTTTGCTGGCCTTTCCTTTGGGATTCCCTCATTCCATAGCTGAAGCTGTGTGCACCCGTTAGAGAGCATCATCCCAATTGTGTTCCCTACAAAGTGGGAAGGGAAAAAACACTCCACCCACTGTAATTCTTTTTTTGCTACTTGTTTTCTGGTATCTTCATGTTATTGCTGACAGGAGTGACTCATAGACTTCACTATGTGATTTTCTTGGTTAAGAGAACTTTTTCCTTAGCTATAGAAGAAATTAATTAATAGTTATGTGTCGTTAAGGCACAGGCATTCAGCAGCTTTACCCAGAACACAAGAGTCCTCTCTTCTAGCTAAGGCCAGACATGCTGCTTTGGTTTGGTAAAATTCTGTAGCCATTGTGTGCTTAGCTATGTGTTAGGTGCAATAGGGGAAGTCCTTGGGCTGAGAGGCTCAGAGTTCAGCTGGAGAGATAAGACACATATATAAACAGGAAAATAATAGGAGACAGTTTTTAATAAAATACAAAATCAAATAGTATACCTGTAATTATCTAAACATGGGGAAAAAGTCATAAGGGACTTAGAAGGTATAGTGGAAAGAGTGTGTGCTTTAGTATTGTGGGCCATTGACAAGTTAACCTTCTGAACTACTTTTTTCTTTTCTGTGAAGCAGGCATAGTGATAGCAGCCTTACAGGGTTGTGAAGATCGAATGAGGGTAATGTGTCTAAGGCACCCGCATAGTGTCTGATGCATGGTGGGCATAAAACCAGTGGTAATTCCCTCCTCCCCTTTTCCAGGAGCCTTCCTAGAGGAGCTAAGCCTGAAAGGTTGATTAGGATTTGGGGGAAGGGAAGAGTGGAAGAAGGGTGATAGAAAGAGGGGGGGATGGGAAGGTTCAGGTCCCGTGAGTATGTCAGTCTGGTGGGAATGGAGGGCACATGGAAGAAGCAGTAAGAAGTATAGCTAAAGAGACAGAAGTTTAGGCTTTATTTATTCAAAAGAGAGGTTGGGGACTTCCCTGATGGTCCAGTGGGTAAGACTCCATGCTTCTAATTCAGGGGGCATGGGTTCTATCCCTGGTCGGGGAACTAGATCCCGTGTGCATGCCACAACTAAGAGTCCGCGTGCTGCAACTAAAAAGATCCACATGCCGCAACTAAGACCTGGTACAGCCAAAATAAATAAATAAATACTAAAAAAAAAATAAAAGAGATGTTATCATGGGAAGGTTTTTTTTGAGCTCTCTATACTGGTGTATATATATGTATTTAAAAGCCCCCTCTTTTTTTTTTTTTTTTTTTTTTTTTTGCGGTACGCGGGCCTCTCACTGTTGTGGCCTCTCCCGTTGTGGAGCACAGACTCCGGACGCGCAGGCTCAGCGGCCATGGCTCACGGGCCCAGCCACTCCGCGGCACGTGGGATCTTCCCGGACCGGGGCACGAACCCGTGTCCCCTGCATCGGCAGGCGGACTCTCAACCACTGGGCCACCAGGAAGGCCCTAAAAGCCCTTTTTATACTCTATTGTGTAGTATAGTAGCTAGAGGCTTGGACTCTGGAGCCAGACTACCTGTCTCTAAATGCCACCACTTAGTTTATTTCTGTGTGCCTTAGCTTCTTGATCTGAAAAATGGAGATGATAATAATGATACCTTGTAAGGCTGTTGTGAGGATGAATGAGATAACAAATAGAAAGTGCTTGAATAGTGCCTGACACATAGTACTACATAAATGTTAGCTGCTATAATTATTGTTGTTATTCTTTAAATGAAATAAAACTTCCATAAAACAGCATATGCCCTTACTGATGGACTCTGATAAATTAAAAAAATAATCTGATCTATTAACTCAGGGATTGTCATCTGTACTTTGAAGACCTCTGCTCTAGGTAGTGAAGAGCCATCACCGTGGTGAGCCTGCATAAAGTGGTGGTAAACAAGATCTGATCGGGAAGTGCAGGCTGAATTAGAGGGAGGAGAATTGGCAGTGGGCTCTTGAGGTAGGATGTGTCCACGTTAAATCATCTAGTATAATAGATTTGTTGCATGCAGAGGCAATTCTTGGTGGGGTTAGGCAGTAGATGTGTAGGACTTGGGCAGCCTTGTCAAAGAATTTGAGTTCCGGTGAGGGGAATGCAGCAGTACCGCAGCAAAGAGTGCTGCCATAGAAAAAGCATTGCTACATATTTTCTGAGTGAATAAATGTTGTCTGAATGAAACAGGGTGATCATTGAGGACTGCAGGAGGCTGGAAGCTGTTCTCAGAGGAGGCAGTATGTGGATTGGGCTTGAAGGTATGGTAGGATTTGATATTGGGGACTGCATGGAGGTGAGAATGGGTGTAGAATATGATCAAGTTGGTCACCAAACTTCAACCCGCTTTCTCTATTTCAGAGCAGCACTCCTTAAATAGCCATTAGTATCTAGACTGCGTGTGGCAGTCCTGTCATGTGGGCTGCAAAAGTAGCCCGCATTTCCTGAGAAGTGTGATCTGTGGTGCTTAGGTGGTACATTGCCAGCTTCTTTGCGGATTTTCAAGTCCCACAGGGGCCAGGCTGGGCTGGCATTCTGTGGGGTCGGGATGGGGCATGGGAAGGGTGCAGCTGCTCTCTTCCATTTGGATAGTGTTTCAGGTAAGCGTCTGAGCACCTGCTCCCCTACCCTTCTTTCCAGTGCTGCTTGTGCTGTGTGCCTAGGCTGGGCCTAGCTGGAACATGGGTTTGGTGACAGGTGGGTAGGGTGGCAGGGACTACCGAATTTGCAGCTTCCACTGAATGGACTGTAGTTTGATATGAGTTGTTTGCTTTGTTCTGTGTTTGTGCATTAAAAGGACTTTTGTCTTCATCTTTGGCTCGCTCAAGGTTAAAGCACTAATGGTTGCATTTGAACTGAACTGTTTCTCATTTTGTCTGGCTTTAAGTCTTAAGACAATTAATGGTGGTATCCACCAGCAGAGCTCTTTGGGAGATAAGGTGGCTCTGGTTGCTGTGGGAGGCTGTGTGCAAGACAGGAAGAAGTGTGTGAGGGCAAGATAGAGAAGTCTCTTGTAGAGTCTCAGAGCTTATGCTTAGAGCTTTGGGTCTGTTTGAGTGCAGGGTAGAGTTTGGTCCCTTACAGAGTCTGATGAACTTTACCTGGAGCAGATGCCCCAGAGGGGTAATATAATTTTTGAAACAACCAGGGCCATGACAACTCCTCTGCTAGGAACCTAGGACTACTCTTTTTTTTTTTTTTTTTTATGGCCACGCCAAGGAGCTTGCGGGATCTTAGTTCCTAGACAGGGGATCGAACCCGGGCCCTCAGAAGTGGAAGCACAGAGTCCTAACCACTGCCAGGAAATTCCCAACCTAGGGCTGTTTAGTCTGCCCTTAGAGACCTCTCCTGCCCTGTCTGTGCAGGCTCAGCATTCTAGCATCTAGATGTTCCATATTCTCTGAGGGCAAGCCAATGGCCAAGCCAATCTTCTCTGGGAAGTCTTTCCCTGACCCGTAAAGGAGAATTAGTCATCTTGCTTCCACAGAATGTGGTATATCCCTTGATTATACCTCTTTCCTTGTATCCTGATTGCCTGCCTTCTCCACTAGAAGGTAAGGTTTTGTTTCTGTTTTTCTGGTAAAGCTATTGATTTTTTTTTTTAATAAAAAGAGATTATTGGGACTTCCCTGGTGGCGTAGTGGTTAAGAATCTGCCTGCCAATGCAGGGGACACGGGTTCGAGCTCTGGTCCGGGAAGATCCCACATGCCATGGAGCAACTAAGCTCGTGCGCCACAACTACTGAGCCTCTGCTCTAGATCCCACGAGCCACAACTACTGAGTCTGTGTGCCATAACTACTGAAGCCCGCATGCCTAGAGCCTGTGCTCCGCAACAAGAGAAGCCTCCTCAATGAGAAGCCTGCTCACTGCAACAAAGAGTAGCCCCCGCTCGCTGCAACTAGAGAAAGCCCGCGCGCAGCAACGAAGACCCAACACAGCCAATTAATTAATTAATTAATTAATTAAAGGAAAAATAAAAGATTATTTACTGCTGAACATAGCTCTTTCCAAAAGAGCCTCAGGCCAACTCAAGTTTCTAAAAAGAAAATCTTCTGGAATAGATGAAAAAATATATCAAAGAACAAACACGCCTTTCCTTCATTCTTCCTCTCCGTGTAACTCCCATAGTCATATTACTAAGACTTGAAAAACACAAATTATCACTTATATACATAAAACTCACATAAATGATAGAAGCAAATGAATTAGTAAAAAATGGCTTCATCTACAACAATGGAGCATAAACTAAAAGTTAAGCTTTTTGAAGGCAGAGGTTGTGTGTGTGTGTGTGTGAGTGTGTGTGGCTCTAACACCTAAGTTGTATGCAAGGTAAACATCAATCATAACGAAAGAATGAATGAATAAATGATTTAATGATGGAGTTTTAGTACTTTTCCTTATTAAAAATTCAAGATCCCAACTGAGTTGATTTTGTGGGTGGACCTCAGGCTGGGGCTAAATATGATGTCTCTGTGCAGACTTAAGAATCGTTTGAGATGTTCTTCCCTCATAGGGTGTTTCTCCCTGGCCTTTCCTTTTTCAGTATTCCTCTCTTTTCTTTAATTGCTATTTAAAGATCTGTATGCTGAGGAAGAGCTGGTGGAGGGGAATGTTTCCCTGAGGACGTGGTGTCTAATAGCAGCCAAGGCTTTGTGGTTGATTAACTCACTGATTGAATCACTGACTTTCAGGCATCAAGGGAGGGAGCATGGGTATATGTAAGCAGAGTTTAAGAACTCTGTGTGCATGTATGGTGAGGGGTGGAGGGGGTGGAGTGGTGGGAGTGATGGTAAAATGAAAAGAGAATGGTCAGAGAAATCTAGAATTTTAAACTCTTCCTAAATACAATGTTTTGAATTTTCCTTTTTGTGATCTAGAGTCATAGTAGGTTAGTAGAAAGAGCAGAAGTCAAGAGACTTGACTTTCTTCTGCCGCCACCTCATATCTAGGACAAATCACTGCTGCTCTATTGGTCTCATTTTTCTCATTTGTCAAGTGGGAATTGGGAGTCTCTGCCCTGCCTGATTCCCTTGACTGTAGTGAGGATTGGTGAGATGTTGGATGAGAAAGCTCTGCAGAACAGAGGTAACGGTGTCCTGATCAGAGCAGGAGAAGAGTAAAATGACTCTGGTCACCCTTTCATCTTTTCTCACCAGAGACTTCCTGTCTCTGGAGCAATCAACTATTGTAGCCCAGTCCTCGATGCTCAGGTTCCTCTGACCTTTCTGTGCTTTCTAGCCTCTAGATAGTCATTCTTCATTACAGTTGTCCCAGCAAGGCCCTCCATTGCCTCCGGCCTCCCTCTATCAGAGCCCTCACCAGAGTGTCTTGCCATTGCCTGTTTGGAAGTGGCTATTAAGAGTATAGGCTCTGGGGCTTCCCTGGTGGTCCAGTGGTAAAGAATCCGCCTTCCAATGCAGGGGACATGGGTTCGATCCCTGGTTGGGGAACTAAGATCCTACATGCCGAGGGGCAACTAAGCCTGCGTGCCACAATTACTGAGCTTGCAGGTCTCAACTAGAGAGCCCGCGTGCTGCAAAACTATAGAGCCCACGTGCCACAACTAAAGAGAAAACCCGCACGCCACAACTAGAAAACCCGCACGCCACAACCATAACGAAGAGCCCGCATGTCGCAACGAAAGATCCCGCATGCCTCAACGAATATCCCGTGTGCTGCAACTAAGACCCAACACAGCCAAATAAATAGATAGATAAATAAATAAATAAAATAAATATTTTTTAAAAAAGAGTATAAGCCCTAAAGAGGGAACTCTCCTACACTGTTGGTGGAAATGTAAATTGGTGCAGCCACTATGAAAAACAGTATGGAGGTTTCTTAAAAAACTAAAAATAGAGTTGCCGTATGATCCAGCAATCTCACTCCTGGGAATATATCCAGATAAAACTATAATTCAAAAAATAATGCACCCCTATGTTCATAGTAGCAGTATGGACAATAGCCAAGACATTGAAACAACCTAAATGTCCATCAAAAGATGAATGGATAAAGAAGATGTGGTACATATATACAATGGAATACTACTCAGCCATAAAAAAGAATGAAATAACGCCATTTACAACAACATGGATGGACCTAGAGATTATCATACTGAGGTAAGTCAAAAAGAGAAAGACAAATACCATATGATATCACTTATATGTGGAATCTAAAATATGACACAAGTGAACTTATATACAAAACAGACTCACAGACATAGAGAATAGACTTGTGGTTGCCAAGGGGTGGTAGGTGTGGGAGAGGGATGGCTTGGAAGTTTGGGATTAGCAGATGCAAACTATTATATGGATAAATGACAAGGTCCTACTGTATAGCCCAGGGAACTATATTCAATATCCTGTGATAAACCATAATTGAAAAGAATGTGAAAAAGAATATATATATAACTGAATCAATTAGCTGTAAAGTAAAATTAATGCAACATTGTAAATAAACTATACCTGTGTAAATTAAAAAAAAAAAAGAAAAGATTATAGGCTCTAGAATCAAGCTGCCTGGGTTTGAATCCTTACTTTTACAACTTACTGGCTGTGTGCTCTTGAGCAAGTTACTTAATCTCTCTGTGCCTTAGTTTCCTACCTGTACATGAGGAGAATAATAGTAACTACCTTGGGATTCCCTGGTGGTCCAGTGGTTAGGACTCAGCGCTTTCACTACCGTGGCCCGAGTGTAATCCCTGGTTGGGGAGCTAAAATCCTAAAAGCTGCGTGGTGTAGCCAAAAAAAAAAAAAGAAAAGTAACTACCTCACTAAATTACTGTGAGAATTAAATGCAGCAGTATATGTGGAGAGCTTAGAATAGTACCTGGCATATGGTAAGCATTCAAAAATGTTCTATATTGTTATAATAATTATTACTTAACTCTCTAATCCCTGATTGGAACTCCTGTAGGCTGGGCGCTATATCTATTTCCTCACTGTATCCCTAGCCCTGTTCCACAGGATTGGAACAGCAGGCATTTGCTAAGAATTTCTGGAATGAGAGTTTATGTTTGAATACTGTATTTGCCATATACAATACTAACTTTACGATTGTGAACAAGAGACTTGTCTTCTCTAAACCCTAGTTTCCACATCTGTTAAATGACAATCATGGGACTTCCCTGGTGGCGCAGTGGTTAAGAATCCGCCTGCCAATGCAGGGGACACAGGTTCGATCCCTGGTCTGGGAAGATCCCACATGCTGCAGAGCAACTAAGCCTGTGCGCCACAACTACTGAGCCCATGTGCCACAATTACTGAAGCCTGCGCACCACAAATACTGAAGCCTGAGCACCTAGAGCCCGTGCTCCGCAGCAAAAGAAGCCACTGCAATGAGAAGCCCGCGTACCGCAATGAAGCGTAGCCCCCGCTCACCACAACTAGAGAAAGCCCATGGGCTGCAACGAAGACCCAACTCAGCCAATAAATAAATAAATAAATAAATTTTAAAAAATGGCAGTCATGATCCTTGTCATGCAGGGCTGATGTGAGGATTGAATATATATGAACTGCCAGGAGTTGTGTAAATGTAGTTCCCCACCACACCTGCCAGCTGTGTGGCATGTGGGGCCCGGGAATCTGCTGATTACTATAGTACCCCATAGTGGCCGCTGAACCCAGGGTTGCTCCTGCGGTGATGTTTTCTGGATATTTTGGCCTAGGACGGAAGAAGGAAGCAGTACCTTGGGATTTCCCTTAGGGTTTCCGGCCTTTTCTGTCTGCCTTCCCTACTTGTTCTTATTTGGATTTTAAGTTCCTAGAATAGCCAAAATATTTTTCTGCCTCTTAGTTTCCCAAAGTGTCTTAAGCAACCAGACCACTTTGGTTTTGGCTCCTTTAAGCTTGCTCTGTATGGTCCTTGTCATTCTTCATTAGCTGTTAGTATATTCTGCTTATTTTCAATTTCCTGACATGTATTTTTTCCGAGACCAAAAGAGCACTCAGATCATCTGAGGCAAACCCCTTTATCTTATTCACTCTAACTAGTGGGAAGCATACTGGCCTGTGAGGTAGAAGACCCGGGTTCCAGTGCTGCCTCTGACCCAGTCTAGCTGTGTGACATTGGGCAAGCCTCTTTCCCTTTCTGGGTCTCAGACAGCTCATCATTAAAGTGAAAGATTTGAACCACGTAAGTGGTTTCTAAGGGTCCTTAAATTCTATGGTGTGAGTTTGGACATGCCATTTTTCTTTTTTGGGGGGGTCTTAGCTTCCTCATCTGTAAAACTAAGTGGGTTGGCCTGAATAATTTATAGTCAATTCTAAGCCTCAGTCGTTTCCTTTTTCTCTGCCTTGTATTACTTTCTGGAGCGTTTCTCTGACAGTTAACAGCTGTGGACAGGAAACCCGTGAACACTTCTAACTTGGCAAAGGTTGCTACGCCCTCTGAACCTCACCCCAGCCCATTTCCTGTGTTTACAGTGTTTGGCTTTTTTGCTTAGTGACAGACCTGACAGTTCATACTCCAGTTCTGTCTCCATGGCCTGGTGCAGGGTAGACCAAAATGAGCGCTAATTTGGGAGCTGGGAGACAGGGTTTCAGTCTCCATTCAGCTGTGTGACCTTAGGCAAATGACCTTGCCTTTTAGGGTTCAACATCCTCATCTGTAAAACCAGAGAATTTAACTAGTGAGTCTTTCTGGCTCTGATATTATAGGATATGAATATTTGCCTCCCTTTTTATTACCCCTGAAAGGCCCTTGGTTTAGCCTGTTTCTTCCACATACTCCAACCTGGAAGGGACACAGGGGAGCTCCCTTCGCATTTCCTATGTGGGACAAAATAAGAGGAAGAAAGAAAGTCAAACAACTGTCTCGGGCCCAAATTGGCAGCAAAGAGGAGTTGAGATGGGAGGCTGGTGTGACCGAATTGCCTTACCAATCAGCTATATGGTTGGTAACCAGGCAGATACCAATATGCACTTATTATTATGAAGACTCTGGAGATAGATAGTATCCCAGTTCCAGCCCTACTTACACCATTTATGTGACTTGAGTAAGTCATGTGGTATATCTGGGCCTCAGTTTCCTCATCTTATATTGGGGATAATAAAGGTACCACCTTCACAGAGTTGTAAAGAGACACCATATGTAGAAGTTGCTGCATAGTTCTTGTCATGTTCATCCTCCCTTTCTCCCTTAGGCAGTTAGAATGTCCTTAATTCTGTTCTTGTGGAGATAGCAGCAAGACAGTCAAGTCCCACTCCAGAGGAGCTAACAGGCCACGTGGGGGACATAATTCAATTATGATTAGAAGAAACCTTATGAGGTGGTGCCTGGACCAGACTGGGTTCAGTGCTCTGACCTCAGAAGGGGAGACTCATAGGGGCTGGAGTGGTTCAAGAAGGTTTCCCGGTGGAGATGGACTTTCCCTGGGCCTTGAAGGGCCAGCAAGTCTCCATTAAACATGAGGAGCTGAGGGGAGAGTAATTCTAGGTACCCGTCTACACCCTTTGTCAAGCTGGTATTTTGTATAGGTCGGTTTCACATACATCTCATTCTCCCATCAGCTAGGCAGTTATTATTCAAGGGATATATTTTCAAAATTTTAAGAGAAAAAAATTTTTTTGAGTCAAGGGGAAGACATAACATTTATCCAGACCAAACTAGTTTTACTTCAGTCAATGGGCTAGGTAGTTTTCTTGCATAATCTTAAATACTTAGAAAATTGTGTTATTATGCCACATTTTACAGAGGAGGAAACAGTGCCTCCAAAAGGTTAAGCAACTTTTTCAGCTCAATATTAACAAGTTACAGTGACAAATCAAAGGAGTTCTTCATAATAATTGAGTACAGCCAAAGCCAGGTTAGGAGATACGTATAATTTAGCAGTTCTCAGTTGTGTTTATTTACCCAAGTTCTCAGTAACGTGTAATAGTGCTTATCTTTCTGAGATGGCTATCTTATTCCTTGCTTGCACCCTATACTTACCTCTTGCTCTTAGTAGTAATTCCCAATTTTCTAGATCCCCCATGCTACCATTGACTTAAATTCTACCTCCTTACCTCAAACTTAGATCCCTTAATTCTTTTCCCAAATATTGATCAGGCACCTACCATAGACCTAGAGATGGATGCAAATACTGATTCCTGCTTGTATCTTTTACTGTAGTGGTTAGACAGACAATTAGAACAAAAACAACTTGGTAGTAATCGAACGCTTACTGTGTGCCATGTTCTATTTGAAGTACTTTAGATGTGTTAACTCATTTAATTTGCACAACTTTATGAGATAGGTACATATTATTTTCTATTTATTTTAAGATAACGAAATGAGGGGACTTCACTGGCAGTCCAGTGGTTAGGACTCTGCACTTCCAGGGGGTCCGGGTTTGATCCCTGATTGGGGAACTAGGATCCCAGAAGCTGTGAGGTGTGGCCAAAAATAAATAAATAAATAAAATGAAATGGGGCATCAAGAGGTTGAGTAATTGGTCTAAGTGTGATAGAGGGAAGCACAGGGAATATGAGAGCACAGAAGAGGGGCTCCCAATCTAACCCTAGGAGTTTCGGTGCAGAGAAGACTTCTTGGAGGAATTAGAAAAAGCCTGAGTAGAATCTTGAAACTTGAGTAGGAGTTAGTCAGGCATAGAATGGGGCAAGGATATTGCAGGCAGAGGGTACCTCATGTACAAAGCCGCAAAGTGAATCTTGTGTATTTATGGAATTGCATGTGGTTTAGTGCGGTGAGAGCGTGGGGTATGTGTGAGTGAGCGGCATGGGGTAAGGCTAGAGAACTCAGAAGGGACCACCTCTTGAAAAGCCTGGCATGCTTTGTTCATCTATATTCATTATATGGGCCAGGGGTTTCCAGTCTTGGGGATCTGAAGCCCTGAAAAGGGTCCTTGAGGGGTGTCTCATGAATCCATATTATTTCCACTATCATTTTTCAGTTGGTGGATACTAAAAGAACAACCATTATTATATGGAGCTTTTTTGAATTACTCATTGAAAAAAAGTTAGGAATCACTGTTGTAGGAATTTGGGAGCCCTGCAAAGGATTTTGTTTTTAAATTAGAATTTTTATTGAGATAATTATAGCTTTATCTGCAGTTTTAAGAAATAATATAAGTGCTTCCCTGGTGGCACAGTGGTTGAGAGTCCACCTGCCGATGCAGGGGACACGGGTTCGTGCCCCGGTCCGGGAAATCCCACATGCCGCGGAGCGGCTGGGCCCGTGAGCCATGGCCGCTGAGCCTGCGCGTCCGGAGCCTGTGCTCCGCAACAGGAGAGGCCACAACAGTGAGAGGCCCGCGTACCGGAAAAAAAAAAAAAAGCAAAGAAAAGAAATAATATAGAGATCACTGGGAAACTTTGTGTAGTTTCCCCCACAGTAACATTTTGAAAAACTGTAGTATAATATCACAATCAGAATATTGACATTAACACAATCCACTGATCTTGTTCAGATTTCCTCACTTTTACATGTATTTGTGTATGTGTGTGTGTGTGTGTGTGTGTGTGTATGTGTGTGTGTGTGTGTGTACCAAGTTCTGTTCCAACACCGTAAGGATCATTCATGTTATCTTGCTATTTTATTTTTTCTTTTTCAGCCGTCCGAGTGGCTTGTGGGGCTCTTAGTTCCCCGACCAGGGATCAACCCGGGCCCTTGGCAGTAAAAGCGCCAAGTCCTAACCACTGGACTGCCAGGGAATTCCCTCATGTTGTCCTGTAATCACACCCTTCCCTCCCATGCCCTTCTGTGTCCCTAACCCCTCTATCCTCCATTTCTAAAATTCTGCCCTTTAAAAAATGTTATATAGGGCTTCCCTGGTGGCGCAGTGATTGAGAGTCCGCCTGCCAATGCAGGGGACGTGGGTTCGTGCCCCGGTCCGGGAGGATCCCACATGCCACGGAGCGGCTGGGCCCGTGAGCCATGGCCACTGAGCCTGCGCGTCCGGAGCCTGTGCTCCGCAACGGGAGAGGCCACAGCAGTGAGAGGCCCGCGTACCGCAAAAAAAAAAAAAAAAAAAGTTATATAAATAGAATTGTGGAGTTTGTAACCTTTTTGAATTGGCTTTTTTTGCACAGCATAATTCCCTGGGACTTCACCCAGGGAAGGTATGTGAATCAATACTTCATTCCTGTTTATTGCTGAGTAATATGTAAGTACTAGAGTGTAACCATTCACCTGTTGAAGGACATATAGCCTGCTTCCATTTTTTGGCTATTACACATAAAACTTCTATGAACATTTGTGTACAGGTTTTTATGGGAACCTGAAAGGATTTTATTCAGGACCGTGGTCTAGTCAGATTTGAATTTTAGAAAAATTATACTGACTGCTTTGGTAGAGGATGACTTTAAGAGAGACTAGAGCAGAAGCAGGGAGATCAGCGAGGAAGCTATTGTAGTAACCCAGGCAAGAGACTTTGAGACCTGAACTCCGTTCTCTGTGAGCTGGAATGTGCTTTGCCAGAGAGGCCTTTCCTCAGAAATCGCATCAGGCTTGTGCAGATGAGGGAGCAGGGTCAGAGAGCCTGGGCTGTAAGGAGGCTCAGGCATACTTCATTCCTAATAGTCAGTCCCTCTTCAGGGGAATTGCTCTGCCACCATAGCTGACAGCTGCATCGGGTAAGGAAGGGCTGCGAACCTAGTTCTTAAAACGATCATCCTGACTGCCAGGTTTTTCAGTAGGTGTTCTTGGTTATCTTCTCTCAGGAAAATAAGAAGGGGGCCCAGTTAGCTTCCTTGTATTGTTTGAGTGGAGGCTTATATGGGGCAGAAAGATGGTGAGAAGTTCTCTCCTAGTCTTGGTCTCTTTTGGAGCCTAGGAATGTGTTCTCTGGTAAGCCAGCCAGCAGTAGGCCTGGGAGGCTTGAGGAAGAACCTCTTGTTGCTATGGAAACTGTAATCCACATTGTTTTTACCCCATGCAGTGGTGTGCCTGGCTCCTCAGTGTTTATATCTTCAAGGCCTTTATCACTGTGCTCTTGGGGCTGCTGTGATAAGCACTGATTATTGGGAGCCAGCCCCACTTCTGAACCCAGAGGGTATAATCCTAGAGGGTCCACTAATAGGTTGGACATCTCCCCAGGGCACTGCGCCAAGTCCCTATCTGGGCTGGTCCTTGGATGGCCACCCCAGCACTGTTAGAAAACTCTTCCTAGCAGAAAGCTGTTTTGAGTTGTTTGTAATTATTTTTTTGGCCATCGCAGACCCTGACAAGTACTGGCCAGGACACAGGAATGTTTGGGTCAGGCGCCAGATCAGAGAATTTGGGGTGGCTTTTGAACGAGAGTGTGTTGAATTTCTCTGGGACGGTCACACTTCTTGGCACAGACGCCTTTAGAATGTAAAGAATGTAAAGACCTGTGGTGTGTGGGACCCCAGAGCTGAGAAAGTGAATCTTCCAAACCTGTACGCACGCACCTTTCAGTTGTCACTAGAACCGGGTACTGTGCTGCCCAGCCCAGGGCCAGACACAAGGGATATTGGAAAAATCAGACTCCTCCTGCTGTAGTTGGGAACATCAGACTCACAGGTAAAGCAAAGAATAGAGAACTGACAAATGAACGACTGACATTTTTATAGGGGTTACGATTTTAAAGAACTTTACTGATTTTTCAGATAAGAAAATTAATCCTTAGGAGTAGTCAGGGTATAAGAAAGTCAGATTCAAAGACCTACATCTACCACTTATGTAATTCAGTATATATTTTAATAATTGGGGGGTAGGAATGGAGGGGACCCTGGAGGCCAGAAAAGTGTGTCTTACTTCTCTTTGTACTGCCACTGCCTTTAGCTAGCTATTTCATCAAATAGCTGTTTGAAAGTCATAAATGAGTGTTAAAATGCCAGCATGTGAGCACTGAATTTGGGGTCAGACACTTCTAATTCAGTCAGAAAGTTTATAGGTTTAAAAGTGCAGGCAAATAGGCTGTTAAGCAGATGGGCAAGAGTCCAAAGCCCTGCAGGAGACCCAGGAGTAGGCACCAGGAGTCAGAACAGCCAGAAGGACCAGAAGCCCAAGTTATTGAAGGCATGGCCTGCCTGGTGGGGACTAACTTTAAGGATTAGCCATCTTCTTCTGGAAGGAGGCTTCTTGTGAGATCAAAATTTGAAGAAAAGAATACTGAGAGGAGGAAGATGGTAGAAATGGGACACAAAGGGGTGACTGAGTGCCCCTCTAGTGTCTTTTTAACTTTGTTTCTAAGTCCTAGTGAAGAAGGGCCTTTGGCTAGTGCTAGACACTGAAGAAGTTAAGGCAAAACCGGGAAGTTCTGTTTTACCCTGCTTGGGGAATGGCACAAGCTCAGTTAGGGCTTCTGTGTTTGCCCTTAATAGACAAACAGAACCTAATGGAACCCATTCCCCGCTACCCCTGTTTGTTGGCCTTGGAGAGTAAGAATTAGTCGTTCTAAGAAGCCCTGTTGCACAGGCTCATCTGGATCTCCCAACCATAGTCTTGCCACAAGACATGGTATAAGAAGATGGTGAGGCTTCTCACCAGTCAGAATGGCCATCATTAAAAAGACTACAAATAACAAATGCTGAAGAGGCTGTGGAGAAAAGGGAACCCTCCTGCACTGTTGTTGGGAATGTAAGTTGGTGCAGCCACTATGGAGAACAGTTTGGAGGGTCCTCAAAAAACGAAAAATAGAGCTACCATGTGATCCAGCAATCACACTCCTGGGCATATATCTAGAAAAAAACTATAATTCGAAAAGATACATGCACCCCTATGTTCATAGCAGCACTATTCACAATAGCCAAGACATGGAAATAACCTAGATGTCCATTGACAGAGGAAAGGATAAAGAAGATGTGGTGTACATGTACTATGGAATACTACTCAGCCATAAAAAAATGAAATAATGCCATTTGCAGCAACATGGATGGACCTAGAGGTTATCATACTAAGTGAAGTAAGTCAGGAAGAGAAAGACACATACCATATGATACCACTTATATGTGGAGTCTAAAATATGACACAAATGAACTTATCTATAAAACAGAAACAGACTCACAGATATAGAGAACAGACTTGTATGTGCCAAGCGGGAGGGGGGTGGGGGATGGATGAATTGGGAGTGTGGGGTTGGCAGATACAAACTATTATATCTAGAATGGATAAACAACAAGGTCCTACAGGGAACTATATTCAATATCCTATGATAAACTGTAATGGAAAAGAATATTAAAAAATATTACATATATGTAAAACTGAATTACTTTGCTGCACAGTAGAAATCAACACAACATTGTAAATCAACCATACTTCAATAAAATAAATTAAAAAAAAGTTAGTGAGGCTTCTAATCTGGTTCTAACAGTATTTTGCCAGCCCGCCTATGGCAAAACAACCCCATTTCATGGCCTCAGTTTCCTTCTCTACTTGTAAAGTGAGCAGTGGCCCTTAATGCTCTCCAAAGCTCCTCCAACTCTGCCATTTAGAGTTTGAGTATGATGAGAGATCCCACTATCCGTTACTCCCATTCTATGCCAGGAGCTTTTGCAAGATTGGCAAAAAGAACCCTTTGACTTTGGCCTATTTGTTTATTTATTTATTTATTTAGGCTGCACCAGATCTTAGTTGCAGCATGCGGGATCCTTAGTTGTGGCCTGCAGACTTCTTAGTTACAGCATACGAACTCTTAGTTGTGGCATGCACGCGGGATCTAGTTCCCCGACCAGGGATCGAACCTGGGCCCCCTGCATTGGGAGCGTGGAGTCTTACCACTGGACCACCAGGGAAGTTCTGACTTTGGCTCTTTTAATAAATCAAACCATGTGAGGTGCTGTGCTCCCTGCTTTTGGGTTGCTGTGCTTAGGTAGCCTTCCCTTCTGCCCCCACTGCCTTCTACCTGTTGTTCAGACTGTGCTGTCTCCTGTTGCTCTGGTCTCTTGACCCTTTACCATATTCTACTTTGTGTCTTTGTAACTCATGTACTATGCTCATTCTAGTACTTTCTGTGAGCAAGGACTGTATTTGTTCATCTCTGAATTTGCTCCTTCATGCAACAGGTTCTGTTGGGCATTCATTTGTTTATACAACAAATGTTTATTGAAGCCCAGCTGTTGTGCTAGGGACTTTGCTAGGTGCTAGAGTTTGGCTGGAAGCTGGGATTCAGCCACGAAGAAGATAGCCATGATTCCTGCTGCTATGGAGCTTACAGTTTCGTGGAGAAGAGAGATATTAAGCAAAGTATCACACAAATAATTACAATTGTGAAAAGTGTTATAAATGAAAAATATAGGGTACTTTGGAGAAAATATAATTTGGGCCTAAACTAGTTTGGGAAAGAAGATGAATCAAAGAAGATTCTTTGGAGAAAAAGTATTTAAACTGAGTCTAGCAGTATGAGTCAGAGTTTGCAGGTTAAGAAAGAGAAGAGCCTTTCATATAAAAGGAATTCTAGGTGGTTCTCAACCTGGGCTTCACATTAGCATCATCACCAGGTATAAGAGAGTATATGAAGCAACAGGACTGGTGCTTCGTACTGGTGCTTACTGGTGGGAGTATAAAGTGATACAACTGCTTTGGAAAACAGTTTGGCAGTTACTTAAAAAGTTAAGCATACCCCTGTCATCTAACCCAGCAGTTCCACCCCTAGTGGAACTCAAGGAATAAAACACTCATTTTCACTCAAGAAAAATGAAAACATGTGTACACACATAGACTTATACACTTAACATTCATAACCTTTATTTGTAACAGCTAGAAATTGGTTAATGGATAAACAAATTGTATATCCATTCAATGGAATACTACTCAGCAATAAATTGGAGCAAACTACTGATTCACGTGACAGCATGGTTGAATCTCAAATCATGCTGAACAAAAGCAGCCAGACACAAAAGAGTACAGAGCTGTGATTATATTTATTTGAAGTTCTAGAAGAGGCAAAACTAATTTCTAATGATAGAAATCAGATCAGTGGTTGTGTGGGGACGGGGATGAAGGTTGGCACTGAAGAGCCAAGTGGGAGCATTTTGAGACCATGGAGGTGTTCTAGATCTTAATCAGGGTGGTGGTCATATGAATGCATATGTTTGTCAAACACATAGAACTGTATACTTAGAATGGGGGCATTTTATTGTGTGCAACTGTACCCTAAAAATATCCATGCTCCATTTTTTTTTTTTTTTTTGCGGTACGCGGGCCTCTCACTCTCGTGGCCTCTCCCGTTGCGGAGCACAGGCTCCGGACGCGCAGGCTCAGCGGCCATGGCTCACAGGCCTAGCCGCTCCGCGGCATGTGGGATCCTCCCGGACCGGGGCACGAACCTGTGTCCCCTGCATCGGCAGGCAGACTCTCAACCACTGTGCCACCAGGGAAGCCCCATGCTCCATTTTAATAAATGTCGGGAAAAAAGGCAAAACTTATCTATGGTGATGAAAGTCAGAATAGTGGTTACCGCTGTGGGGTCGTCGTAGTAGTGATTGGAGAGGGACAAGGGGAGGGAGTCTTCCTGGAGTGTTAGGAATGCTCTGTATCTGGATTTTGGTGAAAATTACATGGATATATATATATATATATATTTAAATTGATCCTTATGTTTATTTATGTACTTTACTATATATGTGTTATTTCTCAATTAAAGAAAAAACAACCCCCAAACCCAAACCCATACCTAGGTCTCACCCACAGAGATACTGGGGGCTGCGTGTCAGCAGTTTAAGAGCTCCTTAGGTGATTCTAATATGCTGCCAGAGCCGAGAACCACTGTGCTGTGTGGAAAGGAGGGAAGAAACTTGGCACATCAAAGAAGGGTCACACGAAGCAGGAGTAGTTGCTGGACATGAGACCAGAAAGGTGGCAGGTGGCAGATCGTTCTGGCCCTGGCAGGCCACAGTAGGGACTTTGAACTTTTTTTTTTTTTAATAAATTTATTTATTTTTGGCTGCATTGGGTCTTCGTTGCTGCGCGCAGACTTTCTCTAATTGCGGCGAGCGGGGGCTACTCTTCGTTGTGGTGTACGGGCTTCTTATTGCGGTGGCTTCTCTTGCTGTGGAGCACAGTCTCTAGGTGCACGGGCTTCAGTAGTTGTGGCTTGCGGGCTCTAGAGCTCAGGCTCAGTAGTTGTGGCACATGGGCTTTGTTGCTCCGCGGCATGTGGGATCTTCCCGGACCAGGGCTCAAACCTGTGTCCCCTGCGTTGGCAGGCAGATTCTTAACCACTGCGCCACCAGGGAAGTCCTGAACTTTATCTTGAGAATAATGAGAAACTTTTGAAGGGTTTTAGGAAGGGAGAGGCCTTGGACAGATATGCAGGTGGTACGCACCAGCACTGCCTATAGCCAGCACTCCTGCTGATTGCTCATTAAGTATTTAGAATCTCTCTGCTGAGAGTGACATGCTGTGTGGAGAATGAGATCTGGAATAGTTAAGAGTCTTGAACTAGGATTGGTGATTGATTAAATGTGGGGAGTGAGGGAGAGTGAGATGTCAAGGTTTCTGACACAAACAACTGGTGAAGTAGGAAGTTTGGGGGAAAGGTAATGAGTTTAGATTTAGACGTTATGAGTTGAGGTGCCTGTTACACATCCACATGGAGATGTTTAGTAGGTAGTTAGAGTCTGTGGGTTTCTGTAGGCCAAAAGTGAAATTTGAACCAGAAACATCATTTTGTTTTTTGGAAGTTGGTAATGGCTAGTAATTTCTTTAAAGGGTAGTTGAAGCTATGAGGAGAGGTAAGATTACTTAGGAGAGAGTGTAGTATGAGAACAGAGCCTAGGACTGAGCCCGCATTCTTTGAAAGCCCAACATTTAAAAGTCAGGTAGAGGGGCTTCCCTAGTGGCGCAGTGGTTAAGAATCCACCTGCCAATGCAGGGGACACGGGTTCGAGCCCTGGTCCGGGAAGATCCCACGTGCCGTGGAGCAACTAAGCCCGTGTGCCACAACTACTGATCCTGTGCTCTAGAGCCCGCGAGCCACAACTACTGAACCTTCGAGCCACAACTATGGAAGCCCGCATGCCTAGAGCCCGTGTTCTGCAACGAAAGAAGCCACTGCAATGAGAAGCCCGTGCACCGCAATGAAGAGTAGCCCCCACTCAATGCAACTAGAGAAAGCCTGCGCACAGCAACGAAGACCCAACACAGCCAAAAATAAATAAATTTATTAAAAAAAAAAAGTCAGGTAGAGAGGAGAAGTCTGCTCTGCACATTAGGGAAGACAAAGATTTATTTATTCATTCAACAAATCTATACTGAATACCTACTATGTGCCAGGCACTATATGAGTCCCTGGAGATACTGCAGTAAACAAAAAAAGTCCCTGCTTATGAACCTTACATCTATTGGAGGGAGACAGATAATAAACAAATAAATGAACAAGTATATCATGTGTGAGGTGGTAGTAGGTGCTATGAAAAAATGAAAAAGACATAGCTCTGCCTTCAGATACCCTCAGATAACTGCAGCTGTAAGCTGACCGTGGTAAGCCTGCATGAGGTACAAAGTCAGAAATGCTGAAACTCAGAGGTATATCTCATTATGTTGCTCATTGGAGCTTTATATATAGTTGATGCCATGGATTATCATTTTTCCACTGATGACTTTCTTTAATTATGTTTAATATAAATTAAACAACTGTTAAAGAAGACGTGGTACATATATACAATGGAATATTACTCAGCCGTAACAAGGGACGAAATTGGGTCATTTGTAGAGACGTGGATGGACCTAGAGACTGTCATACAGAGTGAAGTAAGTCAGAAAGAGAAAAACCAATATCGTATATTAATGCATATTTGTGGAATCTAGAAAAATGGTACAGATGATCTTATTTGCAAAATAGAAATAGAGACACATGTAGAGAACAAACATATGTAAACCAAGGGGGGAAAGGAGCGGGGCGGGGGGTGAGATGAATTGGGAGATTGGGATTGACACATATACACTATTGATACTATGTATAAAATAGGTAACTAATGAGAACCTACTGCATAGCTCAGGGAACTCTACTCAGTGCTCTGTGGTGACCTAAATGGGAAGGAAATCCAAAAAAGAGGGGATATATGTATACGTATAGCTGATTCACTTTGCTGTACAGTGGAAACTAACACAACATTGTAAAGCAACTATATTTCAATAAAAATTAATTTAAAAAAAGAGAAAATGAAAAAAATAAAATAAACAACTGTTACTGGAGTATTCAAATCTCAGGTTAGAGTGAGAATATAATTATCTCACATTATAATCAACATATGTAATATTTTTAAAAGCAGGCTAATAAGAATTGAACAAAATCTCTACCAATCACACACATATTACAGGCTATGTTTTTTTTAAGACTTTATTTTTTAGAGCAGTTTTATGATTACAGCAGAATTGAGAGGCAGGTACAGAGATTTCCCATATAGCTCCTGCCTCCACACATGCATAGCCAACCCCGTTATCAACATTTCTCACCAGAATGGTGCTTCTTTTTTTTAACCAAGGATGAACTTACATCAACACGTCGTAATCACCCAAAGCCCGTGGTTTACGTTAGGGTTCACTCTTGGTGCTGTATGGGTTATTTTTTATGTATTCTCCCTCTGAGGAGAAGTGAGCATGGTCAGAAGTCTTCTGGGTCAGTGCTGCTTGGGTAGCTGAAACCAGTGCTAGCTTTGTCTAGAAGGGAAGCGCTTCTCAGTTCCTGCCCCCTGCTGAGAAGAGCTGGGCCTCTTCTTGGATATGAGGACGTGATGTTCTAACAAGGGAAGGAACATCCCGCAGGTAGGCTGGATTTTACACAGCCCAGGAATCCTCTTTCCTCAAAGAGGAATCCTCTTTCCTCTGTGGCTAGGCCTGCTACATGCTGTATTCCAGGGGGGACCTTTTCTTGACAGTTCCATGTCCCAAGCCAGTTCCCCTTCTCAGCCTTCACATTTTTGTCTAGAGGGTCCCCTGCCCTCCTCCCCAGCCCCATCCTCATTCTAGGTTCCAGGCTGTTTTATCTCTGGAACCTCATGGTCCTTGGTCAAATCTGAAAGTCTTCCTAGGGCTCATGCTCTCAGTCTTACAGTCTTTTGAGCCCTTTCTAAGGGTAAGGGTGGATTCTGATCCCATCAGAGTCACTGCAAAGCCTGCCAGTCCTGGCTGGGGGGTGGAGGCTGAAGGGGGAGAAATTATTTTCGGAGATGAGGCCCCTGTTGGTAAACTTTAGCCATTTCCATCCAGATTCCCCTCAGGTTCCAGCCAAGCGCTGAGGACCAGTCTGACCAGTGCCCTTCTCTCCTCCTTCTCTCTGCCTTCTTCCTTGACTGCTGTTTCTCTCATTTCTTTCCCTCTAGGCTTGTGTCTCACATCAGGTAATCCACTGTCCAGCTCAACTGTAGTGGCTCTGCACGGTAGTGCTGGGAGAGGAGGGGCATTAGGTGCATGGTGGATATTGCTGGTGGGAACGGGTGGGTTGCCCTCAAGAATTCTGTTGCCTTTTGGGGAGGTGGTTTGTTATGAATCCATTCATTCATGCATTCATTCGTTCAGCCAGCACTTACTGATTTCGTACTTGACAAGGTGGATATTAGTGATGGTGCCATACTGGGCCCTGGGGGATAGAGTGAGTCAAATTTAGCCCTTGCCCTTTTCTGGATGTGGCATGCAAACAACTCAGAGCATGAGAATTAATATAACAGAGTTATGTACAGAGTGCTTTGGAGCATAAAACAGTAAATGATTAGCTCTGCCTTGAGAAAGGAGAGGAGATTTGGACATGAGGGAAAAGCCTTTGTGGTTTTGTCCGCCAGTGGTTAACAAAGTGTGGTCTGCAGACCACTGGAGGTCACCAAGGTCTTTGTGGGGATCCAGAAGGTCAAAGCCATTTAATAATAATACTAAGATGCTATTTGCTTTTTCCATCGTGTGTACTTTTGCACTGTTGGTGCAGAAGAAATTAGTAGGTAAAACTGCTGGCACCTTAACAGGAGTCAAAAGAGTGGCACAAAATTGTGCCAGTAATCACTGCATTCCTCACCTCCATGCCCTCTCAGTTTTTTTTAAGCTTTTAATAGAGAAGTAAAAATTTATTAATTTTATTAAATTGTATCCCATGAATACATGTCTCTTTAGTATTCTGTGTGATAAAACAGGAAGTATGCATAAAGCACTTTTGCTGCACGTAGGAGCCTGATGTTTATCTCAAGGAAATGCATTTGTGTGATTGAGTTGCAAGCTGAACTACCTCCTTTTCTCGGGGAACACTAGTTTTACTTGAAAGAATAACTGACAAATTGCAATTACTCAGACTTATGCTTTTGGCAGACATCTTCTTGAAAATGAATGAAGTGAGTCTGCTACTTTAAGGAAAACAACTGATAGTATTTGTTGCCAGTGATAAAATTCCAGCTTTTAATTGAAAATAAGAGTTTGGGAAAACTTGTATCTGCCACTGTGAGCTTGACAGCTTCTCCAGATTTACAGCTTTTCTGATGAAATCAGTGGTGATATTAATAATTGTGATTATTTTGATATTGTATAAATGAACTGTGTCAAATTTGGAAGCTCTGCCTAACTCATCGAATCACTAGTTTCCAAATGATTAGTGTATCATGTTTCAAAATCACCAATGGGTAGGGACTTACCTGGTGGTCCAGTGGTTAAGACTCCATGCTTCCACTGCAGGGTGCGTGGGTTCAATCCCTTGTCAGGGAACTAAGATCTGATCCCGCATGACGTGTGGCCAAAAAGAAAAAAAAAATCACCTATGGATAAAAGATCCATTCAAAGTGCAAGATAGACCAATGGATTTTATTGTAATAGAGTACAAAAAGTTCATCTGTATAGTTTCAGATTTCACCTTGTAACTAACCTTTAATAAACTTCCTACTTGTTGAGTTTCAGTGCAGTATCAGAGAAGAATGACCACAATTATCTGAAAGGTTATTAAAATACTCCTGCATTTTCCAACTGCATATCTATGTTTTGATCTTCAATCAAAACAACACCTTGAATGTGGAAACAGATATAATGAGGCTGTAACAGCTGTTTTCTATCAAGTCAGACATTAAAGAGATTTACAAAAGTGTGTAACAATACCACTCTTCTCATGAATTTTTTTGCAGAAAACAATTATTTTTCATTAAAACATGTTTATATTAATGTATATGAGATTTTATTGTTTTAAAATGAATTAATTACTAAATATTAGAATTTATGTTTTAATTTCTAATATAGTAAATATCAAACAGTTTGGGACTTTCAATTTTTTTTTTTTTTTTTGTGGTACGTGGGCCTCTCACTGTTGTGGCCTCTTCCTTTGCAGAGCACAGGCTCCAGACGCGCAGGCCCAGCGGCCATGGCTCACGGGCCCAGCCACTCCGTGGCATGTGGGATCTTCCTGGACTGGGGCATGAACCCGTGTCCCCTGTATCAGCAGGTGGACTCTCAATCACTGTGCCACCAGGGAAGCCCAAGGGATTTTCAATTTTTAAGTGTAAAAAGGAGTCCTGAGACCAAAAAATTTAAAACTTGGTCCTGTACTATTCTCTCTACCTAAAATTCTCTTTTCTGCCTACAGAAATCCCGTATATAATTGTAGAGCTGATATTTAGTTATTCATTCAGAAAACATTTACTGAGCATCTACCAAGAACCTGGTTTTTTCTTGCTGCTGGGTACATAGTCCCTAGCCCTTATGGGGAAGACAAATTAAATAGACAACTACAACACAGTATGATAAATGTTACCAGTGATAGACATATAAATGCTGTGGGAAGACAGACCATTGTCAGAGTTGCTTGCCAGCTCACCTAGAACGTTCCTCTGAGCAATGTGATTGGACTGTACTGCCTGTGTTTGATTCTTTATGGTCTTAGAGGGAAAGTGGCTGAAGTTAGCAAAAGATGGGAACTGTTCACTTGCTGGTCTGGGAGGAAAAAAGGAAACTACAAATGTATTAAATGTCAGCTTCATGCAGGCCCTATGCTAGGTGTTTTAACAAATGTGGTCTTGCTTAACTCTCACAAAAACCCTATGCAGCAGAGTTAATTATCCTTATTTTGCAAATGAGATATTGGAGGCTCAGAGAAGTTAAACAACTTGTCCAATATCATATGGTTGTAACTGATGAAGCTGGGATTTTGACACATGTGTTCTGACTCCAAGTGCAGGGCTCTTTCATTGCAGTAATAATGTGTTGCTAAAATGGGTGGATCTTTTAAGGTAATTTCTGGATGGGTCTGGGAAACCTTGCCAGATTGGAATGTATTAAGAGAAGATAGAAAAGGTCTCAGGAAGGAGAGAGAGAGACAGCCTAGAAAATGCTTCATTGAAGGAATTATTTGTGAATTTTGGCTGACATGATTTTTCTGGACAGGATTCTATGGCCATATGGGACATCAAGATTTTGTACTCCCTTATCCTCAATCCCTTTAATCCTTCTCTATGCCAGATGATGCCAGCAGCAAAGGTCACCTGTCTGTCTGATCAGGTTACAAACTAGAGCCTGATGCTTGAAGCCTAGATTTCTTGGACCTGCTGTAGGCCAATTGTGCCCAGCCTGGAGACCCTAGTCCCTAGAGCTTGGTAAACTATTCCCATTATTTTTTAAAAGCCTAATAGAAGTACTTTACTTAGGTTCATCCTGTGGGTGGATACTTGCTAATGAAAAGATTAGGTTTCTTTGTTTTGGGTCAGAAATCTGTCGATCTGATGTGCTTCAGGTGTGCTACCTATGGAACTCTAGAAAAGGGGTCAGCAAAGTATGGTCCAAGGGCCAAATCCAACCCACCACCTGTTTTTGTAAATAAAATTTTGTTGGAACACAGCTAAGTTCTCTCACTCATGTTTTGTCTGTGGCTGTTTTTGTGCTCAATGACATAGTTCAGTAGCTGCCACAGAGACTATATGGCCCATAAATCCTGAATGTTTACTGTCTGGCTTTTTACAGAAGTTGCTGACCCCTAGCATAACCTCAATTCTTTCTATTATGGCACTTAGCGCATAGTGTTTTAATTGCGTATCTCCCCCACTTTTATAATTGAGCTCCTTGAGAGCAAAGATGAAGTCTGATTCATCTCTTTATACCCTGTGCTGATTATAGACCCTGATATATGAAGAGTACTCAATAAATGTTGTTTAAATGGGCATATCCTATGCTGATCAAAAAGCTCTTATAGGCAATTATATATGCCTTTGAGTAATATAAAAACAGGAATAAGGGAAGGAAAGTGTTATGTTGGTTGTGGTAATCTCAGTGCTGTGTGCTTCATCTATGGACTAGTTGTTACTTACTGCAATTTTGGGGGGATAGGTAATTTGTGGATAGGAGTCCATGAATGAAGCAATCATGCCAAGAGCTCTCGTTGGTGAGGAAACTGAGAAACAATTCCTTAATTTTTGGCTATTTTCTACTCTTTTCCTCAATACCCACCACCCCTTTACCCCACCCTCCATTTTCCACTCCACCTTGCCAGGACAAAGGTAGAGGAACATAAGATTGCATGGAGGTACTTATTTCTTTTGTATGCATACTATTTATCTACTTTTTTCTTTTATAAAGCCATTTCTTCAGTGTGCTTCCTACCAGCATTACTGTCCGTGGCTTCCAGAAGATGAAACTAAAGCTGTCTGGTTACCTTGGCATAAAGGCAGTCAGGTGAAGTGCTGGCCTGCGAGTCAGCAGACCCGGGGTCTTGCTGTGCCTCTTCAGCGACCTTTGACTTTGGGCACATCCGTTAACATCTGTGAGCTTCAATATCCAACATATTTTTATTGAGTCACATCTGGGACTTAAAAAATTTAATATTTACACCCCTCCTCATTTTGAAAAGGATTTGAGCAACTAGCAAGCGATAGAGAGGTGACCTGTCCAATCCTGTCTCTGTTTCTCACCAGCAGACAAGTAAATGATTAGATGGATTAGTGTTTCCGGTCTCTGATCAGGGACTTCTAGAAGGCTTCACAGCCACAGCTTCTTCACCCTGTCCTTGCTTTCTCTTCTGTGACTGCTTCTGTTATCTGGGAGGTCACGGTTTTTCTTCTGTCTTCTTTGGGGGTGATCTGAAGAGTATTTTGCCTAGAAAGATCAGGGTCGAAAGGCAAGAGGAATTTTATACTCTAGGAATTGGAAGAAATACCAGAAACTTTAGTTAAAATATCTTTTTCAAATAGTGAACCTGAAGCCTGAAGAAGGGAAGTGACCTCCTTAGAGCCACATAGTAGAGCTACTAGACTAGATTCCAGGCTCTTTCTGCTATGTGCCTTGATCAGGCTAGGTGTTTTCCAGGTTCGTAAGAGAGGATTAGGTGTCATGAAAGAGACATGGGTGGGCTAGGCTCTTGTGCTGGTTTTATTGCTGTATGACTGTATGGTGGTGGGTGGAGGAAGTTTCACTCCAGACCTCCATGCTTGCTGAATGTAGCTGTCCTGGAGAAGGCATAAGATGTGAAGGGTTTCCTCAGTTGGCCTGTGGCTGGCATTATATGTACAGGCAGTGACAAAGTGAACAAAAAGGAAAACTACGTAGTACTCTGGCCTTGGAACAAATGGCCTGTTTTCCTATTTCTAGAAAGACTGTATTAATTCACCTTTATTTATTGACTAAAAATGATGTTTCATTTGAATATGTATTTCTTTGATTTTACTAGTAAGACCTTTCCCTGTGTTCATCAGCTATTTGTATTTTCTCTCACTTGTATATTTTTTCCTTGTGAGTTATTTATTCATGTTCTTTGTGTAGATCCCAGTGTATTCCTAGTCCTATGCTTGACTTCCCTGCCAAGGAACTATTAGGATAATAAAGCATTGACCCTAAATAGGGAAGACAGTTACTATGAAATACTTTTATCACTGTACAAATAGTCTGTTAAGTGGCTGTGTGAGGAGTCAGGCGCTAGAAGCCAGGGACTGTGAGACAGGTAGGTAATAGAGCTGGGTGGCAGCCCCCAGTAATGTTGTCTCTTGCTTTTCCTGTACAGAGTTCTGCCGGATTGACAAGCCCCTGTGCCACAGTGAGGATGAGAAGCTCAGCTTTGATGCAGTCCGCAGCATCCACAAGCTGATGGACGATGATGCCAATGGTGACGTGGATGTGGAAGAAAGTGATGAGGTGAGCTCCCTCACCCTGTGCGGCTCTCTTCTCCTCCTGTGTGAACAGTCCCTGAAGCTGTCTAGACAGTCTGTTCCCTGAGGAGAGGTGTTCTTGATATTGGCTTGTCCTCTAGGAATGCATCCTTGTCAGGGAAGGTGATTCTCAGCAGAGCAGCCTCTAGGAGCCGGCCTGCCAGAGTGCAGGCCTTAACATCTGTGTGTGTGCCTGGACTGGCTCCTGTTTGCCTACCGGCTAGAAGCACAACACTGACCGAGCTGTGCTGTTTGAGAGGAGAGGGAGCCCTGAGGCTCGTCTGTACAGTTTCCCTGAATCCTTGCTATAATCCTGCTGTAGAAGGAGGGCATCCATCTGTCCTTACTCTGTGCTCAGCCCTGTGCTGGCATGTGGAAGAGAAGGCAAGACAGTCAGATCTTGCCCTTTGGAAGCGTATACTCTATTTGTGAAGAAGAAACAAAGGTTCCTAGAAAGATCATTCTGAATTCCAGGCTGCAGTTGCTGGGATCCAGTTGAGTGGTCCAGATAGTAAGAGCGAGAGGAATCTCTAGGTGGAAATAGCTCTGTTATTGTTTCACCGTTTGGCGTGACTGCAGCTCCAATTCCACAGAGCCCAGAGCCCAAAGTCATCATGTGTCAAAAGACTGAAAAGCTTCAGTTGTTTTCAAGCTCCACTTGAGCCAGCAATGGGGTGAAGCTGGCAAGTTATGCCAGCTTTTAGTAGCAATAGGGTGTATATCGTGAGGGAGGGGCCAATCTAGTCTCTCCTCCTCTGGTTAGCCCACCTTTAAGTTGTGAATTCAACTTTGGATTTCACGTTGCCAAAAACATTTGAAACAGTGAAAGAGAGGAGTGACATGAATGATGAAGGGTATGGAAACTCTGAAACGGACGGCATTCAATACAATTCAGTGTTTATAACTGTCTATTATATGTGTGCCAGGCACTGTTCTAGACGTGGGGATGTGGCAGCAAATACACATAATTACATAGAGATACATCTGTCCTCATATAATTTACAGTCTAGTGAAGAAACTTTAGCCTGGAAAAGAAAAGATTCAGATAATACAATTTCTATTTTCAAATGCAATCGAAGTAGAGGAATCAGACTTAAATGATGACGATGATAACAGTGAAATCCTTACTCTGTGCCAGGCACATTGTTAAGCTCTTTGCATAGTTACTTTTTTAACTTTGTTGATAGCCTTAGGAAGTTGGTATTACCATCAAGGACTGGAACTTTGGAAAGGTTAAGCATTTTGTTCAAGGACACGCTGGGTAGGAGAACAGATCTGATTTCAAAGCCTATGCTGTTAAGTACTGCAGTATTGTTTCTCTTATGCTAAGGGCAGAACCAGGACCACTGTGGGGAAAGTAAAATATAGGCATATTCTTCTGGAATAAAGAATCACCTCACAGCGCTATCTCGTCATAGAAGAGGCTTCCTTGGTAGGTAGGTAGTGAACTCCCTGTCACTGAAGATGGGACAGTAGAACACAGCACTCCACTGATTGGTCAGCAGAGGGGATCCTTGTATCAGGTTGAGCTAGATAATGTCTAAGGAACTTATAAGAGGAGAAAAATAGACTTCCTGGAGGAAACAGAATTGGGAGAGAGTGGAAGGGGTGGGGCAGCCTGAACAGCAGGAAGCAGTGTGAGCAAAGATGTGGAGGCAGTAAGAAGCGTGGAGGGTAGGTTTGGTCACACAGAGTGACTGTGGGAGAAAACTGCAGGGCAAAAGCCTGGCAAGGAAAGGGGGCCCAGGCAACCAGGCTGAGATATGTATACTTGCTGAACCTGGCAGCTGTAGGTTCTTAAGCAAGGCCAACAGCCATGATGAAAGTATCCAAACTTTTGGTCACATCTAGATGTGTCACTGACCCTCAGAGGACCCACATTTTATTTGTCTGTGCTGGGAATAGAGCCATGTTCCTGGTGGTGAGGGAGGCCTAGAGGTTTCCTGACCACAGGACTGGGAGATGCGTGGCACCACAGTCAAGAAGGTGATACGATCCAAGATCCACAAATTCCTGGATATCTTTGTCATCCACTCTTCCTTCTTTTTTCACTTTCTGCTGAATTACTTTGTCAATGGAGGGAGGAAGAAAATGTTCTTTTTAGAGGAATGTACCACAACAAAAAGCTCATCAGCACAAACTGTTCTAAAATAACACAAAAGCTGTCACCCTGCTTTTCCCTGTGCCAGTGGTGAGCTGTTCTTTTTCAGTGTAGCTTCTGCCTGCCTTGGCTTCAGCTGCTCTCCCTACAGTCCGGGCCTCTGGTGGGCAGAGGGGCCTGCCAGTCTGGGGTCTCATGATCATTCACAAGCTATTTTCTCCTTGAAAGAGAAAGTCACGGTAGCAAAGTGTGTGTGTTTGAGTCAGTCTCAACATAGATGGAGTTCATGATCTAACTAGACCATTGGGTGGGCAGCTCAGAGCTTGGAATATCAGATTATGGATGCTGAGACACCAGAGATGAAACCCTGGTTGTGCTGGCCATCAAGGACCTGAGATTCTTATGTCCCGCTTAAAAGAATTGCTGATTACCCAAGGACCCTAGGAGAAATATGCTGGGATACTCTATTAAGCCCTCATTTATTCAGCCTCATATCGGTAAGTTTTTCAGATAACTGAACTATAACCTCATTTCTAGATATTTAAAAATCTTAGCCATTTTTGAAGTAAGTTTTCCTTCTTACAGATGACTGTGAACAGATTGTTACTTTCTTTGGATTATTCAAAGCATGTCTTCAGGGCCTCTTGCACTGTTACCCCAGTGCTTACATTCCTGTATGCATTGTTGTGATTTCTTTTTATAGTTTTCTATCTCTTCGTTGATTCATTCTCATTTCTGATCTTTCTGTCTCTGCTGTAAGCTATGAAATTAGACTTTCGGTAAACTGAGACTCAGCAGCCATTTTATAGACAATATACAGTCGCTCGTGTGGGGGGAAGCCAATTTGACTTCTCAAGTGTCATCTCTGCTTGCTTTTGTCCTAGGTAGCAGAGGCTATGGATTGTGGGCCCTTCAGATGAGCAAGATGGCACTATTGGTGCTGGTGTCCTCCTTGCAAAGCTGACAGGGAGTTCTGCCAGCCTGGCAGTGTGGGAATTCATGACCTGTGTTCTACTGAGACCTCTGGTAGGGATACTGCCTCTGGGCAAAGGATTTGCAGCAGTGGGATGGCACTTCAGGCTGTCCTGATAGTCTGAGGTGGGCAGACAAGAGCCTTCCTAAAACCACTGTCCCCTTGACGGGACCAGACAGTTTGAGAGCAGTTTTATTGTCTTCTGTGGAGCCTACATGGAAAATAAAGGACATTTGTTCAGCTATTAAACAAATTCTTATTGAATACCTGTTATGTGTGAGGCACTGTTGTAGGGCTATAGATTCCATGATGAACAAAGCAGATAAGATCCGTGCTTTAATAGAGCTTGCATTCTAGTAATATGTATGTCATAGGTGATTAAGTGATAAGTAAACTTTGAAATTAGGCAGAACTGTGATCAGGTTATAGTAGTTTAGTGACTTCCCTTTGGTTTTCTCAGGGTAAAATGGTGGTTAATGATTCCTACCCTTGGCAGCGTTGCTATCAGGATTAAGTGAGAAAAGTGCTGTTAAAAGTTCCCAGTCCAGGGCTTCCCTGGTGGCGCAGTGGTTGAGAGTCCGCCTGCCGATGCAGGGGACACGGGTTCGTGCCCTGGTCCGGGAAGATCCCACATGCCGTGGAGCGGCTGGGCCCGTGAGCCATGGCCATTGAACCTGTGTGTCCGCAGCCTGTGCTCTGCAATGGGAGAGGCCACAACAGTGAGAGGTCCGTGTACCGCAAAAACAAAACAAAACAAAAAGTTCCCAGTCCAAATAAAGAACTCTCAAAACTCATCAATAGACAACAAGCAACTCAATAAAAAATGAGACAAGATTTGAGCAGACACTTCATCAGAGAAGATATATGCATGGCAAATAAGCATATGAAAAAATGCTCAGTATCATTAGCTATTAGGGACGTACAAATTAAAACCACATTGAGGGACTTCCTTGGTGGTCCAGTGGGTAAGACTCTGTGCTCCCAATGCAGGGGGCCTGGGTTCGATCCCTGGCTGGGGAACTAGACCCCTCATGCATGCCTCAACTAAAAGTTTGCATGCCACAACTAAGACCCGGTGCAGCCAAAAAAAAAAAAAAAAGAAAAAGAAAAAAAGAAAAAAAAAACCAACCCACAATGAGATATCACTATACACCTATTTGGATGGGTAAAATTAGAAAGTAGTCAAAACCAAGTACCATGTGAGGAGGAAGAGCCACTAGAACTCTTACAGAGTTTCTTATAAAGCTGAACACAATTTAATACATATCTCAGCAGTCCTACTTCTAGGTATTTACCCCGATAGATAAAAGAAAATTTATATTTGTATTAAAACCTGTACACAAATGTTTATAGCAGCTTTATTCATTATCACCAAAAACTGGACACAAATCAGATGTCCTTCAGTGTGTGAATGGATAAAACAAACTATGGAAAACTACTCAGCAATAAGAGGAATGAACTATTGATGTACACAGCATAGATGAATCTCAAAGGCATTACTCTGAGTGAAGGAAACCATCTCAGATAGTTACATACTATATGATAACATCTAATGACATTCTAAGAAAGGCAAATCTATAGGGATGGAGGCCAGATCAGTGGTTACCAGGGGTTAGGGGTGTGGGGAGGGTTTGATTACAAAGGGGCAGCATGAGGGAGTTTTTTTTTGGTAATGGAACTGTCCCATGTCTGGATTGTGGGGCAGTTATAAGAATCTACATAGGTACTAAAACTCATAGGACCAGATTCCCCCTGTGCCCTCCACCACAGTTCATTTCATCATATGTTAAGTAAGAAAAATGTTCCCAGCATAGCATTGACACACAATTCAGGCTCAGTGAACGCTACTTATTGCCACCTTTCTGTTTCCTCTATATTTCCAGGAAAGCTACCTACATCTGACGATTGTATATATATATATATATATATATATATATATATATATATATATATATATATATATATATATAAATTTATTTATTTATTTTTGGCTGCATTGGGTTTTCATTGCTGCACGCGGGCTTTCTCTAGTTGTGGCGAGCAGGGGCTACTCTTCGTTGTGGTGTGCGGGCTTCTCACTGTGGTGGCTTCTCTTGTTGCAGAGCACAGGCTCTCAGCACACGGGCTTCATTAGTTGTGGCTCATGGGCTCTCGAGTGCAGGCTCAGTAGTTGTGACATATGGACTTAGCTGCTCCGTGGCATGTGGGATCTTCCCGGACCAGGGCTCGAACCTGTGTACCCTGCGCTGGCAGGCAGATTCTTAACCACTGCGCCACCAGGGAAGTCCCTGACAATTGTATTTTAATGTTCATGTGTGGAATGACTGACCAATATCACTGTAGCAAGCATGTCGTCAGGCTGAGATGGGAGTCTTATGCAAGGGTGAGATCACACATTTTGCGGGGTGGAGATGGGTACGTTAGTATGAGCCTGGAAAGCTGCAAAATATACTTAACCTTCTGTTAGTGTCTGTGGTGTCTGGTGTAGAATAGCACAGGGTTAAAAGCTTGTGCTGCAGAGTCACACAGACCCAGGTTTAAACCTGGCTTTCCCTTTACCAGCTGTGGAAACTTTGAGAAGTTACTTAATCTCTTTAAGCCTCAGTTTCCTCATTAGAAGTTGAGTGATACCCATTTACCGTTGCAACAAAAAGAATAAAATACCTAGGAATAAACCTACCTAAGGAGACAAAAGACCTGTATGCAGAAAACTGTGTGACACTGATGAAAGAAATTAAAGATGATACAAACAGATGGAGAGCTATACCATGTTCTTGGATTGGAAGAATCAACATTGTGAAAATGACTCTACTACCCAAAGCAATCTACAGATTCAACGCAATCCCTGTCAAACTACCACTGGCATTTTTCACAGAACTAGAACAAAAAATTTCACAATTTGTATGGAAACACAAAAGACCCCGAATAGCCAAAGCAATCTTGAGAACGAAAAATGGGGCTGGAGGAATGAGACTATAGTACATACTTCTATATATACTATACTTCAGACTATAGTACAAAGCTACAGTCCTCAAGACAGTATGGTACTGGCACAAAAACTGAAATATAGATCAATGGAACAGGATAGAAAGCCCAGAGATAAACCCACACACATATGGTCAACTTATTTTTGATTAAGGAGGCAAGAATATACAATGGAGAAAAGACAGCCTCTTCAGTAAGAGGTGCTGGGAAAACTGGACAGCTACATGTAAAAGAATGAAATTAGAACACTCCCTAACACCATACACA
The DNA here is from genome assembly GCF_039906515.1 of Pseudorca crassidens. NCBI lineage: Eukaryota > Metazoa > Chordata > Mammalia > Artiodactyla > Delphinidae > Pseudorca > Pseudorca crassidens. The sequence continues at coordinate 49,575,788 of NC_090304.1, read as the reverse complement.
AAAATAAACTCAAAATGGATTAAAGACCTAAATGTAAGGCCAGACACTATCAAACTCTTAGAGGAAAACATAGGCAGAACACTCTATGACATAAATCACAGCAAGATCCATTTTAACCCACCTCCTAGAGAAAGGGAAATAAAAACAAAAATAAATAAATGGGACCTAATGAAACTTAACATCTTTTGCACAGCAAAGGAAACCATAAACAAGATGAAAAGACAACCCTCAGAATGGGAGAAAATATTTGTAAACGAAGCAACTGACAAAGGGTTAATCTCCAAAATATACAAGCAGCTCATGCAGCTTAATATCAAAAAAACGAACAACCCAATCCAAAAATGGGCAGAAGGCCGAGATAGATATTTCTCCAAAGAAGATATACAGATTGCCAAGAAACACATGAAAGGATGCTCAACATCACTAATCATTAGAGAAATGCAAATCAAAACTACAATGAGGTATCACCTCACACCAGTCAGAATGACCATCATCAAAAAATCTACAAACAATAAATGCTGGAGAGGGTGTGGAGAAAAGGGAACCCTCTTGCACTGTTGGTGGGAATGTAAATTGATACAGCCACTATGGAGAGCAGTATGGAGGTTCCTTAAAAAACTAAAAATAGAACTACCATACGACCCAGTGATCCCACTACTGGGCATATACCCTGAGAAAACCATAATTCAAAAGGAGTCATGTACCACAATGTTCATTGCAGCACTATTTATGATAGCCAGGACCTGCAACCAACCTAAGTGTCCACTGACAGATGAATGGATAAAGAAGATGTGTTACATATATATAGTGGAATATTACTCAGCCATAAAAAGAGACGAAATTGAGTTATTTTTAGTGAGGTTGATGGACCTAGAGTCTGTCATACAGAGTGAAGTAAGTCAGAAAGAGAAAAACAAATACCGTATGCTAACACATATATATGGAATCTAAAAAAAAAAACAAAACATGGTTCTGAAGAACCTAGGGGCAGGACAGGAATAAAGATGCAGACATAGAGAATGGACTTGAGGACAGTGGGAGGGGGAAGGGTAAGCTGGGAAGAAGTGAGAGAGTGGCATGGACATATATACACTACCTAATGTAAAATAGATAGCTAGTGGGAAGCAGCCGCATAGCACAGGGAGATCAGCTCAGTGCTTTGTGACCACCTAGAGGGGTGGGATAGGGAGGGTGGGAGGGAGACACAAGAGGGAGGGGATATGGGGATATATGTATATATATAGCTGACTCACTTTGTTATACAGCAGAAACTAACACACCATTGTAAAGCAATTATGCTCCAGTAAAGATGTTAAAAAAAAAAAAAAGCGGAGTGATAATAATAGGTACCTCATGAAGTTGTTGTGAAGATTAAATGAAATAATGCATATAAAGCAATTAGTACAATGCCTGGCATATAGAACAGGCTCAATAAAAGTTAGTTTTTGTTGTTATTATTATTGTTGTTATCATCAGAAAGAACCTACATTTTGTTAGAGATAGGCCTGTGTTCAAAACCTGGCTTTGCCACTTACTGTCTATGTGATGACATATAGGCAAATAAATTCACCTCTCTGAGCCTCAATTATTCAGCTATTTGAGGAGGGTAACTCTTTGCAGGGTTGTTGTAAGCATTTAATGTATTCAAAGCTCCAAGCACAAGGGCTGGCGCGTGATAGGTTCTAAATTCATGTTTTTTCCTCCCTCAGCGTGATGGTACAGATAGTGAGGGCTGGCTTGTATCGCAAGAATTCCAAATCAGCTCTCTCATCATCCCAGGGCACCACAGTGTTCAGCTCTGGGAGCCACCCACAGCAGTTCGGCTGACACGGCTAGGGCCAGGACCCTGCAGGAGGTAGTTCTGTCTTCACCCGAGTAGCTGATGTTAAGGGAAATGGCACATGATAGAGCAGAGTCACACGTTTCTAGGGGCCACAACTTCTCTGTTAGCTCACTCAGCCTCCTGCCTATGCCTTTATTTTAAAAAAGGTCTAAGTGAGAACTTTTGATTTTCCCCTACCCATCTGGAAGGCTAGAGGATTTTGAACAAGGCCATGCTGTGGTAGTGTCATTAGATCTGCTTGACTTTAGCATGGTGAAAGTTGACTTGTTTTTTACCTTTTTAAAATTGTTCCACCAAGAAGCATGCTAGGTCCTGGGAGGCTGTGAGGGTTGAGGAAGGATGGACTCTGGCACCAGGTGGAATCAGGGCTGGGGAAACAACCGAAGGGGTGCAGCCGGCAGTTCCACTTGCAATAGCCAGAGGCCCAGTAGGAATTGGGCTGGAGGGGCAGTATATAGGGCCCTAAGAGCTTCTCACACGTAGCCAGTGCTGTGGCCAGCGTGGGTTAATTTGGACGAAGATAAGTAGCTGCATTATGCTCAGAAGTTATCATCATGACTAACAACGATTGTTATTCCCTCCTGAGGCTTGTGGCTTCATTTCTTTGTATCCAGATAGCTGTAGACAGCCCTCAGTATTCCGTTGCCTCTAATTTCTCCTTCACCAGCACATGTACACGCTGCCAGTGATCTTTCTAAGTTACATTTTAATTTCCTTTTCTTATTCCATCTTGTGCCTAGCACGCCATCCCTTCAAATCTGGCCTTAACCTTTTTTTTTTTTTCCCCTTTGGCCATGCTGTGTAGCCTGTGGGATCTTAGTTCCCTGGCCAGGGATTGAAGCCGGGCCATGGCAGTGAAAGTGCCAAGTCCTAACCACTGGACCACCAGGGAATTCCCCGGCCTTAGCCTGTAAGTCTCTCTAGACATACCTCCTACCACTCTGATCTGACTCTTGTCCTTCTTTGGGTCATAGTCATTCCATGTTTATTCCAGGTGCCTTTCCTTGCTCAGATAGTTCTCCTTTCTGGGAATTAACTTTTTATATCCCTCCCTCCAACCCCTGGCTCTGTGTGTATTGGTCTTAGGTGTCCTCTGGAATGCCCCAGCTTCACTTTTCATGAACCTTGCCTGGCTTTCTTCCCCCACTGATCTCTCTCATCTCAGTACTAACTCCTGCAGCACAGTCTACATCACTCGTTTAGCACTTAGAATGTCTTGCTTTGTACCCCAATGATTTTGATTGTATTGTTGCCTATAAGTTTGTCTTTTTGCACTAATACTGGAATTGCTAAAGCACGACTCTGATCGTTAGTCCTACCTTGTAAAGGGAGTGCGGTGGAAAAGTAACATTCCTACCATGTAATAAGTCCTGTGCCAGCTGAGTATATATGTGGTTTCATTTACTTCTCAACCACTCTGTGAACTCGGTGTTATTAACTCTGTTTTAGAGATGATGAAATTGTAAGAATGGCTTACCTTCACTTACTAAACTAATCTAAACTCTGACCTGCCCGCCAGGGTTCCTGCAGTCTGACTTTAGCTCGCCTGACTAGTTCTTCTTATACCCTGCATTCCCTCACTCTATGCTGCAGCCATCTCAAACATGCTCTTAATCTCTCATCACTGTGCCTTTGCTCCAGATAAACCCTCATCCTGGCATCGCTCTGGTTCCCACTTTTGCCTGTAAAAATTCTACTTGTCCTCCAAGGCCTAATCAGGGTTTCTCAGCCTCAGCACTGCTGACGTTTTGGGCCAGATTGTAGGATGTTTAGCACCATCCCTAGCCTTTCTACACTAGAGGCTAAGAGCAGCCACCCCACGCCCCACACCACCCAAGTTGTGACAACCAAACTTTTTTTATTGCCACTTGTCAGTTACCCTGGGGAATAGAATTGCTCCTGGTTGAGAACTACTGGCCCTAGATTAAATGTTGCCTCCAAGAAATCTTGTTTGTTCCCCTACAGTGGGAAGTAATCCTTCCTCTCCCATGCTCCAGAGTACTTGGCATGAAGCCTGCATCTGGCATATTGCTTTGCTCCATATTGTAATTAGTTGGGTGCATCCTTGTCTGTCCTACCAGACTGTGAATGCCTCCCAGGAACCAGGTCTCATGCATCACTGCTTCTCCCACAGTGCTTGTTGCAGGGCCTTGCACACAAAGGTGATGAGTTACATTTTTTTGAATTTGAAAGCAAAGATTCTATCTTATCTGTGTGTGCTCCTTAAATTGTTTCACTAGGGCAGAGCAAGAGTATAGAGTTGGCTGGTCAATGGTATGGGGGACAGGGTGCTTTTGACTTGTGAGTTCCTGGCCAGGATAGCAGCTGAGTCAATGGTGGGCTGTTTCTAGAAGTTGCTAGGGTCTGGGCTCCAGGCGTTTGTGTATGATGTGTGTGTCTGACCTCCTCTGTGACCGCTTCCCTATCCCTCTGCCCTGTGCTATGAATCATATACAGAATCTGGATGGAGGTGAAATCACTATAGTTAAAATGTTAGGAAAGACAGAGAAGAACATACAAGAGGGGTGTTGAAGAAAGGAAAAGACGCTGCTGAGACTGCTGAAAGGCTGTGTGACTGAGCAAAGGCATGCAGAGGCATTGGAGCAAGAAAGACGAGGGTTTTAGGTGTACAGTTAATAGTTGTGTGACCTTGGGAAGTTTGTTAAACTCTGTGAGCTTCGTTTCCTCACTGTCAAATGGGGACAGTAATCCTTACCTTGAAAGGTTATGGCACAGATGAAATGAACTTGTGCATAGAGAGTCCCCAGCCTGTGGCTTAGTTCCCAGTAGTAGTATTACTTACTACTTCTTCTACTCCTACCCGCCTGTAATGTGCTAGGCCTGTGCTGGGTGCTTCTACATACAATCGCTCATGTCATCTTTACAAGAAACGTCTACTGTGGGGTACATAGTGATTTTTCCATATAACTGGTAAGGAAACTGAGACTGAATTAGCTCACAGTTATCCATTTTTTGGGGTTATTGCAACGCACATCTGCCTCAGGCTGATGAAAATGTTTCAGACTTGTGGTGATTGTACACCTCTGTAATTATGCTAAAAACCCTTGAGCTGTACACTAAGATGGTATGTGCATTATATCTCAATGAAGATGTTAAAAAAATAAAAGTGTCACTACATTGGTTGGAGTAGTGATCACCTTCCACTTGCCTTTCTGTAGCCCAATCCATAAGAATCCCTAGTGCTCTGTAGAAAACACATTGAAAACCATGTTGACTTCTATCTCCCTTTCCCCCACTCCTTACTTTGACAGATATGAAGAGGTGCTTCTAAGTCTGAATTACCATGGTTTCTGGAAGCAGAGATCCCTGGTTAGCTAGCTGACAGCTAGGTTCCCTCTGTTTCTGGGCAGGTGTAGATCGCTTTTGAGGACACCAGACTGAACAGCCTTTGGGAGAATTTCTTTCTCCTCCCTCCCTCCCCTCCTCCCTTCCTCCCTCCCTTCTTTCTCTTTTTTTATAGTTGTCACTTCTGGGGAAGCTAAGGGAGAGCCAGGTGGTAATTCTCTCTCACCCACACACCAGGGACCTGAATCCAATTCTTGACCCTTATCATATGGAGCTCCATGACAGGAGATATCAAACGCAGCTGGCTAATTGGCCCCAGTTTTATTTTTCCTGGGTTTGCCTTGTGCTCAGGGCCTTCCTCTGATATCTAGTACTGCTACCATGCTGGCCCCTCAGAAGCAGAGTTCTCCCCTTGGTCCCTGAACATAGATTTTCCTTGTTTCCTCTTTGAACAGCTTTGACAGCCTAGAGGTTTTTTTTGTTTTGTTTTGTTTTGCTTTTTTAAGTTTACTATATGAAAAGTAGGGCAGAAAAAACTTGCACACAATTATTCAAATAACCTCAGCATGGGTTTCGATGTATACATTTCTGCTGCTGCAATAACTCTTCTTTGACCTAAAGGACTGTTACAGTTTGGAGGCACTTTGCTGCTTTTTTGCCTTCTAGCTCCCTGCCTATCTCCTGGTGCAGTCACCATCCTATCTCCTGCCTTGTGGAACATTCTGACCGCCTGCCCTTAATTCAGACACAGCACAGATTGAAGTCTGCTCAGACCCTTTGGACAGAACAGAGATGACTGATACCATGAGAGATCATCCTTCAGATAACACGTGCTCTTTAGGCTAGGGAATGACCTATCCCCATTTTTCCTTGTAAATACTTAATTATGGATGGCTGTAGCATTCACTCACCAGGGGTACCTCATAGTCAGCTTCCAGGCTACAACCCCAGTGAGTCCAAGCTCTGTGGCCTTCCTCAGGCATTCAGCCCTAACTTCTAGGAGGGCTTCCTGGCATTTTGTGAGTTTCTTAGAATAAAGTATCTGGAAATTGACTTTTAAAAGTCTAAGCATGAGCTGTGGAGTCTGACCTGAGTTCAGATGCAAGCTCGGCAGCGTACTAGCTATAAGGCCAAGTAATTCGGAGGCTCACTTTCCTCATCTGTAGAATAGAATAGAGATGAAAATAAGACACTCTTTGCCATTCATAAGCCCTTAGCCTAGTGAGAGAGGCGGGTATGTAAACTGGCAATGACAACAGCACATCTTCAGGGCTGTAATGGTGGTGTGCACAGGAGACTGTGGGAGTTTCAAGAGGAATAGGGGTGAGGTAATCTAACATGTGCTGGTGTAGCAGAAGACACATTGTCAGCCAGCACTCAGGGAGGGGTACTGGTTGCTAGACAAACTGAGCTACACATCAGAGGGAGTAAGCGTCGTTTGCAATCTGTCCTAGTGCCTTAGCCAGATACAGGGTGAAGCAGCAGCTCCCCCAGATGGTTCCACTCATGTTTCCAGGAAAACCCAGACGGTGGTTTGCTTTGACAGATAGGGAAATTCTTTCTCACTAAGCAGACTGTTGTTTTCCTTCCTCCCATCTTTGTTGGTGAGTCTGCTTTGTCTATTCTGGATGGCAATCCTGTTAATGGCAGGGATTAGTTGTACTTGTAAGGCTTCTGTGTGTGTGTCCATATATGTGTATATGTCTATATGTGCCTTTGTGTTTGTTTCTTTGTGGGTGTGTATACATCATTTTGTGCCTTTCTGTATTTAGATGTGTCTGTGTGCATAAGAAGTAGAGGAGGGGAGGAACACTGAGCCAAGGAGGTAGGAGCTGAGAGAAGGCCCATGAGCCAGGTCAGAGATCAAGGAGAAGATTAGGAGCGAAAGGTTACAGTGCAGTACGGTGTGCAGGACCTGGGGGCAAAAACAGAGCCAGGAAGTATGATCAGGAGTCCAAAGCTGCTGTTAGTCTAGGCAGGATCTGGGCCCTACAAAGTGGTAGGCAGAATGCAAGGATCATCTACGGCCAGAAATGGTCAAGCCAGCAGAGAGAGAAAAGATCAACTTCAGGTATTAAGTAAGCTTCTGGATCTTCCTGTCTAAGGAGGAATCAGCCACTGGCTCCCAAGGTCCTGCTTGTCTTCAGACCTAACTGGTGTTTGTGTTTGTTTGTCTGTATGTATCTATATTTATGCCAGTCTCTCAGTGCATGTCTGTATCTGCATGTGCATCACATTCAGTGTACTTAATGGCATTAGAAACAATTGGTTTCCAATGCAATGTCTGATTCACTTGAGGATCCATGACCACCACCACCCCTTATTTGTCCTCGTGTTCCCCATCCCCTTATTTCTGTCTTCCTTCTCTAAACATATTTAGTGTCTGGTCTGTGCTGGATGTTGGGTATGCAAAGACTAATAAGGAAGACAGATTTTCTACCTGCAGAGAGCTCATGTATTAGTGAGGCAGAAAGACACACGTGTTCAATCCTAACAGGTATTGTGACCAGAGATGAGCACTGCATGCTCTGTAAGTACAGAAGAGGGAATTTAACCCATCCTAGGGTGCCAGGAAAGACGACACAGAAGAGGTGATGCCTGAGATGAATAGGAGTTAGCCTTGAGAAGAGAAAGGTATAGCAAGTGGAGGAATGAGTATGATGTCCTTTTGGGATCTGTGAATCAGTGGTTGTTTTACTTTGAGCATAGAAGGTAATGGTGGGGCAGGGAGGGAGAGGTTGGAGATGAGGTTGGAGAGGCAGGCATAAGCCAGATTCTTGCCATCCTGAGAAACTTGGATTTTATCCCAAAGATGATGAGCTAGAAGGATTTTAAACAGAGATGCCTCTAATTCTGACTGAAGGTACGTCAGGAGCAGGCCTTGCCAAGCAGATCAAACTGGAACTTGGTTTTCAAAGGGGAGCAGGGTTTACCAATGAAGAAAGAAGGAGGAGCATTCCAGGAAAGATGAACTTTATGAGTAAAGGCAGGAGGCAAAAAAAGAAAAGGGCAAGTTTGGGAGACATCAAGTAGGGAGATGTCTAGAGAATAGTTTCTTCATCTACAAGATAGCGATACCGGTAATACATCCCTTTGATGGCTGGTGAAAGGCTCAAATAAGATAATGGATGTAAAGAAGCCTTTGTAAACCATAACGCTGTATGAACATTTCAATAGTAGCAGTTGGTACGCAGCTTGTCCTCTTCTGCCCTCAGTGCCCAGCAGCCTCAGGCCCTCCCGGGGGTAGGTCAGGTAGGCATGCACCTCAGCAGCATGGCATGATCGGGTAAGAACCAGGCCCTCTTTCACCTAGCAGCCCTGCATCTTGAGAAGGAGGGGCTTAGAAGCTGCTGGGACTCAGAGCTGGTTCACTCAGGATACATCATTTTCCACAGTGTGACCCCTCTTGCCAAGCGACCCAGGTTCAGAATAGTCAAACATTCCTGAAGCACCTTCTACATACAGGTACTGTGAGGGACTGTGCCTTACATGATCTCATTGTCTCCACACTGTAACTGTGAGGTAGTCTGCATTTTACAGACTTGAAGTGATGTGGTGAGTAGGTGGCAGAGATGGGATTCGAGTCTGTATCGGTGAGGTTTTTTCCTGTATGTCCCTTCACAAGTCTTCTGGTATCTCTGGGTGGTGAGCAAGTTCCCTGATTAGTTCAGAGTGGAAAATTCTGTGAGGTCTCAGGCAGTGTGGGGTTGAGAGGATTGGAGAAAGTGTTTCTGGGCTCTGCCTTTGGGATTGAGCCGTAGCCCTTTCCTCCACATAGGACAGTGGTTCTTGCCTTCAGGGACTGACTTTCCCCCATATAGCTGACTCACCCAGGTGCTTTCAATATGTCTGATTAATCTCTGTGTCCTCAGATACCAGCATAGGCAATGCCACATAGTCACTACTCAGAAGATGCTGGTTGGGCAAATGAATGAACAAATGCCTCTTAATAGAGGCTTCATGTCTTCACTCATCCCTTCTGCCTTCTCTTGTGGTACCATCATGCTCTAAAATGAAATTCTGCTCTTAAGGATTTTTTTTTTATATTGCTCATTGACACATAAGCCTAAATTCTCCCTCTTAGAGTTGATTAGGAGCCAGAAGGTTCTTAAAGAGGAGGCATGAGTTTGCCTTACTCTCTTATATTCTCTGTTCCCAAGCCTTTTCCTCTATCCACTCAGTGCCCAAAGGTGAGTGGCATTTATAAAGAACACATGGTGAGCCCTCAACTCTTACCAAGTTGATGTTCTATTTTGGAAATGGAGTCCGGGAGGTTTTCCTGCTGTTGAGTACTTGGCTGGGTTTGTATTTCCCAGGGTGTTGGAAAGCCATGCATAGGAATGGTAGTGAGTGTGGGGGAAAAACTGAAAGGGGAATCAAAACTGACTCTTGTTCATGGGGATTGTAAGGGAGAGAGATTTCCTTAGTACTTGAAGCCATAATGGAGGGAGGATTAGGTGCATTTAGTCCAGGGTCAGCAAAATATGACACCCTTCCTGTTTTTTATAGAGTCCACAAACTAAGAATAGCTTTTATTTTTTTTTTTAAATTTTTTTGAATTTTATTTAATTTATTTTTTTATACATCAGGTTCTTATTACTTATCTACTTTATACATATTAGTGTATATATGTCAATCCCAATCTCCCAAGAATAGCTTTTACATTTTTAAATAGCTGGGAGAAGAATCCAAAGAAGAATTTTGTGACATGTGAAATCTGTATGAAATTCAAATTTCAGTGTCCATAAGTAAAGATTCATTGGCACAGAGCCACTCTTATTCATCTACATCTTGTCCATGGCTACTTTCACAGAAGAGCAGAGTTGAGTCGAGTAGTTGTAACAGACTGTATGTCTCACCAAGTCTAAAATATTTACTGTCTGGCCCTTTACAGAAAAAGTTTGCCTGGCCCTGGTCAAACCCACCAGTTTTTAAAAAATAGCTTTATTGGGATATAATTCACATACCATATAATGTACCCATTTACAATTTAATGGTTATTAATGTACACTTTAATGGTTATTACTGTATTCACAGATATGTGCAACCATCACTGGAGTCCGTTTTAGAAAATTTTTGTCACCTCAGAGAGAAAACTAATACACATTAGCTATTGTCCCCCTGTCCTCCTATTCCCCCTAGCCCTAATCTACTCTCTGTCTCTAAAGATTTGCTTATTCTAGACATTTCATATTGGAATCATATAATATGTGGTGCTTTGTGACTGGCTTATTTCACTTAGTATAATGTTTTCCAGGTTCATCCATGTTGTAGCATGTATCAGAACTTGATTCCTTTTTATGGCTGAATAATATTCTATTGTATGGACACACTACATTTTGCTTATTCACCCATCAGTTGATGGATATTTGGGTTGTTTCTACCTTTTGGGTGTTATGAATAATGCTGCTATGGTACAGGTTTTTGTGGATAGATTTTTTATTTTATTTAATTTATTTAAAGAATTAAAAAAAATTCTTATTATTTTGACCACACTGCACGGCTTGTGGGATCTTAGTTTCCCAACCAGGGATTGAACCCGGGCCACGGCAGTGAAAGCTCGGAGTCCTAACCACTGGACCGTCAGGGGATTCCCAGTGGACAGATGTTTTTATTTCTCTTGGGTATATACTTAGGAGTGGAATTGCTGGGTCATATGTTGACTATGTTTACCCTTTGAGGAACTGCCAGACTGTTTTCCAAAGTGGCTGAACCATTTTACATTCATGTCAGCAGAGCATGGGTTCTAATTTCTCCATATCCTAACACTTGTTATTATCTGATTTTTTAAATTATCGCTATCCTAGTGGATGTGAAATAATATCTCATTATGGTTTTGATTTGCATTTCCCTGGTGATTAATTTTGCCAAACATCTTTTCATGTGCCTATTGATCATTTGTATATCTTGTTTTGAGAAATTAAAAAAAATTATTTTATATTGGAGCATAGTTGATTAACAATGTTGTGTTAGTTTCAGGTATACAGCAAAGTGATTCAGTTATACATATACATGTATCTATTCTTTTTCAAATTCTTTTCCCATTAAGGTGCTGTATAATACTGAGCAGCGTCCCCTGGGCTATACAGTAGGTCCTTGTTGGTTACCTATTTTAAGTACAGCAGTGTATACATGTCCATCCCAAACTCCCAAAGTCCCCTTCTAAGAATTTGAAAGGGATCTGAAACTTACCATGACCCAAACTGGGTTCTAAATGTCACCTCATCCAACACCTTCTCTTCCTACAGCCTTTGTCATCTCAGTTGAAGGCAACTCCATTATTTCCATTGCCTGGACCAAAAAATACTCTGAATCATCCATAATTCCTCTCATCCCCATATCCATTGGTAAATCCAGTGGGTTCTACCTTCAAAATATGTCCAAAATTTAATCATTTCGCACCCCTACTCCACTGTAGGTACTGAGACTCAACAGCCTCATAACAGATCACCATGTCTACAGTCTATTCTCAGTGTAGCAACCAGAGAGCTTTAAAAGATGTAAACCAGATCATTTCACTCCTCTACTCAAAACCCTGTTTTAGCTCCATTTCTCATTTAGTATGAAAGCCAAAGTTAACACAAGAGTCAGCAAGGTCCAGGGCTTCCCTAGTGGCGCAGTGGTTGAGAATCTGCCTGCCAATGCGGGGGACACAGGTTCGATCCCTGGTCCGGGAAGATCCCACATGCCGCGGAGCAACTAAGCCCGTGCGCCACAACTACTGAGCCTGTGTTCTAGAGCCCGTGAGCCACAACTACTGAGCCTGCATGCTGCAACTACTGAAGCCCATGCGCCTAGAGCCCGTGCTCCGCAGCAAGAGAAGCCACCGCGAGAAGCCTGTGCACCTCAATGAAGAGTAGTCCCTGCTCGCTGCAACTAGAGAAAGCTTGCGCACAGCAATGAAGACCCAACACAGCCGAAAAAAAAAAAAAAGAGTCAGTAAGGTCCTATGTGACCTGGCTTCCACTTATCATTAGGATCTCCTCCTCTTCATCTATCTCCTTTGGTCTTTCACTTCAGCCACACTCCATGCTGTTTCTCAAACACTCCTTGTTTTTCCTGTCTTAGGGCCTTTGTTATAGCTCTTACCTCTGTCTGGAATATTCTTCCCCCAGATATCCACTTTGATAACTCCCTCATGTTTCCCAATATTTTGTCTTTTCTCATACTTCTCCTTATCAATGAGACCTTTCCCAGACTACCCTATGTAATAATGAAATCTGCAAGCCTACTGCATTTCTGGCACCTACATCCTCATTACACATCACTTCTTTTTTTTTGTTTGTTATTTTGGGTTTTTTTTTATTTTTAAGGACTTAATCACCTTCTGGATTCTATCATTTAATCCATAAGGGCAGGGGATCTGTTTTGTTCACTGCTAAATCCCTGGTACCTAGAATAGTGCTCAGTGTTGGTACTCTATAAATATTGTTAAGTGAATGAATGCATTTATTTAAAAAGGAACAGATTTATTTTTTTACATGGATTCAAATTACTATCTGGGGTCCCTTACTAACCTTAAAAATGTCCTTTAGTGCTTTTTATCAATATCAGGTGTGTCAGCTAGCAATGAATTTTTTCAGTGTTTATTTTGCCTTCACTTTTTTTTTTAAATTAATTTTTGGCTGCGCTGGGTCATCGTTGCTGCGCTAGTGCTTTCTCTAGTTGCCGCGAGCAGGGGTTATTCTTCGTTGTGGTGCTCCGGCCTCTCATTGAGGTGGCTTCTCATTGCGGAGCACGGGCTCTAGAGCGCAGGCTCAGTATTTGTGGCGCACGGGCTTAGCTGCTCTGCGGCATGTGAGATCTTCTCGGACCAGAGCTGGAACCCATGTCCCCTGCATTGGCAGGCAGATTCTTTTTTTTTTTTTGCGGTACGCGGGCCTCCCACTGCTGTGGCCCCTCCCGTCGCAGAGCACAGGCTCCGGACGCGCAGGCTCAGCAGCCATGGCTCACGGGCCCAGCCGCTCCGCGGCATGTGGGATCTTCCCGGACCGGGGCACGAACTCATGTCCCCTGCATCGGCAGGCGGACTCTCAACCACTGCGCCACCAGGGAAGCCCCGCAGTAGGATTCTTAACCACTGCACCACCAGGGAAGTCCCGCATCCATTGCTTTTGATGAGAAGTAGGCTGTTATTTTTATTTGGCTTCCTTTATGTGTAATGAATTATTTTTCTTTTGCTGCTTTTAAGATTTTCTCCTTGCCTTTGGCTTTTAGCTTTTTCTGTGATGTGTCTGTGGATCTCTTTGCATTTATCCTATCCTCTTTGAAGTTTGTTGAACTTTCTGGATAGGTAGATTAATGCTTTTCAATAAACTTGGGAAATTCCCAGACATTATTTCTTTCTCTCTCTATTTTTTCTGCTCCTTTCTCTTCATCCTCTCCTTTTATTTATTTTTACTTTTAATTTTTTTTGGCCACACCACACGACTTGTGGGATCTCAGTTCCCCGACCAGGGATTGAACCGCGGGCCACAGCAGTGAAAGCCCGGAATCCTGACCACTGGGCCACCAAGGAACTCCCCATCCTCGCCTTTTGATCCTTCCATTACGCATATGAGCAAAATGGTGTTCCACATTTCTCTGGAACTGTTCATTTTTTCTCATTCTTTTTTTCTCTCTGTTTTTTGCATTGTGTAATCTCCTTCAGCCTATCTTCCAGTTTGCTAATTCTGTCTTTTGCTGGTTCAGAGCTGCTGTTGAGCTCCTCTCTTAGTTACTGTACTTTTCAACTCCACAACATACCTTTGGTTCTTTTTTGTAATTTCTGTCTATTGATATTCTTTATTTGATGTGACATTGTCACCACACATTCCCTTACTTCTTTAATCATGGTTTCCTTTAGTCTTTGAAGATATTTATAATGGCTACTTTGGAGCCTTTTTTTGTCAAATTTGAATTTGCTTGCTCTCACAGACAGTTTCTGTTGCCTGCTTTTTCTCTGGTGTATGGCTCATACTTTCCTGTTAATTCGCATGCCATATATATATATATATATATATATATATATATATATATATATATGAAACAATATATGTATTGTTAGAAACTGGATGTTTTTGATCATATACTGGAGCAATTCTGGCTACTGGTCCAACCCCTCTGGGGCTTGTTATTATTTACTTGTTTGTTTGTTTGGTGACTGGAAAGATTATTTCAGTGGTCTGTTCCCACCACCTCCTGACCGTGTGAAGCCTCTGATGTTGCTTCTCAGAGGGTGCAGCTTTGGATATGCCCACAGTCACCTTTGGATGGCAATGGTTTTGGCAGGGCTGTCTTTGACTCTGTCTTCTCCTGGCCCCACTCAGCTGTTAAGCTCTGTTAGTTGCCATCTGATTACTCTATTGTTTTCAACAATGCCCTGGGGCATAAATTTTCTCCACAGACTGATCCACTCATATTAGGGCTCCTTTGAAAGGATAGTTTCTGAGATCAGTGTTTGAGATTTGTTCTTACAAGAGGAGGGCTCCTCCCAGCTGTCTCTGTTCCCAGTCAGCAAATTCTTTCCCCTGCAGTTCAGCCTATATCTCCAATAAATCCACCCCTCTCCTCCCAATTGCCTTTCACCAGAACTTTCACTGTTTTTCAGAGAGCCCTTGGTCTTAAACTTCTTCACATTCTGTTGCAAATAAAATAATTTCCTTTGGGGAGAGGTTCAAAACTCTCTAAAGCCTGCTTCTCCTACCAGGCAAGAACTCTGAGCTATGGTTCTGGAGTTGGAGGTGGGGACGATGACGTTCTTCTCTTTGAGTGACACCCCCATTTTAGGAGCTGAACACTTGGTGGAGGGATGGCAGTAGCCTCGTGCCTTCTTGACTTGCCTCTCCCAGAGTATAATTGCTGTCTTATAAGCTAGGGAAATGGCAGTGAGGTCCCCAGTATGCTCAGTGGCTCTGCATCCAAGGTGAAGTCCCTGCCCCATGAGTGGGGGCTGGGTGAAAGTAGGGAGGCCCACTTCTTTGCTGGATTCACCTAGAACTTAGCTTTAGCAACAGGTAACTGGAAGAAGGAGGAGACATAGCCTTCCAACTGGGAGCCTGGGCATGAGGGAGCCCTGTGTTCTCAGCTGCACCAGTCTGGAATGGGGTTTCTGTCTTACTGATTTGGCAGTGGGGAGAGAGAGAGGGAGCAAGTGTTAATTAAAATACTACAGACTCTCACTGTTCTTACTGAGTTTTAGTAGATCTTCTTGAGCAAATGTTTCTTCATTTGCTATATGCCCTAGGACAATTTCTAGAGATTTTGAATGATGGCTTTTTTTTTTTTTTACGGTATCAGAGATTATATATTTGCATTTTCCAAGTTTTCTGTGAAAATGAAAGTTATTTGTCATCCGTAAAAACATGCTTATTAAAAAAACCCAAATAACCTAGAATGAAGTAAATTACGTAAAGCCCCTTTCATTCCTCCTCTTCCAGTCCTAGTGCCTTGGGCAGAGGAAACCATCAACATCTTGATATGCATTATTACAGACTTTTTTCTAGGCATGCACAGACACACGCATGCCATATATATGTAAACAGGTCCATAACCATATAAACATAAACAGGAGTGTGTGATTCAGTATTATTGTACACCTTGTTTTTCATATCACTATGTCTTAGAAATATTTTCATGTCCACACTATAGAGCTCTTTTCATCTGCTGCAGAGTATTGCCTGGTAGGAGTTAGTATGTATTACTTCAACAATTTCTTCATTTATGTACAATCATGTTTCAAATTTTTTGTTATTTCAAAAAATGCTTCGATACACCTACTTATACGTGACTCCTAGGACTTGCGTGAAGATTTCTTCAGGTTGGATGCCTACAGTCAGAGCTGTTAAATGAGAGGCTAGACACCTTTTAAGTATTGATATACACTGACAAATTGTCCACCTGAAAAGCTACATGGATGTATACCTTCTCCAACAATGACAGAGTGCTCATTATGTCCAGCACTAGTTATTACCAATCCTTTCATAGCTGCCTTTTCAAGGGATGGGAAAATGGTATTCATTTTAATTTTTGACTGCTTATGAAGTTGAAAGTTTATACATGTTTGTTTATATTTCTTTATAAAAATATTTTTATATCTTTTGCTCATCTTTTGTTTGGTTTCTAGGTGCTCTTATATTAAGGATCTTTAACTTTCTGTTATATGTCACATAATGAATGATTACTTTTAAAAAATAACTTTTGCCACTTTCACTGGAGAGTGGTTCTATGAAGCTTCTCACACTGTCAAGCCAGAAGTCCCCTCTAACTCATCAGTTTTTTTTTTGTTTTTTTTTGTGTTTTTTTTTTTTTTGCTGTACGCGGGCCTCTCACCGCTGTGGCCTCTCCCGTTGCGGAGCACAGGCTCCGGACATGCAGGCCCAGCGGCCACGGCTCACAGGCCCAGCCGCTCCGTGGCATGCGGGATCCTCCCAGACCGGGGCATGAGCCCGCGTCCCCTGCATCGACAGGCGGACTCTCAACCACTGCGCCACCAGGGAAGCCCCAAACTCATCAGTTTTTAAAAACATTTTTACCCATAACACATTCTGTCCAGTGCTGTGTATTCCTCCTATGTAAATGTAGCAGTATTGACCCCAAGAAGATAATCCTTTCTGTCTGGGGAAATATTTTTAAATTAGTGATCCATTTCTATCCCCCTTTCATAAGATTCCCCTGGCAGTAGTCCTTGGCTAGCTTGGATACTTTGGTCCCGATAGTTTGCAAGACTGGAGATGTCAAAATTTCTTAGTCTTTGCCATTCTGGCCAGGTACCTAGCAAGTTGCAACTTCAGATGCTGCCTCTAGTATTTGATCTGTGTCATGTGACCAATGTCATGGCCTGAGGACATCAAAGATGATTCCATGACAAGGACTAAGCTTTATCATCGACCTCAGAGAGATTCTCTGTACCTGCATGTGTGCTGGGTACTAGATATATAGGAGTAAAAGGGAAGGTGAAGTTGCTGCCTTAGAAGAAATTCCTCTAGTTGTGGAAATAGCCATGTAAACACATGAGGATACTGCAGTAGGATAAGTGGATACTGTGATGGAGTCACGGAAGAGGAAGACCTAAGTTAGTTTTACCCATGTACAGAGTTGCTGATATGTCGTTTTGGTCCGAAGAGATGATGGGAGAAGGAGAGTGTTTTAGCTAAGGGAACAGTATGTGCAAAGACATGAGACTGGTCAAGAGCCTGGTACTTTCAGAGAACTTCAAGTATTTCATTATCATTGGGGTTGGGAGGAAGTGACAGTTGATGTGGCAAAGAAGGCAGGGAGGGTCTTGCCAAGGTTGTGAAATCTCTGTTTTAAATGGAGTTAAAGCTTTCAAAGTAAGGAACATAGAGTAGAATGGAAAGGGCCTTAGAGGTCAGTAGATTACAGTGTCTTGTCTATTGCTGATCGCTTGGCACATGGTCTTCGTGTAGCAAGCACTTAGGAAATATCTGTCTTCTACCTCCTCTGTGTGTCTCCTTTACATATGAGAGATCAGCATCATTGTAATAGTGGGCTTCAGGATTGCACATTCTTAGTATCTTTATATTCCTCTTATAGTATATCAAATGTATTAATATTTAGGAGAGCTCAATTCATACATAGGAGAGCTTATTTTGTGCCAGGTACTATTCTAAGTTCTTTATGTGAATTAATCCATTTATAATACCCTCAATATAAGTGTATTATGAAGTTTGTACTATTATGTCCATTTTACAAATGATGTGACTAATACAGTGAAAGTGAGTGGTAGAACCAGGATTCAAACCCAGGCAGCCTGGCTCTAGAATCAAGCTCTAAACCATCATGTTACACTGAACCCAAGCCAGTGTAACCCTCTGGCCCCTAGCTGGATATCTTTGTTTTAGATTGGCTGGCAATGTGGGGACCTTTTTCTTTCTTCTGTATAGTAGACATAATATGCATTGAGTACCTACTCTAAGCTAAGCATTCTTCTGGGTGTTCTAGGACAAGCTCAAGTGAGAGATACTCATTCAGTTATTTAATAACCACACACCTTGCTCTGTGCCAGGCTCTATGCTTGGAGCTTGACTTACAGAGCTAAATTAATTATTTATTTAGGTGTTCCAGAAAATTTGCAAGATGCCGGGTAAAGAGATAAGTGACAAATAAAACACAGTTTCTATATTTGAGTTGCTTAGGGGGAGTAAAAATGGGGTAATTCAATAGTAATTATGGTATAATGGGATAAATACTGTCATAGATATATACCCTGAGGACTAAGAGAACAAATAGGATAGGGCAATTAATTTGCTTGGGAGAGGTCTGGAAAACTTCACAGAGGCAGTGACTTTTTCTTCAGCAGATAAAGAGAAGGAGAAACATTTTAAAAGGAGCACCTTGTGTAAAGGAAAAAGAGCATGGTTTAGTTTGTTCAAGGAGCCTGAAGTGGCTTGATGTATCTAGAGCAAATGTTGGCAAACTTTTTCTATTAAGGGTCAGATAGTCAATATTTTAGGCTTTGCTGGCCACACAGTCTCTGTCACAACGACTCAAGTCCGCCTTTGAAGCCTGAAAGCAGCTATAGATAGTGCATAAATGAATGAATGTGGCCGAGTTCCAATAAAACTTTATTTACAAAAACAAGCAGCAAGCTGGATTTGGCCCATGGCCATAGTTTCTTGACCCCTGGCCTGGAGTGTAGATGTCTGATAGGGAGGGAGAATGGCCAGGAAGCTGACTGGAAAGTTAGTCTATGGGGCAGATTGTAAAAGGCCTTGAATGTAAGGCCAAGGGGCTAGGGCTCTATCCTATTGGTAATGGGGAGTCATGAGATTTTAAGTAGGTACATTGGTATAGTTAGATTTATACTTTACAAAGGTCATTCTGGTGACTAATGTGGTAGATGGACTGGCAGAAGTGAGACTAGATGTACAAAGGTGAGTGAGAAATGACTGTCCTCTCCCTGACTTTTTTTTTTTTTTTTTTTTTTTTGCGAATGCAGGTCTCTCACTGTTGTGGCCTCTCCCGTTGCGGAGCACAGGCTCTGGACGCGCAGGCTCAGCGGCCATGGCTCACGGGCCCAGCCGCTCTGCGGCATGTGGGATCTTCCCGGACCGGGGCACAAACCCGTGTCCCCTGCATCGGCAGGCGGACTCTCAACCACTGCGCCACCAGGGAAGCCCGTTCTCTCCCTGACTTTGAGCAATAGCTTCTGGTCTCACTGAGGACAGATTTTTCACCCCTGAGATGTCCATGTCCCCAGCATTCTGTACCAGTGACATTCAGAGCTGTTGTATCTAAAATTTGTGTCCTTGCTAGATGTTCACGTGGTAAACAAGAGTTGGGAAGCTTCTCAGATCTGGGGCACGTGTGTTGTGGGTTCTAAACATTGTATGTGTGGGGAAGCGGGGGTGGTGCTGTGGTGGTGTGGTTTGGGAGATGTGGTGCATCAGCAGTGGGGAACAAGGGTGGAAAGGGGAAGGAGGAGTAATTGCTTCCAGGCAAGAACCCAGGAGACCTGCCTGATTCCTGCACCCACAGATGTGCTGCTCCTCTTCAAGCTTTACCTCAGTGAATTCTGTTCCCTGATGAAGCTGGCTGGGCCTGTTTTGTTGGAATTCTAGAGACATGTCTCCCCTCCTGTCTGCTCTCACCCACACCCCCTCACTACTGCTTCACTTGGGATGGGGTTGCATGCTTTGTGCCACTGCCAGGGACATCACTTTTCTGAGCTCATAGAACTAAATATACCTAGTAACAACTGGTCCCTTGGCTCTTCAGAGAGCTGTTGAGCTGCAGCTCTAGCCAGTGCTGTATTCCCCCTGGTAAGGCAGGACTTTCAGGGAGCCTCCTTAGACCTTCCTGAGAGAAGAGCTGCTTGTTCTGAGTCCGAAATAGTAAATCCTTGTTGTGGGAGCCAAAAGTTGCCTCTTTGGTTTTGTTTTGGTTTTGCTTTTTGTTGCTTTTAAACTTTGTCTTATATCAGACACTAGCCATTAGCTGGATGTGGGACAGTGTTCAGAGTAATATGTGATAATGCCTACCTCAAGTATATTGGACATCAAAGTTCTAGTTCTGTACAATTTTCTTGTATGCTATGTTTATGGCTGGGTAACTGGGACCGTCTATCAGAGGGTATATGGTTTGGTAGGGGAGGTAGACGCATAACAAGACTGATTAGGGTATACACAGGGACTGTGGGAGCACAGAATAATCATCTTTGATCAAGAAGCCCTCGTTGGGCTTCCCTGGTGGCACAGTGGTTAAGAATCCGCCTGCCAATGCAGGGGACACAGGTTCAAGCCCTGGTCCAGGAAGATCCCACATACCACGGAGCAACTAAGCCCGTGCGCCACAACTGCTGAGCCTGTGTGCTGTAGCTGCCGAAGCCCACGTGCCTAGAGCCCGTGTTCCGCAACAAGGGAAGCCACTGCAGTGAGAAGCACGCGCACCGCTATGAAGAGTAGCCCCCGCTTGCCACAACTAGAGAAAGCCCGCGCTCAGCAACGAAGACCCAATGCAGCCAAAAATAAATAAATAAAGGGAAAAAAAATTTTTTTAATTAAGAAAAAAAAAAGAAACCCTCGTTATCTTCCTCAGGACCAACTGCCCCACCTCTAAGCTGCCCCAAATTGCGACTTATGTATAATACTGTTTGATACGGACAATTAATTTTTTCTTAATTTTAAGTAAAATGTAAACAAAAACATCTTCATAAAATGTTGCATTATAAAATTAATTTGTAATGAATGATCTACATAAAAACAATGTGCTTGCTTTGCAAACACAACCTCATGACAAGTCCCTTAGCCACCACCCTCCCTTCCAATCAAATTGTAGCCCTTAAGCCTCTCCCAAATAAAATTCCAGAGTTGTCACTGGAGCTCAGTGTTGCTAGACCTTTAAATTGTTTTTTTAAAGAGAGCTGGACTTTTGGGGTGAAATTTGATTTTTTAAAAAAATATTTATTGATTTGGCTGAGCTGGGTCTTAGTTGTGGCACGCGGGATCTTCATTGCGGCATGCAGGATCTTTTTAGTTGTGGCATGTGGGCTCCTTTAGTTGTGGCTTGCAGGCTCTTAGTGCAGCATGTGGGATCTAGTTCCTTGACCAGGGATTGAACCCAGGCCCCCTGTGTTGGGAGTGTGGAGTCTTAACCACTGGACCACCAGGGAAGTCCCTGTGATTTTTATATATAGTTTCAATTTATAAAATGCTCTGTGGGCCATTAAAAGACATGTGCAAAGGCAGTCTATGACTTGTGCAAACATGAGTCATTTAATCCTTATCACACTCAAATGAGAGGGATAATTAGCCCTCATTTTGAGGGGAATACAGGCTCAGAGATGCTAAGTAGCTTGCCCAAAAGTCACATAGGAAGGGGTCTGTTTCTAAAGGTTCTGAACTCTTTATATTTACAGTACACCGCCTTTCCTCCCCTTAAAGCCTCAGCTCGGTACTTTGTGACCACCTAGAGGGGTGGGAGGGAGACACAAGAGGGAGGAGATATGGGGATATATGTATGTGTATAGCTGATTCGCTTTGTTATACAGCAGAAACTAACACACCATTGTAAAGCAATTATACTCCAATAAAGATGTTAAAAAAAAAAAAAAAAGAAAAAAGCCTGATTGTTGCAGCCGCACTTCCTTGTTCTCTAACGAGGTTCCATCCAGCATCTGGCCCTTCCTTCAGGTATAGCTTCTGTCAGCCCACCCTCCTTGTTTGGCACCACCTTCTTGCTGGCCTTGTTTTCTGACCTTACTCTTTCTTTGCATGCTTTGTGGTACCAGCAGAGCCTGATGTGAGCCCCTGTGCGGATACTCCTTGCACCTTCTTCCCATGAGCTTCTCTGCTCTCCATACACCTCAATGACCAGACTTGGCTATAAAAAGCAGTCTGTTTCTTGTTGGCTCCCTAAAAGTAGCTGGTATATCTCATCACATGGTTTCCTGGAGTTAGCTGATAATGGTAGAAAATCCTCTTCCTTGGGGATTTTGGCATTTCTGCTCCTAAGGCCTGCATATGACAAGTGTTTCTCTAGTCTTAGATTAAGAGGGTCTGGGTTAGAGCCTAGGAGGACTAAAGTAGGGTATACCTTAAAGGACCCCTGATGAATCAAAACTAAAAACGTTATGAGGATTAGAAATTTGATCTCTGTAAAGTTTATGTAAAACCTGACAACTTCTCATTATATCCACATTACTACTTTGTTTCAAGCCACCATTAGCTCACATCTTGATTATTGCAATTGCCACCTGGTTGCCCCGCATCTGCCCTTGTCCTCCTATAGTCTGCTTCTCAACACAGCGTTCAGAGAAATGCTTTTAAAGATGTAAATGCGATCGTGTCGCATATCTCTTCAAATTCCTCCAACAGCTTCCATCTCAGAGTAAAACTCAAAGTCCTTATGATGACCTACAAAAGCCTTTATGATCTGTACCCCTGTTGCTTCTCTGAGTTCATCTCCTGCTAGTTACCACCTCACTTGTTTCTCTTTGGCCACACTGGCCTCCTTGCTATTCCTTGAACATACTTGTTCTTGGCTCAGGGCCTTTGCATTTGCCATTTTCTGTTCTTGGGATACTCTTCCAGTTATCCTGTGTGCCTTTCTCCTTCAGATATTTGCTTAAAAGTCACTTTCTTTTTTTTGGCGGTATGCGGGTCTCTCACTGCTGTGGCCTCTCCCGTTGCGGAGCACAGGCTCCGGACACGCAGGCTCAGCGGCCATGTCTCACGGGTCCAGCCGCTTTGCGGCATGTGGGATCTTCCCGGACCGGGGCACAAACCCGTGTCCCCTGCATTGGCAGGTGGACTCTCAACCACTGCGCCATCAGGGAAGCCTGAAAGTCACTTTCTTAATGAGACTTTCCTTGACACCTCTAATGAAGATGATAAATCACTAATACCACAACTCTTGGCCTTCCCTCTTGACCTTCTCTGCTTTATACAAATTATTGTCTCTCTCACCCAAATTGGATGTTAGCTCAATGAGGACAAAGATTTTTGTCTGTTTTGTTTACTATTTACTGCATTTCTAGTGCCCGGAACATAGAAATCTTGTATTTGTTGAATAAATGAATGAATGAATTTCTGCCTCCAGACTGACTGTCTCAGACTGCTTGTAACTGTGTCTTCCCTGATATGTCCTAGGGTGTGGTGTTTAAGGTCCAGTGATTTCATCACTTACTCATCACCCAGTGAGAGTAATCAGACTCTCAATAAAATTAACAAAATTGTTTTAAAATTCGTTTTGAAAAATAAGTAACTGAGATTGACAAGAAATGTTCTGAAATAAAAGAGCCATGGAAAGAGGGGGTCAAGACATTAGAAAAATTTTAAAAGCATAAAATAAAATAAAACTGAACTAAAATAAAAAGTATAATAAAATAGTCAAGTGCTAGCAAAAGAATATGGTTTAGTGCAAAAGAATGGAGAGGCTAGAAATATACCCAACTATATATGTAGTTGTTATTACTTTATAATTACTTCTTATTAAATAGCATTTTTCCAAAAAGGGAATAAAAGACAGATAATTTTTTTTAAGGTCTAAGGCATTTATTTATTTATTTTAATTGAAGTATACAATGTTGTGCTAGTTTCTGGTGTACAGCAAAGTGATTCAGTTTTTTATGTATTGATATATGTATGTGTATATATGTGTGTGTATATATATATATGTATATATGTGTATATATATATATTCTTTTTCATATTCTTTTCCATTATAGGTTATTACAAGGTTTTGAATATAGTTCCCTGTGCTATACAATTGGACCTTGTTCTTTATCTATTTTATATATAGTAGTTTATATCTGCTAATCCCAAACTCCTAATTTATCCCCCACCCACCCCCATTTCTCCTTTGGTAACTGTAAGTTTGTTTTCTATGTCTGTGAGTCTGTTTCTGTTTCGTAAATCAGTTTTTTAGATTCTACATATAGGTGATATCATATGATATTTGTCTTTCTCTGTCTGACTTACCTCACTTAGTATGATAATCTCTAGGTCCATCCATTGCTGCAAATGGCATTATTTCATTCTTTTTTATGGCTGAGTAATATTCCATTGTGTATATATACCACATCTTCTTTATCCATTCATCTGTCAATGGACATTTAGGTTGCTTCCATGGAAAGACAGATAATTTAATAAATGGAGTTGGGATACTGGGTAGCAATTTGGGAAAAAATGTTAAGAGTCACAATTTATAGCATACAATACATTGGATGTTAGGCGGTCTAAAGGGCTGACGATTAAAAAATCCAAACATGTTAAATACTTCAGTCAGTTTACCTTTCTAAGAATTGACAAAATCTCCTTGCTCTGGGCCCTTCACCATGTCACTTACCTAATTCTTATTAAAAAGTAGATTCTCTCACCAATTTCAGATGAGACATTGGGGAGCTGGAGAACCTAACCCACACGTGTCAGAAGGAACCTGAGTTTAGTTGTGGGGGGAGGACACAGAGAACTGTTAAACTTAGGCACTGCTCTTCACTCCTCATCTCGCCGGAGGTCTTGACTTCCCTTCAGGATTCTAGCCTCCATGGGAATGTAGCTAGGCCGTACCTATACCCCAGGTAGTAGACTGCACTAGAGCTGTACTCCAGTATGTAGCTATTAGCCACATGTGGCCATTTAAACTTAAATTAATTTTTAAAAAAATTTCTGTTCTTTAGTCATACTAGCCACATTATGAGTGTTCAATAGCTGCCTGTGCCTAGTGACAGTTGTTTGGACAGGACAGATATTGAAGCTTTCCATTATTGCAGAAAGTTGTATTGGACAGTGCTACGTTATAGTTGTGGACATTGTCAAGTTCCTTGTGCTCAGCAGCCTATACCCTGACTAGGTTGAGAGTAATCCAGTGTGGTCTCTCTTCAAACTTCTCTCCTGAGTCTTTAAGCCCAGACGTCTTATGTCTGAAAAACCCAGGGGAGAAAATCATCCCTCGATTATGAGTTTAAGGAATCTGGGACCATTCTGTCAATCATCTGTTCATTTAGTCAGCAACATTTACTGACATTACTCTGAGTCAGACCCTTTCCTTTCTTGGACCCTGGGGATAATGAAAGGTGGATAAGAGACATTTCCGGAAAATTCTACTAAAATGTGTTCTTGTGAGAGTAGTGATCAGAGTTGCGTATTTCTTTGATGTTTGAGGCTCTGTGGAAAGCAGTGATCACTGTTCAATCTTATACATACTAATGTGGTTAAGGATTGGGCTGAATGAGTATCTGTGAAATTAATTACCAGTTAAATTTCTAAAAGCTTTGATTTCTTTTGCTTTTCTTTTTTCTTATAAAAGTATAGTGTGAAAAAAAATCCGCATAACTAAAGGACAGCATATGCGGTACAGGGGAAAACTTTAGACTATAAAGTCAGATACCTTGGGTTGGAATACTAACTCTATCACTTATCAGCTGTAACCCTGGGCAGATGTTTCAGTTATCTAATGCTGCATAACAAACTTCCCCCAAACTTAGTGGCTCCAAACAACAAAAACATTTATTTTATCATGTTTCTGCAATCTCGGCTTGGCTTATCAGGGACAGCTCCTGTGTGTCCACTTGGCATCAGGTGAAGTAACTCAAAATCTAGGGGCTAGTATCACCTGAAGTCTCAGTCACTCACATGTCTGACTCCTGGCTGGAAGACTCAGACAGCTTGTGCTGCTCAGACATTGCTAGCTCTAAATAGTCTTTACACATTATCTCTCCAGAATGATAGCTTCAGAGTAGCCAGGCTTCTTACATGGTGGCTCAGAGCTCCCAAGGCATGTGTCCCCAAAGGGAGTGAGCCAGGTGGAATCTATACTGCCTTTTCTAACCTAGCCTGGGAAGTCATTTGACATCATTGCTGCCACATTCTGTTTGTTAGAAGATGAGTCATTAATGTCAGCCTATATTCAAGGGCAGAAGAATTCAACTTTTATGGAAGGATTGTCAAAGAATTGTGGACATATTTT
Source organism: Pseudorca crassidens (assembly GCF_039906515.1). Taxonomy (NCBI): domain Eukaryota; kingdom Metazoa; phylum Chordata; class Mammalia; order Artiodactyla; family Delphinidae; genus Pseudorca; species Pseudorca crassidens. The sequence continues at coordinate 49,549,732 of NC_090304.1, read as the reverse complement.
AAAATCATCACAGCAAGTAATTAAATCTCTTTAAACTTAATGTTTTGAGAATTTGGGGCAAACTGTGTTCTTTAAGACTATTACTGCTTTTGGGCTTCCCTGGTGGCGCAGTGGTTAAGAATCTGCCTACCAATGCAGGGGACACGGGTTCGAACCCTGGTCCGGGAAGATTGCACAGCTGCAGAGCAACTAAACCCACGTGCCACAACTACTGAACCTTGCTCTAGAGCCCGCGAGCCACAACTACTGAGCCTGCATGCTGCAACTACTGAAGCCTGCATGCCTAGAGCCCGTGCTCCACAACAAGGGAAGCCACTGCAATGAGAAGCCCGGGCACCACAATGAAGAGTAGCCCCCGCTCGCCGCAACTAGAGAAAAGCCTGCGAGCAGCAGCGAAGACCCAACGCAGCCTAAATAAATAAATAACTAAAGACTATTACTGTTCTCATTTGTAAAATAGGTGTGATAATTCATTAGTTGTGAAGATTAGATGAGAAAATATAAGCTCTTGGAATGTTGCTTAGTGTGTAAATGAGTGCTCAAAAGTTGTTAATTCTTCCTTTTCCATAATTAAAAAAATATGAGGAAGGAATTTCTTATTCACGTTTATTTTTTTCTCAAACGAAACATATAACAGAGAAGAAAAGGCAGTCTAGTTAGTAAGTAGGACATATTCACATGGAAGGATACATGGGTGATGTGATACACTTGTACATCCGGCAGGTGGGATGTGCTGTGGGTAGCTAGGTGACCTGTGAGGAGATCTTAGTGGGCTGGCTCCCAGGTATCTCTTGTGACTTATGTGCTTTCCCTTGCAGTTCCTGAGGGAAGACCTCAATTACCACGACCCAACGGTGAAACACAGCACCTTCCATGGTGAGGATAAGCTCATCAGCGTAGAGGACTTGTGGAAGGCATGGAAGTCTTCAGAAGGTAATAGGCAGCTTGGTTGTCAATCCTAGTTGCCGGAAGGTTTAGAGAAGAGAGAAGAAGATGGGTAGCAATTTGGCCTTTAAAGGACATGAGTATAAAATGCTTAGTAAAGAGCAAATTACTGAAATGGTTCTACATACAGTCACTGAATAGAGACTGTATAGAGACTGAATAAGACTGAAGAGAGTCACTGTGCTGAGAATGGGGGAAGATGCTCCAAACAGAGTTGGAGTTGTTCTCATTAGAATTCTTATCGAATCCTATCCTATCCCTACACCTCTCCTTACCAGCTCCCCCCATCCCCCAAAGGAACCTCACAGCTTTGGCTGCTTCATCTCCAGAGACAGGGAGTTTGCTGGCCTTTTGAGGCAGCCCCTTTCTTCTGAAGCTCCCCACTTGGTCCTGGCTCTGCTGAGTCCTAGATGATTCAAAGGTTGGGTCGAAGGGCAGTTGAACTCTCTCCCGAGTCTTCTCTTCCAGGTTAAATAGCCCTAGTTCTTTGAAGAAAACATTTTTTTCCAGCCTCCTCTTCATCTTGGTCTCCTGCATATGGACACTTTTGTTAATGTATTTCTTAGATCATGGCTCCTACAGTTGGACGCAGACCCCCAGGTGTGGTTTGATCAGCACAGAGCCGAGCAGGACCATCCGCTTCTCAGTTCTGGACCCTGTGTGTCTGTTAATGCAGTCTGATTAGATACTGGTACCCTCAGCAGTCAAATCACTCTGCTGACTCATGTTGGACTTATTAAATTAAAACTTTAGGGCTTCCCTGGTGGCGCAGTGGTTGAGAGTCCGCCTGCTGATGCAGGGGACACGGGTTCGTGCCCCGGTCGGGGAGGATCCCACATGCTGCGGAGTGGCTGGGCCCGTGAGCCATGGCCGCTGAGCCTGCGCGTCCAGAGCCTGTGCTCCACAACGGGAGAGGCCACAACAGTGAGAGGCCCGCGTATGCAAAAAAAAAAAAAAAAAAAATTAAAACTTTAGCTCTTTAGATCTTTTTCATGTGTAAGACTGCTAAACCGTGATTACCTTTTTTTTTTTTTTTTTTTTTTCCTCCTAGAGCATTTGCTTCAAAATTCTGAGTGAAAGAGCATGTCTAATTGTATGAGGCTTGACAGGGAAGGAAAAAACAGTGCCTTAGCCTCCTTTCCATTTGTGTCTATGGCTAGAGCTTCCTTTGATACTAATAAGAATGGAAGCAATCTCTCCCCTGGGTCTCTTAGGGTATGTCTTGATGCTAAGAAGAGTTAAAAATAAGTGACCACCAGCATTCCTGGTTTTTCAGATGAGGAACCTTAGGCCTAAATTTATTTATTTATTTAATTAAAAAAATTTTTTTTAACATCTTTATTGGAGTATAATTACTTTACAATGATGTGTTAGTTTCTGCTTTATAACAAAGTGAATCAGCTATACATATACATATATCCCCATATCTCCTCCCTCAGGCCTAAATTTATAAAGTTACTTGTTCATTGTATTTAGTAAATAGTGGAGCCAGGACTTAGACCTGGACCTTCTGCTCTCTAGGCCAGTGCTTTTCCATGCCACCGTGGTTGAAAGCACTGGTCTGGTTGTAGAGAAGACCAGTTTTGGTAGGAATGAGGCGGTTTCTATTTTTGTTTAAATTCTTACCTAGGGGGCTTCCTTGGTGGCATAGTGGTTACGAATCTGCCTGCCAGTGCAGGGGACACAGGTTCAAGCCCTGGTCCAGTAAGATCCCACATGCTGCGGAGCAATTAAACCTGTGCACCACAACTACTGAGCCTGCGTGCCACAACTATTGAAACCCGTGTGCCTAGAGCCCATGCTACACAGCAAGAGAAGCCACCACAGTGAGAAGCCTGAACACTGCAAGGAAGAGTAGCCCCTACTTGCCACAACTAGAGAAAGCCCGCGTGCAGGAATGAAGAGCCAGTGCAGCCAAAAATAAATAAATTAAAAAAGAAAATTCTTACCTAGGATTATGGAATTTCAGTTCTGGAAGGGATCATCTATAATATAGATGGAGAACATTAGATTTAAACAGGAAGACCTGGATTTTTAAAAAAATATTTTATTTATTTCTTTGGCTGCTCTGGGTCTTAGTTGTGGTATGCGGTATCTTTGTTGCCACTTGTGGGATCTTCATTGTGGCATGTGGGCTCTTTAGTTGAGGCATGCAGGATCTTTTAGTTGCGGCATGTGGGATCTAGTTCTCTGACCAGGCCGAACCTGTACCCCCTGCACTGGGAACATGGAGTCCTAATCAGTGGACCACCAGGGAAGTCCCAGGAAGACCTGGATTCTAATCCTGGTTGTAGGATGGACAGGCTGATGCTTGTTAACTCTGTTTTTAATCAATTTAGAAGAAGCATAATTTAGCTATGTAGATAGCTTTCTGGAAATTGTTATCCTTGTGGGGGCTTTTGTTTAATAAGCTCCTGAGCAACTCAGGCTGTCTACTGATGAGAGATCAAGCACAGAAATGATCTTTGGAATGATACCAGCACTGCCAGGAAAAATCTTCTAACAGTACTATTTAATTTTAGTTTTCTTCTTTTTCTGTAGTAACTTGAGGCCATGGCGCCTGGGTTTTAAGAGAGGGTGTCAAAAGTCGGAACTTAGAATGAAAGATGGCAGGGAGAGCATTCCTGACCTTCTCTGAAAGCCAAAGAGAAGTAGCTGGGAAGGGAAAGTGACCAAGAGAGGGCAGAAACAGAGGGATTAAATCATAGTATTAGAAAACAGCTCAAGACAACTTTCTGGTAAGGACTTTATTTCTGGACTCAGCAACTAATTGGAACACTACCAAGCATGTTCTAAATGACAGGAAGATGGAAGACAATGGAGTGAGTTTTGCAGAGTTGGTACCCGTTACTGGTGAGCAGAGAAAAACATTTCAATGCACAGTGATGTAGCTCATAGCTAAGCTAGAAGTGATATATATGTACCATTTTAAGATTTGCTCACCATGTGTCATGCCTGATGGTTTGACAAACTAAAAGTGAGAATCTTCTTGTGTACTATTTCTCCCAACAGTTTGTTTCATTCCAAGTAAGGCCTCTAATCTCTCTGGAGTTATGATTTCCAGAGCTACAAAAAACATGTACTATTCTGTCACTGGCTCAAACTGGCTGGCCTGAGTTTTTCTAGATGATGTAGATATCAGCAGTGGTCATTTGTATTCAGAACATTAGCTGACTAATGCCAGTACCATCTATGTGATTAATGTTGTTAACATTTTCTGACTAATGTTGGGGCCAGCCTTTTCTCTGTGTTATTTAGATTTAAGCAGAAAAGGCTGATAATCTCTACATTAGCCAGCTCTGGACTTTAATAATAAAAACAACAACAACAACTACAAAACTACTCTAATGTTTATATCGTATTTAATATGTGCTAGGCAGTGGTCTGAGTGCTTTACAAATATTAACTCTTATTTCTTACAAAAACCTTATGAAGTTTAAATATTACGATTGTCTCCATTTACAGATGAGGAAGATGAAGCAGAAAGAGAGTGATTAAGTGAAATAATGTAATGCAATTTTGTCACTAACTATCCAGGGTTAGTGCAGACTTCATAAGAAAAGGGCACAATACCTAACAAGAATACTGTCACTTCAGACACCAAACTAGCCATAAGCTCTGGGTGTTCCTAGACCACCTGTGCTCTGACCAACTGGCTACAAAATCAGGGGTTCCCACAATCCCCTCAGGTTTAATAATTTACTAAATAACTCTTAGGATTCAGGGAAGTGCTATGCTTATGACTACAATTTCATTATAAAGGATAAAAATTAGGACCAGCAAAAAGAAGACACCCATATGGAAAAGTCTTGTAGGGTCCTGAATGTGGAGCTTCTGTGTCCTCTCCCCATGGAATCAGGACATATTGCCCTCCTGGCACATCAGTCATCAATGCAACCGTGAAGTTCAACCAAGCCTCATTGTCCAGAGTTTTCATTGGGGTTTCCTATAACTTAGGCATGATTGATTGACCACATGATTGAACTCAATCACCAGCCTTCTATTCCTCCCCAAAGGCTGGGCTGATATCACCTGGCTCAAAGCCCCAGTCCTCTAGTCACATGGTTGATCTTTCTGGTGACCAGCCCCCATCCAGAGTCATCTCATTAGCATGAACTCAAGTGTGACCCAAGGGCCTACCATGAATAACAAAGATACTCCTATAATCAGGGAAATTGACCTAAAGATAAAAACCAGCCAAATTCTTTATTATACAAAATTAAGTCATTAAGTAAGGAAGAGCTGAACTAGTAGAGCTGAGGAAGAGTTGAGAACAAGGGCAACTCCAGGGATCCCAGCATCAGGGACTACGGGATTGGCCTCTTCTAATTAGTAACTCTCATATGTCTCGGCTACATTCATTCTTCATCTCTGTCTTTGCCCAAGAGTCAGGTACAGTGGAGGGAGAATCAGATTGGCATAGTTTGGATCACAGACTTATGTAGGGTAGTAATGGTGAGAGAAGAGAGTATGTGTGTGTGGCAAGAGTTGGAGGGTGCTGCAAATTCCAATCTCTCTAAGATCCTTGAGGTAGGGAGAGTAGCAGTTCTTTTTTTTTTTGTGGTACATGTGCCTCTCACTATTGTGGCCTCTTGCGGAGCACAGGCTCCGGATGGCTCATGGGCCTAGTCGCTCCGCGGCATGTGGGATCTTCCCAGACCGGGGCACAAACCCGTGTCCTCTGCATCGATAGGCGGATTCTCAACCACCACCAGGGAAGCCCAAAGTAGCAGTTCTTTAACAGAAGAGATGCCAGGTGAATTTTGTAGAATCTTTGAGCAGTAGAATTGTTGTTTGTATGTTTGAGCCAATGGAAACAGTAACTATGCCCTTTGTAGTGAAGGGTGGTGGGAGGCATTGACCTAAGAGGATTCCCTTCTAAAGCATGGCTTCCATTCTTCTAAACAAAGTGCAGTGTTACTGTTTCTTCTCCCTTTTCGTGGACATGAGATTTAAAAAGATGTTGTCTGCCAAACAAAGCATATTTCTTAATAATTTCTTTACCCATTTTTATGGATCAAAGGCACCTTAACCATCAATTTTGATTCTAACCAAAGAGTATGATTCCAGCTAAAAGCAAAATAACCTGGTATTCTAGTGTCACTCTGAACTTTGTCTTGAGAAGATGTTTTTGTTTTTTTTAAAAATAAATTTATTTATTTATTTTTGGCTGCATTGGGTCTTTGTTGCTGCACACGGGCTTTCTCTAGTTGTGGTGAGCAGGGGCTATTCTTCGTTGCGGTGCGCGGGCTTCTCATTGCAGTGGCTTCTCTTGTTGCGGGGCATGGGCTCTAGGCGCATGGGCTCAGTACTTGTGGCACACAGGCTTAGTTGCTCTGCAGCATGTGGGATCTTCCCAGACCAGGGATCGAACCCGTGTCCCCTGCATTGGCAGGCAGGTTCTTAACCACTGCACCACCAGGGAAGTCCCGAGAAGATGTTTGTTTTCTACTGGGCTTTTGGAAATAAGAAAATAAGCTGACAGATCTCCTATTCAGTCTGTTCGTTTGTAGGACAGGATTTTTTATTGGAGCAGTAGAGCAGTACTGGAGAACCAGGAGGGTTTTAGGGAGAAAACTCAGCAGAACTGGCCTCTCTGTTGACATAACACAGGGAGCCAGGTGGCATTGGACTTTTGTATAAACCATTTCAAAAGTCAGATCAATATAAAAGAGTTGGCATCCCCTTTTTGCTTTTATATAAACCTGACGAGATATCTATTTGTTCTGTTCTTTTAGCTATTTAAAAATTACTTTGCTAAGTGAATCTTCAAGTCATTTAGTTAAATTCCTCAACCATAGTTGTTTGTTGCTATATTTTTTGGGGAAAAGGTACAACTGGCTTTTTCTTTCTCTTACATTCTTTCAGGTATAAATATAAAATTACCATGATGTGTTAAATCATTACATCAACGCTGGTTGTTTTTTGTTATCTGAAGAAAATGAACTTATCACAGTCATTTTCTATTTATATTACATAGCTATTTGAGGGTAAAATGTCTTACTTGTATCCACATTTAATAAAGGAAACTGAGCATCTCTTACCTATTTCTGTTCCCAAGTCCTGAGGATTCTACCTCTTTAATATATTTTATGTGCATCTCCTATGATACTGTTTTAGTTCAACTTCCTCTTTTGAAAGAGATTTATTGAGTTGTAATTGACAATAAAATAAGGTATAAATATTTAAAATGTACAATTTTCAAAGTTCTGACACATGTATACAACGGTGAAACCATCACCACAATCAAGATAGTGAATATATTCATCACCCCTACAGTTTTTCTCACAGCCTTTTGTGATCTCTCCCCTCCTACCTCTCAGACAACTACTGATCTTTCAGCTGCTATAGGCGTGTTTGCATTTTATAGAATTTTATATACATGGAATCATATAATATACACTTAAAAAATTGGCTTCTTTCACTTAGCATAATTATTTTGAGATTTATTCATATTGTTGCATATATAAATATTTTATTTATTTTTATTGCTGAGTAGTAGTCCATTGTCTAAATATACCACAGTTTGTTTATCCATCACCTGCTGATAGACATTTGAGTTATTTCCAGTTTTTGGTTATTACAAATGAAGCTTCTATGAACATTCATGTACAAGTCTTTCTATGGGCACATATTTTCTTTTCTCTTAGGTAAATATCTAGTAATGGAATGGCTAGATCACATGGTAGGTATATATTTTTAAAAAACTGTTGGACCGTCTTCAAAGTAGTTGTATCATTTTACATTCCCAGCAGCAGTGTATGACTTTCAGTGCTTGCACATCCTTACCAGCACTTGGTATGGTCTTTTAAATTTTAGCTATTCTAATAGTGTAGTGTTATTACATAGTGGTTTTATTTTGCATTTAGCTGATGACTAATGATGTTGGGCATCTTTTCATGTGCTTTAACTGCCATTCATATATCTTTTTTGGTGGATTATCTGTCCAAATCTTATGTCTTTTTAAAACTTGGGTTGTTTGTTTTCTTATTGTTGAGTTTTTAGAGTCCTGTATATATTCTGGATATAAATCCTTTATGAGACGTATGCTTCGCAAAGATTTTCTCTCAGTCTATGGCTTATCATCCTCTTTACAGTGTCTTCTAAAGAACAGAAAGTTTTAATTTTTCTGAAGTCCAGTTTATCAATTTGTTCTTTTATGGCTCATGCTTTTGGTATCACGTATAAGGAATCTTTGCCTAACCCAAGCTTACACAAACATTTTCTCCTACCTTTCCTTCTAGAAGTTTTATAGCTTTAGGTTTTACATTTAGGCCTATGATCTGTTTTGTATTAATTTTTGTATATGGTGTTAAGTATGGATTTTAGTTCTTTTTTGTGCTTGTGGATGTCCCAATTGTTCTAGAATCATTTGTTGAAAATTCTATCCTTTCTCCACTGCATTGCCTTGCACCTTTTGTCAAAAATCAGTTGTCCGTATAAACATGGGTTTATTTATGAACTCTCTATTCTGATCTACTGATCTATTTGTCTGTCTTTATGTCAATGCCATGCTATTTTGATTACAATAGCCTTATAGTAATTCTTTCAGTCAGACAGTATTAGCCCTCCAACTTTGTTTTTCTTTTTCAAAGTTGTTTTGGCTGTTTGTCCTTGAACCAGCTTGTCAATTTCTACAAAAAACCCTACTGGGATTTTGACTGAGATTGCATCAGATCTATAGATTAGTTTGAGAGAGCTGACATCTTAACAATATTTAGTTTTCTGACCTATGTACAAAGTATATCTCTCCATTTATTCAGGAGATAACACTTTCAGCAATGTTTTGTAGTTTTCAGGATACAGGTCTTTCATATATTTTGTCATATTTGTTTCTAAGCATTTCATAGGTTTTGTTCCTATTGTAAATAGTATTTTTTAAATTGTGGTAAAATATACATAACATACATTTTACTGTTAAATGGTATTACAAATTTAATTCCTGATTGTTTCTTTATATAGAAATATAATTGATTTTATATATTGATCTTGTATTCTGCAACATTGCTAAACTCACTTATCAGTAGGATACCATCAGATTTTCAAATTAGACAATCATGTCTGCTGGTAAAGAAAGTTTAACTTTTTCTTTTCCAACCTGAATGCCTTTAAAAAATATTTTTCTTATTTGATTGCCCTAGTTAGTATCACCAGTACAGTGTTGAAGAGAAGCGGTAAGAGCAGACATCTTCGTCTTGTTTCTGATATTAAAGGGAAAGCATTCAGTCTTTCGCCATTAAATATAACATTCGCTGTGGGTTTTTTTGTTTGTTTGTCTGTTTGTTTTTGTAAAAGACCTTTGTTACATCAAGGAAGCTACCTTCTATTCCTAGTTTTCTGAGAGCTTTGATCAGAAATGCATGTTGGATTTTATCAAATGAGTTTTCTGTGTCTTTTGAGATGATTGCCTGTTTTTTCTATTTTTGTTTGCTAATGTGATAAATTATATTGACTGATTTTTCCATGTTAAACTAACTGCATTCTTGGGATAAACCCCACTTGGTCATCTTCTTAATATATAGTTGGATTTTACTTTTTAAAAATTTTATTTTTAATTTTTCTATTAAAATGTTTAAATGGAAGTATAGTTGATTTACAGTATTATATTAGTTTCAGGTGTACAGCATGGTGATTTAGTGTTTTTTACAGATTGTACTCCATTAAAAGTTATTACAAGGTAATGGCCATGGTTCCCTGAGCTATACAATATATCCTTGTTGCTTATCTATTTTATACATAGTAGTTTGTATCTCTTAATCCCACATCCCTAATTTTCCCCTTCCTCCCCTTCCCTCTTCCATTTGGTAACCACTAGTTTGTTTTCTGTATTTCCTATTTGCTAAAACTTTGTTTCAAACTTGTGCACCTTTGTTAATGAAGGATATTGGTTTGTCATTTTCTTTTCTTGAAATATCTTTGTTTTTGGTATCAGGATAACGCTGGCCTCATAGAATGCGTTGGGAAGTATTCCTCTTCAATTTTTTCAGAAGACTTCATACAGAATTGTTATATTTTTCCTTGAATATTTGGGAGAATTCACCAGTAAAGCTGTTTGAGCCTGGTGTTTTCCTTTGTGGGACGGGTTTTTTTTTTTTTTTTTTCCTATGAGCTTTTGTAGTTTGTGTCTTCAAGGAATTTGTCCATTACACTAAGTTGTCAAATTTACTGGCATACATTTGCTCATAACATTCCCTTATTATTCTTATAATATGCCTTAAATCTGTAATGATGTATCATTCCTGATGTTGGTAATTTGTGTCTTCTCTCTTTTTTTTACTGATCTTGTTAGATTTTATTAATTTTATTGATCTTCTCAAAGAATCAGTATTTGGTTTCAAGGATTTTCTCTATTGTTGTTTATTTCATTGACTTTTACTTTGAACTTTATTTCCTCTGATTACTTAGGGTTTAATTTGCTCTTTTTTTCTAGTTCGTTAAGGTGGAAGCTAAGGATATTGATTCAAGACCTTTCTTTTTTTTTCTAATATAGGCGTTCAGTGCTATACATTTCCTCTAGGTCCTGCTTTAGCAGCATTTCACAAATTCTAGTGTGTTGTAGTTTTTTGCTTTTTTCCAACTGATTTATTCATAGCATAGACAGAGTGAAAATATCTAAAATGAAAACGCAACTGATGGTAAATGCTTATTTTCACCTTTTTGGGGGGCCTGATATAGTCTCTAATAACTTAGCATCCCTTAATGTGTTCCAACTTGAGGGATTATTTTTGCCCTAGAAATGCATACCTCTGAAATCTGTCTTATATCTTAGTATTGGCTCTTCACTATCTTAGATGATGTGTTTTGTTTTTATTTTCATTCAGCTTAAAATACTTTGTTTGCTTTTTGATATCTTCTTTGATTCATGAATTATTGAGAAGCAAGTTATTTAGTTTCCAAATATTGGGGATTTTTTTAGAGATTTTTCTGTTATTGATTTGCATTTCAAATCCATTGTGGTCTGAGGACATACTTTATATTTAATATTTTTAAAATATTTTAAGGCTTCTTTTTTTTTTTTTTTTGCGGTGCGCGGGCCTCTCACTGTTGGGGCCTCTCCCGTTGCGGAGCCCAGGCTCCGGACGCGCAGGCTCAGCGGCCATGGCTCACGGGCCCAGCCGCTCCGCGGCATGTGGGATCCTCTAGGACCGGGGCACGAACCCGTGTCCCCCACATCGGCAGGCGGACTCTCAACCACTGTGCCACCAGGGAAGCCCCTAAGACTTCTTAAAAAATGTACCTGAACATGATCTATCTTGGTAAATGTTCCATGTGCCCTTGGCATTTGTTGGGTAGAGTGTTCTGTAAAATTCAGTCTGGCCATGTTGGTTTATGGTTTTTCAAGTCTACTGTATCTTTGCTGATTTTCTGCCTACTTGTTCTATCAATTAATGAGAGAGGAGTATTTTAATTTCCAGCTATAATTGTGGATTTACCTATTTCTTGCAATTAATTCTGTGAGTCTTTGCTTCATTTTGAAAGTCTGTTAACTAGGTGCATACAGATCTAGGATTATTATGTCTTCTTGATGAACTGACCTCTTTATTATTATGAAATGACCTTCTTTATCCCTGGTAATATACTTTGCCTTGAAATCTACTTTGATATTAATATAGCTTTCTTTTGAGAATTGTTAGTTTGGTGTATCTTTTTCCATCTATTTTTAACCTATTTGTGCTTTTCTATTTAAAGTGCATTTCTTATAGACAGCATATGGTTGAGCCCGATTTTTTTTTTTTTTGCAATAAGACAGTCTCTGCCTTTTCATTGGGGTGTTTAAACCATTTACATTGAATGTGTTTATTAATATGGTTAGATCTGAGTCCATCATCTTGCTGTTCACTTCCTGTTTTTCCCATCTGTTCTTCGTTCACTCTTCCTTATTTTCTACCCTCTTTTGGATTAATGAGTATTTTTGATAATTCCAGTTTATCTTCTTTGTTGGCTTAACTTTTTGGTTTGTCATTTTAGTGGTTGTTTTAGGAGGTAAAATACACATCTTTAACTTATCACAGTCTATTTTCAAGAGATAATAGTACCTCTTGCCACATATAGTATAAGAACCTCCCAACAGTGTATTTCCATTTCTGCCCTCTCAACCTTAGTTTCACTCTCTGCACAGTGGCCTGGAAATTTTCTCACAGCCATAAGCTGGGGCAGTTGTATGATTTGCCTCATTTGTTTACCAGCTCTCAAGATCACTGTCCATTGTAGGCTGATGTCCAGTGTCTTGAAAACCATTGTTTCATATGTTTTATCTTTTTTTTTTTTTTTTTTTGGTTGTTTCATGAGGCAGGGTGAATTCCATCCCTGTTACTTCATCTTGGCCTGAAGCAGAAGTCTTAGTTTAATCATCTTTTGCTTTGCTTGAATGTTTTCATACTATTCTTCTTGGCCCAGTCTAACTGTACTGCAGTTTGTACTTTAGTTGGTTCCAGAGAAATCTTTCTAAAACAAATATCTGACCAAGTCTCTGCTTTTCAGTGGTTCCCCATTTCTTTTTTAAATAATGAAACAAACATGCTAAGACACCAAATTTCTGTGTGGAGTAAATATTACTAAATGGAACCTGGAGAAATAAAGGTACTGCTAAAAATTTTACAAGTAAATTCCTGCATAATCATATATAGTAACCATATATTATTTTGAAAAGATAAATATTGATTTTTCTATTGGTCAGGTAACAATTTGTATAGAACTAGCTTTTAATTTAAATCACAACTGCTGTCTCATTTGGAACTCAATAAAATATTGAAAGCTCAGTAGTTGTTGACAAAATTAATTATTACAGGGCTTCTCTGGTGGCGCAGTGGTCAAGAATCCGCCTGCCAGTGCAGGGGACACGGGTTCGAGCCCTGGTCTGGGAAGATCCCACATGCCGCAGAGCAACTAAGCCCGTGTTCCACAACTGCCGAGCCCATGTGCTGCAACTGCTGAAGCCTACGTGTCTGGAGCCCGTGCTCCATGACAAGAGAAGCCATCGAAATAAGAAGCCCACACAATGAAGAGTAGTCACTGCAATGAAGAGTAGCCCCTGCTCACCACAACTAGAGAAAGCCCACTCGCAGCAACGAAGACCCAATGCAGCCAAAAATAAAATAAATAAATTTATTAAAAAAGATTAATTGTTACAGAAAATGCCACTGATTTTTTCATGTTTATCTATGAGATGTTAGTCAGATGCATTGACATTAACCCACTTGTAATCTCAGAATGAATTACCTCAATTAGGAAAAAAAGATCAATATGTACATATATGTAAAAATCTGGTTGTCTTCTCTTATATTCTGAGAATTTCTTAATATTTTCATGCTGTCATTCCTTACTCACCTCTGTAGTATTGGCCTCAGTAGGTACTGTTTCTCTCTTCCAATTTGTGCAAACATGCCTGCAAAAAACAAAACAAAAAAATTAACTGAGTACCTTCTACATACCAGGCATTGTGCCAGATTACTTTAACATACCAGGCTCAGGCTCGTTTCTGTGCTCCAGTTATTTTCATATTTTCTATCACTGTTTATCACACATCCTTCTCTGTACCTGCACTGATTTATCTGCAGTTATTACGATATGCCATTCTCTTTCATCCTTTGATGCTTTCTCATATAGTGTTCCCTCTATCTTCCTTTGTTGATCTGGTTAAATCCTACTTGATAATTAAGACTCAATTTCAGTATACCCTTCTTTAGGAAATCTTCCCTGAAAACCACAGGCTAGGTTAGATGCCTTCTGTGTTCCCACAGCCTCTTACATTTATCTCATCACAGCACTTAGCACACTAATTGCAACTATCTGTTCCCCTCCCTTTTTATTTCCCCACCAGACTGCTTGAGGGCATTATCTTATATGATTCCATATCTTAACACATAGCCCAGGACCTGGCCCAGAGCAGGGATGTGGAAGACAGGAGTTTGTCCTTGGGTCTGCCATTGTGTGATGTTATATGAGTTGTTTGGCTCATTCAACATTCCAAACTCTAGGTTCCCTTACTACTCTGCAGCCATGATGTCAGTCTTTCTCTAATCTGGTCTCTGCTAGCCATGTAGCTTCTTTATAGGTGGTGTTCACTAGTGTGTCCTTTTGGGCTCTGAAGACTTGGTTTCTGCCAGGCAGCCTAGTGGGCCTATCACATGAGGCCTAAGTGAAAGGGCCAGATTCTTTTTGCAGTAATGGTTTAGGGCTTGGTATTGGACCATGTTAGAAAACTAACATAGTATCTGCCTTAGTCTAGGCTCAGATGACAAACTGCTAGTGAGAGCCAGAGGGAAACCACTCAGAGAAAAACCACAGGTCTAGGCTGCAAACTGTCTTTAGGGAGGGCCACTGTGGTAAGATTCTGTAGGCGTCTTGGAATGCTCTCTCTCCACAGTAGTCAGATAAAAAGCTAGGCTTTGTGATGCATTTTCTGACTCTCTCTGGCAATCAGTCACTCCTTTCTCTGTGCCCTCACATCACCCCATACATCCCTCTTACCTAGCACTTATCACACTGTATTATACTCATTTAATTTCCTATATGTCTCCTTCTCTAGAAAAGAGCCCTGGATGATGGAGATCATCCAGATTGATCTCTGTAACCAACCAAGGATCTACTAGCGTAGAAGCCAGTGAAAGCTTAGTGAATGAAGGAGTGAATGAATGGTGATAATAATGGATAATATTTGTTTAGCACTTACTGTATGCTAGGAACTTCTCATATCTTCTACACTCTTATGATGTGAGAACTCTGATTCTCACCATTAGGTGACAGAATGAGGCACAGAAAGGTTAGGTAACTTGTCCATGATCTTATATCTAGTAAGTAGCAAATCTTGAATTCAATCCAAGTCACTTGGTTCCAAAGTCCAAATTCTTAACCATTGTGCTATATCTGACTGGCTGACCAAAAGACTGACCAAAGGCTGACCAAGTGACCAACTAACTGACTAACAGCTGTGTGAAAGAGAGGCAAAGAAGGTACTGGTGACTTTTCTGCCAGACATAGTTCTTTTGGGATGTGAGTTTGAAACTACAAAAGTGAGGGCTTTATTTGGAGGCACCACCAGTCCATTAGGGGAAAGACATACTGATTCAGGAGCCCATTTCTTACTGCTTATTCTTTCTCTGACAAGAAAAAGGATTGGCCAAGGCCAAGGATCTGTTCTGGCATATCCCTGGAGGTATCACTATAGCTCATGTGCTAGGAGTAGTACTTACTGTTCCATCTGCCTGGAATGCCCTTCCCCCAAGTATGCACATGGCTCATGACTTCATTTTATTTTCTCCTCAAATGTCATCTTGTCAAAGAGGCCTTCCTTGATCTGGTCTGATATAGCACTACTCTTTATCCTCTTACCCTGCTTTATTTTTCTTCTTGTATTTATCACTACCCAACATACAATTATTTGTTACAGTGTTTTAGTTTGTCTCTCTCCACCAGAATATAAACACTAGGAACCGGTGACTTTTGTGCACTGTTATATTCCTAGCTTCTAGAGCAGTGCCTGGCAAGTAGTAGGTACTCAATAAAAATTTCCCCCCAATGAATAAATGAATTTGGAGTTTTGGACCGACTGCTTTCAAGGCCTTTTATCATTTGGCCTCAGCAGTGCCTCACCCTCCTTGTCCCTATATATAACCCTTGGACTCCAGGCAGATGGGAGTCAGAGTTCTCTGAACAGGCCCCACACTTTATAGTTCTGTGTCTTTGCTCATGATTTTAAAATGGGCTCCAAAGAGTTTCAATAAGTGAAGAGGTAGAGCTGGGTTTTAAGGGTTAGTTGGTGTTTATCAGGCCAGGAAGAGGGAAGAGAGCTTTTCCAGAAACAGCAAAGACCTAGAAGTTTGAGAGCAATGTTCAAGGATAAATAAGTAAATAGTGCAAGATACTGATTCTAGAAGAAGACTGAGAAGCTAAAAGCTATAACAGAGGCAACATGTAGGGTAAAGCTGTGAAGTTTGGGTCAATGGTTTCCAACTGTACAAGACAATCAATTGGGGTGCCCCAAGAGAATATAATAGCTTGTATTTATATTGCATTTATTTTTATCTCATTTAATTTTTATGTATGTTTTACAGTATACCTAATGTTAGTACATATATCTAATTTATAAACAGATATTCTTATATTGGCAATGTGTGCTCAAATTTTTTTTTACATGTAGATTATGTCATTAGAAAGGTTGGAGGCTACATAGTCAGTCACCTTGTGCATTTCTTTTATAAAGGACTATTTGTTGTGGAAAACTCCAGAGGTTGGCTTTCTCCGATTCTGTGTAGTTCTGTTTGTCATTTTGCCCAGAGATGTAGTCTTTGATGTCTCTAGGAGCAAAATGGACAGGCTTAGGGGGATGAGAGAATCATGACCTTAGAAAACTCTCTTTTGCTTGCATGTCCTCCTGGGGTTTGGTCGTGTGAGTCACTTGGAGTCTCTATCTGTACTAAGCTCCCCTGGTCAAATTCTGTCTCCTTTTACTGTCAGCCACAGCTCTCTGTACTTGCTGTTACCTTCTTCCTCACTTCGGCTCAGGGATTCTTCCCATTTTCTCTTTTGGAATGAGAAAGCAGAACAAGATTTTTAACTTTTAGATACTTGAACCTTAGGAACAAGGGGCCCTAATATCTCACCTTGACTGTTGAGTGAGATCTTCATGCTGGGACACAGTGTTGCTGTCTGACAAGGATGCAGCTCGTCCTGGCTTACTTTTTCAGACTGCAGTGACTCTGAGTGGGCAACACCATACTGCCAAGCCTTACCTAGGTAGGGCATCTGCCAGGTAACAGAATAATATGTGGAGCACAAAACCCAAAAAACAAGTGCCTTGAGGTTTGTCCTGACATGCTGAAGTCATCATCCTTTTCTGCAAAGCTTAGTTCTGTAGGGACTTACTATGTTCAGAGTCCATCCTTATTGGAGTGTAGTGGTCTCCTTACAGACCCTCTGCCTCACTTAGTGTAGTGTTTAGAGCAGTAGTTCTCAGTGGGGCGCAGTTTTGCTCCCCAGAGAACGTTTGGCAGCATCTGGAGATACTTTTGATTGTTATGACTGGCAGCATGCTACTGGCATCTGGTGGGTAGGTGCCAGGGCTATTGTTAAACATCCTACAATGCATAGGACAGCCCCCAACAACAAAGAATTAACCTGTCCAAAAGGTCGGTGCTGCAGAGACTGAGAAACCCTGGTCTAGAGTGACTTCTGTCTCCACTGCAGTGTAGGGCACAAGTGGAGGAGTTCCTGCATGCCAAGCGTTTATGCTCAGGCTTGTATCAGGTCGTCTTCCCCGTAGACAGAAGACCCTTGTGGCACCGCTGGCCTCAAGCCTTTCAAGCAACAATATGTGACGTGGCCTTTCTACTCCATACGCCATGCTGGGTGAGGCCAAGCTCCCTTGACAGTAGTGGAAGGAATGTGTTCTCTGCACTTTGCAGGCTAGCACTTGTCTGTCTGCCTCACATCTTGTGCCACTCTGCTAGGCCTTCATTACCTAACACTCTGGACCGTAGCAAGTGATCACGTTTATAATGTATGTGGAGATATATTCATTTTCAGGAATAAAAGGCCAGTCTATTCTACTTTCCTCAACACTTCTTTAACCCCAGTTCTGTCATCCCTCCTATCCTAAGCCCTAGGACTTGAGCATATCTTTTGGAAATTAATCTTTCTCTTCCCTCCAATGTATTCTAGACTGGAAATTAGATATTCAACCAGGCAATGACTAAGCACTCACCGCCTAAGCCTCCGGGATCTTGTCTTCTAGGATGCAATCAATCTGAGTGCACTAGACCTGCCTCATTTCCTCTCCCGGAACCTTTCCTGTGCCTCTGCAAATGGTCTAATCTACCTTCAAAGTCTCTCGGCTTCAGAACTTTCCTCCTGAGCTCCAGCAGCTTCTTGAGGACATGGAGAGATTAGAGCATTTTTGTCTTCTATTGTTTCATTCGGAATGTTTCTCTGAGTGTCTGCTTTGTACCGTGTGCTGGGCTCCCCTATGGGAGATAGAAGGATGAAGGGTCAGAGCCCAGCCTTCCAACTTCTCTAGTTTATATGCGAGTGACAGAAACAACCTAAGATCTGAGGTGTGCCTACCAGAGGAATGCTGATTTTTGGACAAGCATTTCAGAAGTTAACCTCCACCTGAGCTGTATATTTGTCTAGGAGGATTGTGGCTGCTGTCTGGAGGCCCACATTCAGAACATTTCTGGAACTCCTCATTTAGGGTAGTTATTCTTTCAGTAAATTCTTATTGATGCCACTGTATAAGAGGCACTATTTTAGTGACAAAGGAGTGAGCAAAAATGAATAGGATGTGGTCCCTGCCTTCAATGTCTCCTGACTACTAAGGAGAAATTAGAAAGCATTCTGATGAAGGACAGTTTTGGGGAAAGATATGTATCTTAAGAGAGGAGGGTGATAAATCTCACCATTTCATTCTGCTTCAAAACTTTTTTGGCTTCTTGCTGCTCACAGCGGTAGTTTTCAACTTGAGAAATGTACAGATTCCTTTTAAGGGAAATCATTTATCTTGGGCCTGCAAAGCTGGCTTTATTTAATGGTATTTAAATATGTAGAAACATAAAATGAGGTTTAAGTTGCTATATAAAATTTGTGTACAAATATGAACAAAAACACACTGATACATTAAATAAAAGCAAATTTCAAATCCAATAAAATGACATGTTTTTGCTGAAACCCAGTTGCTCCCACCCAAGGCTCTTTAAGTTCAGCATAGCTGTATTACTGGGTGCTATATGGTGACTCAGTCCTCCCACCATTTTTCTCTACTCAAGCTCCTATGAAACTTTGATTTATATAAGACATCATGATGTCATTTGACTTTTACTTGGCTTGAACATATTCCTTGCATGTTAAGTCCTCTTCTGTTCTTTTATTGTTGATTCTTGATAAAGTATGGAAATAAATTTGTTATATATGTGGCTAAATACCACAGAAATATTAAAATTATTTTACAAGGATTATTTTTATGGTTGTCCATTTAAAAAAATCACAGTCTTATACTATTGAGGAAATGATTAGGTACAGTGATCCGTGTATGGTAATGACATGATTTACCATGTTGTGAATGATCACTCAGTAATTGTTTCAGTTAGAATTGGCTCCTGCTGTGACAGAAAATCTTTTTAATCTGATATAAGTAAAATGGGAAAATACTTTTTGCACAAAACTGAAAAATGTATGAATAGGGCTGTCTACAGGTGTGATCTCATTCAGGGCTTAAGTGATGTCATCTGGATCCGTCACTCGGCTCAGATTTGCCTTAGTATGAAGCTTTCCAGCAGTGTCAGGGAGGATATACATATGTGTGTATGTGTGTGTGTCCATATATATATATATACACACATATATATATATCCTTTATATATATTATTTATATAAATTTTAAAATGTTATATACGTATTATATTTATGACATAATGGCTAGGGCAAGGGCTATTGACGCCAGACGGCTTGAGTCCAAAATTGGCTTTACCAATTCCTGGCTGGATAACTTTGGGAAAGTTACATAACCTTTTTGTGTGTCAGTTTCTTCATCTGTAAAATAGGGATGAAGTGGAACATATCCTTCACATGGTAGTTGCAAAGATTAGTGAGCTAATATCTGTGAAGTGCTTAGCACAGTACCTGTTATATAGTAAGTGCTATGTAAATGATGGCTTCTATTAATATCATTTGTTATTATTATATTGCAATAATATATAATATAATACTATATATAATGTAGTATATTATGTAATAATTAAGGATTATTTTATCCCAGATACTTGAATAGTGGAAGAACAAGTCCATCCCCTATAGGTCAGACAAAAAGTACTGTATGTATTCCTTTCATACTTGGGATTTTATGGGAGAGAGATCTGTTAAACACGTAGACATGTGCTGAATGTTAAGGTCGTGGAGACTGTGACAGTAAGAACAAGCAGTGCTTGCGTTCTGGAGTCATGGCTTTGCTTATCTCTTCCCGCAGTATACAACTGGACCGTGGATGAGGTGGTGCAGTGGCTGATCACATATGTGGAGCTGCCTCAGTATGAGGAGACCTTCCGGAAGCTGCAGCTCAGTGGCCATGCCATGCCGAGGTCAGGAAGGGACTGGGTTCTCTCACTGGGGGTGCAGGGAATGGGCTGGGGTCGGCTTGCCCTCACGTTGCTCTCACCTGTTAACTGAAGTTTCACCCCTTTCAGGGCAGGATCTGTAGACTTCTCACATTTACTGTGCACTTGCTAGAAAGCATATGGACACTCCACATCTATTCTCTTACTTAATAGTTCTGTCAATCCTGGGACTAGTACTAATAGCTACCATTTATTGAGTGCTTAGTGTATGCCAGGCACTCTACTCAACACTTTATGTACAGTATCTCATTTAATTCTGACATCAATCCTGTAAGGTAGGTATTATTGTATCTAGATGATGAACCTGGCCTAGTAACTTTTCCAAGGTCACATGGCTAGTTAGAGGCAAAACTGCGATTTGAACCTAGATCTGGGTAGACTTCAAAGCCTGTGTTTTTTCTCTTTTTCTTTTGCTGTCCCCCCAGCAGTTGCCTCTTTCATTGCCCAGGGGACTCGGGGCTCTTTTAACCTTCCCGGAACTATCCATCTGCAGTTTATCTGCTCTAAAGAACCGGTGCAGAGGTGGGGGCTGACTACCATTGGCCCCAGTCTCCTCTCTGGAATGACTCTTCCGACAGCTGTTATGCCCTAGCTCTGCCTCCCTTTCAGGCACAATGTACTAGGACTTGGGGTGGGTGTGGGGAGGGGATGGAATACTGCTTGGACTTCTTGTTATGTCAAACTAGCGCCATATGTCATTCAGTCATTAATCCATTCACTTATTCATTCACCCAGTATTTACTGGGTACCTGCTCTGGGCCAAGCACTTGTGCTGGGTGCTGGGGATAAAGATGACAACAACCTGCCCTTGCCCTCAAAGGGCTTACTGTCTGGTAAGTGCTGATTATGTATAATCTGTCATCTTATTATGTAGGTGCATCTGGTTATGAGCTTCAGCAAAGGGGAAGGGGGAAGGGGAAGCTGTTGGAATGCCCACACATCGCAGCCTCCAGCCACAGGGCTACCGGGCGCTGCTGTCCAGGCCTAGCTGAGCTGGCTGGTCCCTCCTCTGCTGCCTGCAGCCTCTTATTCACAGCTTCTCCCTACTCTGAGAGAGTAATAATCTTAATGTCTGTACATCCCTTTATAGGGTACTTTCCTACCTATTATTTCAGTTGATTCTCACAATTTTGGGAGGAAGGAATTATTATCCCAACTTTCGGGCAAGCAAACTGAACTTCAGATATTTTATGATTTTTCAGAGCTGGTAAGTGGCAGAGCTGGGATTTGAACTCAGGTCTGCCTGGTTCTAAGTGCCCTGCTTTTTTCACTGCACCTTCCTCTTGCCCCATGTAGTTTGAAAATAGGCTTCCTGGAAATACTCAGTTTAGTTCTATTTAACAAAACTTTACCAAGCACTTACCATGTGCCATGCTCTCTCCTGGGTCCTGAGGACAAAGAAATGCATTAGACCTCACATTTGCCTTGAGGAACTCCACGTTTAGTGGAAAAGACAGACAATTAAACAGATGATTGACCATGAAGCTCCAGGATTTAGGTTTCTTTCCCATGGAAATAGCAGTATTGCCCTGTGGATCCCTGGCCTATTCCATCTTGAAGAACGGCTATGGCTTGGATTAAAACTGTAAAACATAGGGTAAGAAGTTAGTTCTCAGGCAGTGCGCTCACTTGGCCATTCTGTGACTAGGATTAGATCCAAGACCAGACCCAGCCAGGCTGGGCATAGGGGTAGAGATAAACAAGCTGTGGTACCTTAGCGACAGCAGGAAGCATGGAGCGTTCAGAGAGTAGGGTGTGGGGTAGAGTGTGGGCGCTTCTAGGCCCATCCCTAGGCAGCGTGGTATAATGGGACGGATCTAGCAGATTTGCGTTGTATCCTGCCTTTGCCACTTACTTGCTGCGTGACTTTGGGAAGTTACTTACCTCTAAGTCTCATTTTTCTTATCTGTAAAATGGAGCTAATAATAGAACTGGGTTCTTAAAGTGTGAGGACCAAGTGAGGTATTGTATCTAAAGTGTCAGAACAATATGAGATATACACAGCTGCTTATTAAATGTTAGCTCATCTCTCATTTCTTAGAAGTTCTAATGCAATGCTTGTTGCATTGCATTATAAGAAGACTAATGCAATGCTTGTTGTCAGCAGATTTATATTTAATGACAATGTGTTAGGATTAGGATAATTCAGAGGTCCCTAGAATCGCTGGGTCACGTGGCATAACATTTTGACCTGGGCTGGACAGGTGAATGTGTTTGCAAATGGTGGGAGTATGGGGACAGGTATATAGTGGATAATCCCTGGAAGGAGAAGTACAACAGAAAATTTACAGTTGGGTGTGGGAATGGTTACAGATGGATAATCCTTTGAGAGTAGGATATTCAGGAGATGGTGGACATGGGGAGAAGGGTGAACAAATTCTTGGTGAATGTTATGTGTCCTGTTCACTGCTTGTTGAGATCCACTGGTACAGACTCTGTGTACTAGAGTGCAGAGGGGAGCAATCGCCAGGAGCTAGAAGTCATGGAAGTGTTCCTGGGCGAGGTGGGTAGTCCTACCAGGATCCTTCCTGCTTTGCCGGCAGGGAACTGAGCCCCTACTCTTTGTCCCAACAGGCTCGCTGTAACCAACACCACCATGACAGGGACTGTGCTAAAGATGACAGACCGGAGCCATCGGCAGAAGCTGCAGCTGAAGGCCCTGGACACAGTGCTCTTTGGGCCTCCTCTCTGTGAGTCCTGTGGCAAGAAGGGCTGCTGATGTGCCATGGACCCGAAGGCAGTTGGAGTGGCTGGGTTGAGGTCCTGGGTCTGCCCTAAATGGATAAAATGAATGTTCTAGAGAGGTACACAATGCTGCTGAGATCCAGGGGAGGGATAAAGAAGGCATCCTATAGAAGAGGTGGCGTGTGACCTCTGCCTTTAAAGATGGATAGGGTTTTATTCCATGGAGGTGGCAGGAGAGGGCATTCTAGGTGGAGGAAACAACCTGAGCAGGGATACAAACGCTAAAATATGAATGGCATGCTCAGGTATAAAAAGTCACCCAAAAGGGGCCGAGTGCCATTTAGCTGTTCCTGCTCTCAGCTGTGGATATGCAGAGGGTATGAACTGATTGCTGGACATTTTGTGTCCTTGGACAGACAAACGGGATTAAGCAGGCTTTCACTGAATCAATAGAGACACACTCAGACCAAGGAAGTTTGGTCTCTTCAACCCAGGGTTAGTTGAGGGTATTAGGTGCTTCAACTCCTGAAGATCTGCGAGGTGGGAAGGGCCAACCTTGCCAACCTTTTTTTATTCTAAGTGAACTCAGCACAGAAGTAGCAAGATTTCTTAGAAAATTAGTCTTGACCAAACAGTCTCTTAGGGCCTACTCCCTGCCCTTTGGGAGCTGTTGGCATCAATTGAGGATGCCAGCAGCAGAATGCTATAGAACCAAGAACCAGTCCAGAGAAGCAGCTGGCAGGCAGGGTCATGGGCAGTATAACATTTCCCTGTCCGTGCATTTGGCTTGACAAGTGCCCAAGCTGATGTCTCAATAGAGGTGGATGGGTCTGTACTTTCCGTGGTTTAAAAAAATTTTAATAGACTTTATTTATTTAGTTAGTTAGTTATTTGGCCATGCGGCTTGTGGGATCTTAGTTCCCCAACCAGGGATCGAGCCCAGGCCCACAGCAGTGAAAGCCCGAGTCCTAACCACTGGACCACGAGGGAATTCCCTATATTCATTTTTTTAATTTAAAAAAATTAAAAAAATTTTTTTTTAGCCACACTGCACAGTATCCTAGTTCCCCGACCAGGGATTGAACCCGTGCCCCATGCAGTGGAAGTGCAGAGTCTTAACCACTAGACCACCAGGGAAGTCCCTAGACTTTATTTTTTAGAGTAGCTTTAGGTTTACATCAGAATTGAGTGGAAGCTACAGAGATTTTCCATATACCTCCTGCCCTCATGCATGCACAGCCTCCCCCATTATCAGCATCCTCACCACAGTGCTACACTGTGATGTCACAGTGGTAACAACTGCTGAACCTGCACTGACACAGCATTATCACCCAGAGTCTGTAGTTTACATTAAGGTTCACTCTTGGTGTTGTGCAGTCTGTGGATTTCGACAAATGTATAATGATGTGTATCCATCTGTGTGGTGTCATACAGAATGGTTTCACTGCCCTAAAGATCCTCTGTGCTCCACCTATTTACCCTGCCCTCCTCCTCAACCCCTGGCAATCACTGATTTTTTACTTCTCCATAGTTTTGCCTTTTCCAGAAGGTCTATATCTTTTGAAAACGTGAAACAGAGCAACATGGGAGAAGACCATTTCCATCTCCTTTGTTGCCCTGTTTTTGGTCCTAGGACACATTTTTTTCTTGTGATTCATTTATAAGTTTTGAATAAATGACACAGCGAAGTCACTACTCTTTATATGAGACCCACCCTGCATACTGAGCAATGGGCTTTCATTCATCCACTAACATTTATTGAGCACCTACTGTGTACCACTATGCATGACAGGGTCCCTACTCTCAAGAAGTTCCTTCTGAGTGGAGATTGGCATGTCAACAAATTGAATAAATGGTCAACAAATACGGTGGTATAACTGTCGTGTAAGTCATTCCATAGTTCAGGCGGGAGCACAAAGTAGGGAGGAGTTTTCAATTGCAGACCAAGAAGCTTTATGGAGAGGATCACTCTTGAGCTGACTCTTGAAAAATGGGAAGTGGCTTTATTAAACTCTCTCCGTTAACAGCCTATTCCCCTCTCTTTGTATACACCAGCAAGAACACTTCTGCCAGAAGAATCAAACCCAGCAGTGAAAGCTAAGCTATCTTTGCAGAGGCTGTCCTCTGTCACACCTTAGTTAGGGGAGGTCTCCGCCAGCCTGAAAGTCTTCCTTAGTCTTCTGAGACATATTAACTGTTACATGTTCTGATTCAAAATAGGATTTACCATATCTGAAAGGGTGCATTAGAAACTGCAGGTTAAAGTCAGCAAGGATTGTATATGGAAAAATCAGCTAGGGCTGGAGAGCATAGGCACCAGAATCCTGAGTACATACATGGTACTGAGTCCCAGAGGTCAGAGCCAGCAAGAGGAGCCTTGGTGAAGCTGGTTAGACTGATACCAGGACAGGAGTATCTTATCCTAGACTCATTTCATATAGCCTATAGGTTGCATATGACCTAATCTAAGGGAGGTCAGAGGTCAGCAGAAAACTATTTCTGAGATTGGCAGAGCAGGGGTACTAGAGCTAAGAAGATACTTCACACCCACTAGGAATAGCTACAATAAAAGCGAAAACAAAAAACAGAAAGTAAGTGTTGGCAGGGGTGTGGAGAAATCAGAACCCTTGTACATTTCTAGTGATAATGTAAAAAGGTTCAGCTACTGTAGAAAATAGTGTTCCTCAAAAAATTAAACATAGTTATCATGTAACTCAGCGATTCCATGCCTAGGAATGTACCCAAAGAACTGAAAACAGTACTGAAACAAGTATATATACATAGCAGCATTATTCACAATAGCTGAAAAGTGGAAGCAACCCATATATCCATCAATGGATGAATGGATAAATAGTGGTGGTATATAAATACAGTGAAATATTACTCAGCCATAAAAAAGAATGAAGTTCTGATACATGCTACAACATGGATGAACCTGGAAAAAAGTGGCCTAAAAAAGTGAAAGAAGTGACAGAACTGAGGGAGTGAAAGAAGCCAGACATAAAAAAGGACACATATTGTATGATTCCATTTATATGAAATATTCAGAATAGATAAATCCATAGGGACCAAATACAGATTGGTGGCTGGCAGGGGCTGGAGGGAGTGGGAAATGGGAAGCGACTGGTAATGGGTATGGGATTTCTTTTTGAGGTAATGATAAGGTTATAACATTAATTGTGCTGATGGTTACACAGCCTTGTGAATACGCTAAAAGCACTGAATTGTACAATTTAAAAGAGTGAACTTTAGGGTATGTGGATTATATCTCCATCATAATCATCATCATCATCATCATTATACACAAATTGATTTTTTATAACTCCTGGACTTCCATTTAGAGAACTTCTTATAAAGTTTAGGAAAGCACCTTGGTCTCTTCAGAATTGCCACTCACTGTGTGACCTGGTGTAGGTCACTTTTCTCAGTATGTGTTTGCTGATTTGCGTCATGAAACAGCTGAACTAAAGGATCCTTATAATTCCTTTCAGCTGTACATTCCATGATTTTGGGCAAGAACCCTTTGGTTGATAAGGGTTCTGTGTAAAAGACAGGAGGAGGTCTGTTCTTTCCTCCTGTATCCTGTATCCTGTACTTTTGGGATTTCTGTATTTGGCCCTTGCCTTATCAAGTGACCTTTGGCAATTTAGTTCTCCTGCCTAGATTTAGCTTCCCTCATCTGTAGAATGGGCTTGGTCGTTAAGGCTCTTACTGGCTCTCTCATTCAAGGACTCAGGTAGAGTTGGTGTACTCCTGGGAGCTAAGATTTTGGAATCCAGCAGCTGTCCTGATGGCAGAGATTGTTTTTATACTTTCCTGCTGATGCTTCTTAAAGAAAAATTTTGAAAATTGCCAGCTGGAACCTGAGGAAGATACTAGGAAGCTCTTTGCCAGGAGACTTCTGCAAGGGCGGGGCCATGCCTGGTGGGTATCTGCAAAGAATCCCTTGATCTGTGTCCCTCTCAGCTCTGTTTTCCCATTTGCGCATGGACTGAAATCCCTAGGTCAGTGCTCTTCCCTGTGCAGCACTCACGTAGGACTTAGAGTGATGGCCTGTGCTGGCTCTGCTGGGTTCTACATCCAGGGTGAGCGCTCAGGCCTCACCACAGGCTTGTAGTAAACACCCCCAGAGCACGTGGGCCCACTTCAGTTTCCAGTCATGGCTACCTCTCCCAGTCTTAACGGGTCTGAGGTTTGAGAAATCGCAAATCAAAATTTTGTTTACTGTAGCTGGGGGTGTCTGCTGAGCGAGCAGGATCCATCCACTCACAGCAGCCTCAGAGCTTGGGAAGGGGGAAGAGGGATCACACTGGCTCGGCCCAGAGTCCTGACAATGGCAGACAGCTCAGTCCTCCCCATGTGGCCACAGAGCAGCACAGGTGCTTTCCTGTCTTTTCCACCTGCAGAGTTGGCTCCAGGCTGGCCCACCTGGGGCTCTCCTGGCCGTGCCGCTAGTCAGGTGTCAGGTGTGCTCTGAGACATAGAGGCCCAAGGACAGTGTTCAGTTTGGGGCCTAAGTTGATGTCTCATTAGGGCAGCAAATGATTCACTGAGGGAGAAATTGAGGCCCAGATGAGGTGAGTTTTTAGACGTCGTTCAGCTTTTCAATAGCAGAGCCATGCCTCAAACCTAGGTCTTTTTTTTTTTTTTTTTTTTTGTGGTACGCGGGCCTCTCACTGTTGTGGCCTCTCCCGTTGCGGAGCACAGGCTCCGGACGCGCAGGCTCAGCGGCCATGGCTCACGGGCCCAGCCGCTCCGCGGCACGTGGGATCTTCCCGGACCAGGGCACGAACCCGTGTCCCCTGCATCGACAGGTGGACTCTCAACCACTGCGCCACCAGGGAAGCCCCCTAAACCTAGGTCTTTAACTTACATTTCAGTGCTCTTTTCTACTGTATTATCCCACCCTCTACTTGTGTTAGAGGAAACAAGATATAAGAGTTTTAGCTTTGAAATCAAGCAAACTGGCTCTATCACTCACTCACTCGCTTTGTGACCTTGGGCACATTCCTAAGGTTCTCTGTGTCCCAGTTTCCCCTAAGTAAATGATAGCTACTGTTTTTAGTGTAATGCCTGCTGTGGTTGGTCTCGGGCTAAGGGCTTATGTGCCCTTTGTGCTCTTAGCACAAAGAGAAGGGTGCAGAGAAGGGTGCAGAGAGAGGCCTGCCCAGTAATTGCGAGGGCTGGGGAATTTTCCTTTGTGATAGAGGAAAAGACGAGACTGCACCTTGTCTTCCTTCCTCAGTGGCTCAGGTAATAGGGAAAAGTCCTCAGGAAGCAGGAGTAGCTGCCTCTCTGGCACAGCTTGCTCTGGTCTCTGTCAGCTGTTCTTACCCTCTTTCTCCTTTTTGTTATGTTCCAACTTACCCTTCAAGCCTTCTCTAGGATGCCTTTCCAGCCTCTTCCCGGGCATGCTCAACCCTTCCCTCTTACTTTCCTCTGGGGATTCACAGCCCTTTGTACCTGCTTTTTTGTGTGTTTGTTATTTCAGATTTGCCTTTTTTTTTTTTTGAAGTATAGTTGATTTACAATATCGTGTTAGTTTCAGGTGCACAACAAAGTAATTGTACCTGCTTTCTGTATAACAATCGGTTTTCCTGTCTGTTACTCTTTAAACTGGAAACTCCTTGAGGGTAGACACAGCTTTGTTCATCTGTCATCAGCACTCAGTGTAAGGCCCAGCAAGGAAGAAGTGCCAGGAGATGAATGCTAGAAGTTACACAGAAGGAAGCTGGGGGAGGTGGGAGAAGAGTCTGGCCCAGCTTAGTTGTGGGGAGAACCGCTCCCTATGTAGTGTCTGTGCATAGGTGAGGCAGCTAAGGCAGTTTTTGGCTACAACCAGAAGGGAGGAGGGCCCAGAAATAGTTCTTACAGGTTAAACAGATACCTCAGCACAGAAGGCTGTGTAAATGACAAGAGAAACTCCTAGCACATACATTAGTGTGGGCAGTAGAACGGTGGAGAGAATAGACTGGGAGAGGGGATTCCAGAAAGTGATAATTATTGGAGGCTCACATTCTCATTGCTAACTGGCACCCTGAAAATTCTCACCATCACCCCTGACTGTGTTCACATGTAAGCATCTCATTTGTTTACACCCTCCTCCCTTGCCTCGGGCCTGATTGTGTTAACAGTTGACCTAATTTTGCTAAAATCTGTTTGCAGCACTCAGGCTGGGAATTCTGCCACCCTCTGGCTCCCCAGGTCCTAACCAGCTTCCCTGGGTTCGCTCTGTTCACCTAGCCAGCCACCTCTGCTCTCATGAAACCTCCATGGTTTCTCTGTGGCTGTGTTCCCTGGTGTGAGGTGGATTCTGAGAGCTGAGCTCCAGTCGGGGTTGTGAGGACAGCTTGCCATATTTTTTCTGATCCCAGGAGCTGGTATTTATTTGCCTTCCACGTGCACTTTATATTGTATCTCCCCTTTCCTGCTAAAACCTCCCTTTCTTCTTCCCTTTTTCTCTCCTTTCCACCTTTGCTGAGTACCTGCTCTGGCCAGCCTCTATGCTAAGTATGAGGCTACAGAGATAAGTAAGTCTTGTGCCCTGGTCCTGAGTAACTCACAGATTACCAGAAGGTGACTGCCATGGAAGCTGAAAAACACACAGGGCCGACCTTGAGATAATACATGTTTTAAGCTATCCAAAGAGTGGGTTGGTCAGGGAATCCTAGGGCAGACCTTGAGATAATACATGTTTTTAGCTGTCCAAAGAGTGGGTTGGTCAGGGAATCCTAGTTCAGAGGAGAAGGAATGGGCAGGTCTCTGTGAACTGTGGTAGGCTGGGAAGGTGGTGGGAATTGAAGAATAGGATTGAGATTATGATAGGAAGAGGTACATCACTAATAAGGCATAGACTAGACTCTTAAATTCCCTATTTTCCCTTCTTTTTCTGACACAATAGTTTATAGATTCTGTATCTGTCAGGGTTCTCCAGAGAAACAGAACCAATAGGTTATGTATATAGATACATATACGAGGAGATGTATTATGAGAATTGATTCATGCTATCATGGAGGCCAAGAAGCTCCACAATCTTTCCGTCTGCAAGCTGGGACCCCAGGAAAGCCAGTGGTATAATTCAGTCTGAGTCTGAAGGCTGAGAACCAGGGGAGCTGATGGTGTGAGTCCTTGTCTGAGTCTGAAGATTGAGAGCCAGGGGAGCTGATGTAAGAGGGCAGGGGAAGATGGATGTCTCAGCTCAAGCTGAGAGAGCATATTTGCCCTACCTCTGCTTTTTGGTTCTGTTCAGGCCCTTAGTGGCATGTGGACGATTGGATGATGTCCAGTCGCATTAGTGAAGATGACCTTCTTTACTTAGTGTACCGATTCAAATACTAATCTCTTATGAAGACAACTCCACAGACACACCCAGAAATAATGCTTTACCAGCTATTCAGACATCCCTTAGCCCAGTCAAGGTGACACATAAAGTAAACCATCACAGATTCCCTTAGGACTGTGGGGTTCAGCCCGGGGCCCCACTGAAGGGAACTGACAATTCTCACATCTACTTCTCCAACTCCTACCTCTTCCTCAAATCCCACATCTACATTCTTTATTACCTATGGGATATGCCCATCTAAATGTCTCCAAACACCTCAAAGCACTTTCATTTACAACTATGCATTTGATCTTTTAGTAATTCTGTGATAATGCATTTTACAGTTGAGGAAGCTGAGACCCAGATGGGGGAAATGAATTTCATGACAGATTGGGGCAGAGGCAAGCATAGAACCCAGACTTCCTCATACTAAGTGCAGGATGCTTCCTCTGATGAAACAAAAATTTCTCTACATGAGGCCTTACGTGTAACCTCAAAGGCCTGGCCATTCAGCCTTTGGATCTTCACTGTCCTGATGACAATGCCACAGCCAGCTCCCAGCATGTTGTTTCGTGGGAAAACTCAGGCCTTGGAATCCTTAGAGTTGAACTCAGGCTAGATCAGGGGATATAGGCATCTCCATGGTGAGAGATGTTTGCATGTAGTAAAACAGAAACAATACCTGCTGCATGAGTATGAGAAAGTGGGGTGTAGCAGAAAGACCATGCAGTCAGGCAAATCTGGATTTGAATCCAAGCTCTGTCACTTTTTATGGACTCTGGCAAGTCAGTGCCTCTCTGGAGCCTCAGTTTTCTGGTCTACAGAATGGGAAGACTCTACCTTATAGAATAGTTGTGAGAATTTGAAATGAATATAAATGCCCGTTCCCATTTTATATTTTCTCTATTTCCCTTCTTTGCTTATGTGGATTAAAGAGAGGGAGATATCACACTTGAGGCTTGTCAGTGAAGATTCAATCCCACTAATATTTATTGAATACCTTCTGTGTGCTGGTCAGTGCTGTGCTGGGCACTGGCCTACAGACAAGGGATGATCAGTAGGGGCCACAGAGTAAACCAGCTAGATTAGACTTATTTTCTTCCCACCAAGCTTGGTAGCCCATGGGATGCGACAGGCAGTATATTTGAGCTTCAGCTATGCATTTGAAAAGGCAGAGGGATATATGGGATGGATGCTTGTGTATTTAGGTGGAGTCAAAACTGGCTGAAGAGACCCAGGGAGTGACTGATAGAGCCTATCCTTGCCCCTGGTCATTCAGTATTTTTATTTATGCGTTGGATGAGAATATGAAGCTGGGAAAAATAGGATCTTGTTTCAAATCAATCTAGAGAAGGTAGAATAAGGGACTGAATAGAATAGATCCACACCCAATCTGTATGCCCACCTCAAGAACTTTGAAGTGTTGGAGGTAATAGGGGGAGGGTGCTGGTCGCATGGAGTCTTGTTTGAACAGAGTACCTTTGACTTTGAGTAGGAACGTAAAGGAGATGTTGATGATGAGAAACCCTGGGAAGCCAAGATGAAAAGTCTTTAATAAACAGGGGAGACAAACAGTACCCCAGCCTTTGGTGGAGGCTGGATAGGAGGCAGGTGTGTTCCAGAAAGGAAAGCAGCTCGCTGTGCTGCAGAGATATCCCTTCTTGGGACCTGAAGGATGGGAGAGTGGGGACTTGAGAATGGCTGGAAGTATAGACCTTCCGGGAAGCTAGAGGATGGCCGCTAGAGGACCCTCAGTTTTCTCTGTTGGAGTCTGGCATAAACACGTAAAGGACACGGCTACACCCTGGACCTAGTAACTCCCCTCCCTTGGATGGAAATAGAATGTGCTAATCTGTCCTTGATCCCACACCATCCCCAGGTCCTACTGCTCAGCCTTTCAATGAGGAGCTATGAATATAACCCTTTTTGTCAAACTGGGCCTCAGCTTCGTGCAGTGGGATTTCAGCTCCATGTGTCTTTTCCTGCTGTCTAGACCCTGCCTCAACTCGGTGGCTCCACTGGATCCTTTTGGATTCCCCTCAGCCCCTTGTCCTTACTGGGCACGGAAATCCCGTCAGTCCTGCCTCCCCCTCCCCAACACCAGGTGACGCACTGTGCACAGGACGTCATTACCTCTTTTCCCTCGTCTGGGGCCCCTCTGAGCCATAGCTGCTCTATCTCAAGTGGAGTACAATGCAGGCAGGGCCTACAGGAGCAGCCTCTTTCCCTCCTGGTGTCTCTTTCAGTCTCCTGTGCTGTGGCCGAGAGCCCAGGTCTGGCACACCGGGACCAATCTCAGGCTCCAGGACTGCCCCTCTTCTGGCGGGCTCAGTTCTTGGGACG
The DNA here is from genome assembly GCF_039906515.1 of Pseudorca crassidens. Lineage (NCBI taxonomy): Eukaryota > Metazoa > Chordata > Mammalia > Artiodactyla > Delphinidae > Pseudorca > Pseudorca crassidens. The sequence goes on along the minus strand of NC_090304.1, from coordinate 49,517,332 downwards.
TGGTTTTTACTCTTATCTTCTGATGTTATTCCTTGTCTAGCTTTTTGGTTTTGCTCTGGAGACTGAGCATTGCTTTGAACCCCAGCTGGCGGCCAGGGCCCTCGCACCTCACCAGATTGCTGCCAGGCCTTCCCTGGAGGTATTCTCTCTTCCTGGCACATGTCATGTCTTAATGTGTACCAATCTCTTGATGCTACTCCTGTTCTACCTGGTCTCTGGGCTGAGCCGCAGCCTAGAAATGCTCTCTGTAGATGAGACTTGCAGACCTTTACCTGCTCTGTTCTTTGTACCTTGTACCTAGAATAGCCTCGTAGTCCAGGAGACCCAGCTCCTGCAATAATCTCAGTCCCACAGCCAGTCCTCAGGCTCCAGTGACATTGCTTGGTACCCTTACCAGCCATCCCCTTCTACCTAGTGTAGCACTGTAGCCTTGCTTACCCTGTAGGGTAAAAGCCACTGCATCTGGGCACATGGGCTCATTGCAGCCCAGAATGGCTGGGATGTATTGAGAAGGCACTAGTTCTCTTCACTGTGTATTAGGAGAGTATGATCCAGTAAGCATTCTGTATTGCTCTAAGGCCTCTCATCCTTTCCAAACTAGGCCTTGACTTAGTAGAGAAAATGGCACAGAGTGTGGCCAGTGTGTGTCTAAGAAGAGAAACGACTTCCTCCTGAGCGGGAAGGCTTTGTGGAGGAGGGGATGCAGCAGGGTCTGCAGGGCTAAGTGTGTAGTGGGCACCCCGACTCACTGTGCCCTTCTTCTCTGGCAGTGACCCGCCATAATCACCTCAAGGACTTCATGCTTGTGGTGTCTATCGTTATTGGTGTGGGCGGCTGCTGGTTTGCTTATATCCAGAACCGTTACTCCAAGGAGCACATGAAGAAGATGATGAAGGATCTGGAGGGCTTACACCGAGCTGAGCAGAGTCTGCATGACCTTCAGGAAAGGTAAGGCCCTGTCCCTTCCCCACGGCCCTGATGCTGCCATCTCTTGGGAGCCTCCAGTTTCCACCTGCGCTGTGGGCCGTCTGGCTCCTGAGACCCTGCCGACGACGTAGAGGCCCAGGCTGTGTCATCCTTCCAAACCTGCATCAGAGCCTAGGTTCCTGCCATTCCATTCGCACAGGCAAGTATTCCTCCCCAGGGCAGAAGCTTATTTCTATCTTTTCTCCCTCGGAGCTTCAGAGGGAGAAGTGTGGAGCTGTCAGAGGTCTTGAGCTTCCCTGGTTGGATGACTAGTTAGGGGTCATTCTATCCTCCGTCCCACCTCTGGACTGCTTCCCTTCCCATAGAAGTAGACATAATTAACTGTTCTTCACTGTTTCCCAAAGAAACCTCACAAATCTGTCTTCCTAATACCTTTCCTGCTTTCTTGTACAGCATCTAAATCTCATGAGACTCACTTGTTGTATGACTTTGGGTAAATCCCTTTCCTTTCTAGGACTTATTTTCTCATCAGTAATGTAAAGGCATTGAACTAGGAGAATACCAGGGCCTTCTAGCTCTGATAGTCTGGTATTCTGTTTAAATAAAACATGGCTTAGAGACTATTGTAGAAGATCTAGCTGTGAAGAGAAGGTGCCAGTCAGTCAGCCAACCTAAGTATTGGGTTGGCCAAAAGTTTCCTTCGGTTTTTAAAGTAAAAATAAAAGACACATTTTTCATTTTCACCAAGAACTTTATTGAACAGTGTATTCACCGTTTTGTTCCACTACCTTCTGCCATTTTTCAGACAGCTTCGTAGTTCCATCTCCCCAAAACTTTTTATCTTTTTGAGCAAAGAACCGTTCCAGGTGCCTTTTACAGTCTTTCAGGGAATTGAAATTTTTTCCATTAAGAGAATTTTGTAAAGACCGAAATAAATGGAAATCCGAAGGTGCAATATCTGGTGAATACGGCGGGTGAATCAGAACTTCCCAGCCAAGCTGTAACAGTTTTTGCCTGGTCATCAAAGAAACATGCGGTCTTGCGTCATCCTGATCAAAGATTATGCATTTTCTGTTGAATAATTCTAGACGCTTTTCATCGAGTGCTGCTTTCATTTGGTCTAATTGGGAGCAATACTTGTTGGAATTAATCGTTCGGTTTTCTGGAAAAAGCTCGTAATAGAGGACTCCCTTCCAATCCTACCATATACACAACATCACCTTCTTTGGATGAAGACCGTTCTTTGGTGTGGTTGGTGGTGGTTCATTTCACTTGCCCCACGATCTCTTCCCTTCCACATTATTGTACAGTATCCGCTTTTCATCGCCCGTCGCAATTTGTTTTACAGACAGAACATTTTCGTTACACTTAAGTAGAGAACCGCATGTGGAAATACGGTCAAGAAGGTTTTTTTGCTTAACTTATGTGAAACGCAAACATCAAAGCGATTCACATAACCAAGCTGGTGCAAATGATTTCCTACGTTTGATTTGGATATCTTGAGTATGTTGGCTATCTCCCGCGTGGTATAATGTTGATTATTCTCAATTAATGTCTTGATTTTATTGCTGTCAACTTCAACTGGCCTACCTGACCGTGGAGCATCATCCAGCAAGCACGAAACTTCGCAAACCACTTTTGACATGTTCAATCAGTCACAGCACCTTCTCCATACACTGCACAAGTCTTTTTTGCGGTACGCGGGCCTCTCACTGTTGTGGCCTCTCCCGTTGCAGAGCACAGGCTCTGGACGCGCAGGCTCAGCGGCCATGGCTCACGGGCCCAGCCGCTCTGCGGCATGTGGGATCTTCCCGGACCGGGGCACGAACCCATGTCCCCTGCATCGGCAGGCGGACTCTCAACCACTGCGCCACCAGAGAAGCCCCAAAAATTCACCAATTTTGATAAGTTTTTTTTTTAAATGCATGCTGATATGACAGCTGTCACAATACAGTCTAACAAAATTGTTTCTAATGAAGTTAAAGACAACTAAGCGCTACTGGAACCATCTTACAGAGAAAAACCAAACGAACTTTTTGGCCAACCCAACACTTCCTGAAGTCTAGGAATCAGGTCTGTGCAGGGAATTGTAAGGAAGTCACTGCTCCTGGGGCCACAAAGCTCACACTTAAGAAGGAGCAGTGACTCAGTGCCAGCTTATGGGACGAGAGCTTCAAGGACTGGAGGGGAACAGAGGTAGGAGATGAGTGGATGTGGAGTCTGAGGAGGTGGCCTTGAACGACGGGTAGGAAAGATGTAACCTGGTAGTTCTGGTTGAATGTATAGAGTGAGGCCAGATCCCTGGCACCTACAGACTCACATGGAGAAATTTAGCAGGATGCAAAAGGCAATAGAGAGTCAATGTAGGTATTTGGCTTTTTTGCTTTGTTTTGGTTTTGAGAAAAGGAGAAGCCTACTTCAGAACTGTCTTTTAGAAAATTATTCCAACAGCCTAGGGGCTCCAGTTGGGAAGTCTTTGCAGGAATCCATGTAAAAAGGAATGAAGAAGTCTGGCTCTTTTCTGTTATTTTAAAATGATAGATATAATTTTCTTTGGAGGGATGGGGAAAGGATTTCTTAAGAGCTAGGTATTGTTAAGTACTTAAATGTATTATTGTTTTTAATCACCACAACCCTGTTAGGTAGGTATTGTTATCCCAATTTTCAAGTTGAAGAAATGAAGCCTCAGAGAGTGTGAGTGTCAGTAAGTAGTAAGCTAGGAATTTCGACACCCACAGGGTGCTGCCTCAATAAAGGCAGGCTTAGCAGATTCATTTCCATGGGCTGGACTTTTAGGAGGCAAGAGGAGTTTTATCTTTGAGCCGATTCCTGGCTACTTTGCTGGACCCCCTCGTTCCTGGGCCCTTTTCCAAACGGGGGCTAAATGCTGCTATGTGGGCAGTCCCCGTTCTTCATTTGTCTGAAAAACATGTACTGTTTTCATTCCAAAGGCAAAGAATCTAGGCAGGAGACATTCCAAGTTTGGGGATAAAACTAAGCTCCCAGCCCTCCCTGCTCCGCACGGCCTCCAGAGCTAAATGACCACTGCGGCACTTGGAGAAACAAATGCACACACTCCCCAAAGACAGGCTTGCACCTGTGCACACACATATCCTCCTCTGACAGTGTCCAGAGCCCATGTGCCTCCTTGTCCCTCCTCACTTTGGCAGGCCTACACTGTCAGCCACCAAAGAGCTTTTTTACAGAGTTCCTGATATTTTGGGTGAATAAATGTAATGCTACATGTGCATTCCAGTTAGGATTTCATTGGGTTTCAGGATAATTCTTTGAGGCAGGCAGGAATTTTGATTCCCATTTACAAAGGAAGAAACAGGCCTAGTCCAGGGAACAGACTTGTCCATAGTCATACAGCTGCTTAGAGCCAGGGCTTGCAGTCAGGCTGCCTGATTTTCTTGCTTGTAATGGTAACTGATTGCTGCCTTCAGGGTGCTCAGTCTTCTGTGGAGGAGATGTAGTGAGACAAGGCTTGATTGTATATTCATTTTCTCATTTCTGTACCCAGTGGTATTTATTGATCTTCATCTCTATTAGATCCTGTTAGGGTTATGAAAGTGGGTCAGTTCTGATTCTACTTTAAAAGGAGCTCCCTATTGTATGGAGAAGACAGGCATATCACAGGCTTTTCAGAAGAGGCTGCTTCCGGAGAGGATAATATTTCAGTGAAGAATCGAATCTCTAGTGGTGTAATTTCAAGCAGTGGGGTCATGGAAGAATACAATAAAGGAGGACATTCAGCAAGGGGAAGGGGAAGGGGATGGGGCTGGAAATGGCGCCTCTGATTTGTTTTTAGCTGTGCATGTAGCGCCACCTGCTGTATACCTTAAGGAGGCTCAACTCCCTTTCACTCCAGGAACAAAGTAGACAGAAGGCTGCAGTTTGTCAGCAGGAAGCGTGCAGCCTAGACATTTTCCCTCTTCCCTCCTTACTTGTCACCACATCTTTTGAGGCTTCAGTCACTGACACATCTGGACTTGGGATTATTTAGAGGCTGAGTTCTGTTTCTGCCTCTTCTGTTTCACCTTCTTAATGAACTCAGTGGTCAGTGCTCTTCTCTGTGGGCCCTACTTGTTCTGTAGCCTATCCTTCCTCTTCCGTACCTCAAGTCTAAAGCCATATATCACTTGTCTTCTTCCTCATCCTTTCCCCCTCTTATCCTGGTTCCCCGGTAACTTGGTGGTTCCTGCTAAGATCGGAAGACCTGACAGTGGCTAAGTCCTTTCCCTCTTCCAGAGGGACTAGCCAACTGTTACTCTTTCTTCTGGGTCTAGTCCCAGGCCTCACCTTCCCTGACTCCTTTCAGGCAGAGTTGATCACCCCATCCCTGGGGCCTACCCAACACCTTGTATATCTCTCTATCATAGAACTTATCACACTGTGTGCACCTATCTGTTTACTTGTTTATATTGGACTAGATTATGAGTACCTCAGCAGCAGAGACAGTTTTCTCACTCATTTCAATATATCTAGGGCTCAGCACAGGGCTTGGCATTTAGTAGATGCCTTAAAGTACTTGGTGAATGAACGGATGGATGAATGAATGAACATAGATATGTGGCGGAAAGAAGGGAGGAAGGAAGGAAGCTTGGTTGGATGGATGAAAGGTTTTGTCAGTAAACAGAGGGAATGTGTGGGTGGGTACAAGGGCATATTTTCATTATAACTGATGCCCTTTAGATCTTACCCACCATGGAAGATACTTAGGAAGGGAACTCAGGGCTGGGGACAGCAGGGGCTCTCCCAAATCCTGTCCAGCCCCTTTGGCATGAATTTCATTTTTTGGTGCTTCTGGGAACAGGTACTCAGGAGTCCAAGAGGTACAGCTCAATAGTTCCTCTCTCATCTTCCTTAAATCCCCCCCACTACCACCACCCCTGTCACATCTCACCATCAGGCTTTCTCTGGGTCTTTGGTCTAGCTTGCAGGGTGTTCTACATTTATTGCACCTTCCAGATGCCTTGGTATAAGGGTAGTAACTGTGGGATTTGAAGACATATAGATTGGAATTCTGGTCTCAGTTCTACATGCAGTTAATTCCTGTCTCTAAGCCTCCATGTCCGTATCTGTCCCAGGCTTATAATGATACAATATATCATTATCTGCAGGGAGAACAAATGTGAAATACCTTGTAAATTAGTAGTTGTTATGATCTGAGTATGTGAGACACTTTAGAAGGAAGGATTCAGGTACCCAGGAACCTAGCTTCACAGCCTTTATTACTGGCAGCAGAATGATGGCCCACATAAGAATTATGGTAGTGACCATGGTTTCTGTTGGCCCTGAGCTACCTCAGAGCCAGACAGGCAGCAGAGTAGGGAGAATATGTTCAGAGTGCTGGAGCCCTCATTTTCCTCTTGGATGCCATGCCTCGTGGCGTGTTGGCTGGCGCCCGCTTGCCTAGCCTTCTCCAGCTCCCCGCATCGCCCCCCAGGCTGCACAAAGCTCAGGAGGAGCACCGCACAGTGGAAGTGGAGAAGGTACACCTGGAGAAGAAGCTGCGTGATGAGATCAGCCTTGCCAAGCAGGAAGCCCAGCGGCTGAAGGAGCTGCGGGAGGGTACTGAGAATGAACGGAGCCGCCAAAAATATGCTGAGGAGGAGTTGGAGCAGGTAGGGGAAATCTGCGAATTCTTGGACACCCCGAGGGGGTGGGGTAAAAGGGCAGGGGCCAAAGGTCTGGCTAAGAGTAGTGGGAAAGTTGCAAAAAATGGTCACTGCAGTTGTCAAAGAACAGTGAATAACAGGTGGTAACAGTTATTTTGTTCCTTTTTAATTGAGGTATTTACATAAAGTATACAAATCATAAGTATACAGCTGGCACACTTTTACATATGCATGTACTTGTGTAACCACCATCCAGATCAAGATACAGACTCTCTTAAGCACTCAGAAGGCTCGCTTTTGCCTCCCCTTTCTCCCTGTCAGTATTCCACCCAAAAGGTAACTACAGTCTTAATCTCTAAACCAGATTAGTTTCACGTGCTTTTTGAACGTCATCTAAATAGCATTATACAGTATGTATTCTTTTATGTTTGGTTTCTTTCACTCAACATTGTGTCTGTGAGAGTCATCCATGTTTCATGTAGTGATAACTGATTTATTTCCATTGCTGAGTATTAATCCATTGTATGAATATACTGTAAATTATTTATCCATTCTCCTGTTGATAGACTTTTGGGTTGTTTGCAGATTTTTTTTTTTTTTTTTTTTTTGCAGTTTATCAATAACATTGTTTATGAACCTCCTTGGCGGGCATCACTTATTTCTGTTGGATATGCAGTAGGTCATTTATATATTTAACTTTATCAGAAATTGACAATTTTCGAAAATGGTTGTACCAACCTATACTGCCACCAGCAATAGTGTGAGAGTTCTAGTTGAGCTACAACCTTGGTATTTTTAGGCATTTTCATTTTATACGTTCTGATATGGATGTAATGGTATCTCATGGTGATTTTAATTTTTATTTTCCTATTGACCAATAATATTGAATACCTTTCCATAAGTTTATTGACCACTTTATTTGGGAATCTCTTCTAATTTACAAATTGGGTTGTATTTTTTCTTAATTGATTTGTAAGAGTTTTAAAATATATTCTGGATGTAAGTCTTCTTGTCTATATATATACATACATATTGCAAATATTTTCTCCCAGACTGTGGCTTGCTTTTTTGCTCTTTTAATATTGTCTTTTAATGAACAGACGTTGTTGACTTTAATGAAGACCAATTACTCAATCTTTTTTTTTTTTAAATGGTTGATGTTTTTTGTGGCCTGTTTAAGAAATCTTTTCCTAACACCAAGATATTTTCCTCTAGAAGCTTTATTGTTTTACTTTTCACATTTAGGGGTATGGCTTATTTCAAACTAATTTTTGTGTATAAGATGAGATAGGAGATCAAGGTTTTTTCCCAGGTAGATACGCTGTTCTGTGGTCTATATGTCTATCCTTATCCCACATTGTCTTACAACAAGTCTTGATATCTGGCAGTGTTAGGTTCTCCAGCTTTGTCCTCCTGCCAGATGGCCTTGGCTGTTCTAGGTTCTTTGCATTTCCATGTTGGCTTGTCATTCCGTTACAGTGTGCTCTGCTGGGATTGTTATTTGTTTTTACATTGAATCTATAGATTAATGTGGGGGAAAACTGACACTTTAACCAAATAATTATTCTAATTCATGAGGATTGGTTATCCTGTCACCTATTTAGGTCTCTAAAAATTTCTCTCAACAATGTTTTGTAGTTTTCAGTGTAGAAGTCTTGCACTTAAATTTTTTTTAACTTGTTCTTATTTTTCTAGCTGCTTGAGATGGAAGAATAGGTTATACATTTTAAACCTTTAATCTTTTCTAACACATGCATTTGGAGCTATAAATTCCCATTTCAGCACTGCTTTAGCTGCATTTACTAAGTTTTGATATTTCATATTTTCATTATCATTCACTTCAAAATATTTTCTAATTTCCATTGTGATTTCTTATTTGGCCTGTGGTTATTTAGAAGTGTGTTGCCTAATTTTCAAACACTTGGGTACTTTCCTATTTATCTTTCTCATTGATTTCCAATTTAATTTTTCTGTGGTCAAACAGTGTGTGCTATAGGGTTTTAGTCCTTTCCAATGTGCTGAGACTTGGTTGATGTAAACAGACTACACAAAACGATTGAAAGGCGAAGTGTCAGACTGGATAAAAAACAAAACCCAACTATATGCTGTTTACAAGAGGCAAGCTTTACAAATAAGGATACAAGATGGTTAAAAGTAAAAGGATGAGAACACTAGGATAAACACTAAGCAAAATAAAGCAGCTGTAGCTATATTAATATCAGACAAAGTAGACTTTAGAGAAAGAAGTATTACTAGAGACAAAAATGGACATTTCACTTACGATATGTGTGAATTAAACAGTAATATATAACAACCCTTAATTTGGTACACCTAATAATATAGTTAAAATACATATGTAAAGCAAAAGTTAAGAAAACTAAAAGGACAAATTCATAATCAAAGTTAGAGATTTGAGCATCTATCTCTCAGTAATAAGCAGCCAAAAATATCAGTAAGGATATAAAAAATTTAAACATGGTCAATCAATTTCACCTCATTGATGTATATAGAGCATTTTACCCAACAACTGCAGAATACACGTTCTCTGTAGTGTGTATTATGCTTAGTTCTGTTCTTTATTTCTCTCTGTGCTTTGGTTTGGTTATTTTATATCGATCTGTCTTTGAGTTCCCTAATCCTGTGTTCTGCCGAGAATTGTGCTATTTAGCCCATCCAGTGGAATCCTACTCTCGGATAATGTATTTTTCTAGAATGCCCTTTCATAGGGCATTTTCTAGAATGCTCTTTTATAGGTTCTCATTCCCTGTCCAGAGTCTCCATGTTTTCATGTTTCCTGTCCATCTTTTCCCATATTTTCTTTAACATTTCAATCATAGTTGTTTTAAAGTCCTTGACTGGTAACTCTTAACATCTGGATCATTTGTGGGACTGCTTATTTTTTCTCTTGATTATTGCTTATATTTTCCTGCCTCTTCTCATGTCTAGTAATTTATTTTTATTAAATGCTGGACAGTGTGCATAAAAAATAATAGAGGCTGCAGGTGATTTTTAATCTTCCATCAGATATAGGGTTCTGTTAGGTATGTTGGGTGAGGCTCTGATTGCCTCAAGCCAATGAGAGACTGACATATGTTGGAACTGGGTTGTAGTTTAATAAGACTTGGTCTAAGGCTCATTTGTCCCAGTTTCTCAGGTATGCCCCTTCCTGACTTGTTATTCAGATCTGGTGGATTTCTTTCTCCTCAGCCCTGAAAGGCTATGAGAGATTCATTTCTGCCCCTTGGAGGTTTTTTTTTTTGTGGTACGCGGGCCTCTCACTGTTGTGGCCTCTCCCGTTGCGGAGCACAGGCTCCAGACGCGCAGGCTCAGCGGCCATGGCTCACGGGCCCAGCCGCTCCACGGCATGTGGGATCTTCCCGGACCAGGGCACGAACCCCTGTCCCCTGCATCGGCAGGCGGACTCTCAACCACTGTGCCACCAGGGAAGCCCTCCTTGGAGGTTTTTAAGTTAGCGCTTTGTCCTCCTGCTCCTCATAGCTTCAAAGTTTTGCAGCTACATTAAACTGCTTTTAATGTAGAACTTGATCTTACACTTCCAGACTCGGTGTATCAGCCTCTAAGGTATCTGTTCCTCATTTTAAATCTATAAAGCCAGGAGTGGGCCATTTTATAGTTTCCTTTTCAAGGAGCAAAAACCAATTGATGCTTCATCTTGTCATTGGCTTTCAGAGGAATGAAGGTGTTCTGTCCTTAGCTAAGGCCCTCCCGGTCTATATTAGGTTCAGGGGAGGACCTCAGGCCTGCTATGGGATACTTCCCCAGTGGCTGAAGTTGGGCATGAGACTGCTCTCAATCTCTTTTCTCTGGGATTCTGACCAGCTAAAAGTCAGTGTTCAGATGGGGGAGTTGGGGATCATTTATACTGGTAGGCTGGGTGAGATAGAAGGAATTCAGTGAATATAATGGATTCTGTATATACTCTCAGATTCATGCTTAAGTGCTTTGTGACCATCTGCTTCATTTTATGCTCCTTGCTGAGAAGTCAGTGAGGAGGTTTCTGCTTACACATTGGTCCTTCCATATCTTGGCCTCTGTTGGCAGTGCCCATGTTAGGTATAAGCTTGCTTGTTGTTTTCTTGCCTTGTAGAGAGTGCCTATTACAGCCTACCCACCCATCTCAATGGGAGAATCACTGATAAAGTCTCTGGGCTGGAGGAGACTTTGGAGAGTATTCAGGCCAATCCCCTTCTGGATCAGCAATCATTTTGAAGGTCTTTCAGACATGAGCTCTTTACATACCTCTCATGACGGGGAGCTCACGCTCTCCTGAGATCACCCCTTCGCTTACAGTTTGGATTTGCATGGGAGAAAGCCTTACACTGATTGAGGTCTGCTTTAGGAAACACATGGTCACACAGCCAGTTGAGTGACAGACCAGGGACCAGATCATATTTCCAGACTCCCAACCAAATGCTTTTCCTGCCACATTGTGATGTCTTGGGTCCAGGAACAGACCCAACTGTCAGAAAGAAGAGGATTTATTGAGATAGCCTGTACCTTATGAGAGCAGGGAAGATTGCTGAGATTGGCTATATGATGAGGAGAGGCAACCAGTATGTGAGAATAGATTGCTCTACTCTGGCAGCAAAAATCAATCAATCAATCAATCAATCTCCATCTGAGTTCTGGTTGACACTACTGACTGTGTGACCTTGAGGAGGTTACTTTCCTTCTCCAAGCTTGGTTTCTTGTATGTAAAATGCAGAGAATAATCCTTGCCCCTTCTCCCTCTTGGGAGAGTTGTGAAGCTTAGGTGAGACAGAAGAAAAGAACTCTGAAGTATCATACCAGAGGCATTGGAGAGGGTCTTGGTAGTAGTAAGGACTCACATCCTCTTGGCTACACAGGTCCGGGAGGCCTTGAGGAAAGCAGAGAAGGAGCTGGAATCACATAGCTCATGGTATGCTCCAGAGGCCCTTCAGAAGTGGCTGCAGCTGACACACGAGGTGGAGGTACAGTACTACAACATCAAGAAGCAAAATGCCGAGAAGCAGCTGCTGGTGGCCAAGGAGGGGGTGAGACCTGCCTTCCTGCTGCCCTCTTCTCTCCCCCCACCCTCCTTTCACCTGCCTTTCTTCCTCCTCTCTGCCTCTCTATATCCCTCCTGTTGGACACAGAGACATCCTGGTGTTGGGTTTTGTTTCTTTTCCTGATAATACAGTTTCTAATAATGTCTTCAGGCTTCTGGAGGAGGGAATGAGGGTGTGGGGCTACTCCCACCTGCCTTTTGGGAAAGATGAAGCAAGTGGAGGCAGGTAGAGGGAAGTCTCTGCTGGCCCCAGACTGACATGGGGACAGAATCCTCCTGGGGCCAGGATCCCTTTGCTTGTCTCACTGCCTCTATTTTCTTTCTTCCCCTATGCTTTTCTCTCCTGTTGCCTTCTGTTTTCCTTTCCCTTCTTGTCTTCCTTCTTCTTGTGCAGCCTAAGCTGTGCTAGGAGGAAGGGGAACCAGTCACAGAATAGCATTTCTCATTTCTCCAGCCTCTATCCCTGCTCTTTTTAAGCTGAGGGCCTCATCTTTGCAGGCTGAGAAGATAAAAAAGAAGAGAAACACACTCTTTGGCACCTTCCACGTGGCCCACAGCTCTTCCCTGGATGATGTGGATCACAAAATCTTAACAGCTAAGTAAGTAGCCCCTGTTGCCCAGCTCTGGCGATGTCCATCCCATCCTCAGAGTCGGAGGTCGTCCAGGGCCTCCAGCCCTAACTCTGCTTCTTCACTGGTAGAGGTACAGCTCTGGTCTCGTGCCGTAGCCCTTGGCTATTTCCCACCTTGCTCTTAAGTTTATGATTTAATTGTGTTTCTTATTTACACATATCCCCCCAACTTGCTCCTCTGAGAAGCAGCCTCACTTCTGTTGGGGCTCACACCCATGCCTGCCATTTCCTTTCATCCCTCTTCAGGCAAGCTCTGAGCGAGGTGACGGCAGCACTGCGGGAACGCCTGCACCGCTGGCAACAGATTGAGATCCTCTGTGGCTTCCAGATTGTCAATAACCCTGGTGTCCACTCCCTGGTGGCTGCCCTCAACATAGATCCCAGCTGGATGGGTAGTACGCGCCCCAACCCTGCCCACTTCATCATGACTGACGATGTGGACGACATGGATGAGGAGATTGTGTCACCCTTGTCCATGCAGTGTAGGTGACCTCTTGGCTGGGGAGGAGGGAAGGAGCCTTTGATGTGCAGATTGAGAAGTTGGCCTCTGCTGTGCTTAAGCAACATATGGGGCAGAAACCAAGATGGTTTAACTCATGACCTTGGTTAGTAAAGCATAATCCGCATCAAGATACCCCTTTATAATTGTCCCTTTGGTGGTTTTCCCTTTGCTATATATTCTGTTTACCCTATGGGTCTGTTGTGTTAAGTGTGTCTCCCTTCACTCTTTGTGTTTTTTTTAATCTCTTTATTCTCCTTTCCCCCTGCTCCTATCTATCTTTATAAAAATAATCTCCTTTAGTGGTTCATAATATAAAAATGGCATTCATTTTGACTACTTATTGCTTTAATTGGTTTTAATTTTATAATCCTTACTTTTAACTGCTAAAGTAGTTGAATGGAATGATGTCTCTTTCTTTTTGTTTTTTCGTGTGAGGCCCCAGGAAGCAATAGTCCCTTACGGTAAAAGAGCCCTAAATCCTCCAAGCCAGAAAGACATTCTTGTCCAGGAGGGATCTCCTGCACAAGCATGTCTGTCTTTCCACCTGAACTCTCGGCCATCCCCACCCTCTGTCCTGGGTCTTCCCTCTTCCTTTTCTCCCCTGCGAGTGGTAAGAGCTGAGTAGGGCAGAATTGAAGGAGACAGCACTCTGTGGGAATTCTTAAGTGAAGGAAGGGACATACCCCTTACTGACCCTGTTGAATTTTTCTCTGGATCAGAGGCTATTTTAGATAAATAGGATAGACTTTTATGGAAAAGCTCTTGTGCTGGGCCCATATCCCATGAGTGCAGAGGGGATGGCAGAAAGCTGGGCTGGGTTAGGGGCTCACTTTCAGAAAGTCAGATTCTTTAATCAGGCTGGATTCCAGCTCCAGACAGGATTTATTTGTAAGTTTCTTCAGCGATAGTCTGCCTCTGGGCAAGCCTCTTCTTTCCCTGGGCTGTTAACTTGGCAGGGCTTTAGTCAGAGGCCCAGCAAGGTTAGGATCCCTAGCAGGTAGAGCTTGATCTTGATGTATTGATCTAAAGGCTCCCATGTTCTCCGGGTTGGGAGGGACCTTCATTAGCTCTGAGCCACCCACCCCTTGCCCCCTGGCCCTTCCCTTATCCCATTGAGGGGCAGGGCGAAGCCCTCTGTAAATCAGATTCTCTTCTCCTTTTGGCCTGGCTGTTGGACCCTAGATGCTGCCTGGCTGATGGGGCGTAGGTTCAGTGACCGCTCTCTCTGCTCAGCATCCGCCGGCTCGGATGATCAGTCCCTCTGGAAATACCCGGGTTTGAGGAGCCCCTTTGGGGCTTTTGTTTTTCCAACTTTTGGGGCTAAACCAACACTCCTATCCCACGGGCCCCTTCTCCTGCCTGCATCCCTCCCCTGCCTGCTCTGCTATTCCCTCACCACGGTCCCTACTAACTTCAGGGAAGGGTTCGGAGGTGAGAAGAATCAGCCTGCTCAGCTGAGTGCTTGAGAGAGAACAGCCATGGTGATGGGAGGCTTAGGCTTCTCCTTTCAGCCCAGCTAGACAGATGTCCTGGCGGCCCTTCATCTAGCTGGGCTGAGATGAAAGAGGGAAGGAAAGATTCTCTTCCTCTTTTCTCCTTCTGTGTTCCCCTTCTGTCTCTCTTTCCCCGTCCCTATTCCATGCCTCCTCTTCCCCTTAAGCCTCCCTTTCATGTCTCGAAAGCCACCAGCCATAGAAGCCCTGGCTCCCTAGCTCTCCATCACCATGGAACTGTGTTCTCTTCCTGGTGGCCCTTCCAAGCCTTCTGCCATCCATGTAACCGTGTCCTTTCTCCCATCTTTAGGGAGAAGGCAGGGAGGCCCATATATCAGGGTAGAGGAGAAAAAAACAAAGGTGTGAATTCTATTTTCAACTGGAGCTGGGAGTGAGCCCAAGAGGGATGTTCTAGCACATCTCTAAGTTATCTGGTACCCACATACCCCTTCTCTGGGCATGGTGGCCCTCGTCTTCCAAGAGCCTGATCTGCAGCATTGATCCAAGAGCTGGTTCTTTGTTGGGTACATGCTTATTAGAAGAAATTTGGATAGTAAAAAGAGTAAATGTGGGCATAAAAAGGTACCTGTAATCCCATCATATTGAGTACCTTCTCTTTCAGTCTTTTGTCTGTGAATTTTTAAATAATTTTTTTACGTGGTCAAGATAATGATAATCACTACCATTTATTGAGTGCCATGAACTGTGTCAGGTACTTTAAAAATATTATCTTGAAGCCTCAGGACAACCTGAAGGATTTTGTAAATTAGGAATTAAAATAGGGAAGTAAGTTACTCAAGGTCACAGCTAGAAACAGAAAGGCCTTGTTTCAAATTCCTGTCTTTTTTATTCTATAGCTCAAGGTATTCCTTTTACATGAAATTTGGTAGCCTTTTGTTTTTCCTGAGCATTTTAATAGACATTTTTCTATGTTTTAAAAATCTTCTCACGAGCAGCTTTTTTTTTTTTTTTTTTTTTGGCTGCGCAGTGCGGCTTGCAGAATCTTAGTTCCCCAACCAGGGATCGAACCCAGGGCCTGGCAGTGAAAGCGCTGAGTCCTAACCACTGGACCGCCAGGGAATTCCCATAAGCATCATGTTTAATAGCTGTGTAACCTTCCAGCAGTTGGATGTGTTATCATCTTCCTGTCGTTCCACCTTTATTTTTACTTTCATACAATTATTAATAATGATGTGATGAGCATGTCTGTGTATAAATCCTTGTCTGAGTTGTGAATTATTTCCTGAGTTTGGCTTTCTAAAAAGGCTGGTTCTTAGTGCCCTCCCGGACCTTGTCCCAAACCCCTATCCTACCCCGTCCTGCCTGTGCCCTCCCACTAACTGCCTTACCGTCTCCCTTCATAGTAATGTTGGCCCTAGGTCTGCTTCCATTGGAATTGCCATTAAAACTGACCTGGGTACCTCATCTTCAACTTCCCCTTCCTTTTAGGACCCCTGGTGGGAGGTTTCGGGGAGGAGGTGCCCCATTCTCCAGATTGGCCACTGAAGGCCCAGAGTGGTCTCCAGTAAGCATTTCTCCATGGGCAAACCTGCTTGCCACCAGCCCAAAGTAGGCTGGCCCTTCCTCACACTTTCTTCACTCTCCTTGCAGCCCCCAGCCTGCAGAGCAGCAGCGTCCGGCAGCGCCTGACGGAACCACAGCATGGCCTGGGATCTCAGAGGTTGGTAGAGGGCGAGGCTGGCCGCTTCTTGACAAGCCGGGTCTCTCTGCGGCGAATGCGCAGCCTTTCATCTGGACAGTCTTTCACTTCTGAAGGCCTCGGGACCAGCGCTCCATCTGCCTCTGCTTCTTCTTCCTGCTCCTCTACCACCACCACCACTGCCACCACCTCCAGCACCATCACCACCACCACCACCTCCATCACCACCGTCCACATCCACCCTGTTTATTACCACCACAGCACTTCCTATTTCCTCCAGATGGAGCCCTACCCTGACCCACCCCCTTCTGACAGCACCGCTGTGATGCCTTGGCATTCAGAGACCTTGGGGTACCAGCTGTCTCTCTTCTCTTTCCTTTCTCCCTTCCTTGCCCCTCTGCTGCCTTTACCTCGGCCTTTGCCTGCTGGCTGCTGCTTGGTCAGCTGCGGGGTGTGTGTGTGCGGTGGGGCACTTCTCCTTGTCCTATCCTTTCCCAGCCTGCGAATCCTCCTTAAGGTCAGCCTAACTCCCTAAGGCTTTCTTCCCTTCTCTGTTTGGGGTTTGCTGACTCTAAACATGAGTAACAACCCCGCTGCCTCACGGTCCTATAGCACCTTGGCCTAAACTTTCACATCTGTTATCTCAATGGAGTCCTCACTTCCTTCACACCCTCAACGAACATTTATTGATACCTACTCTGCCAGGCTCTGCTGGGCATGGGGATTCGTAGATGATAAGATACAATCCCAGCCATCAAGAATTGCAGTCTGGTCTGGGAGAGGTACATAAATGATTCTGGAACAGTTTGATAAGTGCTAAGGGGGTGTTGAAGAAGGAATGGCTAACAGTGTGAACCCGGGTGGAATGCTTCACAAGAGAGATGACATTTGTGCTGGCACCCTGTGTGCAGGCAAAGGAGAAAGTGTATTCTAGGCAGAGGAAACACATGCACAGGCATAGAGTTTCAAGAGAACCTGATCTACGTGTGGTTAGAACATTTGCTATGTGTTGGTGGGAAGGGGTAGCAGATGAGGCTAGAATGATGAGGGGTTCTGAAAGGACACGGGCTTTGGCCATTACCCTTTAGGAGACGGAGAACTGCAAAGGGGTTTTTAGAAGAAAGTGAATTGGTCATATTTGCACTTTAGAAATAACATTTTAGTGGCCTGTATAAAGGAAACAATGGGGAGACTACAGGAATTTGGAAGTCATTGCAGTAGGCCATCAGGGGAGGTAACAAGGTCTTGGTATAGAAACAAGAGGATTAATTTGGTAACTGGCTTTGAGGGGTGGAGGAGAGGAAGGAGTGTAGGATGATGCCCAGGTTTCTAGCTTGGGTGACCGAATGGATGTAGTACCCTTCATGGAATTACTCTTCAGAAGGGGGGGAAACAGATTTAGGGGTTTTGGACAAGCGAGGTTTATAGGTCGGGCCGGCATTAAAAACACTCACGTCTGAGAAGGAAGTTAAGGTTCTGAAAGGTTAAGTAATTTTCCCCAGGTCCCAAAGCTAATTAGGAGCAGAACACAGACTAGGACTTGGCTTTCCATTCCAGGACACTCTGTCGGATATTTTTGTCCTTTCACAAGGTCTCAGTAAGTGAACTGTATCAGAACTGGTGAAAGGCTTTCTCCCACAGCCTGGTGTGGCAGCTGCAGGGACTTTCCCTGCTATAGCTCAAGGTGATAGGCTAGGGTCAGATATAGTAGCCTTGACCTCACCTGAACAAGCTTAGAGGACCCTCAGGAAGTCCCTCTCCTCTGGAAGGACCTCTCATCTCTGAAGCTGTGGCCACGGCTCAATCCTGGTCTCTGGGTTGCAGCCGCCTTACCCTGTTGCTTCCTTTTGGTCCTGCCTCACCCTGGATGCCAATCTCTCTAGCTCTGCCCCTCGAACCTCTGGATAATTATCCTTGAAGGCTGTTCCTTTCTCTTTCACAAAAGGACAGCCTTTACTAGAAGCAGAGCTACTCATCTTCATCCTCACCCTCATCTTCATCCAAAAGCCTAGGCAGGGAGACTGCCCTTCCCAGTACAGATGGAGAGGACTGAAGTGGGTTGGGGGCACTAGAGGATGCTGTGAATCTCACGCTCCAAGGCCCAGGCTGAGGGCAGTGGGGAGGGAGGGTGGGGAAGTACGTGCCTCTGCCTGGCCTGTTCACTACTGAATTTTCTTTTGCACCATGCATCAGAGGATCGTCTCTAAAGGCAAACAGGCTCTCTAGTAAGGTTAGTAGCTTGGGGTGGGAGCCCAAGGCAGCCCAACCTTTGGGGAGGGACACCCCTGACCTGAATTGTCTCAAAGACTCAGGGAGGGAAGGTGAGCTTGCCTCAATGGGCCTTTCCCCTCCTATATCCACCCAGGCTTCCTCCCAGGTTCTTTTCTTGCTTTGGAAGCCTCAGCTTTCGTTGATGATGGAGGCACAGAGGGATGGGAATCATGACCAAATGGGGCAGTGGGCCAGGGGGAGTGAGTCTGGGTAGACCCCAACCTCTTGACCTCTCGTCCTTCCTTGGTATTAGAAAGGTGGGCTCCTAGGATCCTCACCTCCTCAGCCTAGAGGGCCCCTCTTCCCGGTGTGGCTGCCCCCTAGAATTTCCTTGGCACCATGCTCAGTGGTTCACACCTGTGTGGAAAAGGCAGGATACGGAGAGGGTCATCTTGGGACTTAGAGAAACAAGGACACATTTAGATAGAAGCAAGGACACCATCTGAAATATGAAAGCAAATATGAGACCGTTCATAAACACTAGAGTACGTGGCTGAAACAGTATTTGGAATGGGAGTTGGAGCTGGGATTGTTCTCTGCTATCCCCTGTCTTCAGCAAGGTACTGGCCCACAGCGTGGCTGCTTAAGTTAATTGTTTCCTGCTGAGAATTAAACCTATAATAACTATTAGTCAACCTCCTGCTTTTGCCTGTTTTTGGAGCCTGGTGCCCTCCCTAATTTTTCCACCCACAGCCTCCTTCTTTCCGGGTCCTGCTGTGCTCTCCTCTCCCACTCATGACCCTTTCCCTTTGGTTTCCTGACTTGGATGTTTAAACATTTCCCTTAGCCCTCTCCTCTGCCTCTGCCATGGGTTCTCAGGCCTCTGGGAAAGGAGAAGGAGGGTTACGGGATTGGAAGGGGACTCCCATATCTACCCTCTTGTCTATAGAGGCAGGAGGTGTGGCGTCCAGAATTAGTTCGTGGTCTTCTTAGGAACAGCCAGCCCCTTAAAGGGTCTCGACTATCCTGGACTGCCTCTGTGTGTGCACGTCCAGTGTGCAGTGCCGTGTCCCCGTAGCTCAGCCTTGCAAAGAAACCTCTTGTGACTGGCCCACGGAAGGGTCTTCCTGCTTGACTGGCCTCATCATCTTCATTCCCACAATACTTTCTACATTTTCAAGTGCTTTGCCAACATATTTGGGCCTCCAAACAGTCTTGCAAGATAATTAAATTGGTGTTATCTTCATTTGGCCAAAATTGAGGACCAGCAAGGTTAGATGACTTGTCCAAGGTCATACAGCAAGCCTCAGGCAGAGCTGGAAATTGAATTAGACCTTAGGACTTCCAGCATGCAGCTCTTCTGAACCACTGCTCCTTAAAGGCCAATGTCCTGTCTTTCTATGCCTCCCTATGTTCTCCCCGTCTGTAGAGCTCTGAAAAAGACCCCAGCCTTCCTGCTGTCAGCCAGCTTTGGTTTGAATGCTGAAACACTTCTCTGTGACCTCCTTTGAATCCTGACAGAGGGTTGGAAGAGGCAGCATCTTGGCCTTTTGGGGTGGGTGAGGGATTGTTTGCAAGGCTGTTCTTACCCTTCTCTCCCCAGGCTGGGTCAGGCTCACTTATTGCATGTGCCCTGTTCCTTGGGGCCTGGCCCAGACTGGATGTGTCCCAGGGGTGACAGGAGTAAATGGGGGAGGGAGGCATGGAAAATGGTGACTCAGAGAAATATACGGGTTCTGGGTTAGCTTAGGGTGCAGTTGTAAGAAATCTAGCCAGCTATGGAAGCAGAGATTTTATTGAGGAGGATGCCTGTGGCATTGAAGCCAATGGTTGCACCGGTTTAGGGCCTGGCCATTCATCAGGGGTGGGGTGCAGGCCTTAGAAAGCCCTTTGCCAGAAAGATAATGGTATAATGACATTTGTTTTTGATTCTTGTCTGTCTCTTCTCTCTCCATCACTTTTGCCTCTTTCTTTTCTTCTCTCCCCTTGGTCCTTCTTATTTCTACCTGCTTCTCCTTTTGCTTTTCTTCCTCCCCAATTTTACTCTTTTCTCCTTATCTCTTCTCCAATCTATCCTTATTCCCTATTCCTTCCTTCTCTCTTATGCCGTGCTTATGGCCTGCTCAACTTCCCTCTGTTTCTCATTCTTCCCTCTTTCCCACCTGCTATTCACCCTATTTTATCTCTCCTGCCCCTCTCTCCATCCCCATTTTCCTACCCTGCCCTTGTCTTCTCTCTTGGCCCCTGTCTCCTCTTCAAATTCCCCCCTGCCCCCCCATCCTCTATGCGTCCCTTTCTTCCTCTCTGACCTGTCTTACAGGGATTTGACCCATTCCGATTCGGAGTCCTCCCTCCACATGAGTGACCGCCAGCGTCTGGTCCTCAAGCCTCCTCAGATGGTCCGTGCTGCAGATGAGGCTCTCAGTGCCATGACTTCCAACGGCAGCCACCGGCTGATTGAGGGGGTCCATCCCGCCTCTCTGGTGGAGAAACTGCCTGACAGCCCTGCCCTGGCCAAGAAGGCACTGCTGGCACTGAACCACGGGCTGGACAAGGCCCACAGCCTGATGGAGCTGAGCTCCCCAGCCCCACCTAGTGGTTCTCCACATTTGGATTCTTCCCGTTCTCACAGCCCCAGTTCCCCAGACCCAGACACGCCGTCTCCAGCTGGGGACAGCAGAGCCCTGCAGTCTAGCCGAAATACACGTATTCCCCACCTGGCTGGCAAGAAGGCCGTGGCTGAGGAGGATAATGGCTCCATTGGTGAGGAGACAGACTCCAGCCCAGGCCGGAAGAAGTTTCCCCTCAAAATCTTTAAGAAGCCTCTTAAGAAGTAGGCAGGATGAGGGTGGCAGTTGTGGGACAGCTTGTCCTCACCTGGTCTTCTGCCTCCCCTTCCCTCCCTTCCAACATACCTGGCCCCCAGCATGGGGCATGGGAGGGGCTGGCCCTGGGGCCTGGGCACTGTACATACTTGCCCCCCGTATCCTTGGGTCCTTCAACATTATTTATTAACTGACCACCATGGCCTGCCTGCCCTGCCTCCCTCCCAACCATGGGCTGCTGCTGTCACTCCCTCTCCACTTCAGTGCATGTCTTAGTTGCTGCCCCCTCAGCTCTCAGTCCACCTCTGGGGTCCAGCTTCTGTCTCTGCTGTCCCAGTTTTGAGGTTTGGTTTCTTGTTTCTCTCTGTCTCCTGCTTTTGGACTCCCCCCCCCCCCGCCACTCCCCAACTTCCCCTAGAGGCTAGGGGGGAAGAGAGGGGCAGTAACTTCTGACACCTGTGCCTCAGATCTCTTCCACCTCACCGACCATGGTTCTGTTTGCCCCAGACTGGGGCCTAGGACCTAATATTTGCAGTTTGCTCTCTGGGAGTGTGGTGGGCCAGAGGGAACCTCGGCCTGGAGCTCACTGAGGCCTCCAGGGGTCCATGGGGGAGCGAAACCAACTCCCAGAGGACAAGCCACTAGAGTTCTGAAGAGAGGCTAGGCTAGGGGATAGATCGGAAGAGACTTCTCCTAGTTGGAGGATGAGTGGAAGCCAGAGGTGTGGGCTACAAAGCAGTCACCTTTTCTCTCTTCTCTCACTCACACCTGCCTCTCTCTTATTCCCGCTCCCCCACCCTGCAGGAGGGTTTGTCTATAAGAGGCGCTGCCCAAATGCTCCCCAAGCCTCATTACTCCTGAGGCTCAGGACAGTGGGCTCCCATGGCCGTGGGAGCCTCAGCTATGATACAGGGCTCTAATGGGGCCTTGGAGCTGCTGGGCAGGATGTTGTCACATTTGAACCAAAAGACAGTTTAAAGTTGAAAAATGAAATCTCCTGAATTTCCCAAGTGCCTGCACTGCATACTTGCCCTGTGAGACCCCATTTTCATGTTACTGCATATCCTGGGCCAGAGGCTCAAGAAGGACACAGCCGGTTTAGGGAAGGGGGTGGCTAAGGAAGATGGTGTAGGTCAAGGTGGCTGTGTGACCACTCCCCCGCCCTTCCCACCCTCTAGACAACTCTCTCCCTTCCCTGTTTTTGCAATGGCTGTAAAGGTATTTTCCCTCTGCCCCACTCCCTGCCGTGTCTTTACTCTGGGATCCTATTTTGGGCCTGGGGTGGGGGCACCTGGGGCTGGTCTTGGGAGGGTGCTAGGCTGCAGACTGCCTTGTACCCCCTGGACACCCTCACATGGGTTTTTCTGTGTTATTTCATAAGACTCTTTGAAGTCCAATAAAGCATGTAGGAGATTTTAACCTCTGCTGGCTTTGACTGACTCTCCTTGTGTTCTCTGTGCTCTTTGTGGCACAGCAGACAGGATGAAGAGACATTTCTCTGCTGCCAAAGGAAAGTGAAACTCTCATACACATTCCCAAAAGCTCTCTGGGTAGGGTTACCAGATGAAATACAGGATACAGTAGTTGAATATTAGACAAACAAATAAATTTTTAGTATAATTATGTCCCATGAAATATTGGGGATACATTTTTATTAGCTAAATCTGGCAACCCTATCTCTAGGCCATCTGACCCTATCTATCATATGGCTTCACTTATCACCTGTGACTGTTAGAATTACAGGCATAACTCATTTTATTGCACTTCGCGAGTATTGCATTTTTTACAGATTGAAGATTTGTGGCAAGCAAGTCTTATCAGCACCATTTTTCTAACAGCATTTGCTTGCTTCACGTCTCTGTGTCACATTTGGTAATTCTTGCAATATTTCCAACCCTCCACCAGCCAAAAGATGACCACTTGCTGAAGGCTCAGATGGTGGTTAACATTTTTTAGCAACAAAGTATTTTTTATTAAGGTATGTACATTTTTTTAATAGACATAATGCTATTGCACCCTTAATAGACTACAGTATAGTGTAAATATAACTTTTATATGCACCGGGAAACCAAAAAGTTTGTGTGACTTGCTTTATTGTGATATTTGCTATATTGCAGTTGTCTGGAACCAATATCTTTGAGGTACCACTGTACTTCACAGGAACCTTGGAACCACCTTCAGGGCAGTAAGGAACCAGTGAAAGGTTTTAGGGAGGGGATGCCACGTGAGATATCATAAAAATCAGTCTGCCTAGCCCAAATCGGAAGCTTCTACACCAGCCTTGTGAGTCATGTCTCACCTATTCTGACTCTCCACATTCGGTAACCAAGTCCTGTCCATTCTACCTCCACGAGCCACATCCACTGGATAATTCTAAAAGCAAATGGATCATAGCCCTGCCCTGCTCAAAACTCTGCCAGGGCTCGTTCCCATTTCCGTCAAGGTAAACTCCAAAGGCCCTTGGCCTAGCAAGGCTCTCTTCCAACCTGACTTGAGTGCGAGATTTCAGGCCGCCCGAAGGGCCCTGGGGCCCTCCGGCTGCGGATCTCAGGCTAGAGCTCAGCTCGGACGGCAGTCTTGGGTTATCATCACGTAACAGTCTTCAAGACAAGAAAAAGCGGACGGTTCGGGTTTTGCTATTTCAAAAATACTCGAACCGCCCTGACTTCCGCGGGGCCTGCCGGCAAGAGAGGCGGAGCCACGCCTGGCCTGCCTCTGCGCGCTACGTCCGGCCGCGGAGCCCCAGATAGGGCTTTGCCCACACCCAACATGGCGGCCGAAGAGCGGCGTTCCCGCCGGGCGCACCCACACCTAACACGACCGTGGGAGAGGCGCCGTCTCCTGGGCCCTGCCCACACTCAACATGGCGGCTGTGGGAACGACTCTCTTACGCTAGGCCTGCCCGCCGGCCGCGGCGCTGGCGGCATCGCATAACTTCCTGCGAGCTCTGTCGCGCCCCTTTTGCGTTGCGGCTGGCGGGAGCGGGAAGAGGATTCGGATTGCCTTGCCCTGTTCTGTGGAGGGAAAGTGCGCTCTGGCCCTAACGCCAGGCCCTGCACCCGAGCAACCCCTCGAGGCTGACCTTCCGCACTCTGCCACCTTCTCGATCCTGCCGGCGCGTCAGAGCTGCAGCCGCGTCTCGCATCCCTCGGCGCCTCAGCCACTAGCTGCGATGCATGTTATCAAGCGAGGTGAGACGCCGGGGAGGGGGCGGTGGGGGAGGTACGCGGGCTGCCGCCGCCCTAGCAGTTAGCCGCGCCCGCCCGCCTCCGCCGCTTCCCGCGCTGCCGGCGGCAGCTTCCCGCCCTGTCACCTTCTCGGCCTCCTGCCCTTTCGTCAGTCTGTCCCCAACCCCCCTCTGACCTTTAGTCTGCGCCCCGTGGCTCTGCCATCCGGCCGCATGTCGAAAGGGTAACACCTTCCCTTTAGCGAATAGTAGCTGTGCGCGCACAGCTCTTTGCAGGCGGTACTTGATTCCTCACCGGGAGCCCCTGAGGTAGGGGTTATTGGGTCCGCCTCGCGGGTGAAGATACTGAAGCGCAGAGAGAGGTGCGGAGACTGCACGGTCACCCGGTTCGATGCTGGTGAGGCCAGGCTTCGAACCCATAGCGAACAACAGAGTTTTATTTGAAAGGCTTGGTCACCTGTCCTAGGCACGGGGGGATCTAGTGAAGCAGGGGCTCTGCACCCTACACGGGCACCTAGCAGCTTCCTGAGCTCTTTTGTGGGGTGAAAAACGTCAGGCTCAGATACAGACATCTCCACGGAGTTTGCCCTTCGTGAGGGATGTGTTGCCGTTTGCCCCAGGAGTGGTCCCAGAGGAGTTTGGGATCGGGACTGGCTGGCCTTACCCTTGATGGGAAGAGATATGGAATTAGAGTAGGGTGGCCAAGACATCTTCTGGCGGCGTGGGGGACCGGGAAGGGCCAGGGACTTGTGTTCTTCCTCAACACTTATTTCCCGTTAGGCTTGCTGAGTACCTTCCTTTGTGTCAGTCCTTTGCTTGATTCTGTGAAATTAATTATAAGAGGAGACAGACTTGCCTCCGGAAAAGATTTAATCAGGTTGGAAAAACAAGAGCAAAACATACTCTTAACAGAGAACCATATGGGACAGGTACGAACACGTTTTGAGTCGACTCTACTTGCCTCTGTTGAAGCAAAGAAGTTATTTCAAAATTGTAGGCACTTAGTGAACACTGATTGACTGATTGTTTTGTCCACTAGGCTGTGAGTGTTTCAAAGATGAGGACTTTATGCCCACACTTAGCACAGGACCTGCCATGAATATAGATGCTCATTTATGAGTGGATGAGAATAATTATTTTAAAATATAGGATATCATGAGTGTTGTGAGTAGGCAGGTAGTTGATTTGGTTGTAACTAGGTGGCGTACAGCTGAGAGATGGACAGTGGTGGACCTTCCTGGCATCAGTATCTTTAGAACATCATTTTCTGAATTTCCCAAGTCTCCCGTTTTAGCTGATGAGACCAAAGATCAAAATACATAGTGCACTTTTATTGGTCCATACCTGTGAATGAGAGAGGAGCATTCAGTTTTTTAGACCTTTAGAAAAAGGTATGTAAGTATGAGGAGCCCTTATGATAAATCTGTAACAGATGAATTGACAACTTGTGGACTTAGATCTCTGGAGTGGGTAACACCTCTGTGTTGCATTTTTAACCTTTTGGGTCCACTTTCGAATACTGTGGTTTAAAAAGTACTGTCTACAACAAACAAAAGGCAGGTCTTATTTTGTTTCTCATTACTTCAGAGAACCTAATATGATCCAGATGGTTTGCTGCTAGACTCTGCCAGCCTTGTTTTTTCTTTTCTTTTCTTTTCTTTTTTATTAGTTATCTATTTTATACATATTAGTGTATATATGTCAATCCCAGTCTCCCAATTCACACACACACCCCGCCCCCCAGCGCTTTCCTCCCTTGTTGTCCATAGGTTTATTCCCTACCTCTGTGTCTCTATTTCTGCCTTGCAAACTGGTTCATCTGTAAAGGCTTGTTAATATACAACATTGTACTTAGATTTGTTTCTTTATTTTATTTTTGATCTTTGATTTGCTTAGGGTATCCACCCCCCCCCATTTCTGGCATGATAGTATAGTAGCAGACTAACTCATGTAGGTTTTGTTAATCTTAATGTGATTATTCAGGAGGGCAACTAGCAGCCTACCTAAAGTATTACTGAATGTGCTAATATTCTTGCTTAGCACCATGAGGGAAATAATAGAGGGAGAAGGCATCTCCATCTTCCATGATCTTAGGGCTGTTAGGGATGCAGGAATAATCCATATGAAAATTGTTAGATAACAGAAGGGAATAGTAGATGAGTTTTTCTCATCTGCTGTCTTGGGCTATTTTTCTTGGTGGGACAGTATCGTATTGCTCAAGGAGATTAAGGTTAAAAAAAAACCCATCTATTGGTGATGGGTTACTAGTGGTATCTAACTGTTTATTTATTCTTTATCAAACATTTGAGAACGTCCTTGGGCCAGCCAGGACTTTTTGTTAGGAAGAGCAAAGAGCAATAGGATCTAAGTCCAAAACCATAAAAGGACTAACTAAATGAGATCCATATGTATATGCTTCCGTATCTCCAAAATAAAAACTAAGAGGTTGCCTCTGGAAGATTGTTTTGAGTTACAAATAGAAAGAAGTACTTCTTTACATGGTGTGAAGTAAATTCAAAATCATTAATTACTCTAGGAGAGTATGTAAGCCAAATTTATCATGAAGATGTTAGAATGGAGACAGGTTTATAAATCATTTAGCATTCAATAAATATTTGAGTACCTACTATGTGGTAGGCCTTGGTCTTTGGTCTGGGCACTGGGGAATACATTGGTACATAAACCGTGACAAAATCTTTTTCTTTTTGGAAATTGTATTCTAGTGGATGTGGAGAGCCACACAATAAACAAATACGTAAGTAAAACATAGAGTATGTCAGATGACCATAAGTGCTATAGAGAAAAATAAAGCATAGAAGGAGCATAAAGAGGAGCAAGGCTGTGTTTGGGGCATTGCAGTTTAAAATAGAGTGATCTGGGAAAGCCTTATTGAGAAGGTGACATTGAGCAAAGACCTAAAAGAGGTATAGATAGCAAGGAGCCAGGGTTGCGGGGTATGGTGAGTGAGGAAGGTGGGAGAGTAGGAGATGAAGCTGGGAAAGGGGGCACACAAGGCAGGTTGTGTAGGATTCTGTGGACTGTTGTAATGATTTTGACTTGATTCTGAAGGAGATGATAAACCTCTATTGGGCGGCGGTGGGTAGTGATATGATTTTGACTTAAGTTTTAAAGAATAATTCTGCCTGTCATTTGGACAAGGTGGGGTAGGGAAATTTATTGCAAGAATCCATCTGATGTATAATGTAAGGGAAGAATCAGTATAGAATCCCTGCTTTTTGAAGATGAAAAAATAATCTCTCGATGAACTATTGGGGGTCTGAATCTTTTATCTATGAAATTGCATTTCATGTTGGCCAATTTAAAAAGTTTACATGCTGATTACATTTGATTCTTTGACATTGCTATCTTAATAAGTGCTAACATGAATTTATGGTTTGATTCTTTAGATGGCCGCCAAGAGCGAGTTATGTTTGACAAAATTACATCTCGAATCCAGAAGCTTTGTTATGGACTCAATATGGACTTTGTTGATCCTGTAAGTAAATGGGCTTTATATCTTGGGTTCCTTGCTTCATGCGCTTCTTTTTACTTGTCTCTTATCTCTGGCCCTTCACTCACTTGCTCTATATTTTGGTTTGGCCTTGGATATAAAATGTGAATTTATTGCTTAAAACTTTCTTTTTTCCTGGGAATTCCCTAGCGGTCCAGTGGTTAGGACATGGTGCTTTCACTGCCATGGCCTGGGTTTGATCCCTGGTCAGGGAACTAAGATCCCTCAAGCCGTGTGGCGTGGCAAAAAAAATAAAACAGACAAAACAAAACAAAACAAAACTTTTTTTCTAAATCTTGTTCCGTGCTGTGAGTTCTGACTTTTCAGAGAACTATAAAAGTGAGCAAAGAGGAAAACTTGACATTAACATTTCATATTAGAGAGTTCTTTGAGCAAATTATTTTATTCATAAGTGGAAAAACTTGTTTTGGAATTGTGGTCATTTGGGTAGAAACTGGTTGGAAATTTGCTTTTCTGTTATCTATGTAGAAAGAATACATGAAAGTAATATAAAGTAATATAAAAGTAATATAAAATAGATTTCATGGCCAGCTTTTAAATTAAGGAGAGCCAGCTATTCATAAGCAAGTTGCTGTGCTTTTCTCTTTCTATAACTCCTCTACTCTAGACCCTCAGCATCCCTTATCTAGACTGCTATCTGTAGTGGTCTCTGAAGTGTTCTCCTGGTCTTCCTCTCATCTTGCCGTCTTCAAATACATCTTCCACATGGCTTTCAAAATGATCTTACTAAACGGAGTCTCTAAGAACCTTCTTTTTTTTAAACCCATACTGCCCCCTCCTTATTTAGGTATTTTATCTGTCCTACTCTAGCACTTGTGCTGGCCTCATAGCATTAACCACCTAGTATAGAAATTAATTATATGTCTCTGTCCTCCCCGAGAGTTGCTGGGGAGGCCTGTATCTTGTTCTTGTGATATCCACAATGCTTAACACATATATAATTAGATGCTCAATAAATATTGAATTGACCAAAATGGTCAAAAGAAAATAATTTTATACAGCTTTAAAATATGCTTATTATAAATTCCCTTTTACATTTAGAAATCTAGACAATAATTAGAATAGTAGAATATTAGAGTTGGAACGAACCTGAGAGATCATCGCATTTCATCTTCCTTGTTTTATAGATAAGGAAGGTCCAAAGTGAAGGGGAGTGACTTGTACAAATGAGTGGGAGTGTAGGAAGAAGAACTTAGGTATCTTGACTCGTAGGTGTTCTGTTGCCTCATGCACACATTTCAGAGTGCAGGTGTGCTAGAGCTGACTCGAGCTTTCTAGGGTAGATTTAGTTGAAAAAGTCTACGTGTTTTTAGATCTGGCATGGTTATTAGCACACAGACGTTATTTTATTCTGAGTTCTGATTACTTGCCACGTAGCACCAGAAATCATTTAGAAGACTTCACTACTCTTTTACTGAACATGAGTTAATTGTTGGATCTGAGAAGATAGGAGCAACCTGAGCTTAGGTCTGAAATTTAATTGGAATAGATTTTAAACTAGTAAGTACACACTTTTTTTTGAGGGGGCATGCTTTTGTCAACTGGGAAATGGCATTCATTTTCTGTTGGATTAATCTGGGTTTTTTTTGTTTTTTTTTTTTTTCGGCTGCATGGCTTGTGGGATCTTAGTTCCCCGACCAGAGATTGAACCCGTGCCCCCTGCAGTGGAAGCTTGGAGACACAGCCACTGGACCACTGGGAAATTCCCTAATCTTTTTTTTTTTTTTAAAGATTCAGTAAACACATACATATATACAACATGGAATTTGTCTTTTTTTTTTTTTTTTTTTTGGTACGTGGGCCTCTCACTGCTGTGGCCTCTCCCGTTGCGGACCACAGGCTCCGGACGCACAGACTCAGTGGCCATGGTTCACGGGCCCCACTGCTCCGCGGCATGTGGGGTCCTCCTGGACCGGGGCACGAACCCATGTCCCCTGCATTGGCAGGCGGACTCTCAACCACTGCGCCACCAGGGAAGCCCCGAATTTGTCTTTCTTGACTTGTGCATTGTGTGTTTTATTTATCTATGTATTTATTTATTCTTTAACATCTTTATTGGAGTATAATTGCTTTACAATGGTGTGTTTCTGCTTTATAACAAAGTGAATCAGCTATACATATACATATGTTCCCATATCTCTTCCCTCTTGCGTCTCTCTCCCTCCCACCCTCCCTATCCCACCCCTCTAGGTGGTCACAAAGCACCGAGCTGATCTCCCTGTGCTATGCGGCTGCTTCCCACTAGCTATCTATTTTGCATTTGGTAGTGTATATGTGTCCATGCCACGCTCTCACTTTGTCCCAGCTTACCCTTCCCCCTCCCTGTGTCCTCAAGTCCATTCTCTAGTAGGTCTGCGTCTTTATTCCTGTCCTGACCCTAGGTTCTTCATAACCTTTTTTTTTTTAGATTCCATATATATGTGTGTTAGCGTCGTGTGTTTTAAAGAGGGGTATCTCTTACAGTACGGTCTTGAAAACAGTGAAATGCATTGAGGTTGAATGGGATGTGGAGCCAGAAGACTTAGATAGTAAAACTTGGGCAAGTCCCAGTAACCTGGTTCCTCATGTAAAGTGGTGAAAGTTATATACCCATCTCACAGGTAATTGTGAAATGTCAGAGAAGATCATGAAAGTTGAGATATTTTGTAATTTGTGAAATGTTAAAGAGGGAGTAGCCATTAAATTATTTGATGACTCAGCCCCAACTCTAACTTATATCTTCATCTCCTTTCATTGGAATGATTAAAGTTTGATTCATTTGCTTTCCCGTACTTGTCCTTAGGTAGAATTGGGGCAAAATGGGTAAGTATGTAGCGTGAACCCTGATTATATAGAGAGAATTTGAATGCAAGATGGGGAAATAATGATAGAATCATTGGTCTGTTTTCAGCTGTTTCCCTGTGTGACTGTTAATCTCTGTAAAAGCTCTACTTAGATTTTAAAACTAACTTCCTTCCTTCCTCCCTTCCTCCCCCCGCTTTCTTTCTTTCTCTTTCTCTCTTTCTTTCGTCCCACACTTCTTCATTGTATATGTAGTATGCATTTTCTAGGAGCTCTATTGGCTTATGAATTCTCATTACTAAATTTTCCACAGCCCACCATTCTGAAAGATAATTTTTCATAAAAGGAAGTTGTTTTTTATCTTGATATAAATTGATTTGTTTTCTTCATTGCTCTCTTAAGGAAGCTCTTGGTTCTTGGGAAAGCACAAGTAATTCTTGGTTTTGCTTTTATAGGCTCAGATCACCATGAAAGTAATCCAGGGCTTATACAGTGGGGTCACTACTGTGGAACTAGATACTTTGGCTGCTGAAACAGCTGCGACCTTGACTACTAAGCACCCTGACTATGCCATCCTGGCAGCAAGGATTGCCGTCTCTAACTTGCACAAAGAAACAAAGAAAGTATTCAGTGGTGAGTCTAGAGGAAAAAGAAAGAATTTAGTATTCTCAGAAAATTTATAAGTTTACTAGAATGAAACCTTGAGTGTCAGAAAGAGAAATTCCATCTTGTTTAAAAAAGCAAAGTGTGCAGGTTAGTGGCAGAGGGAGACTAGAACTTCCTATTTCTCCATGCTGCTGACCTGCTGCATGGAAGGGTCAATGGATACTTTTCTTTATCTTTTTGTTTCTTTTTTTTTTTGAAACGCATCTTTAGATGCTTGGTGGTGGTGTGGTTGGAAAAAAGAATAATATTTATTGATAATTTCTGGGTTAAACAAAGTGTTACAGTCAGTCTTTTGTCACCATTAGTCAGCACTCCCATTTTATAGCTCAGGGAATGTGGGCAAAGGAAGGTTAAATAATTTGTTAGGTATATAAAAAGTGGTATATAAGAAGTCAGCTGGTAGACTGAGAGTAGAAATCTTTCAGCTTTCAATTCGAGATCTGTTATATGGGGACTTAAACATTATATCTCACTCTTCAGTAGATTTATTGTAAAGATATCAGTTCTCCCGAAATTAACTATGGATTCAAGTCAAATTCAGTCAGAATGCCAGCTTTGTGTATATGTGTATTATATGTATAAATGCAGAGGACTAAATACTGCTGTGATGTCTGGAAGAGAGAGGGCTTATTACTAAATGTGCATTTATAGAAGTAAAATGCCTGGGATGATAGGTTTTGAATTTTAAGTTGAGTGTCTGTTTTGTTAGGATAAAAAAAACTTGAGAAGAGGTTGTAATTTCTGTTTTTCTTTATTTTCAACCAGTAATTCTCAATGGGGTTATATGTCAGAATCATCTGGCAGTCTTTTTCAAACTACAGGAGCCTATGCTCACTCTAACTCTGGAAGATTTAGCTTATAAATATATATATTTCCTTATATATTTATTAGACGTGTGTATGTTCATTGAGCACTTTCTGTGCTAGGTACTAAGGTGGGTTGGGATGAAAAACGGTTGAGAACCACTGTTTTAAACTGTTACCTGAAGATTGAATTAGCTGTTAAGTGATTTTGATATTTTAATTTTCTGTTGTTTTGTTTTTAGATGTAATGGAAGACCTCTTCAACTACATAAATCCGCATAATGGCAAGCACTCTCCCATGGTGGCCAAGTCAACAGTGGATATTGTTTTGGCCAATAAAGATGTATGTATAATGCTTTTCTGGTGAAAAATTTTTTATAGATTCTTTTTTTTAAGACAATAAGCGCATTTTTAAAAATTTAAACACTACAAGAGATAGAGGTAAAAAGTAATTCTTTCTGTTTCTCTGAATCCTAGTTTTCCTCTCTAGAAACAGCAACGTTTTGTCATTTTAAAATGTAGTTTTCCAGAGCTGTTCTGTAATACACGTATGTGTACCTTTATTTTTCCTTTTAGTGGTAGTGTACTGTGCATACTATTCTTTCTGTTACTTTTTCACTTGCAAGTATATCTTAGAGATAGTTCTTTATTAGCATTTATGAATTACCTGCATAGAATTCCATTCTGTAGCTGTATCATCATTATATATATATGTAAGAATTGCTGTAGTGATGAATATTTGTTTTCCATTTTTCACTGCAGTGAATATCCTTGTATGGTAGCACTTTACTTGTAGATGAGTGTATCGGTAAGGTAAATTCCTTAAGTGGAATTGCTGAGCCAAAGAGTATGTACATTTAAAATTTTAGTAGACATTGCTAAACTGACTTCCAAAAGGGTGGTTCAAGTAAAATTTTGAAAGATCTTCTTGCTCAGCAACTTAAAAATTATCCATTTGTGTTTCAACCCCTTTCTTAATTACATCCCAAAGAACAGAAGGGAAAAGATGGGTAGGTCCAGCCAGCCCTTTTGCACACAGGATTTATTTACCATGGATATCTGCACAGGTTAGAAACCACTTTTAACTGTAGGTAATAGAATGATTAGTCGGCTGTCTCTAAATATGTATCTGATGTTAAAGAGACTGAGAGAAGACTGAGTTGTGTGTTGTTCATATGTATAATCTTGAAGACAGGTGAAAAACTAAAATAAAATGACGACAGCAAAAACCTGTATCTAAAAAATAAATATTGATAATCAAGTATTTCAGTTCTCCATTTTTCATGCAAGGCCCCTACCTGTCTTTGGCAACAAAGATGCCCTTAAAAATTTAAGAGGAAGGGAAGAGTTTTGTTTTTCTTTTTTACATCTTTATTGGAGTATAATTGCTTTACAGTGGTGTGTTAGTTTCTGCTTTATAACAAAGTGAATCAGTTGTACATATACTTATGTCTCCATATCTCTTCCCTCTTGCGTCTCCCTCCCTCCCACCCTCCCTATTATGGTTTTCATTTTATGACAACTTATACTAGTCTTCCACTTATGGAATCAACATACAAGTTTCTTTCTTTTTTTTGGCAATGTCCTGCAGCTTGTGGGATCTTAGTTCCCCTACCAGGGATTGAACCCGGCAGTGAAAGCATAGTGTCGTAACCACTGGACTGCCAGGGAATTCCCACAAGTTTCTTTTTCAAATAAACTTACTAAAGTCAAAAAAAGTGAGAATGAAAGTCTTAATAGAATGGATGGTAGTTAACACAAATCATGGAGATGAGATGATACCTGAATGAATGGAATTTGGAAAATGTTGAAATATACTGTGTAAAGCAGTATTTCTCGGGCTCAGAGCGCGGGCTCAGTAGTTATGGCGCACGGACTTAGTAGGGAAGAGTTTTGTATAGATTTTTCAAGTCCTTGGACATGGATCCTTATATGGAAATACTGATAGTATTTTGAAAGACTGGCTCCACATTTCTCTATCCAAAATGATTATTTGTACCTAACTGCCTTTGTTTTCTTTAAATGTCTCTATAGCCTACAAAAGCCTGTAACAATGGCCAGTTCTGCTTTAAAATATTACTGTCACAGCAGTAGTTTGTTTAAAACCTGTTAAAGGACCATGGATTTGATGAGCCTTAGAATTAACGTAATTATTTATCTTATATATTGTTATGTGCAGTTTAAAATGGAAGATAAAAATACATATTATTAATTATATGGCTCCGATACTTTTGGAGTAATAGCTAATCTAAAAACATGTTTAAGGGTGATAATATAGTCCCTTTTATGCTCATGTTCTTTCCTTCTTCAGAGATGTACTGTAAACATAATAGGGAAAGTTTGGTAAGTCACATATGTATTTTTACTTATATACAACTTATACTTAAATGTTTTCTTCTAGTCCTTTAATGTACATGTTTTTAAACCTAATTAGGATACTCAATTTATATAATTTTTTTTCTTGACATCAGGTATGGATTTCTATTCTATACTAAGTAATACTTAGTGTTATCTCTTTTATATTCTATGTCAGTTTTAGTTCTGGAGTCAGGGCTGAAAGATACCAGAGTTTGTGAAAATAAATCTAATTATCTTAATGATGGATTTTTTTTTTACCTTCACCAGCGCCTGAATTCTGCCATTATCTATGACCGAGATTTCTCTTATAATTACTTTGGCTTTAAGGTAAATAATGGGTTTCAAATGAGTGGGAATTCCTCCTTGAATCAGGAAATACAGGTTTTTGTTTATGTTTTAGTGATATAATTATAGAGGTAGTAATTTGTTGGGAGTTGGGGGACCTGTGGGATTAGTGGGGTTAGAGTGGTGGTCGTTGTTTGAATTAAGGAAAGATAGCTTATTCATTTGTAGTTTTCAAGTTTTCCAAATATTACTTCTGGATACCTTTGGAGTTATGCAGGTAATTTGCCAGAATGATTCCATATTCTACTGTTTATGCAACAACTGTTTATTGAATTCCTACTATGTGCCAAGTGCTTTTCTAGGTACTTTTGTGTTGATAAACAGTATTATGTAGTGATTGAGAACATGAATGTTGGTGTCAGACCACCTGGGTTCAAATCTCTGCTCCATTTCTTATTAGCAAGATACTTAATCTCTCTGTCCTCAGTTTCCTCATCTTTAGAATGGGGATAATAATAAAATTTCAACAGCAAATTCTCTTGAGGAGTGAGTGTGTGTGTTACTTTGGTCAATGCCTAGCCTGTTATAAGCACTTCATAAATGTTAACCATTATGATGTGGTGATGAATACTACAACATCTGCTATTAACATTATACATATTAACATAGGGCTGGCTTTTTCCAGAAATTTTCAGGCAGTCTTTTCCAAAACAAATAGCCAATTGATAATGTTCCAAGCTAAAGCTAGTAAAACGAAATATGCTATTCTTGTCATTTAAGATTATATTAAAAATGGAGAAGATTTAAAAAGATTGCCTTATTGTGAATGATATATCTACTATGTCTTTAAAAACTATGCCCTGGAAGTTTTTTGTTGTTTTGCTTTTTCTAGACGCTGGAGCGATCCTATTTGTTGAAGATCAGTGGAAAAGGTGAGACATGAATGTGTTTGTGTGGTACATTTTCTATTCATTATATTGAAAATAGAGCTTTGAGCTATTAGCCTTAGCACTTCTATTTAAACTCTAACATTTTAAACTTCAGGTTTAGTTTATGAATAATTTTGCTGCTTATTGGTGTAAAATTTTTAAAATTGTCTTTTGGTGTTCCTTTTTTTGACTCAAGTACATATCTCAGCCTAGTTTTTCTCACATGTCCCATTACGTGAAAATTCCTCTTTTGTTTTTAGTGGCTGAAAGACCACAGCATATGTTGATGAGGGTATCTGTGGGCATTCACAAAGAAGATATTGATGCTGCTATTGAAACGTACAACCTTCTCTCTGAGAAGTGGTTTACCCATGCCTCTCCCACTCTCTTCAATGCTGGCACCAACCGCCCACAACTTTCTAGGTATGTGTCATCTATAGTCGCTTTTAATGTTCTGAAATGCTTTTGCTAGGGAAATAAACCTTGACCTGAAGAAACTAGGCAGTTCATCACTTAAAAATTAATTTGATATACATTTTTTTTTTTTTTTGCGGTACGCGGGCCTCTTACTGTTGTGGCCTCTCCTGTTGCGGAGCACAGGCTCTGGACGTGCAGGCTCAGCGGCCATGGCTCATGGGCCCAGCCGCTCCGCGGCATGTGGGATCCTCCTGGACAGGGGCACGAACCTGTGTCCCCTGCATCGGCAGGCGGACTCTCAACCACTGCGCCACGAGGGAAGCCCTGATATACATTTAATCGCTCCTGTTCTGATTAAATGAGATTTACTTTCTGGAAAGCTCTCTTACTGCAGTGTGGTAAATGAATTGAAGAGAGACAAATGCCGATAATAAAATTTTAAACATGATTGTGGTGATGGTTGTACAACTCTGTGAATATACTAAAAACCATTAATTGTACACTTTAAATGGGGAATTGTATGGTATGTGAATTATATCTCAATAAAGTTTTTTTTTTTAAAGTAAATACTGACAGTAATTAGAGGGCTCTAATCATAGTCTGTATGAGAGATTATGGTATTTTGGGTTAGGGAGGTGAAAGTAGAGATTGAGAGAAATAGACAAATTCAGGAGATTTGGGAGGTAAAATTGATAGAATTTGATGATTTGGATATGAGTCAAGAGTGGTTCCTGAGTTTATGGGTAGAGTAACAGGATTTATTATGGTGCCATTTTCTGATAAAGGAAACATTGGAACAGAGTCTGGTAATTTGTAAAAAAAAAAAAAAAAAAAGACTAATACACCCTAAGCAAGTTTGTTTTATCCAAGGAACTCAAGGATATGCTAACATCAAAAAGTGTATTAATGTACTTCATTGCACTAACATTTTATATCATTTAATACTTTCATAATAAAAAAACTAGCAAAATAGATACAGAAAATAACTTCCTTTATTTGGTAAAAGATAATCCACTAAAAACTTAGATCTATTGGACCTCTGTTTTCAGCATTCTAGTGGAGGCCTGATCCAGCATTGTAAGATAAGAAAAAAAAAAGATTGGAAATGAGGGAACAAAACTGTAATGATTCCTGAAGAGCATCTACAGACAAATTATTAGAATTAAAAAGAGATTTCAGCAGAATATCTGGATGTAAATTCAACATAAATTAATCAGTTGAGTTTCTGTATTTTAGCTGTTAGAAGATTTAAGTTTAAAACATATCATAATACTGGAAGGTACCCAAGAATAAATCTAATGAAAGGTGTGTAAGGCTTTTAAGGAAAAAATTCTAAAACGTAATTGAAGGACATTAAAAAACAAATAAATGGAGAGTGATCTTATATTCATAAATGGATTTAATATTGTAACAATGTCAGTTTTTTCCAAGTTAATCTATAGTTTCAGTGTAATTCCAGTCAGAATTTCAACATGCTGATTCTAAAATTTATATGGAAGAGCAAAATGCTAAGAATAATCTAGTGCTGCTCAAAGATATCAGGTCCTAATCCCTGGAACCTGTAAATGTTACTTTATAAGGAAAAGAGTCTTTGCAGTTATGATTAAGAAAGATCTTGACATAGGGAGATTATCCTGAATTATTCAGGTGGGCCCTGAATCCAGTAAAAATATCCTTATAAGAGAGAGGTTGAGGGAGATATGGATACATACAGAAGAAAAGAAGGCAGTGTGTAGATAGAGGCAGATATTGGAGTGATGTGGCTACAAGCAAAGGAGCCACCAGAAGCTGGAAGAGGCAAGGAGTATATTCTCCCCTAGAGCCTCTGGAGGAATGTTCTTAATTTTGACCCAGTGAAACTGATGTTGAACTTCTGGCCTCCTGAACTGTGAGAGAATAAATTTCTATATTAAGCCACTGAGTTAGTGGTATTTGTTAGGACAGCTACAGGAAACTAATATAAATAACAAGATAGTTTTGAAGAAAAAGTCCTACCAGATTTCAAGACCACTATAAACCCATGGTTTGTCTATCCCAGAGTAAATACCATACTTTGTGATATTTACTCTGGGATAGTATAGTATTTGCTCTGGCCACTGGAACATAACAGAGAGCTCAAAAAGAGATTCAGGCTTATATGGGAACTTGATGAATAACAGGGTATCATTGCATTTCATTGGGAAAACAGTGCTAAGGAAATTGGTTATCCTATGGGGAAAAGTATAATTAGATTTCCCTTCTTCATGCCATATATAGAAATAAATTCAAGAGAATGTGAAAGTAAAATCTTTTAGAAGAACATATAGAGAAAATAAATATTTTCCTCCTCAACTTTTTAATATGAATTTCAAACATTCAGAAAATTTAAAGAAAAGGACAGTGAACTCCACCCATGCACTCACTTCTGCCTAGATAAAAAACTTACTAACATTTTGCCATATATATGTATTTTTATCTTTAAAATTAAAAAAAAATTTTTTTTGGCTGAGTCATTTGAAAGTGAGCTGCAGACATCATGACTATCAACCTAAATCTTGATAGATTATATATGACCTCAGAGTAGTGAAGGATTTCTTAAAGTAGATACAATAAGCAAACAATATAAGGAAAAATTGACTACATTAAAACTTAAAACTTCTGTGAACCAAATACAGTGAAAAAAGTTTCAGACTGGGAGAAGATATTTGCAATGTATGTTAACTGTTGAAGGATTATAAGAAAAAGACACAAAACGAAATAGAAACATGGGCTAATTTGTAGAAGAAACTGATTGGCTAATAAACACGTGAGATGATGATAAACTTTGCTGGTGATTAGAAAATGAAAGTTAATATCATAATGAGATATTTCATACCCAACAGATTGATACAAATTAAAAGGCTGATAATAGTAAGTATTGGTAAGAGTGTGGAACATAGGGAACTCTCATGCATTGCTAGATGGAGTATATGTACCCATTCACTTTGGAGAATGTTTAGTAAAGTGGAACACATGCATATCTTTTGACCCAGAAATTCCTCTCCTAGGTTTATACCCTATAGAAATCCTTAGACATAAGCACAAGGAGATATGTTTAAGAACTTTCACAGCAGCATTGTTTAGAATAGCAAACAAATTGGAAGTAATCCAAATGTCCACCAGTAGGCAAATGGACAAAATATATTGGTATATTCATACAATGGAATACATTACAGCAGTGAAAATAAACTAGTCCTATATGTATCAGTAGGAATGAATCTCTAACACAGTATTGAGTTAAATAAAAGTGGGTTACAGAGAGATAAGATGGAGCCAGAAATTTCAAAAATGTGGAACATATGTCAATGCTAAAAGAACGTAGAAAGGCATGGAAATGGTATATGATTGTAATTAGGTTATATTTGTAGTGTCTTATTTCTTGAGGTAGGTGCTAAGTACAAAGTATATGTTATATTATTCTCTGTGCCTTTCTGAATGTCTGAATATCTAATAGAAAAAGTCAACAGAGTCCGTCTGATTGGTTGAATTTTTAAGTTACTGAAGGGATCATTGGAAGACTAAGGTTCCTGGGGTAGGAGGATAAGATCCAAAGCACAGGTAGAAGGGTTGTCTTCAAAAAGACTGTAAGGAAGCTAAATTTTGATGGACATACCAAATTTGGTTCAGTATTGGATAGGTGGGGTTTTTTTCATAAATGTTTAATTTTTCTTGGCTTACTAATAGGTTGAAAAGGTGTTATGTATGCTTAGGAATTTACATGAGAAAATGTTATAATGGCACATTTGCAGTCTGGTGAACAAGGAAGCTAATATTTTTAGACTTATCTCTTAAGCCTTCCTTCCAGGCTTAGCATCTAGGGTAGGCAGCAAGGTGATTTTAAAACAATATATGTTGATATATCTTATTGTGTCATATCCAGTAAAAAGTTTTATTTTGTGTTTTTCCTTCTAAAAACCCCTAGGAATTTTGTAAGCTTCAAATTGTTTATTTGCCTAACTTACTGTCTTTGGATTATATAGTCATTTTTTGATTCTGCTTTGCTTCGGTTCCTTGCTGAGTTGTGACTTTTTTCCCCTGTAGCTGTTTCCTTCTGAGTATGAAAGATGATAGCATTGAAGGTATTTATGACACTCTAAAGCAGTGTGCATTGATATCCAAGTCGGCTGGGGGAATTGGTGTTGCTGTGAGTTGTATTCGAGCTACTGGCAGCTACATTGCTGGGGTAAGCCTCTGTTGTGTGACTAAAAGTGTATAGGCTTAGGGGGATTCAGGTCCGTAAGCAACCAGGCTTGTGATTGAGAGGGCATTTGCTGGGGCTTGGGAGACCTGGATCTCTGTTAATTACTTGCTGGCTGTGTGACTTAGACTGAGTAATTTCACCACTTCTGGTCTCATTTTCATCTGTCTTATTAGAGGTTGATTAGATGGTCTCTAGGGTCAGATTTTGGAATCCTGATTTATTTTAGCAATAATGATAGCATTATTATTATTCATTGCTCAC
This sequence comes from Pseudorca crassidens, assembly GCF_039906515.1. Lineage (NCBI taxonomy): Eukaryota > Metazoa > Chordata > Mammalia > Artiodactyla > Delphinidae > Pseudorca > Pseudorca crassidens. The sequence continues at coordinate 49,476,974 of NC_090304.1, read as the reverse complement.
TACATGCTGAATCCGTTGTAAAAGTTTTATGTGAATTACACATTTAACCCTTACTGCAACCTTATGAGATAGATATCATTACAGATACAGTAAACTTTATTCCTTACAGTAACTTTGTGAGTATAGCCACAAAGTCTTCATTTGATAAGTGAGGAAGCTGAAGCTTAGAAAGCTAAATTACTTCCAGAGATTAGTCACTTAATATGTGATAGAGCCAAGATTCAAGCTTTAAACATTGTCACTTAATGAGGTAAATTTCATCTCTTCTAGTTCACTATTCACTGGGAGTCAAGATCATGGTTTTGGGTAGAATCTAAAAAATAATACAACTGGATGTATATGCAATACAGAAACAGACTCACAGATAAAGAAAACAAACTTGTGGTTACTGAAGGGGAGAGAGACGGGGGGAGGGACAAATTAGGGGCATGGGATTAACAGATACAAACTGCTATATATTAAAATAGATAAGCAACCAGGATATACTGTATAGCACAGGGAATTATACCCATTATACTGTAATAACCTATAATGGAGTATAATATGCAAAAATGCTGAATCACTGTGCTGTACACCTGAAACTAACTATTGTAAATCAACTATACTTCAGTTAGGAAAAAAAAGAAAAAAAAAAGGTAATCGTTTTGGTTAAGTCCTGGATTTAAATCCTATCTTCACTAATTACTAGTAGTGTGGCCTAGTGCAAGTTATTTTACATCTCTGAGTTTGTTTCCTCCTCTGTAAGTTGAAGAAAATATCTAACCCTATAGAATAAAGTTAGAGTCCAGAAGAAAACCATTCCATTACGTGGTGTTCATTACATAATAGTAGGGTGAGCCATTGCTCACTTATCTTTCTAGGTTGTTTAAAGGCTTGCCTTGAGGTTAGAAGGATTATTTTTAAAATTTGATGAGGTGTCTTTTAGTCTTAAGAGTTTATGTATTTTTTTCATCTTCATTCTAGAATCCATTTATTGCTGAGAATCTCCATTTACCTTATTGTCTTGATTTATCCATTGCATATAATTCTTATTGTAAATTGCCTTGAATTCTTTTGGGAAAAAGATACTGTAGTAGCGTTTTTACTCTACCCAAAGTATTTCTTTATATAATGACCTTTTGAATGTGTGGGGTTTAAATTTAGCTATCCTGATTTTGGATTCTTTTGACTTGTAATTTCTCATTGTAAATTAGAGATGCCATGAAATAACTTCGTACATAATTGCGATTTATTCAGCAAAATTTTATTTTATGTTGGGCATTATGTTTTTAAAGCAGAGGGAGAGATGGGGAGCAGATGAAACTGTAGACTGGGAGAGAGTAATTTGTCCACTGTTGAACCGTTTTGTTCTTTTTCTTGCTGAGCCCCCTATTTCTCCTCCAGATGCCTTTATCCTCAGTTTCTCTTTCAGACTAATGGCAATTCCAATGGTCTTGTACCGATGTTGAGAGTATATAACAACACAGCTCGATATGTGGATCAAGGTGGAAACAAGGTATGCTTTGTTACTGAAAGTCCTAGAAACCAGAACTGAAAATCTTTTCTCATATATGCTTATAATAAGATGGCTCATTGTGTATGTTTCTAACAACTTTGCTTTTTTTCCACTTTTATGATCAATTTAATGAGTATAATTTTTACTTTTAAGTGTATACAATTGAAGTATACATTTTGATGATTTTGACAGATGTATATACTTGTGTAATCACACCAGTCAAGACATAGAACATTTCCATAACCCCAACATGTTTCCTCATGCACCTTTGTATTACTCACCCATCACTCCCACCAATACATACTTTATCCCTGGCTCCAGGCAGCCAGTGATTGAGTCAGCTGTCTTACATGACAGTTTATTTGCGAGGAATTTCTAAAGTTGTGATTCATATTGATACCTAACCTTGAAAAAGGGTTGTAATATGTTTTCTAGGTTTTTCTTTAAAAAAAGAAAACAAAAACAAAACAAAACTCTGTCTATTTTATAGAGGGAAAAGTAAAGTTGAGAGTATTGGATCATTTCTCCAATGTTATCAGCAGGATAGTTTGCAACTATCTAGCCTGCCTTTTATGGATATGTAGGCATAGTAATCACCTATTAGTTTATGAATTTCCTTCTGATGCACTTAAAAAAAATCTATGGTGGGGGGACTTTCCTGGTGGCACAGTGGTTGAGAGTCCGCCTGCCAATGCAGGGGACACGGGTTTGTGCCCCAGTCTGGGAAGATCCCACATGCCGTGGAGCGGCTGGGCCCGTGAGCCATGGCCACTGAGCCTGCGCGTCCGGAGCCTGTGCTCTGCAACGGGAGAGGCCACAACAGTGAGAGGCCCGCGTACCGCAAAAAAAAAAAAAAAAAAAATCTATGGGGACCTTGATAAGACATACCACCTTCTTGACCTTTTGAGCACGACATTATTGTCAAAGTTAAAGTGATTTTCTTTGGGCTTTGCATACATGTCACATAGTGTAAAGTGAGCTGGACGACTGCTGAAGTGGAAGCTCCATCCCTAGTTCACTGTGTCATTTTGGATAAATTATTTAGTCTTTTATTTTTCTTATATTTTTAAAATAAATTTATTTATTTATTTTTGGCTGAGTTGGGTCTTTGTTGCTGCACGAGGGCTTTCTCTAGTTGCGGCGAGTGGGGGCTACCCTTTGTTGAGGTGCGTGGGCTTCTCATTGCGGTGGCTTCTCTTGTTGCAGAACACGGGCTCCAGGCACGCGGGCTTCAGTAGTTGCAGCACGCGGGCTCAACAGTTGTGGCTCACGGGCTCTAGAGCGCAGGCTCCTAGTAGTTGTGGCTCACGAGCTTAGTTGCTCTGTGGCATGTGGGATCTTCCCGGACCATGGCTTGAACCCTTGTACCCTACATTGGCAGGTGGATTCTCAACCACTGCGCCACCAGGGAAGTCCTATTTAGTCTTTCTTGTTCCACATTTTCTTTATGTTAAATGCTCTTTTTTACTGCTAGAATTGTAAGAAAACTACTACTACTTTATATTTTTATAGTACTTTTATTTGTATTATCTCATTTAATTCATTAATTGTAGTGAAGATCCAAGGAGATATTATTGAAGTGCTTTGGAAAATATGAAGTTTCTTTGTTTTATTCTGATTCTGAGAAGAATGATGATTTGTTTACCATTAGCGACCTGGGGCATTTGCTATTTACCTGGAGCCTTGGCATTTAGACATCTTTGAGTTCCTTGATTTAAAGAAGAACACAGGAAAGGAAGAACAGCGTGCCAGGGACCTTTTCTTTGCCCTTTGGATTCCGGATCTCTTCATGAAACGAGTGGAGACTAATCAGGTGAGAGATAGGTACTTGTTAGTAATAACAACTTGATTCATATAAGTTTTCTCCTCAGTCATCTTAAATCATGCTTAGGAAGAGTCCACCTATATGTTATGCCATGGAAAGGCATGCTGAACAAGTTAAGAGATGCCGTTCTTGCCTTCTTGGATTTTTATTCTCTAAAGTAGATGCTATCTGACCTAAATGGTTGAAGGGTCATGAACAAACATGCAAAACTAGATGTTTGGGCCTGAGCCTAAAATTATTATTTCTAAAGCAAATTTTTAAGACAGTCTATGGAAGCCACAATATCCCTTGCAGTGTTCCTAATGGACTACGTGTGGTTGGTTATTTGAAGTTTCTTATGGTTGGTACTCTTCTTCCCTTTGCAGGACTGGTCTTTGATGTGTCCAAATGAGTGTCCTGGTCTGGATGAGGTCTGGGGAGAAGAATTTGAGAAGCTATATGAAAGGTATGGGAAAAATATGAGAGTAATAATGCTTTAACTGTGTGTTTCTTTTATTTACAGGATCTAAATTTTAAAACTACGTCAATCATTAGCCAGTTTCTAGGAATCTTGAGAAGCATCTAGAAGAGAATGTGACTAATAATTTTATTTTGGTCATGTTTTCTTCCTGAATCTTCACCAAAATTTTGGTTTGTCTTCTTTCTTGAAACTTTGGGACATGTAAATAGGTATTCAGGTTTTTTTAATTGATCCTTTAAAAAAATAATGCAAAGAGTTATTTAGCAGGGTTGTTATTAATTTGCTTTGTCATAAAGTACATTTGACAGAACAAGTTATGCTTTGTGTAGTACACAGGAATCAAGGGCAACTGGGACACACATGTCAATAGTTCATTAAATAATAGCACAACAGTACTGCTTTAGCACAGTAGCACAATTTGAGTACTTCAGGTTTTGTTCCTTTTTATTATGGAAGGTTTTGTTGATTTGGTGGGATTGACTTTAGCCATAGTAAAATAAATATCATATTCCTAATTTCTTTCTCTTAGCAAAACTTAGTAAGAAATTTAAGAGTTTTCAATATTTTATATTTTGGTGTTTCTCTTCATGTTATCTGCAATAAAGATTTTCCTTAGGGAATATTAAAATAATACTAGCTTTGCCTTTCAGTTATGAGAAAGAGGGTCGTTTCCGCAAAGTTGTAAAAGCTCAGCAGCTTTGGTATGCCATCATTGAGTCTCAGACAGAGACAGGTACCCCGTACATGCTCTACAAAGATTCCTGTAATCGGAAGAGCAACCAGCAGAACCTAGGAACGATCAAATGCAGCAACCTGTGCACAGAAATAGTAGAATATACCAGCAAAGATGAGGTAGGTAGAAAAACTTCTGCCTCAGGTACTGAGAGAAGAATCTTAAGGAGTTTGTGAATTATTTGTGACTCCCTCACATGATTTCCCTTAAGTTGGGTGAAGGGGGTTTTCGTAGCTTGCTGTAAGCAGAAGGGCACTAAAATAGAGATTATAAAGGAAGAGGTGTGATGTGTGCCCTTAAATATCTTTTAGTCTGAGCCATGTAGAAAAGACTGTCAATTTTTTATTTCACACACATTGTTGTAATAACCTTTACTTGAGAAAAATAGCAATATATAGTTATTTAGGTTAGGGTTAGGACAAACACAGTAACGTGTTAGGGTGCTCATTCAGTTTAAAGTATGTAAGCATGAGAGAGTCCTTTCAGTGAATGGTGAGACAGAGTTCTCATCTCAGATCTTTAAGGTGATTCACAGAAGAGGCAAGGCTAGAAATGAGACATAGATTTGGATATTTTAAAAAGAAATTTATGGAAAAGCTTTCCATTTGGGAAGAACTGCCTGTATGACAGATCAGAGACAGGGATAGGTTTTGTGCAGTGAGTGTAAAAGTTTGTTTGTTTTGATGGAGCAAATACATTAAGGTTTGGTGTATGGAGAGATGGCTGCAACTGGGGGAAGGGAGATAGTATGTGAAAGATGACATGTCTCAGACGCAGGAAAGCCCTTGTAGATTTCTGAAAGGAAAATAGCATCCCTAGGATAGGAAGGATGGCTCTTGCTTCTGGTTATAGAATGGCTTAGTGTGAGAAGAGGCTGGAGGTTAGTTTAAGGAGATTGTTGCATTAGTCAGATGTCAGGCAGCTTGGATATTGGATGTAAACTACGAAAATGCGGAGGAAGGAGCAGATCCCAAATTCTAGGACCTAAAAAACACATGACAAATGAAAAGTCAGAAAGAAAATGGTGAGTGAATTGAACATATTGCTAAGGTTGCAGTTTAATTTAACAAAGTTTATTGAGCACCAGCCATGTGTAAGACACTATACTAAGTGCTCTCAGATATAAATGAATGTGGCTCAGCCCCTGCCCTCTGGAAACAATTTAGTTGGAGGAAATTGACATACTCATGACTATTATACAAGATAGATTATATTATAGAGAATAAAATGACCCTTCTTAAAACAAACATCAGATCATATCATTCCTCTGCACAATACTTGTCTTTGATTTTCCAGCCCATCCAGAGTTCGTTCATCCTTTTTTTTTTAAATTGAGATATAATTCACATACCATAAATTTCACCCTTCTGAAGTATACAATTCAGTGTTTTTTTAATATATTCACAAGGTTGTGCAACCATCACTGATAACTAATTCCAGAACATTTTCATCACCCCAGAAAGAAATCTTGTACCCTTTAGCAGTCACTCCCTGTTCCCCTCTTCACCCAGACCCCGGCACCGCTAACCTATTTTCTGTCTCTGGATTTGTCTATTGTAGGTATTCCATATAAATGGAATCATATGATATTTGGTCTTTTGTGTCATTTGTCCATACTGTAGCATGTATCAGTACCTCATTTCTGTCCTTGTAATGCCCTGTGAGATCCTACACAACTGAGTATCCCACCTCATCTGCTCTTACTTTCCCCCTTCCTCACTGTGCTCCAGCTCTACTAATTTTATTGCTGTTTCTCAAACATATGAAGCATACTCCTGTCTCAGGATTTTTGAATGTTAAAATGCTCTTCTCCCCAGGTAGCCATGTGGCTTGCTTTCTGACTTCTTCAGTTCTTTCTTCATATATCCCATTCTCAGTGAGGTCTTCCTTGGCAACTCTATTTAAAAATGGCACTCCTGGGCTTCCCTGGTGGCGCGGTGGTTGAGAGTCCACCTGCCGATGTAGGGGACACGGATTCGTGCCCCGGTCCGGGAAGATCCCACATGCTGCGGAGCGGCTGGGCCTGTGAGCCATAGCCGCTGAGCCTGCGCGTCCGGAGCCTGTGCTCCGCAGTGGGAGAGGCCACAACAGTGAGAGGCCCGCGTACCGCAAAAAAAAAAAAAAAAAAAAAAAATGGCACTCCTTCCATCCTTAGCCCCAAGACTGTTTTCTTTTCCTGCCTTATTTTTCTCCCTAGCATTTATTAGGCTTACATGATTCAAGCTATGTTTTAAAAATGGGTACTTTGGCAACATGTGTAAAATTGAGTAGATGTGAAGGGCATGAGGGAGTCTAGGTGAGAGGAGTTAAGGGCTGTCAGAGTCTCAATGAGGGTGAAGTAGACTTGCAGTTTGGAAGAACTTTCTGCAGTGATAGAAATGTTCTGTATTGGGTGGCTACTGAGCACATGAAATGTGACTAGTGCAATTGAGAAACTGAATTTTAAATTTCATTTAGTTTTAATCTAGTGGCTGCTGTATTGGACAGTGCACATCTACTGACAGATACATATGAAAAATTATAGCATAATGTGGCATACGTCTGGTAGTAGAGCCATGTACCATGAAGCATATGGTTCTTTCCCCATCTTACCTATTTCACTGGTGTGTGGTACAGTTCACATATGTGAATAGGTTTTGGGATTTAGAAATGAACTGGTGAATGATGAGGAGGGAGGAGTCAAAATAGAAATTTAAAATTTTAATGTCAGCAAGTGTTAGAGGCTTACAGAGTAGTGTCATTGACACAGTGGAAGAAATAAAAATCGTGTGACTCTTGACCCTTTTTTTCCGAATTCCAGGTTGCAGTTTGTAACTTGGCTTCCCTGGCCCTGAATATGTATGTTACATCGGAACACACATATGACTTTATGAAATTGGCTGAAGTCACCAAAGTCATTGTCCGAAACCTGAATAAAATTATTGATATTAACTACTACCCTGTCCCAGAGGTATGAATAGATTTCTCTGCTTATTGGTAATTATTGAAATCCAAGATGGAAGGAGTTTATCACAGTCTTCTAGTCATTGTCTAAATGGTTATCATTGGAATGGTGTGAGAAAACTGAGATAAAGAGAGAGAGTGTGTCATTTGTTACAGAATGTTGCTTTTACTGTTCATTAATGTTGTCTCTTCTCTAAATCTGTTGGCACAAAGGCAAGCGTATCAAATAGATGCCATCGCCCCATTGGAATTGGGGTACAAGGTCTGGCAGACGCTTTTATTCTGATGAGGTACCCTTTTGAGAGTCCGGAGGCCCAGTTATTGAATAAGCAGATCTTTGAAACCATTTATTATGGAGCCTTGGAAGCCAGCTGTGAATTGGCCAAGGAGTATGGCCCATATGAAACCTATGAGGGCTCTCCAGTCAGCAAAGGAGTAAGTATATGCATGAAGTTTCTTTTTGCCTGTGAGTTCCTATGGTAGGCTGAATGGTAGCCTTCAAAAAGATATGTTCACATCCTAATGCCTGGAACCTATGACTGTTACCTTATTTGGTTTAAAAAGGGTTTTTACAGATGTTGTTAAGGAATTTGAGATGAGGAGATTATCCTGGATTATCCAGGTGGGCCCTAAATCCGGTGACAGTTGTCCTTACAAGAGACACAGAGAAGAAGAGGAGGCAACACGACCATAGAGGCAGAGATCGGAGTGATGCAGCCGCAACCCAGGAGTACTGAGAGCCACTGGAAGTTGGAGAGGCAAAGAACAGAATCTCTTCCAGCCTGTGGAGGGAGTGAGGCCTTCCCAACGTAATGAGTTCGGGCTTCTGGCCTTGAGAACTATGAGAGAATAAATTTTTATTTTAAGCCACTAAATCTGTGGTAATTTGTTACACCAGACAGAGTAAACTCATATGGTCTGTTTGTCCTCTGGAGTAAAAAGGATACTCTGTTTAAAACTAATCATTGCTAAAATGACGTAAGAAGAATGCTGACTGTATTAATTTTTTTTTTCTTTTTTGGCCGCACCATGCGCAGCTTGCAGGATCTTAGTTCTCCGACCAGGGTTCGAACCAGGGCCCACAACAGTGAAAGCGCTGAATCTTAACCACTAGACTACCAGGGAACTCCCAAGTATTAGTTTTCTGTTACTAAACTTAGTGTATTAAAACAACATACATTCAGTATCAGTTTGCATGGGTCATGAGTGCAGACTTGGGTTAGCTGAGTCTTGATCTCTGGATCTCTCAAAGCTACAGTCAGAATGTCGGTAGAGGCTGTGGTCTCATCTGAGGCTCAGGGTCCTCCTCCAAGCTCACCTGGTTCATTTCCTTGTAACTCTAGAACTCTTGGCATCTTGCTTCTTCAAAGCCAGTAGGAGGGAGAGTCCCTCATTTCAAGAAGAGCCCAGTCCTGTCGCCCATTTGAGGGTTTTCATTTGTTAGGTCAGGGCCCACCCAGGATAGTCTCACTTTTAACTAAAAAATTAACTGATTTTCACCCTTAATTGCACCTGCAGAAATCCTTCACATTTGTCATAGTTATGTGAGTGGCATCCATTGTATTTCCAGGTCCTGTATACACTGAAGGGGAGGAGAATATAATGGCCTATACCCTAGGGGGCTGGGAATCTGGGAGCTGTCCTAGAATTCCACGATCCACACTGCCTTCATCATGAGTAGTATGATTCTCCTCCCTGTAAAATAAGATGTTATTTTTCGTTCTCACTGTTCCTGCTGATATTTAGGAACTCTACATTGTTTGAAAATAAGTTTATTAGCTAAATAGATAGATTGAGAGGCAGATCAAGGCAGTTAAAAAAGATGAGGCTAGAGTAATTCTTTTACTGTACAAAAACAACATGCTTTCATAAATGTTAGAATTTCCTGGTTTGTAGATATGGTAGGGGTCCTCTGAGAGGACTCAGCCAGAGACATGGGGAAGAGGTAAGCCTTAATGAGTTTTCTTAGCCTGCTTCTAATCAATATGACTACATAGAAATTTGTCCAGGAAAGTCTCTGGTCCTTGTATTTCTTACACAGCTTTACCAAAAGACAGCATTTGTTGGGATGTGGGGGCATGGCAGTTAGTTATTTGTTTGGTTTTTGTCATAGTTTTAAATTGTCATACAATGATTTATCATAAATTTGGGTTGTTTATTCCTTAGATCCTTCAGTATGATATGTGGAATGTTACTCCTACAAACCTGTGGGACTGGAAACTTCTCAAGGAGAAGATTGCAAAGTAAGTAGAGATGTAAAGTGGCTTTGAAGTGAGGAGGGTTCAGGTTTTCAGCCTGGCTCTTTCGAACTTAGGTATGTTATTTTAGCTTCTGAAATTCATTTTTTGTCTTTTAAATGGGACTAAAAGGACCTATCCATAGAACTATTTTTTTAAAAATGCTTCCTAGGACAATATATTTTATATGTATAGTAACCTGCAAATTGCTTGGCACAATGAAAGCATTTTAATACCTGGTAGGTATTATTATTATTAGTTGATCTTGTTTTAGGGGCTTGAGTACCAAGATTAGGTAATTCTTTTTCTCGTTAAACCTTCATATTTCCAAGTGTGTTTGCTTTTTAAATGTTTTTTTAACTTTTATTTATTGCTTAACCACATTGGGCACATAAATGACTTTCAATGAATTGATTGTCATAGGACTTCATTACGGATTTTGGAAGAGCTTTTGGAGGGTTTAATGTGTTAAACTGTGTGAAAGAAAAATGTAAAAATTGAAAAATGTAGTCCTTTCCGGCTAATAAACATAAGAGATTTGAGTGCAGGCAGAATGTTTTGCTGAATGTTTGTCTGTCATGTCTAGGTTAATGCATATACAAAGTGTTTAATGTTTGCAGAAGGAAGCAGTAGCTTTAAAATGCTCTTTAAAATATCTGTTTACCTTAAAATTGTTTTGTTACTCAAATAATACATGTTAGATAATTTAGAAAACATACATGTGGAAAGGGAATAAAATGAAAATTATCCCAGTACCATCACCCCCCCAAAAAACCTGTTTGTATCTTTTTGTCTGTCATCCTCAGACTTTCTTATGAGTGTGTATATATGTGTATATTTACATGCAAATTCAATTTTTACAAAAATGGACCTGTATTCTATTTATTATTCTGTTTTTCTCAAAATAATGTAGTTTAAATATTTTTTATGTATAACTTTTTTAAATTTCAAAATTAATACATGAATACACATTCATTGTTAATAAAGTTCAAATATGGAAATAAAATAGAAAGTAAAAGCCCTTCTTTATACCATTTGTATATAAATGGTTCTGCCAACCATTTTGTCCCACAAAACAAACAAAAAAACCAACTGACTCCTTTTCTCAGAGATAACCATTGTGAATGGTGTATATTTTTCTAGACCTTTTTCAGTACATTTGCAGATACGCACACACAGTTTTATTATATAAATGAGATCAAACTTGACATGTTTTGAGACTTTTTATTTAGTGATTTATTTTGGAGATGTTTCTCTTTCAGTACATGCAGATTTACCTATTGTTTTTAGTGATTACAGACAATTCCATAGCTTGGATATATCATATATATATGACTTTTCAAAACATTTTCCTGTCTCTGGACAGGAAACCACTGTCCACTCTACTGAGGGAGTAAAGACATGGAGATAGTTGGTGGTTTGCTTGATGCCTCACAACTAGAAAGTGACATAGAGAGGTTGAAAGTCCAGTTGTACAGACTCCATTAGGATGTGAGTCTCTATGCTAAGTGCTGTATGAATCCAGAGGTATGGAATGTAGGAAAGATGAACTCTTTGTCCTTGAGAAACTTAAAACTAAGTAAGGTAAGACATGTAACACAAATATACGTAAAGGTACAGGTCACAGAAAATATTTGCAATGCAAATATTTGTATTTGACAGTTGTATTTAGTGTTGTCTGCCTGGTTAGGAAAGATGTTGTAGCGTAAGTATCTCTTAGGCTGAGCTTTGAAGGATGTGCTTAGGACAGTTTGAAGATTTCTCAGAGTTCAGATACTATATATTTATTTATTTTTTATTTATTTATTTTTTTGCGGTACGCAGGCCTCTCACTGTTGTGGCCTCTCCCGTTGCGGAGCACAGGCTCCGGATGTGCAGGCTCAGCGGCCATGGCTCACGGGCCCCGCCGCTCCGCGGCATGTGGGATCTTCCCGGACCGGGGCACGAACCCGTGTCCCCTGCATCGGCAGGCGGACTCTCAACCACTGCGCCACCAGGGAAGCCCTAGATACTATATTTTCATGCACTCTCTTTGGCACTGAATAGAGTCAAAAGATGTTAGCATTCTTCTAGGAAATTTAATTAAAGAGGTGATAGAGGAAGTCAGAAATATACTTGGAGCATAATTTTTTCTATTCATTATCCTGTTCAGGATAAATGGAGAATTGCGGGGATAGAGGTCTGGTTCTGACCACTTTCACATCATTATGTTTCCTTAAAGGGCCTAGCACAGTGATCACATAGGCACTTAGAAAAGAGTAAGGGTTGAATGAGTGTACCCTGATACAGGTGGGGACTCTCCAATAACCATGTGAGTGTTTTCTTGGGCAAGATAGTGTATCAAGTGCTGTGATTCCTAACTTGATACGGAATCACAGCATGGCATGATAAGGTTTACCAGCAGTAAAAATGGTGCTGATTCTGTTTAGGAATTAGGCATTTAGGAGAGGGCCAAGTTATACCACCCATACTGTGGAGTTGCATCCCTTTAGGGGTTAAATGCAAAAGTCAACATGTGAGTCTAATGGATGTTTGGTATTACTCGCAGCAACTGCATTTACTACAATGACTTAAAGTAGCTGTCTTCCTGACAGATTGTAGCTTCAGGACCAGCACCTAATAATCTCCTTTTCTTTAGGTATGGTATAAGAAACAGTTTACTCATTGCCCCGATGCCTACTGCTTCAACTGCTCAGATATTGGGAAATAATGAGTCAATTGAACCTTATACCAGTAACATCTATACTCGCAGAGTCTTGTCAGGAGAATTTCAGGTGAGAAGATCACAACCAGACCTACAGGAAAATCTTTTAGAAGCCTGATGTTGGGAGTAAATGCTACTCATATTTAGTATATGCCCCTTTATTTTAGTGTCGGTGCAAAGTTTTGATAAAGTGAGTTATCATCTCTAATATTGTTTATGTTATTTCAGCATATAATAGACATTTAATAAATATCTGTCAAAAGAATGAAGGATTGAGGGTTGAGTATGAAAGCAACTTGATATTAGAGTTCACATGATGTTTAACCATTTTGTAATCATAGTGACATATACTATAACCTCATATGCTTAAGTTGATGATACTCAAGGTGTATAGAAGTATCTTTTAAGATAGTGGTTCTCAGCCTTGGTTACAAATTAGAATTTCTGATGGGCAGGACCAGTGTTTTTTTTAAGGTTCCCAGGTAATTCTCATTTGCAGGTTGAGAACCACTAATTTAAAAGATACTTATTTGTGAATTTGCAGATACTCTGAAATAAATTTCTGTAAGGTTTGGCGTGGGTACGTTTCTAATTTTCTTAAGTATTTATTATGTCCTTACTTAAAAAGAAAAAAGAATCATTCTACATACCCAGCTTAGGCAGCATTAGCTCTTTTCACTTTTGCAAATACCATGTGTTATGTTTTGAATAACAGATATAAAGATTTTAGAGGAATATAGCTTTCATGTAGTGGGATAGGTCTCTCAGTTTTATAAAAAATAGAATTTACCAAGCAATCTAATGTTCTTCATTGATCTTATTTACTTTAAGCTCCAAGTCTGTGATCCTGTTTAGGCCCTGTCTTTGTTGTTTATTCCTTCACATCTTTCTCCTTTCCGTTTCAGATTGTAAATCCTCACTTACTGAAAGATCTTACTGAGCGGGGCTTGTGGAATGAAGAGATGAAAAATCAGATTATTGCATGCAATGGCTCTATCCAGGTACAGAATTAAAAAAAAAAAAGTGTTCTCTTCAGGAGCTAAGTTGGTAGTTACATTGGTAACTTCTCACTTATCCCAGGCAATGCAGAGAAAGAATGGCTATTCACTGTGGTCATATAGGCTTATGTAGCTCTGTTCAACTCTGCATTGCTGTGCTAGGATTAAATGCATCTTCACATAGCTAGGCCTTACCCTCTTGTTTGTGCAGCAGTATAAAGTAGTGGTTCCCAACTTCTCTGCACATTAGAATACATTGAAGAGCTTTTAAAATCCTGAAGCTTAGGTTGTACCCCATACAAATTAAATGTCTGGGAGTGAGAGCCAGGCATCAGTATTTTTTAAAGACTCCCTAGATAATTGCCAAGTGAGTCAGAGTTTGGGGACCAGTGATATAAAGCCTGAAATTAGAGTCAAACTTAATTAAAAAGTATGATGGAGAATTGAAGACTGATAGTCCAAAAGACAGAGCCAGAAATAGTGTTTAACAGTGAAATATTTGCAACTGAGAATCAAGAAGCATTTATTTATTTGTAAATAGAGGCCTCTGGCTAAATATTTGTCTGCTTGGCAACACAGATAAAGATTCTTGTAACATTTCTATATTTGCTGATGGAAGCTGTAGCATTAGCCAGTCTGTGTTTTGATGCAAGCTAACCCTAGACCTAAGAAATAGGAAAACCTTTTTCTGTTGACTCCAAATGGAGTTTGTGAAGTCCTAGCTTATTTAAAGGGTTTTGCCTCATTGCTTCCTTGTGTCATGTCCCTGTGAGTTACAGCCCTGAGTATTTGTATTTTCTGCAAAAGTCAAGGGTCATTTATTGTTGCTTAGCTCTGACTTTTCAGTGAATGTTTTGGCCATTAACCAATTAAAGATGAGTCTTAAATAACTACCACCAGATTGATATTTTGTTGTTTAGATGGGGTTTTGTTTGACTTCATAAGCCAGAAGTGAGTAGTCTTAGGAAACTTGATAAGGATCATACTGTATTAAATGGAATGGTAGCGTCAGATCTGGCTGGAAGTAGAACCAAGGCCAGACCCTGGGGGTCACCATTCTGTTAATCATACTGCTTTCTTCAACCAGAGTGCAATAAACATTTGATTTCCCTTCTTCAGAGCATACCAGAAATTCCTGAGGACCTGAAGCAACTTTATAAGACTGTGTGGGAAATCTCTCAGAAAACCATACTCAAGATGGCAGCTGAGAGAGGAGCTTTCATTGATCAAAGCCAGTCTTTGAACATACATATTGCTGAGCCTAACTATGGCAAACTCACTAGTATGCACTTCTACGGCTGGAAACAGGTTAGTGGAGGAAGTCAACCAGCTTGGGATATTTTAGAATTGGAACAGAGTTCTATATTCTAGCTACATACTAAGTATTGCCACCTGGAAGTTCTTTCACTTTAAGTCCAGTATATTAGAACCAACCCATGGGTTTTATACCAGATTAAGCTCTCACTTTGAATTTTCTTATTTCTTTTAGGATTATTTTATTCTAAGCTTGAAACCTTGGAGTTACCTATGATCCTTCCTTTACTTTCCATGCAGTCATTCACCATGTAGTGTCAGTTGTTCCTTTGTACTATTTCTTGAATGTCTTACTTTCTATTCCACTGTTGTTATTTTTAACTTCTTAACTGATCTCTTTTCTTCTGGTATCTCTACTCTAGGCCATCTTGTGTACTGCTACCATTCCTAAAATAAAACTTTACACATGTCAACCCACTGTTCAAAAATATCCATTGTTTCCCCACTTTATCTACAGGATAAAAGCCAATCACTTAGCTAGTCATTGCCAACTGTAAAGGCCTGTGAGTCTATAATGTATTCTTATTCCCTAGCAATATTCTAGGTGTTTATATAGAATTATGAATTTATTTTTCTATTTAACAAACTTTTATTGAACTTATACTATGTTCCAGGACTGGGGATACTGAATAGAGAATGGTGATTCTTATCCTTGAATTAGTCATAATCTGTTCTTATACAGAGATACAGTCTAGACCTCTAAATAGTTATAATTTAAGGCAGACATGTTTTCTTAGGCACACTTGGAAGTCATACACATAAAAACAAACAAACAAAAAGACTAGAGAACAAAAATATTTGACATTTTCAAAGAGA
The DNA here is from genome assembly GCF_039906515.1 of Pseudorca crassidens. Taxonomy (NCBI): domain Eukaryota; kingdom Metazoa; phylum Chordata; class Mammalia; order Artiodactyla; family Delphinidae; genus Pseudorca; species Pseudorca crassidens. Next base: position 49,461,449 of record NC_090304.1, on the reverse strand, counting down.
TAAGCTTGTTTTAGGGGTGAAAAGGACAGAGTATACTGTTTGACCATCTCTTTCTCTCTTTAAGCATTTTTGAGAGGGCTTCCTAGAGGAGATATAATTCTAAGTTTAGAAAGCAATTTGACCTGGTTTATGGAAATGTATTTTAAACATTGGCCTTGAATGTCTAGTGTTCTCACAGCTTCTCCTAATTAGTTGTATTTACTTCCCTTTTAGGGTTTGAAGACTGGGATGTATTATTTAAGGACAAGACCAGCAGCTAATCCGATCCAGTTCACTCTAAATAAAGAAAAGCTGAAAGATAAGGAAAAGGTATCAAAAGAAGAAGAGAAGGAGAGGAACACAGCAGCCATGGTGTGCTCTTTGGAAAATAGAGATGAATGTCTGATGTGTGGATCCTGAGGAAAGGCTTAGAAGAGACCAGCCCTTCTTTAATAGCCAAACTACTTCTTGAGCATAGATAGGTATAGTAGGTTTGCTTGAAGTGATAAGGTTTTGCTGGACGTTATTGCAGCAAAAGAATCAATTGATTTAAAGTCAATTTAAATCAATTTAAATCAATTGATTTAAAGTCAATTTATATAAACGTGAAAGTAATGATTTTTTAAAATTGATATATTGGGAATCAAAGTAGATGTTTTAGGAATGCAAAAGAAGTCATCTTGCAAATAGGGAGTGATTAAGTAGGGTTTCATCACCCATCTGGTACCCCTTTTCTGGTGACTTCAGTTTTGGTAAGGAGACTTTGACTGGTGTGTCCATAGAAGCAAAACTGAGTCATAACACGTGAGAAGTGCTGACAGAACCTTTATCTGGATAAGGTCCTAATAGGTCATTCTGAAATAAAGATAAACATTTCTAAATGATTGTGTGAGACTAATTTTGTCATTTATTTTCATACAAAGGTCAACTTTGATAAAGGATTTTTTGTTATTTGAGGGTTCAGGGAAGAAATTTTAAGACAAATTACTTAGACACCATATAGAATTCTGACTTTAATATATGTCTTTTTCTTCTTTTTAAAAAAATTGTGGTAAAATATACATAACATAAATGTTACCATTTTACCCATTTTAAAGCATACAATTTAGTGGCATTAAGTACATGTACAATGTACAACCATCACCACTATCTATTTTCAGAACTCTTTCATCATCCCAAACAGAAAGTCTATACATAAAACAATAATTCCCCATTCCCTTCTTCCATTATTCCCTGGTAACCTCTATTCTACTTTCTGACTCTGAATTTGCTTATTCTAGGTATCTCAAATAAAAGGGATCATACAATATGTGTCCTTTTATGTCTGGCTTATTTCACTTAGCATAATGTTTTCAAGGTTCATTTATGTATTGTGTCAGAATTTCATTCCTTTTTTAAGGCTGAGTAATATCTCATTTTATATATATATATATAGACATTTGGGTTATTTCCACCTTTTGGCTGTTGTGAATAATGCTGCTGTGGACATTGATGCACAAGTATCTGTTTGAATTCCTGCTTTCTGTTCTTTTGGGTGTGTACCTAGAAGTGGAATTATTGGACTAGATGGTAATCTTATATTTAACTTTTTGAGGAATTGCCGAACTGTTTTCTACAGCAAGTGCACCATTTTACATTTCTACCAACAGTACACGAGAGTTCCAGTTATTCCACATCTTTGCCAATACTTGTTAATTTTTTGTATTTTTTATAATAACCATCCTAATGGCTTTTGACAGTTTGATTATAATGTGTCTTGGTGTGGGTCTCTGAATTTAACCTAATTGGGGTTTGTTGAGCTGCTTGGATTGATATATTCACATCTTTTGTTAAATTTGGGAAGTTTTCAGCCATTATTTCTTCAGGTAATCTTTTTTGCCCCTTTCCCTCTTTTCCTTCTGGAGTTCCAATGTTGCATCTATTGGTCCACTTAGCAATGTCCCAACAGGTCCCTTAGGCTTAGTTCACTTTTCTTCATCCTACTTCAGCTCCTTAGACTCAGTAGTTTCAATTGCCTTATCGTCAAGTTCATTTATTCTTTCTTCTTCTTGCTCAGCTTTGCTGTTGAGTCCCTCAAGTGAAATTTTCATTTCAGTTATTGCTCTTTCCAGCTCTAGACTTTCTGTTTGGTTCCTTTTAATTGTTTCTACATCTTTGTTGATAGTCTGATTTTGTTAATACATTGTTTTCCTGATTTCCTTTACCTGTTTTCCTTTAGCTCTTCAATCATATTTTAAGACAGTTGTTTTAATGTCTGTCTAGAAAGTCTGACGGCTGGGCTTCCTCAGGGGTGGTTTCTGTCAGTTTATCTTTTTCCTTTGAATGGTCTATGTTTACCTGTTTCTTTATAATGCCTGTGATTTTTTTTTTGTTGAAATATTCTGAGACTAAACTTTTTGCAGTGAAGTCTCTTCTGCAGAGTATGTTCAGTTAATGTTTTGACAGCTTTCCTTGGTCTTTGCAGATTGACTCTGTGCTAGGACACTCCCATACTTGGTTAGGCTTGCTGTAAGCCTAGGCAATGTCATGGTTAATTTTATTTGCCAACTGGCTAGGCCATGGTATCCAGATATTTGATCAAACACTAGATAGAGCTGTGAAGGTATTGTTTTTAGATGAAATTAGCATTTGAATTCGTAGACTTTGAGTAAATCAGATTATCCTCCATAATGCGGGTGACCTCATCCAATCAGTTGAAGTCCTTAAGAGGAAAAATGCTGAGGTCCTCTGAGAAAGGACTTCTGCCTACAGACTGCCGTTGGACATGACCTGCAGTATCAGCTGTTCTCTGGGTTTCCATCCTGGAAGCCTACTCTGCCAGTTTGGGATTTGCCAGTTCCACAATTGTGAGCCCATTACTTACTTACTTACTTACTTAACTTATTTATTTATTTATTTATTGCTGCATTGGGTCTTCGTTGCTGCACACAGCCTTTCTCTAGTTGTGGTGAGTGGAGGCTACTCTTCATTGTAGTGCACGGGCTTCTCATTGCTGTGGCTTCTCTTGTTGCGGAGCATGGGCTCTAGTTGTGTGGGCTTCAGTAGTTGCAGCACACAGGCTCAGTAGTTGTGGTTCGCAGGCTGTAGAGCGCAGGCTGGGTAGTTGTAGCACACGGGCTTAGTTGCTCCATGGCATGTGGGATCTTCCTGGACCGGGGCTTGGACCTGTGTCCCCTGCATTGGCAGGTGGATTCTTAACAACTGCACCACCAGGGAAGTCCCCCGTATTACTTTATGTGTGTGTGTGTGTGTGTGTGTGTATAGAGAGAGAGAGAGAGAGAGAGAGAGAGAGAGAGAGGTATATGGTTGACCCTTGAACAACATGAATTTGAACTGCATGGGTCCACTTACACTTGGATTTTTTCAATAAGTACTACAATACTACACAGTCTGTGGTTGGTTGAATCTGTGGATGTGGACCCGTGGATATAGACACTGTATGGAACTTGAACATCCGTGGATTTTTGTATCCTCTGTGTGTCCTGGAACTAATCCCTGCATTGTTCAAGGGTCAACTGAATATATAGATAAGATTGTGTGTGTGTGTGTGTGTGTGTGTGTGTGTATATACACACCTTATTGGTTCTGTTTCTCTGGAGAACGAGAACACTGACTAATATAGGTTCTGGTACTGGAAATGGTTCTAGAGGAATGGAATCCTAAGGATGAGTTTTCTGGGTTGGTTCTCTAATTTGATGAGATTTAAGCATGACTTTTCAGTAGTAAAGAGAGCTCTGATAGTCCCTGGTGGTGATGTGGCAATAGAGACATGCAGAATACCATCACTGGATACTCCTAATCAAACAGAGAGGCAAGGGTCTGGGTGAGCATGTATGTGTTCTGCCTCAGGGGTGTATCAGTTACCAGCTCTCTAGCCCAGTGTCATAATTTAGTTCATCTTGATCACTTTTCCTTTCCACAGTACATCACAGTGCTCCATTACGTTGAGATGCGGATTGGACCTAGCAGGAAATGGCAGCTACTCTAGACTTACTGGTAAGACGTTTGTGTGTCAGAGAATGAGAAATAAATCAAACAAAAATTCAGGGACCTTCTACCTCAGTGAAATTTCTTGGGGTCCAATGATATAAGGCATGTTGGGATATTCCTTCTATGATGAGGGATAAATTCTTCTATCTGGCTCCTCTTACAACCAAAAGAAAGGTATAAGGGCTAGTGGGCCTCTTTGGATTTTCGAGGCGACATGGCAACGTATTCCTCTTTTGGATGTGCTACTCTGGCCCATTTACTATGTGACCCTAAAAGCTGCTAGTTTTGAGTGGGGCCCAGGACAAAGAACAAACCTGGCTCTGCAACAGGTCCAGTCTGCCATGCAAGCTGCTCAAGTATCAGTGGCAGATAGGGATGCTGTTGGAAGCCTTTGGCAGGCCCTGCCATCCTCTCTTGATAAATACTTACCTTGTGAGAGACAGCTTTCGGCTGCTACTGGGACTTGAAGACTGCCTAACCAAAGACCACGAAGTTACCATGCAACCTGAGCTGCCTGTCATGAACTGGGTGTTGTCTGACCCCCTAAGCCTAAAGTTGGGCATGCATAGTAGCATTCCATCATCAAATGGAAGTGGTATATACAAGACTGGGCTCAAGCAGGCCCTGAAAGCACAAGTCATCTACTGAAGAACTGGCCCAAATGCCCATGGTTCTCGCTCCTGCTACACCTTCTCTCTCCCAGCCTGCACCTATGGCCTCATGGGACATTCCATATGATCAAGTGATAGAGGAAGAGAAAACTTGGGTGGTTTACAGATGGTCCTGCACAGTATGGGACACCATAGCCTCTTTCTGGGACATCCCTGAAGGATAGATACTCCATTCTATAGATGACAGCTATGGAGGTCTTTCAAGCAGGGGTGACTTAGATAAATCACACTGGCTACCATGGGAAAGAGTGGCATGACCTCTGGGTTTGGGTCAAGCTCAAGTACAGATAAGGGCCTAGTCTGGTCTTTGGATGAATTTGGGTCCCAAGGAGAAGACCTGGCTTGGGTGTCTGTCAGACTGGAGGGCCCCCTGGCTGGACTTGACCTGTTTGGGCTAGACTGGACCCCTGGGGTAGGCCTGACCTGTGTGCCTGGGGATATCAGACTGGGAATATCAGGCAGAGCCTCACCTGTGTTTGGAACTGATTGGACTCTAGAACCTAACGTGTGTTTGCATTAGACTGATGGCATCAAAACTGACCTGTATATTTGGTGAGACTGGGCTTCATGTCAAGTCTTACTATGTATCTGGGAGAGACTGGGCACCAGGGAAGAGCCTGGCCTGTTTATTTGTTTCAGACTGGGTGTTCAGGGCAAGTCGTGGTCTGTACAACTTGCTCTATACAACTTCCAGTGGAGCTCCATATATCCAGATGTTAACTGGGGGGCTTTCTCAGGAGTCAGGGAGAAGAGGACAGAGAAACTAAACTAACAAGGATAAATAGGGAAAAGCAATTTTTTCATTGGAGTGAAAACAGAGCATTCTAAGAATTCAAAAAGGAATAGTTTACCAACAATGAACCTGCTGTTGAGTCCTCCATAATCTCAGGAAATTCCAGCCTGTCCCTCAGTACTGCCTGCTTATCTCTTGTTCCCAGAGGTCACAGCCCCAATTTCCCAAGTTGATGAAGTTCTCTCACCCTGGCAGTTTCTCCTTCACTCTCATATTCTGCAGCCTCTCTGGCTTCTCCCTAACCTGGGCTAATTCCTTTCCACAGAGCATCTTTTCTACATGTTGTCTGATCTCTCTGATCCTTACCCCCTAGATGACAGGATTCAAGGCTCCTGGGAGCAGCAGATAGATGGCACTGAGCAGGTTCTGGACATTCCGAGACACAGCCTTGGCTACTCGGAAAACGATGGAAGTGGAGAGACTAGAGAGGTAGATGGTGAGGATGACCAATGGGAGTGGGAGCCACACGTGTGCAAGGCCTTGGTTCGGGCTCCCCCAGGAGATATCCAGAAGACAGCATAGATGATGCGGGTGTAGGAGGTCCCCAGCAGGGCTGGATCAAAGGTCACAGTGACCAACCGCATGGCCAGCCCCAACTGGTTGTTGAAGGTCAAGTCTCCACAAGCTATGCTCAGCAGTGCGATGTACTCACAGGTACAGTGTCAGATCACTGCTGTCTGGCAGAATCAAGCTCGTGAGGTTAGCACTACCAAGGGCACTGCCACTCCCAGGCTCCATGTCAGGGCAAAAAAGGCCAGCACGCCTAGCAGACGGGAGGTCATCAGGTCACTATAACAGTGTGGGTGGCACATGGCCACCAAGCAGTCTAGGGCCATGGCCAGCAGGAGGTTGTAGTCCAGAAGGAGAGTGAAGTAGATGAAAAACATCTGGGCCAGGCAGCCATGCAGTGATATGGGGTTAACATAATGCACAAAGCCCTCCAGCATTTTGGGTATCACCACTGTAGCAGTACAAATGTTGACAGCCAGGAGCAGGGCAATGAGCATGTACATGGGCTGATGCAGGCTCTGCTGGGCCGCCACCGTGTGGATGATGAGGGCATTGGCAGAGACGATGGTCACATAGGGAAAAGTAAGGGGCAGGACCAGGAGGGGCCTCCACTGTCGCAATCCAGAGAAGCCCCCCAGGAAGAAGTTGGTGTAGGAGATGTTGAAGGTGCTGCTATTTCCATCCTTACCCACTGGCTTTGGCCCTGAGCTGGCCCCAGGAGTGGGGGTCAGAGACTTAGAACAAAATGGTCAATGGAAGAAAACCTATTTTTATTTTAGGGCCTGCGTGGTTTGCGATGAAGAGCCACCTCTTCGTGCACGTATGTCTACTCTTTTGGGGCACAGACAGGTACTATGTCAGGTGTCATGGGAGCAACAAAGATGAACAAGACATTCCTTGTCCTTAGGGAGCTCTTGGCTTTTGTATGTGAAATGTAAACTTACAAGATGCTGTTTATCTGTGATACTCCAGGTATTTGATTGCTGAGTAAAAGATTAGGCGGAAAGTAGGTGTGGTATAGGAGAGAAAAAAGAGTGATGGGCCAGAGGCAATAGAAAGGATGAAGAAGATTCTTGATTAGGAGGAAAAAAGAATATATGAGGAATCTTTGGTCCAAGAAGCCTGGGAAGAACCAAGTGGGGCTTATTGGGAGAGAGGAACAAGTCAGGAATGATGGCCTCACTTTTGTGCCTGGGGTACACTGTGTGGCAAGGGGAGAGGAAAGTTGCTGAGGAATACTTCTGTTCTTCCTGGACACAAACAACGGGCCACAAAGACTTCTCGCTTCCTAAGACCCTCTAGACTGGATGTGGGGCCTCCTGCCTGGCCTTGTCATCAGTGTCATGAATGATGCTTGCATTCCTTTCAGAATGTGAGTTCCAGGAGAACAGGGGTAACAGCATACCTCTATTGTGTTCTCTGAAGCTCCAAGCACAGAGCCACCATAAACACACAGGAAGTGCTCGAGCATTGCTTGTCGGGTAAGGTGAATGAGGAACAGGTAAGAAGCTAAACAGTTAACTGGGCTCTGAGAGTAGTAATTTCAAAGCTTTGGCCAGGTTTTTGTATAATTAAGAGAGCAGATATTAAGATTAAAGATGTGTGATTCAGTACTGAGCTCACATCTTATCCAGATTCTTAGGGAGCACCATTTGGTGGTGGTAGGTGTGATGATTAGAGGAATTAACACTGATATGCATAAAAGTAGCTGACACCTGTTGGACATTTACCCTATGTTAGGCAGTGTTCTAAATGCTTTCATGTATTAACTTTTTTTAATCTTCTTAATTTTACTGAGGAAGAAAGTGAGGCACAGAGAGATTAAGTCTAGTTCAAGATCATACAGCTGGTAAGTGGCAGAACTGGATTTGAACCCAGACAGACTCCAGAGTGCATGCTCTTAACTTCAGGATGACCAACTAGTCCTGGCTTGCTGGAGACTTACCTGGTGTTAGACCTGAACATCCGCTGTCCCAGGAAACCTTTCAGGCAAATGAGGCAGTTGATCATTTTACTATAACTACTAATTACTTTGAAGATTAGAGAAGCCTTATGAATTGTGGAGCAGCTAGGAAGAAATATTCTTCTTTCTTATAGGTTTAAATGTATTGTCTCTGAAAATCAACGTTTACATTGGTGTTACTATAGCCACCCTCTGAATACTCAGAAGACTGAAGAGGAACATCTCTAAGTTCACAGACAGACCTCAAAAGGAAGTGGATTTGGAATTCCAAAGCCCACCCTGGAATGTGTTTCTGGAACTCTTAGAGCATTATTTTAGTCAGAATAACTCAAATTTTGGGAAATGTACTTTCATTGTGGTTGGGCAAAGACCAGACAACACTTGTGTGGAGGTGGTAAAAATTCTTAGGGGAGGTCTGTTGAAGACTTTCTGGGGAGGGGGTGGAATTCAGGAGCTGAGAGTGAGTGAGGTGAGAGGTGATCTGTGATGGAATAAAGGGGCATGGAGGAAAACGCAGCACGGAGGAGCAGTGGCCAAGAAGACATTTAGGGACCCCCGCTCCTTCCCAAACACCACGGGATGGTCATCCTTAAGGGGGAGAATAAGCTGGCATGGGCTGCCCACAAACATCTTAACTTGGACAAGGTTGGTCTGTCTCCGTCACGTGAACTGTAATTTTCTCTCCTGTTCTGTATCTTAGGATTACTTAGGTAAACTCCTAAAGGAGCTTCTTTGACACTGGGCTCCAAAGCAGTCAGTAGAGGAAATGTAGAATAACAAGCTCCTCAAGGCAGGGCAGAAGGAATGAAAAAGACTGTAAAAGATGAGGAGATCAGTTTACTGGCTAATGAAGGTCTTAAGAGAGATGAATAGATGTTTCTAGAGACCGATCAATCAGACTTAAGAACTAAGTGGAAGTGGAGAGAGACAGAGGAATCAACAATAATTTCAAGGTTATTTTGCTTTTGTTTTTCAGCTATGATGACTGCTAAAACCTGAGGAAGGAGGAACAGTGTTGGAGTGTTGGGAGGTACACTTAATAAACCCATTTGGATGTTGTGAAAACTCACAAATGAAGAGATGTCCAGTCAACAACTGGAAATAAGGGTGGAGTGCTCAGATGAAGGATTAAAGCTGGATTTGGGGATTATAATGTTATTGAAGGCATGGGATAGAATCTTAAGGGGCCGACAGAGTAACATAACAGGTGTCAGTGAAGGAGACAGAAAAAGAGGGAAGAGGGGTGGAATGAGAACGAGGAGCAAATGGGATTCTGGAAACCAGAGAAGGAGATGTTCTGCTGCTCTGGAGGCTTCAAGGTAAAGAATTTACAGACTGGGCTTCCCTGGTGTCGCAGTGGTTGAGAGTCCGCCTGCCGATGCAGGGGACACGGGTTCGCGCCCCGGTCCGGGAGGGTCCCACATGCCGCAGAGTGGCTGGGCCCGTGAGCCATGGCCGCTGAGCCTGCACACCTGGAGCCTGTGCTCCGCAACGGGAGAGGCCACAGCAGTGAGAGGGCCGCGTACCGAAAAAAAAAAAAAAAAAAAAAAGAATCTACAGACTAGTAGAGGCGAAAGACCAACACAACTAAGTCACCCTGCAAGGCTTAATGTTCTGAGTAGCAGAGGAGGGGGACAGATAGGAGGGCAGAGATAAAGTGGCCAGATGTCATGTGCTCTCTGCAGAAAGAGACACAGCTCCTCTACTGTAAAAGTCAGCACCACAGACAAGAGCTCCTTTAACTTCCCTGTCCCCACAAACTGGCTACTGTGCTCATCTTTCTCTCTTCCTTCTATTCCCAGTGAAAGAGATGTCTTTCCTCACTTTTGTCCTCATGATATCTTCCACTTCTCCCCTCTTACCCTCAGCATATGGAGTTCAAGTCTGTCATTGGTGAAAATAAACTCATCCTTAACTTCTTTCAGTCCTCAAGCTTCCAATCTTTCTCCTCACCATTAAAGCCAAGGCCCTGGACATGTCTTTATCATGCTATAATTGCTGGCTTGCTGATCTAGCTCCCCACTAGACTGAAAGTGTTGCTGGTGGGGAGACCATGTCTTACTCATCTGTCTCCCAGTGCCCGGCACAGAGCCCACGGCAGAGTACGTATGTGCTCAGTAAGTGTTGTGTTGAAGGAATACATGAATGCACCAAGGGATTTTAATAAACATTTTCATTTGCAGCTAACTTAGAGTAGCTCTTTGAAGTTGAATGAATGAATGAAAAACTAACCCCATCAAGGCTAGGAGATTCTAAGTGATTTGCTTAGTCTCACCTAGCAAGAAGAGCCTGGCCTCAAATCTAGGTCTTCTCGGACTCTTCTGTCTACACCACCATTTTCTCCCTCACACCCCACACACAAGGCAACATCAGAGAGGCTCCACGCAGTCTTAGTCTCAGCGACAATACTACAAGTTAGCATTTATTGAGTACTTACTACATGCCAGGCATGGTTCCAAGGGTTTTTCCATAGAGTATCTCTAATATTCACAGGAACCCTAAGGGACGAATACTATTTATTAACCCAGTTTACAGATGAAAATACTGAGGCTTAAAGAAGATAACTAATTAAAGTGTCATAAGTGTTAAATGATAGCTGGGATATGAATGTAGATTTGTCAATGGTAAATGTGGAGTTCAATTCCAATCTCATGTTTACCACCTCAAATCCCCCATAAATCTCTTGTCTTTTCATCCCCAACCTCACCGTGGTAGCCTGTAGAGGACTCCCGTTGGGTCATAGCCTTCTGTGGCTTTGTTTTCACCTCTGAAAAGGTAAGGCCTGAGGTCAGTGCCCAGCTCCAAGGCACTTCTCTATGAGGCTGAGAGGAGGGATGGATAAGTAGCCCTGTGACTCCAGGGGATTTCCAGTGGAGTATGAGATACCCAGTGGGGAGGCATTTCCAGGGACTCAAAGGAGGAAACAATGAGAAACCCAGAAGAACTTAGGGAGGACCCCAGGGATAGAGGCTGGGTGGAGATGACAGTGTACTAACATTTTAATTTCTATGGCTCTTGTTTTTTCTCACAGAGCAGTCACATCTGCTGAGGGGTTTCCCTACTTTACAGGTGAGCCATTAGAGAGAGCAAGTCAGGGTTCAGGGCAGCTTCCATTTCAGGGGCACTAACAGGCAGAAGCTGGGGATGACCTGGGGCTCAGCTGAGGGCGAGGGGCTCCTGCAATTTGGGGGTCACCCAAAGGCAGGAAAGGGCACTTGGGTGACAGTGAAAGCCCTGTGGTGGAGACAAGGATGTGATTTAGGTGTGGTGTGTGTGTGTGCATGCATGTGCCTGAGTGCCTGATCATGTATGCACACGCTGAGATTCATGAGGCATCTACTTCCCCATAATAGGCAGCTTAGGAGCTCGGGAAGGAGGTGACTTTGGTGTGGGTTGTACTGAGAACAGCCAGGACTCACAGAGACAGGGGCTGGCTCTTCCAGAGAGGCATTTGTTTGTCCTCTGGAATTTGAGAACGGTAGGACTGAAAAACTTTTCCTCTTTTTCTGCCTTCTTTGGGTTAACTATTTTCATGATTTCATTTTATCTTCTTCGTTGGCTTATAAGCTATGCCTCTTAGTGGTTGCTTTAGGATTTGTAGTACACATCTTTAACTTACCATAATCTACTTTTAAGTAATATTATGCCACTCCAACAAAGAGTATGAGATCCTTACAACAGGATTCTTCTGTTTCCCCCCTTCCATTGTTTGTGTTATTGTTGTCATAGGCTTTATTTATGCATAAATTATAAACCCCACAATACATCTGTATATTTTTGGCTTTATACAGTCTATTGTATTCTAAGGAGATTTACAAAAATAAGGAAAAATTAATATTTGTTTTGCAAAATTCATTCATGCTTTTATGTGACTGTAGCTTACTTTATTGCTAGCATCCAGTGTATAAATGTACCATAATCTATTTACATATTCTATTGCTGAGGGACATTTATGTTGTTTCTGGTTTTCCACAATTAGGAATAATGCCAATATGAATATTCTTGTACATGTATTTTGATGCCCAAGTGCCTGAGGAGATTTCTGGGATCAAAGGGTATGCATATATATCTTTGATTTTACTAGAAAATGGCAAACTGTCTTCCAAAATGGTTGTACCAATCTGTAACCTCAGTAGTAGTGCATGAGAGTTTCCAGTGCCATCTGCTGAGAAATTGTTTGAATACATATACAAATCTACTATGTCTACACAATAGATGTTGTGAGGTTGTATAGTGCACAACCTGAACATCTGTATATGAGAGGCTGGAGATCAAATACCTTTTCTCTTTTTTATTTCTTCTTTTTTTTTCAGTGGGAGCCAGAATAGACATAATACCTATACCCAAAAGCCTACATCCATAAGGACATTCTGAGGTCAACCAAGAGATGTGAGCTCTGAAGTTTCACCACTTTTTAAAAATCTTCTCCCATTCATGAGATTATAGTAGTGGCAGCCATTTTGTACCATTTTATACAATTTAGTCATGCCACCAGCCCCAGTCATAGTTGATAAACCATAAGCAAATGTTGACCAAGCTAGTGTAATCAGAGACCTTTCTCCCAGAATGAGGAATAAAGAGATTAAATTTTTGTATCATGTAGGTGGTTATATGTAGGGCACGCAAAAATCCAGTTTTCAGAGAGAGAGAGAGATTGTAGAAAAAATAAATCACACTCTTAGAGGATAGATGAGCAAAGGAAAACAGAGAATCTTAGTCATTTTTATAGTTGTTTGTTCTTTCCAGAAATTTCTTCAGGTTAAGCTGCACTCCAATCTTTTGGTGACTTAGCACCTTCATTTTAGAATTCCCCAATTTGTGTTAGCACTGGTTTGCCTTGGTATGTACGTATTTGCAACTACTTAAATGTGAAATCCATAAAGGCAATGAGTTTTGTTGGTTTTGTTCACTATTATGCCTCTTAGCATCTAAAATAATTGTTGCACCTAGAACTCTCTCAGTAAGTAGCTGTTTTTTTTTTGTTTTTTTTGTTTTGCGGTACGCGGGCCTCTCACTGTTGTGGCCTCTCCCGTTGCGGAGCACAGGCTCCGGATGCGCAGGCTCAGCGGCCATGGCTCACGGGCCCAGCCACTCTGCGGCATGTGGATCTTCCTGGACCAGGGCACGAACCCGTGTCCCCTGCATCGGCAGGTGGACTCTCAACCACTGCGCCACCATGGAAGCCCCAGTAAGTAGCTGTTGAATGAGTGAATTGAAGAGCAACAACAAAAAAATGTCTACACAAGTCTCATAGAATTGTCCCTTATTTCAAGAGAGTTCTGGTTAGATTACAACAGGAATAAGAAAAAGAAAAGTACTTAGACTACAATAAAAGAGAAAAGTACAAGGTTCTATGACCTCTAAGATAAAACAATTGACTCTTTTCAAGGTCTTAGCTAATCAGTGAGGGCTTCACTGATGTGGCATTTGGGATAAATATTGAAGGATGTCATAAGAATAAACAGTAGTGATTCAGGCTGGAGAAAATATGAAATTTAGAAAAGATTTAGATTAGGTTAGAATTTTCTAATCTGAAAATTAGAAAGAGGGAACAGAACATGAGGATTCCCAGAGGCGCAAAAAAAGATAATGAATATATTCCGGATGCTTAAAAATTACCTTATGATGGACAGAATTTATGTGGGAATCTAACTATGGGTGAGACTAGAGAGAACTGGGTAGAAGATCACATCACTAGGTCTTATAATCATAATTAGGAAGTTATCAATATTCACCCAAAAGCAATTGGGACCCACTGAAAATCATGTCACTCTTCATAGTAACTCCTGATCTCCCCAAACTGTGATATGTTCATTTTCTGAACACTTGACCTCTTGCCTGCTTTTGAATGACAGATAAGTAAGTAGCTTACATTAAAAAGTTTTTAGTCCATTATTTTTCTAATGGTACATTGCTTTGTTGATTTATTTCTCTATGCTACTTATTTAAAAAAATACATTAACAAACAAACAAAAAACCCACACTCATTCTGACGTCAGAAGCCTGTGTTCATATCTGCTCTGCTGTGCTGCAATCTAACTGGCTAGTCCTACTTTCTACTTTCTACTGTTCTTTCCCATTAGGAGAAGGAATTAAATGCATTGGAAATAGCTGGAATATAGCAAATGATTAGCTCTTGTATTGATGGAGGCTGTAGAAGTACTTAATTTTCTAGGACAACTGGCTTACTTTTATCCAGGTTCTATGGAAAATTCCAAGTCTAGCTGTGGACACGAAACAGTTCTTAGTCTACAAAAGTGATTTTCTTCCCAATTTAATGCAGTGTGATGTGACTTTAGTGCCATGGAAAATGATGACACCCATGGTATATAACGACCATGCCAATTTCAGCCAAATTATCTTGGTCCTTTTGCAGTTTCTCTGTGGAAACTCTAATTTAGCTGAAGAAATCAAGTTTCTTTAACTGAAATATTTTTGTTTTTTCTTTTTACATTTTTTAAAAACTGTGAAATACATTTAGTTTGTTTTAAATATGTGAGCTAGAGTGAGACATTTCATTCTGCTTTAAATCATAAATGACTAACATTTGAATTCTGAAATAGTATAGACAAATACCTTTTCATATGCTTATTTTCTGAAGTGACTGTCAAATCTTTTATCAATTTTACCTATTTATGAAATAAGTTATCTGTCTTCTTATTGATTTGTAGCTATTCTTTATAAATTCTGGATACTAGTTCTCTGTTGGTTAAATGTATTGTAAATATCTTCCCCATATCTGTGGCATGCTTTTTCACTTACTTATGACATCTTTTGATTGAAGATATGTCTAGTACATAGGATACCTTTGTACAAATTACAAAAAGGCTCCGTTTCTGATGGCTTGGTAAGTGTGGTGTGGTAAGTGCAGTATGGGCTGAATTTCATCTTTCACTTGCTTTTGTCAGATGCCTTTGTGCAGATTTCCTATATAATGTATTACATAAAAGTGGCAGGTCTGCTTTTGATTACCAAACATTCTGAATTTTAATGTAGTCAAATTTATATCATTTTTTCTTTCCTCTGTAAAAAAAGGTTAGTACTTGTTGTGTCCTATTTAAAAAGACTTTCATTACCGCAATGTCGTGAAGATATATTCCTCTATTATCTTATAAAAGCTTTATGGTTTGGACTTTAACATTTAGATGTACCTTTCTTTAATATTTCCAATAAATAATAAAGTGTAATGTATACAGTTATTATGTCGTGTGCATAGCCTCTTGTGAGTTCTGATAATACAGAGCCCTCACCGTGATTTCAGCAAGTTCCTGTGGCTTAACATATCACTTTCACTTTGTCTTTGTTCTTATGTTTGCTGTTCTCTTAGGTTTCTGCGTGGCTTTTGTGATTTTGTAGCCATCACTGAGGGGGCTTAAAGGAGGGTCACACTATAGAGTCTGCACACTTTTGTTGTGTCCTAGATTGTCCTTTCTCTTTCTCATTTTCCTTCTCTCTAGGAGGTCAACATTTCCCTCATTTTTCCCAGAGAATAGTTCTACCCACTTTTACAAATGTTTAAAAATTTTTCAATTTTGAAATAATTTTAGACTTAAAAAATGTTGCAACAACAGTACAGAAAATTCCTGTGTACCCTTCACCCGGATTCGCCAATGTTAGCGTCTTCCATAACCGCAGTACACTTATCGAAACCAGGAAACAAATATCAATACAATACTATTACCTAATTTACAGACATTATCCAAATTCTGCCAAATGTCTCACTAATGTCCCTTTTCTGATCTAGGACCCAATCCAACATTGCATGTTTGCATTTAGTTTTCATGTCTTCATATTCTCCTTTATTTAGAATAGTTCTTCAGTTTTTCCTTGCCTTTCATGATTTTAACACTTTTGAAAAGTACTGGACAGTTGTTTTGTAGAGCATACCTCATTTTGGGTCTGTTTCATGTTTCCTCTTGATTTAATTCAAGTTATATATATATTTTTGCAAGAATACCACAAAAGTGGTATTGTGCCCTTCTCAGTACATCATTTCAGAAGATAGATGATACCACTTTGTGCCATTACTGGTGATATTAACATCTATCATTTGTTTAAGAGACTGCAGTTTTCTCCATTGCTTTCTGGCAGTATAAGAGAATCTAGATCATCTTCCATTTTCCATACCCCAACACTGAATCAGCCATTTCCCCAGGCATCCTTGATTCCTTTTATTGGCACTATCCCCTCACTGTTAACACCTTCTATCTTCAAGCAACTGTCAATGTATTTTCTCTAACAATGACTTTCCTATTAAAAGAATAATGTTTTCTTACTACCTTACTCTGATATCTTTAAAATACAGTTTCTACCCTTATAGAACACATTGTTAAGCAGTTAAAAAGACATTTATCCAACATATATTACTATAGTGGGATATGGGAAAAAGGCAAATATTTATTGTAGACATAATATGTAGAAACCATTGTTTAGTCATTTTGTCAATTATCTCTTATCACAAAATTGCTGCATAACGAGCAGTCACAGAAAAATCAATGGCACGTACTTACTGTAAGCATTTATTGTTCGCACACGTGGGGTGGTCAGCTAGGTGGCTGGGCTAACTCACGTGTCTAGGGGTTGGCTGGCTGTAAGCTAGGTTAGCATTGGGTGGGATGGTTGGGGCAACTCAGCTATGCATCTTCTGTTCCTCCAGCAGGCTAGCCCAAGCACACTCTCACAGTTTTGGCAGAGATGCAAGAACATAAGTAGAAATACTATAGAAGAAAAACCAGAGTTGGATAGTAGTTAAAGAGGTAAAAACAAATTTTATTCAAAACTATGTCAATAGTAGAAGAGAGACCTCAGTATAGAACCAGGCTCAATTACAAACATGACATGGTCAAGTGGGAATTTATAGACAAGAAGCAGGAGGGGGGTCAATCGATGGAGAATTACTAAGAGGAAACAATAAGGGTCAGGGGATTTGGGCTAAAGGCACCTACCAGTATTCTTTGCTCGAGGACAGGCCAGGTGATCAGACATTACCTGCGGGATGGTAGAGGCGGAAGAACTGGATCAGATATTGAGGGTGAAGGATTCTAGTTAAACTGACTTAGCAGGGTTCTTGCTGAGACTGGATTTTACAAGGAAGTGCACAGATGGGTCTAGGAGAAGGTTCAGGAGCCTGACCAGAGTTTGGTCAAGCAAAGATTCTTTGTCAATACCCAGGCACTTTTTTGAGTCTTTGCTTGTATCAGCTTTGCTAACATCCCCTTGGCCAAAGAAAATCCCATGGCTTAACTCAGAATCAGAGTTTCCTCTCTGCTTTTCTTGCCTTAGTCCTCTGATTAGTCTCAGGCCAACGCCACATATTTTATTTTATTTTATTTTTTTTGCGGTACGCGGGCCTCTCACTGTTGTGGCCTCTCCCATTGCGGAGCACAGGCTCCGGACGCGCAGGCTCAGTGGCCATGGCTCACGGGCCCAGCCACTCCGCGGCATGTGGGATCCTCCCGGACTGGGGCACGAACCCGTGTCCCCTGCCTCGGCAGGCGGACTCTCAACCACTGCGCCACCAGGGAAGCCCGTAATGCCACATATTTTAGATTTTTGTTATACAGCACCCTACTCCTGCTACCACTATCTGTTTCACTTGTCTATTGCGACAAAATTGCCATGGAACAAACTACTGCGAACCGTCAGTGGGACACAGACATCAGCAAGAATTTATTGCTCCCATCTTGTTGGTTGACCAGGCTGCTCTGTTGATTTTGACTGCGCTTGCTCACGTTATGGCTACTGGCTGCCCTTGGCTGGGATAACTGGGGTGACTCGGCTCTGCTCCATCTATTTTTCATCCTTTTGCAAGTTAATCTGAGAATGTTCTCTTGGGGATGGCAGATGTGCAAGACAGCAAGAAGAAACAAACACTTTGTCAAGATCTGCTAATCTCCCTTTCACCAAGACAAGTTGTTACCGAATTGGTTAACTTGACCCTCGCTGGAATCCTAGCCCATCTGAGACTCCTTGTCTCGGCCAGGGAGGTTCTTTTTCCAATTGGATTCGCACAGCCAGTAACTGGAGCAGCACAAGTTTTATTCAATTGCAAAGAATGGAGAAGCTGGCACCTAATTTGCAAGTCAGCTCAACCCAGTTCAGCGGAAACACCAAATATCCAGGAAGGTTGAGATAAAAGGGAGGGAGTTGTAAAGAGTGGGAGGAATACTCATGAGTTATCTGAGAACAGGGGAGAACCTGGAACTGAGACAACTCTCCTTTTCCATCCTTGTATGGGCTTTCCTTATTGTTGTCATGGAGATTGTCAACTGTCACAGCGCTGGTGGCTGTGTCATTCAGCATGCTTATGCATTACAATGAGTGTATGAAGAGGCTCAAGAACTCCTGGAAGTCGAATCTTCCACCATCTTGGGCCTAGTTGGTTCTAACCCGTTCTTGTTTTTTCTCTTTGCAGTTTCCTCCCAAAACTTAGATAACAGTAACTGGTTTCCATTCAAGGGAGGGGCAGGGGTATGATTCTGGGGCAACAGCCTTGGTAACAAAGCCACTTGCTGTCATTGCAATATCTGTTACAGGAGCTATTGTGGGAATATCCTAGACAGTATGCCTATCTTCCTGGCTGAACAAAATGTAAAGGGAGCCTTTCATGGTCCTCTTTCAATGTGTGTAAAATATATAAGAAATAGACCAGAGTTCTTCTCTGCTCACTTGCAAAATGGTTAGGTCAGGCCAACAAGGTCAGGCAATACTCTCATTTTCTCTTTTTCTGTGAAACATTTTTTGCAACAGTTTCAAAGTTGTGAAGCTATCATGTCTCACCCCAAACTCGACCTTCTATACTCAGCTTTGTTATGGTGGGGTTAGGACTCTGCAAATTACTTCTTATTCGGGCAGGCATTAGTTTGTATTACTCTATCGATGGATACTTGAGGGTTATTGGAAAGAAGGAGGAAGGCAGAATGGACTGGCTCCTTCCTGTTTGCTTATTATTCCAGTCAGTATCACCACCAACAGACCTTTGCTCTGGCAACTGCAATCGGTTTCAGTTTATAACTTCTCTGGGCCCTCCCAGATCCAGCCTCATTGTATCCCCTCAGAGGTGCCAGCACCTTCTGGGCAGTCCCCAGCGCACCAAGAGGTCTGCATCCCAGTCTCATGGGGCTCTGAGCTCCAAAGGTACAACACTAGCCAAAAAGCACCTCCTTCTCATCAATCTGTGTCCCCGCTGTACACAGCCCTTCCTATGAGTTCCTAAGGTACCAGCAGCATCCTTGCAGCACCTTCTGCTCAGAAGCCCAAGTTTCAGCTCTGGATACTTCTTCTCCAAGTTTCTAGGTTCTGACCATCTCAGCCTCTTTCCTTTGTTCCTTGAACCCTGGGGGTGGTCGCTGCTCCTGCTACCCATGTGTTACCTCAGGGTTTTCTTTTTGCCTTTTCAAGTCTCTACCTCCTGTCTAACTAAATTCCTTACATTAAATTCTCTGCTGAAATACCTAGTGTAGTTTCTGATTTCCTATCTGGACCCTGACTGGTAAAACTTGTTAGGGGACCATTTATATCTTCAGAATGGTTTTCTCTTTAGAGAAGATGTTAGGGCAATTTAACTGATACTCTGAAGGTGGAACTAGGAGAGAGTGAGATAAAATCCAAGGTGATCATTGTGGTTTGTGGCTTCTAGTTCTGTGAAAACTTCCCCTCACCTTTAGAACAGTGAAGCTGCAAGCAGGGCTCAGAGAGGGCTTGCTGTGCTAATATTTTCTTCTGTAGGTCTGCATTTGTCCTTTGTTCATCATGCCTACCAAGCAGCTCAACCTTCAGGCATAGCTGGGTTTTAAACCGACATCTAATGGACTCTAACACCCATGCTCTTTGCTCCACGTTGAACAGTGTCCTCAGGTGCTAGTGGTGAAGATGACGGCAAGGACGTGAGGGACTCTATGGAGAGCATTAGGAGACATTCTGTTGTATTTTGAAATCATATCTGGACGCTTTGGACAGTCATGGGACAGAGCAGTGGCTGACTCAGAAATGAGTAGCCACCTTAGAATGGAGAGAATTGCTTCTGCCTCCCTAGTATTTTCTCTAGGGTTATGACATGTCACTGAATTTAATCAAGAAACATTTATTGGGCTTCTTTGGAAACTTGACTGTTTCTGTCTGGTAGAGAAGGAGAGTGGTGGAGCAGCAGAGTGCTAGTAGTGAGTATATACTTAGACCAAGAGTACCCTGAAGGTGAGGGCTATTTCCTCCTGCAGGGAGGAGAACATGCTGCCTCCGAAATCCTTGGAAGACCACAACACGTCTATCAGCCCCGGTGCTGCCCACTTTGTGCTTCTCTCCTTGTACACTCAAAGCCTGGGAAGGATGACTTCCGTGCTATTGCACTCTCCTGTTCCCAGGGACATTGTAAACATGCTTGTTTATTCTCCTCATGTGTCCCCCACCCCATGTTCTTCCTAAGAAAAATCAAGAAATATCCCCCCAACCCCATCAATAATATCTGCTATACTCATTACATGTTGTTACTTTGAAAGAGAACTGATGGAAAACTTGGGATGTAACTTGGCCTGGTGAAGAGAAGAGCAGGTTATATAAAAAAATAAATAAAATAAAATTCAAAAATTAAAAAAAATCAATTAAAAATTAATTAATTAAAAAAGAAAAAATTTTAAAATAAATTTATTTATTTATTTTTGGCTGCATTGGGTCTTTGTTGCTGCATGTGGGCTTTCTCTAGTTGCAGTGAGCGGGGGCTACTCTTTGTTGGGGTGTGCAGGCTTCTCATTGTGCTGGCTTCTCTTGTGGAGCACGGGCTCTAGTCGCACAGGCTTCAGTAGTTGTGGCACGTGGGCTCAGTAGTTGTGGTTCGCGGGCTCTATGGCGCAGGCTCAGTAGTGGTGGCACTTGGGCTTAGTTGCTCCGCGGCATGTGGGATCTTCCCGGGCCAGGGCTTGAACCCGTGTCCCCTGCATTGGCAGGCGGATTCTTAACCACTGCACCACCAGGGAAGTCCCAAGAAATCTTTTTTTAAAAAATTTGCTTTATTCAAGTATAGTTGATTAACAATGTTGTGCTAATTTCTGCTGTACAGCAAAGTGATTCAGTTATATATATATATGTATATATATTCTTTTGCATATTCTTTTCCATTGTGGTTTATCACAGGATATTGAATACAGTTCCCTGTGCTATACAGTAGGACCTTGTTTTTTATCTATCCTGTATAGAATAGTTTGCATCTGCTAGTCCAAAACTCCCAATCCAACTCTCCCCCACCCCCTCCCACTTGGCAACCACAAGTCTGTTTTCTGTGTCTGTGAGTCTGTTTTGTAGATAGGTTCATTTGTGTCATTTTTTTTAAATAAATATTTCTAAGAATTCTTTTTTTTTTTTAAAGATATTTATTTATTTATATATTTATTTTCGCTGCTCTGGGTCTTAGTTGCAGCACATAGGACCTTCTAGTTGCAGCATGCAACTCTTTAGTTGCAGCATGCATGTGGGATCTAGTTCCCTGACCAGGGATCGAACCCGGGCCCCCTGCATTGGGAATGTGGAGTCTTACCCACTGAACCACTTGGGAAGTCCTGTCATATTTTATTTTTTTAATTAAAAATTATTTTATTAAAAATTTATTGTATTTTATATTGGAGCATAGTTGATTAACAATGTTGTGTTAGTTTCAGGTGTACAGCAAAGTGATTCAGTTATACATATACATATATCTATTCTTTTACAAATTCTTTTCCCCTTTAGGTTTTTACAGAATATTGAGCAGAGTTCCCTGTGCTATACAGTAGGTCCTTGTTGTTTATCTATTTTAAATATAGCAGAGTGTACATGTCGATCCCAAACTCCCAATCTATCCCTCCCCTCACCCTTCCCCCTGGATACCATGAGTTCGTTCTCTAAGTCTGAGTCTGTTTCTGTTTTGTAAATAAGTTCATTTGTATCACTTTTTTTTTTTAAGATTCAGCATATAAGCGATATCATATGATATTTGTCTTTTTCTATCTGACTTCACTTAGTATGATAATCTGCAGGTCCATTCATGTTGCTGCAAATGGCATTATTTCATTCTTTTTAATGGCTAATATTCTATTGTATATACGTACCACATCTTCTTTATTCATTCGTCCGTTGATGGACATTTAGGTTGCTTCCGTGTCTTGGCTATTGTAAACAGCACTGCAATGAACATTGGGGTGCATGTATCCTTTTATTTATTTATTTTTTGGCTGCATGCAGGCTTTCTTTAGTTGCGGTGAATGGGGGCTACTCTTTGTTGCAGTACGTGGGCTTCTCATTGCGGTGGCTTCTCTTGTTGTGGAGCATAGTCTCTAGGCGTGTGGGCTTTAGTAGTTGTGGCACGCAGGCTCTAGAGCACAGGCTCAGTAGTTGTGGCGACAGGGCTTAGATGCTCCGTGGCATGTGGGATCTTCCCGGACCAGGGCTTGAACCCGTGTCCCCTGAATTGGCAGGCAGATTCTTAACCACTGTGCCACCAGGGAAGTCCCTACATGTATCCTTTGGAACCATGTTTTTCTCCAGATATATGCCCAGGAATGGGATTGCTGGATCATATGGTAGCTCTATTTTTAGTTTTTTTGTGAACCTCCATACTGTTTTCCATAACGGATGCACCAATTTACGTTCTCACCAACAGTGTAGGAGGGTTCCCTTTTCTCCACACCCTCTCCAGCATTTGTTATTTGTAGACTTTGAAATAATGGCCATTCTGACCGATGTGAGCTGGTACCTCATTGTAGTTTTGATTTGAATATCTCTAATAATTAGCAATGTTGAGCATCTTTTCACGTGTCTGTTGGCCATCTGTATGTTTTTGGAGAAATGTCTATTTAGGTCTTCTGCTCGTTTTTCAATTGGGTTGTTTGTTTTTTTGTTATTGAATTTTTTGAGCTGTTTGTATATTTTTGGAAATTAAGCCCTTGTTGGCCACATCATTTGCAAATATTACCTCCCATTCTGAGGGTCGTCTTTTCGTTTTGTTTATGGTTTCCTTTGCTTATAAGTTTGATTAGGTCCCGTTTGTTTATTTTTGCTTTTATTTCTATTGCCATGGAGATTGACATAAGAAAACATTGGTACGATTTATGTCAGAGAATGTTTTACCTATGTTCTCTTCTAGGAGTTTTATGATGTCATGTCTTATATTTAAGTCTTTAAACCTTTTTTTTTTTTTTTGGCCGCACTGTGCGGCTTGTGGGATGTTAGTTCCCCAACCAGGGATTGAACCTGGGCCCTCGGCAGTGAAAGTGCCAAGTCCTAACCACTGGACTGCCAGGAAATTCCCTCTTTAAACCATTTTGAGTTTATTTTTGTGTATGGTGTGAGGGTGTGTTCTAACTTCATTGATTTATATGTGGCTGTCCAACTTTCCCAATACCACTTGCTGAAGAGACTGTCTTTTCTCCATTGTATACTCTTGCCCCCTTTGTTGAAGATTAATTGACCATAGGTGTGTGGGTTTATTTCTGGGCTCTCTATTTTGTTCCACTGATCCGTATGTCTGTTTTTGTGCCAATACCATGCTGTTTTGATTAGTGTATCTTTGTAGTATTGGCTGAAGTCCCCAGCAGGAGGGTTATGCCTCCTGGTTTTTCCTCAGGATTGAGATAGCTGTTTTTTTTGTTTTTTTTTTAAACCACTTTATGGAGTTATGATTGACATACAAAAAGCTGTACATATTTAATGTATTTAACCAAATGAATTTGGTGATAAATACAATTGACCCTTGAACAACATAGGTTTGAACTGCATGGGTCCGCTTATATGTGGATTTTTTTTTCAATAGTAAATACCACAGTATGACACAATCTGCAGTTGGTTGAATTCACAGGTGTAGAACCGTGGGTACAGAGGGCCATCTATAAGTTTTTCATGTATTTTCATCTGTGCAGAGGGTGTGTATCTCTAAGGCCTGCGTTGTTCAAGGGTTGATTGTATATACCCATGACACCATCACCACAATCTATGCCATAAACCTATCATCACCTCTAAAAGTTTCCTCCTGCCTATTTATTTACTTATTATAATTATTTTTTGTGATGTAGCCTAACATCTAACATCAGATCTACTCTCTTTCATGTTCCTCAACTGATTTGATTTCCCCATCACACCAGGGAGGTAGGAGGCACCACTTTATGGCTGAGGCTTGGAGCCGGCAGTCTTGCAGCTGCTTGGTAACATAACGGGGCCTGGAGCTGGTCCCCTGGCTCCTCCTGGCTCCTGAGCCTACTCTCATCACTGGGGAGCTGGAGGTCCCCTCAGTACTGGGGCTGTTGTGGTAGGTTCTCTCCGTGTGTGATGGGCATGGACCAGGACTAGCCCAGTTTCCCTCCTCTTGCTCACCTTGCTGTGTCCAGTCTTGAAGATGGCTCTCTGTCCCCTCAGGCAGACCCCTGGCCTCTCCACACTTAACTCCTCCTCTTGGGAGGGGCGGGGGAAACCTTCCAAGGGTGGCAGGTCAGTGGGCCTTCACCTAGGAGAGAGGGCTTCCTTTCCCAATGGGACAGCTCTCAAATCTTCTCCTCTTCAGGGAGCAGGCTGGTCTCTCCAGACAGGCTTCTGGGGCCCACCCTGCCTTGGCTAGAGAGAGGGGCCTGACTAGCTGTCTTTCAGCACAGGGTAGGGGGCAGAGCAGGGGGTGGGGGCAGACCTCCAGCCAGGGTGGTTCCCTATACCAGGCACAACCTTGTCAGCAGACTCACCTGTGGGTCCATCTTTGAGCCCAAAGGAAGAATGTCTGGGCCTGAGGAAGATGGGACACCAGCTGCCTGACTCTGAAGGGTCAGACCTGATTTGCCTAAGCCTGGGGTCTGTCTCTGGCTACTTTTATCAGTTGTGACTGGAGTGCTTCAGCCTCCTCTAAGCTCTCTCAGTGACCCCCTCCCCTGGCTGGCCAGGGGCTAGAGGGAAGGAGTAGCTCATTCAACTAGCTCCTGCCCTGGCCAGGTCTCGTACCTGGGGTGTTACATGTCGTATCTCATTTAAAACAAGCCCTTGCAAGGTGGTAATCATTAAACCCATCTTACAGATGAAGAAACTGAGTCTCAGAGAGGTTACTATTGGCCAAGCCTCAGCATTAGTAAGTGGCAGAGTTGGGACTTGAAGTCAAGTCTGGTTCTGATCCCCAGACCCATAAGATGCCTGACCTGGCCAAGGCTGGTGGTAGCCCCCGTCTCCTGCAAGAATGGGAAATGGGAAGGAGGCACTCTATAGACTGTCAGTCCATGAGGGCACGTCTCAGATTGAATGAATGCCTGCCTGAATCTCAGTACTTGCTCTGTTGTTTGATTTGTAGGAAAAGGGGGTCCTTATTGAGAATCCACTGGTTTGACAGTCTGGAGGCCTGGGTTCTGGGACTACCTGGCCGGGGCCCATCCCCCTGTGGGCCTCATATTCATAAGGAAGGAGAGGGAACTCTCCACTCTGAGGGTCATTTGGGCTGAACACCCCAGTCCTAAGAAACCAGGCTGTAGACCCAAAGACCTCAGGCTGTGGCAGTGGGAAATCTGGCAAGTGGCCTGATATGGCCCCTGTGTGTGTGGTTTGTGAGACGGGCAAGTGAGGGGCCGTCTGGGGTTGGTGGTCCAGAAAGTCAGAGGCCATAGGCCCCTGCTAGACACATGAGCACCACCTGCCCCCATCTCTGCCTGACCTAGCCATAAACAAATTATTTGGCTCTAGGTGCCCTTTGCTCTCTGAGAGAAGCTTTTGGAGCAGCCTGTCCTTCCCTATCCATGTCTGGGCTGGGGACCTTGCCCAGGATCTGTGGACTGACAGCTGTCTGCATGCAGGGCTGACCTTCCTCCGCACGGTGAGGTCTTCTGGCCAGGCCAGGTGCAGCCTGCACTTCCCAGAATAGCCACAAGGTGGCACCCAAGCACCATGTCAGGCAGAGGCTGCCTCGATTCAGGCCTGTGCGGCAGTCTGTGCCTGGGGGAAAGAGTATTCTGTGCCTGGCAGGGCTAGTTAGAGATGCCTCATCCTTGGACATTCCTGGTGCACACAGCCCCCTCCCTGTGAGCCTGAGTCAGTCAGAACACACTGGTGTCAGGGCCTGGGACAGGAGGCCTGGCTCTGTGTGGCCTTAGCAAGTTGCCTGCTCTCTTTTTGAGCCTCAGTGTGCTCTCCTGAAAAATGGGCATAATAATAACACCAATCCCGTCTTCATTCACTCATTCATTGAATACATATTTATTGAGCACCCAGTAGGCTAGGTGAAGTATAGAGCTGTGAACAAGCAAAGCCTCGCAGTGATGTTCTAAGGATCAAATGCGGCAACGTCTGTAACTTATTCAGCACAGTTACTAACACAGTGTGGACTCTATAAATATTGGCTAAGACTTTCTCTCTAATCCTCACAACCCGTGTGTGGTTGGCCCCCACATTTTATAGAGAAGGAAACCGGTAAAGGCCACACACTTGTCCAAAGCCATGCAGCCTGTAAGTGGCAGAGCTGGGACCTGAACTTAGGCTGTCTGACTCGAACGCCACTGCTGCTGGTTTCCACATTTAATGTGTGTGTGTGTGTGTGTGTGTGTGTGTGTGTGCGCGCGCGCGCATCCTCAGCTCTCTCCAAATATCCCCCAGGGGACCTGGGACCAACCTGGGTCACCTCCTCAGACCTTCCCATCCAGATCCTCAGCCCCCTCCTTCCCCCATAGTCTCCAACTTCTCCTGCAGGTTTGGTTCTTCTGGAAGGGGAAGTCTGTGGCCACCAATGATTCAGGGGCCTGAGAAAGTCCCAAGCCCAGCTCCCTTCTGCTTTCACCTAGGATCAAGTCCTGCAGGGGAACAGAGGTCAGAGCTATTCAGGCCCAGCCCTGGTCCATCGTGATGACCCATCACACTGAGCTCAGACCTTTCCTAAGGGGCAGAGAGTGGAGGGCCCATGAGATTTTCTCTCTCAGAGAGACAGTGGGGCCCCCATCTGATTAGAAGGGGGCTTTGGGACATGTCTTGAAGTAGTGTGTCTATAGCAGGCTCTCTGCTTCTGCATAAATTGTGGGGTTATCTGGTGGCAAAGGAAGCAGAGGAGGGAGGGTCCTGGAGCTCACAGGTATATGTCTGAGCAAAGAAAGACAGTGGAGGCAGCTGTCAGCCCTCACTCCCTCTGGATGCCCCCAGGCTGTGTTCCCTTTCCTCATGTATTTTGAGTATCTCCTGCTTGTCTTACTGACCCGCAACTGTGAGCCCCTGGGAAGAGGTAGGGTCTGCCCCACATATCTCACCTGCTGGCCAGGGAGTCTGGAGGTGGAAGGCTGAGGAAGGCTGCCATTCCTGCCAGAGTGTCGAACATTGTCTGGGTAGAAAAACCCTGGGATTCATTCTGGGCTTGGACACCACCAGCTGGGTGACCTTGGGTAATGATGGGAGGTCCCCGGACCTCAGCCTCCTCATCTGTGGAACAGTAGGGATATTTCTATACGGCTCTAGAATCTACCGACCATGCTTACCTTCGTCATGCACCCAGCTCTCATGATAACACTTCGGGGAAGATATCTCATTTAACAAATGATAAAGCTGGGCTTGGAGAGGCCAAGTGACATCTCAGACTGACCGCTGAGCTGTCCTCCCCTCCCAGTGCACTTATTTCCTGGTCTCCCCCAGCTTGGGGAGGGCAGGGAGAGCCTCTAACTGACACTGCAAACTCTAGGGCCTGGGACAGAGCCTGGCATGGATCAAGGGGGCAAACATATTTTTTGAATTGCTGGCTCCAAATCCTGTGCTTTTTTCATTCCACCGAGCAATCAGTCATTTAATGAATGTTTACCCTGGGCCAGGACTGTGATTGGCAGTTTATATATGTTGTCTTTAACCTCACAATCTTATGAAACAGAGATGACCTCCCCAATTTACAGATGAAGAAACAAAGACTCAGAGAAGTTAGATAAGGTACATAAGTTTACACAGCTGGTTAAATGGCAGGGATTTGAGCCCAAATTAGTCGCACTTCAAAGCTAGTATGTTCATACAGGAAAAGCTTGTATGAGGTGTGTGAACTTATCTCTGAGTCTCAGCTTACTTATCTATGAAATAGGGATACTAATTCCCACCTCATGGGGCTTATCTGAAGGGTACATGGGCTGATGCTAGAAGATGTTTAGCTCTGATAGAGTGACCTTTTGTTTGCCACTGTCATCATCTTTACATCACCCTTGCTGCCTCTCTCCTGAGGCTGGTGTGAGGAAAAATGGGCTAACGGGGAGGGCCTCGGTGCACTGCCTCGGGGTTGGGAGGCCCATGGTCATGTTGACTGCCAGACATCTCTTCCCCATCAGGGATGTAGTTCTCGGCTCGGGGGAGGGCCCAGACCCTGCTCCCC
The DNA here is from genome assembly GCF_039906515.1 of Pseudorca crassidens. Classification (NCBI taxonomy): domain Eukaryota; kingdom Metazoa; phylum Chordata; class Mammalia; order Artiodactyla; family Delphinidae; genus Pseudorca; species Pseudorca crassidens. Next base: position 49,433,232 of record NC_090304.1, on the reverse strand, counting down.
AGGTGTGGAGGGTATGCTGTCCCACCAAGTGTCCTGGGATGGGGTGGGCGAGTGGAGGACAGAGCTAGGGCAACCCTCCCCAGACTGAGGGCATCCATGAGGCTCTGGGGAGCTGGGAGGCGCCTCAGACAACCAGGCTACAGCTGAGGGTTATACCAGCCCCAGCGTGACAGCAGTGTATCAGTGGTGCACCTGGGCCTGGGCATCTTGGAGAAACCTGGGCACCAACAGGGACCTCGGTGCCCCTAAGGGCTGGGAAAGTTTGGGCCACTGTGGAGAAAGTTTGGGCGGCTCAAACTTTTCTCACTCTGAGCTCATCACTCTGCGTCCCTGAGGTTGGCTGAGGGATTTGCCACCAATTAGGCCATAATGAGCTGGACCTTGGTGGCCTGTGAGGCTCCCCGGGGGACAAAGGCTCAGCAGGACACGTGGGGCCCAGTTACAGCAGCCTGGGCCTGGCGCTGGGTCCAGCGGTGGCCTGAGCCCCAAGGAGCTCTGCCTGCCCACATGTGCCCACTTTTCTTGCCTGGCCAAACTTTTAGTGAGTGGAAAAGGCTACTTCTTTCACTTGACTCTGGTCCAGCCATGCCACCTGGGTCCTGCTCACTCCCTCCTTAAAGAGCCGGAGCAATTTCTGGAATATGGCTTATTGCAATTTAAATTGATCAATCAACAAGATGGGTCATGTGAGGTCTAGATGCTGAGACACTGTGTGACCCTGGGCAAGACCTAGTCCTCTCTAGGCCTTAGTTCTCAGGGGTAATAATCACAGGGTTGGCATGAGACCCAGGTGAGATAATGCAAACTGTAAAGTGCTGGCTACCTGTGAATGGTCACTATTGCCCTTAGTTATTATTATCACAGTAGCCTGGCTGGGACCTTGACCCTGACCCCCGCTCCTAGCTGAATTAAGCCACCTCTGACCTGGGTGCTCACAGAGGCAGCAGTGGGGCCTCTCCCTGCTCTGCTGGGCCCTGGCCTACCCTCTGCTCCAGGCTGGGCCCACTAAGCTCTTGTGCTGTTTCTAGGTTTCTCTTGGCCCAACCTCCCTTTCCCGCTCTCCTTCCCTGCCTTCTAGGCCTGCAGACAAGCATCATCATGAGTGTAAGAGCTTTGATATATAATAAGTCCAACCTTTATTTCATAGATGGGGAAACCAAGGCCTGGGAGGAGCAGGCCTTGAACCAGGGATTCCTTCCTCTTCTGGGAACTCATGACAATAAACCTCTGTGCACATGTAGGGCTTTTAGTATCTTTTGGCCTTCTCAGCAGCCATGCGGGAAGGTAGGCACCCATCTGTTCACTTTTTTATTGTGGTTTAGCTTACAGGCTCTAAAGCCAGACTGACTGGGTTCAGATTCTTCTCTTTTTTTAAAAATAAATTTATTTATTTTTGGCTGTGTTGGGTCTTTGTTGCCGTGCGTGGGCTTTCTCTAGTTGCAGCAACGGGGGCTACTCTTCCTTGCAGTGCGCAGGCTTCTCATTGTGGTAGTTTCTCTTGTTGCAGAGCACGGGCTCTAGGCGCGCAGGCTCAGTAGTTGTGGCGCACAGGCTTAGTTGCTCCACGGCATGTGGGATCTTCCCGGACCAGGGCTCGAACCCGTGTCCCCTGCATTGGCTGGCAGATTCTTAACCACTGTGCCACCAGGGAAGTCCTGGGTTCAGAATCTATCTCTGGGTTCAGATTCTATCTCCACATTTATTAGACACATCTCTGTGTCCGTTTCCTCAAATGGAAAAACAATAGTGCTTACTTCAAATGGTTGTTGTATTAGATGAGTTAGAATCTGTAAAATATTTGGAACGGGGCCTAGTGCACAGTGGGTTCTCAATTAATATTAGCTATATCTCTTGTTATAATTCAATCATTAAGTCAGCAAACATTAATTGTGTTCCTAATGAAAAGGGAAACCTCATATGCTGTTGGTGGGAATGTAAATTGATACAGCCACTATGGAAAACATTATGGAGGTTCCTTAAAAAACTAAAAATAGAATTACCATATGACCTAACAATCCCACTACTGGGCATATACCCAGAGAAAACCATAATTTAAAAAACCACATGCACCCCAATGTTCATAGCAGCACTATTTACAATGGCCAGGACATGGAAGCAACCTTAATGTCCATCAACAGAGGAATGGATAATGAAGATGTGGCACACATATACAATGGAATATTACTCAGCCGTAAAAAGGAATGAAATTGGGTCATTTGTAGAGACGTGGATGGACCTAGAGAATGTCATACAGAGTGAAGTAAGTCAGAAAGAGAAAAGCAAATATCGTATAATAACACATATATGTGAAATCTAGAAAAATGGTATATATGATCTTATTTGAAAAGCAGAAATAGAGACATAGACGTAGAGAACAAATGCATGGATACCAAGGGGGAAAGGGGTGGGGAGGGAGGAATTGGGAGACTGGGATTGACACATATACATTATTGATACTATGTATAAAATAGACAACTGATGGGAACATACTGTATAGCACAGGGAACTCTACCTAATGCACTGTGGTAACCTAATGGGAGGGAAGTCCAAAAGGGAGGGGATATCTGTACGTGTATAGCTGATTCATTTTGCTGTGCAGTGGAGGCTAACACAACATTGTAAAGCAACCACACTCCAGTAAAAATTGATAAAAAATAAACAAAAAAATTAAAAAATTGGGCTCCTACTATGTGCTGAGCTCGGTATGCTAGGCCCTGGGGATATAGCCGTGAATGAGACTGACTTTGGGGCTCAATTTTGTGAAATAAAACCATAATTTCAAGACCAGGAGGTGTGGCAGGCTGAGGTGGGGATAAGCCAGGGACACAGCTGAGAGGTCCTGACCCGCGTGGGGGTGGAGGAAGGCACACACAGTCAGGGAATTCTTCTCAGAAGAGGTGGAAGGGGCCATCATTTATTGAGTGCTTAGACTAGGTCGGGCCCTGTGCTAAGCGCTTTATATTCATTATTTCAGTCCATCCTCACACAAACCTGTGAGGTAGATGGTGCTCTCTCTTTTTAAAAAAAATTATTTTATTGAAGTATAGTTATTTACAATGTTGTGTTAATTTCTCCTGTACAGCAAAGTGATTCAGTTATACATATATATGTATATTCTTTTTTATATTCTTTTCCATTATGGTTTATTAGAGGATATTGAATAGAGTTCCCTGTGCTATACAGTAGGATCTTGTTGTTCATCCATTCTATATATAATAGTTTGTATCCGCTAATCCCAAACTCCCAGTCCATTCTCTCCCCACTCCCCTACCACAAGTCTGTTCTCTATGTCTGTGAGTCTGTTTCTGTTTCATAGATAGGTTGATTTGTGTCATGTTTTAGATTCCACATATAAGTGATACAGGGTATTTGTCTTCCTCTTTCTGACTTACTTCACTTAGTATGATAATATCTTGGTCCATCCATGTTGCTGCAAATGGCATTATTTCATTCTTTGTTATGACTGAGTAGTATTCCATTGTATATATATATACCACATCTTCTTTATCCATTCCTCTGTTGATGGACGTTTAGGTTGTTTCCATGTCTTGGCTATTATGAATAGTGCTGCTACGAATATTGGGGTGCATGTATCTTTTTGAATTATAGTTTTCTCTGGGTATATGACCAGGAGTGGGATTGCTGGGTCATGTGGTAACTCTATTTTTAGTTTTTTGAGGAACCTCCATACTGTTTTCCATAGTGGCTGCACCAATTTACATTCCCACCAACAGTGTAGGAGGGTTCCCTTTTCTCCACACCCTCTCCAGCATTTGTTTTTTGTAGACTTTTAAATGATGGCCATTCTGACTGGTGTGAGGTGGTACCTCATTGTAGTTTTGATTTGCATTTCTCTAATAATTAGCGATGACAGATGGTGCTCTCTTTTCACTGAAGAGAAAATTGATGGTTAAGTTACTTGTCTAAGATCCCAGTCAGTAAATGGTGAGGCTGGGGTCCAATCCAGTGTTATCTAACCCCAAGTCTTGTCCCCTTTCTTCTCCCATGAGGGAGCTTGTGGTGGTTGTTATGACAGGCAGATGGCATGGGCAGGATGGGGGATGTGGCCCTAGATAGAGAAGAGATGCTGTCACAGGCAATGCTGGCTTTGCTGATGAGGGCCCAGATCCAGGGTGTCCCCTCCACCTCTGGCAGAGAGGCAGACTGTATAGTGGTTACCAGCATAGGCCCTGCCCCCAGGCTGCCTGGGTTTCAATCCACTCACTACCAGTGTGACCTAGAGCAAGATACTTAATTTTTCTCTGCCTCAGTTTCCTCCTCAGTAAAATAGAAATAATGATAATAGCAAATGCTTGTAGTAATTCCAAGTGCTTTCTTCTAAGAATTTTACATCTCTTACTTATTTAATCATCATGGTCTCATACCCGCCCCTTTTTTTCCTGCCGGGTGGGGATAACACCTGGGTAATTGTAAAGTATAAGTTAGTTAATATATACAGAGCACTTAGAGCAGTGCTTGGTCCATAGGAAGTGCTCAGTAAATGTTAGTTATTGTTATTATCCAGCACTACAGAGTGGCCCAAAGGCCACAAACAGGATCCCTAAACTATAATGAAGCACATGATATGATAACAGTAATAATAATCCGTGCCCTCATAGCTCTACGAGCACTTCTCAGTGTCACTTTCCAGGAACTTCCACATCTACCCTTTCAGGAGCAGGGAGGCAGGTGTGTTCCAAAGTGTATTTCATGCAACACATTTCCACAGGATGCCAAGAGTGTCTTTTAAAGAAGAGGTTTTCTGTTCAACTTAGTTTGGAAAACACTGAATTAAACCAAGGCAAACAGTTTTCTTCTCTGAGAGGCTCTAATTCACTAAAATGCATTGTCAGCCTCCACAGAAGCAGAGGGAGATACAGTATCCAGTGTTTCTCCAAATGATTGGGCCATGGAATCCCTTGCTCTGAGGAGCATCTGTGTGGGTTGTGAGGCCTGGAAGACACATGAAAACACTGGAGTAAAGAACTTTGGCTTTGAGTCACTTCCTGGCTGTGTGACTTCCGGTCAAGTCATTGTGATCCTAGGCCTCAGTGTTCCTATCTGTGAAATGGAAATAACGGTACACATCTGACAGGTCCCGTCAGCGTTGGTATGAAGACTAAACGAGGTAACTGGTGTAGCAATGCACCCAGCATAATTCCTGGCTAATGGTAAATGGGCAGTATGCGCATTACCGTACAGCAACCCTATTACCCCCATTCAGATAAGCAGAGCTCAGGGAGGTTAGCAAGTAGCTCCCGAGCCCCTTCAATTTCATGAGTATGGCTAGAGCACCCACACAGCTCCAGTTGAGGGCTGAGGGCGCCACAGACTTTCCCTTTCAGGGTCATCGGTTTTGGTGGGGCGAGGGAGAGTGCACCGCGGTCCCCAGCCTAGTCCTCGGTGGCAGCCGAGCCGGGGGGCCGGGGGAGGGGGGTGGTATGGGAGCGCTCCCGGTGTACAGCCGGGGGCAGCGATGGACACGCCTAGTGGGAAGCTGCGGAAGCTCTGCAGCTGGCGTCTGCGTTGCTAGGAGACGGCCTCTGGCGGCTTCGCCCAGCCAGGTGGCCAAGGTCGAGCTTCTTTGGCCGCCGCGCTCCCGCGGGGCTCGTTAGCTCTGCCCGGCCGGCCGCCGCCGCCCCGGCCCCGGGGAGCCGGGCCACCTCGCAAACAGCGGACCCGCCGCGCGCTGACGAGGCCCGGGGGCGACTAGCGGCGTCTTGAACCGCCGGGCTGGCGGCGCGCCCGCGAGCACTACGCGTAGTGCTCGCGGGCGCGCCGCCGGGACCCAGGACACTCGAGGCAGGTGCGCGTCCCGCCCGCGGCCGCGCGGCGCCGCCTGAGTCCACGGAATGACGCGGGCGGGGCAGCCGGCTGGAGCCGAGGGTGGCACCGCCGCCCAGACCCAGACGGGCCCTTGCCGGCGGCCTGGACGGGCTTGGAGCGGGTGCCATCAGGGAAGGCGGTTGCTAACCTTCCAGTTTAGTGGGCAGAAGCCAATAGGGTGGGACCTGGGGTACAGGGTTGCCTGCCGGATGCAGCACCGATCCTTATGCTTGCTCACTCGGCTATTTTAAGAGCAACTCTGAAGGCTTGAAACCACGGTCCGAAGCTGGTAGAGCTGTAGGAGAAGGTCTTGGCTTTAAGATTTGCGGATGCCTCAGTTTAATTTTTCCACCCTATTACCTGGCAGTAGTTGGTTTTTCTCAACGACTATTTTTTCTGTTCTAGCCTTAAAGCCAGTTAATTTTCTCCACCTCTTACCAAAGGAAAAATAACAAAATCAATCCAGGATGTCTAAGCCTCATCTTAAAGCCTATACTTTCACTTGTTAGCCACACAGGTGAGAGTCACCCGGGTCTCAGGATGTGTATCAACTCTCCAAGTAGCCTGACTGTCTTGGGGAACAGAGCCTGTGGGCTTCAGGGTGGCCTTGCAGGAGCATGTGCCCATCGCTTAACAGACAAGGGCCGTGCTTGTGATGCTCTGTTTGGCCTCAGGCGTTCTGAGTTGGGGCCTAGTGCTGCCTGTCTTCCCTTTCTGCTGTATCCTTATCCCCTTGGTCCAGAAAGCTGTAATGCTGTCCCTCTGCGAATGGCTCGTCTTTCCTTATACCTAAGGCCTCACTCTTTATGCCGTGCTGCCTGCTGCCTGCACTGTTACATTGCATTGGCACGTGCTGATGTCTATTTGCAGATGGCTTCTTAACAATAGTAACCAGTGCCCTATGCATTACTCCGTTCTTCCGCCCCAGCCCCAGCCCCACCCCCAGACCTCTGCTCTTAGGGTCATGTTTGACTGGAGTGGGACAGGGAAGATTTGGCTGCTATGTAGAAAAGGTCAAGAAGCCAAGTCTTGGCTAAAAAATGAAATTCGGTCAAAAGTTACCTCTCTGACTCTTTAAAATCCTATCTTTTATAAAATTAAAAAAATTTCCCTTTCAAATATTCCCTTTTACATATTTAAATACATTAAGGTGTGAGTTACATGGATTACAAAGGAACTTTAGCACATGTTTAAATACCCACATCATCATCTAAGATCAAAGTCGGCTGCTTGAGGACCTCTTCTGAGTTTGTGACTAGGGTGAGAACTCTGAAGGGGAGAGTTCTTAGGAAACGCCTGGCTTGGGGAGCAGGCTAGCCATTTTGGAATTAGGGAGTGGGTGCAGTGTGCTAGAATGGACGGCAGCACTGTTGTGGCTCCCAGGCAGAGGTTTGCATAGTGGGGGAGGCAGTTCTATACATCCTCAGTTCCCCTCTGCCCTTGGCCTAGCTTCTAAGGTTACAACCAGCATTGTAACATTTATTTATTTATTTATTTATGGCTGCATTGGGTCTTCATTGCTGCGCGTGGGCTTTCTCTAGTTGTGGCGAGCGGGGGCTACTCCTTGTTGCGGTGCGCGGGCTTCTCATTGCGGTGGCTTCTCTTGTTGCAGAGCACGGGCTCTATGTGTGCGGGCTTCAGTAGTTGTGGCTCACGGGCTCTAGAGCGCAGGCTCAGTAGTGGTGGCGCACGGGCTTAGTTGCTCCGCGGCATGTGGGATCTTCCCAGACCAGGGCTCGAACCCGTGTCCCCTGCATTGGCAGGTGGAGTCTCAATTACTGCGCCACCAGGGAAGCCCCCCAGCATTGTAACTTTTGACTTGGTTGTGATGAAATTAACTTGGGTGGCAATCATGGCTACTCTGTTCCTGAAGGTACAGAGGTGGCACTGGAGGCAGATTGTTGTAAGGAAGCTAGGGGAGACCCACCCCGGTGGTACTGTTCTCACAACTCCTCCCCACCCCCACAAACAAAATAAAACAAAGCAAGCAAACAAAACTCCTCCAGGTAGCCTGTTGTATTTTCAGTTCTGCCCAGGATGATCCTCTCTTTAGCCTGTATTGTTTCCCAAGGGCTTCAGCTGGCCTAATGCTTGGTCAGGACCCACATCTTGGCAGGAACTGAGGAGAGAGACTTCCTTCCTGCTCAGAGGGAAGAGGGTCCCTCCTGGGTCTGCAGGGCTACACTCCCACCTGTGCTACAAGGAAAAACACACCGGACAGGAGTCAGATATGGTTCTATCTCTCTTCTCAGTCTCTCACTCACCAGGGCCTTGGACAAGTCAATTCTTTGTCCTCACCAGCATCTTGGGCAGAATAGCCCTTGAGGAATCTTTCAACTCTTGAGTCTCCTTCCACATCCAGGCCTAGGTGAGGCAGGAGGGAACAAGGAAGAAGTCTTGGTGCAGATTGTATAGTGTACTTCACAGCAGGGCCTGCATGAGGGAGGAGTTGGATAAGAAGGGCTGAGTAAGACCCGGGGGTGGGATGAACAGTTAATGATTCTTGGGCTGGAAGATAACCTACAGGTTCTCTTAAGGCTTTACAGACGTGAGAGCTGGGGGTTTCCTGCAGCAGCTCCTCCTTTGCCGGGGCTTAGTTTTCCCATCCCTCACTTCTTGTCTGGCACCAAACTTGGCTGTTTGTCACAAGGCTCACATGAAATTGTGACCGTGAAAAGTGTAAAGCGGAGTAGAAATACAAGGACGGGGCCCTGCTTTGTCACGGGCAAGGCTAGGATGTCTTTAATATTTGGGATCTGGGGAAGCGGTTTGCAGGAGTGGGTGGATGGCTCATGCTCCAGTCCTCTGCCCTGGGAGCTCCCCACATGGGAGATGGATAGTAGGGTGTCAGGAAGAGCTCGAAATGGGGAAGGGCAGGCTGGATAGTCAGCCTCTGTGCCAAGTATGGCAGTACCAGTTACTACAATTTTGAAACACTAGATACTATCTTTTTTTTCTTTTCAATCTCAGCATTTTATTTTATATTTATTTATTTATTTATTTTTTAACATCTTTATTGGAGTATAATTGCTTTACAATGGTGTGTTAGTTTCTGCTTTATAACAAAGTGAATCAGTTAGACATATACATATGTCCCCCTATCTCTTCCCTCTTACATCTCCCTCCCTCCCACCCTCCCTATCCCACCCCTCTAGGTGGTCACAAAACACCAAGCTGATCTCCCTGTGCTATGCAGCTGCTTCCCACTAGCTATCTATTTTATGTTTTGTAGTGTATATATGTCCATGCCGCTGTCTGACTTTGTCCCAGCTTACCATTCCCCCTCCCCGTATCCTCAAGTCCATTCTCTAGTAGGTCTTCATCTTTATTCCCGTCTTGCCCCTAGGTTCTTCTGACCATTTTTTTTTCTTGTTTTCTTTTTTTAGATTCCATATATATGTGTTAGCATATGGTATTTGTTTTTCTCTTTCTGACTTACTTCACTGTATGACAGTCTCTAGATCCATCCACCTCACTACAAATAACTCAATTTCGTTTCTTTTTATGGCTGAGTAATATTCCATTGTATATATGTGCCACATCTTCTTTATCCATTCATCTGTTGATGGACACTTAGGTTGCTTCCATGTCCTGGCTATTGTAAATAGAGCTGCAATGAACATTGTGGTACATGACTCTTTTTGAATTATGGTTTTCTCAGGGTATATGCCCAGTAGTGGGATTGCTGAGTCATATGATAGCTCTATTTTTATTTTTTTAAGGAACCTCCATACTGAAACACTAGATGCCATTTGGAAATGGCTGGGGCCCCAAGCTCCCTGAGAACCCCCAGCCACCTTGGCCCCCAGAAACCTTGTGTGGACCCCATCAGGGGTTGAGCTTGTGCTCATTGGCTCACACACCATCAGTGCTGCTGTCCTCGGGCTGACCCCTGTGTCTGTGTGTCCACCGACCAGGGTGCGCACCTGGACCCTGGTGGGAAGACCACTTCCCCAGGGATGGTGCCGGAGTTCCCAGATGCACTCGTGGGCCCCTGAGGCTGTGGCTATGGGATGGTGCCTGAGTCACTCTCGCTTGGCAGCCTGTGGGACTCCTGCCTCCACTGTGAGGTGTATCTGTTGTTAAATTTGTGTGTGTGTGTGTGTTTGTAAAAGATGCTACTCTGCACACATTTTATGCTTGGAGAATTCCTACGCATTCTTTTTTTTTTTTTCTTTTTAATTTTTATTGGAGCATAGTTGACTTACAATGTTGTGTTAGTGTCAGGTGTACAGTAAAGTGAATCAGTCATACATATACACGTAACCACTCTTTTTGTTTTTTTTTTTTTGCGGTACTCGGGCCTCTCACTGTTGTGGCCTCTCCCGTTGCGGAGCACAGGCTCCGGACGCACAGGCTCAGCGGCCATGGATCACGGGCCCAGCCGCTCCGCGGCATGTGGGATCCGCCCAGACCGGGGCATGAACCCGTGTCCCCTGCATCGGCAGGCGGACTCTCAACCACTGCACCAGCAGGGAAGCCCCGTAGCCACTCTTTTTTTGGTTCTTTTCCCATATAGGCCATTACAGAGTACTGAGTAGAGTTTCCTGTGCTATACAGCAGGTCCTTATTTGTTATCTATTTTATATATAGGAGTGTGTGTATGCCAGTCCCAATCTCCCAATTTATCCCTCCCCCCTTTAACCCCTGGTAACTATAAATTTGTTTTCTACATCTGTGACTCTATTTTTGTTTTGTAGATACGTTCATTTGTACCCTCTTTTTAGATTCCACATATAAGCGATAACATATGATATTTGTCTTTCTCTGTCTGACTTACTTCACTTAGTATGATAATCTCCAGGTCCATCCATGTTGCTGCAAATGGCATTATTTTGTTCGTTTAATATTTTCCCTATTTTTTTGCTGAACTGCACAGCATGCAGGATCTTAGTTCCCTACCAGGGATCAACGCGCGCCCCCTGCTGTGAAAGCGTGGCATCCCAACCACTGGGCTGCCAGGGAAGTCCCTATTTCATTCCTTTTTATGACTGAGTAATATTCCATTGTATATATGTACCACATCTTCTTCATCCATTGCTCTGTTGATGGGCATTTAGGTTGCTTTCATGTCCTGGCTATTGTAAATAGAGCTGCAATGAAAAATGGGGTGCATGCATCCTTTTGCATTATGGTATTCTCCGGATATATGCCCAGTAGTGGGATTGCTGGGTCATATGGTAGTTCTATTTGTAGGTTTTTAAGGAACCTCCATACTGTCCTCCATAGTGGCTGTACCAATTTACATTCCCACCAACAGTGCGGGAGGGTTCCCTTTTCTCCACACCCTCTCTGCATTTATTGTTTGTAGATTTTTTGATGATGGCCGTTCTGACCAGTGTGAGGTGCTAGTTCACTGTAGTTTTGATTTTCATTTCTCTAGTGATTAGAGATGTTGAGCATCTTTTCATGCACTGTTAAGTATTTTGACAATCACTGTTGGATAGGGGTGGGGACAGCAGGGTGAGGAATTCTGTTCTGGCATCTGGTCTCTCCACTGTGGGGACAGGGTGGCAAGACCTGGTGGGTTTGTGGTCTTCCTCAGCTGTGGTGAAGAGGGTTGAGGGTGCCCAATCCAGCCCATCGGGGTTCCCACAGACCCTGGCATCTCCCCCCAACAGGCAGGGCCATCCGTCTGGTGCAGCCCACCCCCAGTTGTTACCTGCCCTTCCTGCTAGCCATCCCTGGCACGAGCCCCTGCTGTGCTTCCGGGAGCTGAGTCCTGCTGGGAGCTGGTGCCTGCCGAAGGCTGGGGGCCATTTCTTCCTCTACTCTCTGCGGGTAGAGCAGTTGAAGGGCCGAGTCCCTGCTTCCCTTGGCCAGTCCCTGCCACAGCTAATCTCTGTGTGTCCCGTTCCTGCAGTGAGCCCTCTCTGGCAGAGCAGGCTGCATGTGGGGTGTCTTTCCCAGGCAAGCCTGCCTCTGTTGCTGGCACTGGCCCCGTTTCCCTGGAATCTTTCCTGGGTCGCACCATTCCCTGTAGAATTCTCCTGGGAGCCTCCAGAGTGCCTCTTTTGCTAGTCCAGCACACAATCACTTTCCTGGATATGCCCCCTTAAAGTCTCCTGGTGTTTGCAGGGTGTCTTAACGGTGCACAGAGCACGTTCGTATTTTATCTCATCAGATGCTCAGAAGCCCCTCCGGGAGGAAGTGGTGCCCTGAGGCTGAGGGCCCAGGACGAGGCAGATTTCCTGACCGATTTGCTCCAACTCTGCCTTTGGGCCCTCGGCCAGGGCTTCATGGGAGACTGTGTCCTGAAGGTCTGGATGGGGCATGTGTGTGGCTATCTCGTGGGGGTGGCCATGTGGCCTCTTCTTCTGGGGGAGGCATCAGAGGGGCCAGGAGAGTCTGGAGCTGCTGTGGTGGCCAGATCTGAAACCAAGAGGGTCTTACAAGAGCAACTGCTTTGGGATTGATCTGTAGGGGCCTTGAGAAAGGGTGTGTGGGCTGGTCTCCTGCGTTCTCAGGCCTCATGGAGACTTTCTGGGCTTGGAATGGGCTCAGGAAGCTACCTGATGAGGGGCACTCACTAGGGACAGATGTGGGTATGGGGGTGGAGCTGGGAAGGAATAACTGATCCATCAGTTGGGTCCATACAATATCTTGAGTGCCAGAATTTGGGAAAATGTTGTTTCCCCAAACTGGACAAGGCAACCTGAAGTTTGCAAGAGCTGGTGAACTCGCTAATCCTTCTTGGTGGTTTGTAGCAGGCTGCCGCCAAGGCCATTTCCACCAAACGATTCGGGGACGGCTCCCTGACCTTGCCCTGCCCGTCCTTCCGTGGGTCTGCCTGGCCCCAGGGCTGAGGAGGGCTTTGCGGGGTGGGAGTCCTTCCCCTGCAGCCTGGTGTGCCCTGTGGCTTCGGGTCCTCCCCTTCCACCGGGCCTCCCCCCACGATGGGACTGGGCTCCAGTGGAGTAATCTGTGGACTCCGGGGCTCCATTTGTTTGTCTTCCAACAGTGGGAAAGTGAGATGGGGGAAGACAATTGTTTTCTCAAAATGTCACAGTTGATTAGTCATAGTCTGTGGCCCCTTCTAAGGGGTTCCTGGGGCCACCTCCCTCTCCATCTGCCCACTTCTTACCCCTGAGTCTGAGAGCCCCTCCAGGCTGACTCCTGTGTCCTTTTGTCATGTCCCCATCCTTCTCTGAGCACTTCCTTATTTTATGGCACAACAAGGTATTCCAGGCTCGTCTTGTACTTTCTCTGCCCAAGCTCTGGAATGAGGTTTTTCTAAGAAACACTGTTTCTTTTTAGTAGAAAATGGTGTTTACAAACAAACCAAGACCTGGAATAGGTGTGTTCATCGCTGGGGTGCCATTGTTGCCAGGCTTTGTCAGGGGGCTGAGCTAGGATACATGTGTATGCTTTAAGCACACACACATGTGTGTATACATACATGTGTGTATATGTGATCTATCAATATCTATATCTATCCACAAATATATAGTTAAATATACACACACAAACACAACCACCCACGTTGATCTATCATCTTCTTATCTCTTTCTCTATGTATCTCCTATCTATCCATCTTAACAACCAGGAGTTCGTATTGATACGTGTTGGCCAAAAGGTTCATTTGGTTTTGCTGTAAGATGGCTCTAGTAGTGCTTAGTTGTCTTAACTTCCTTTGAAACAATTCTGTTAGATTGGATTGTGACAGCTGTCGTATCAGCACGCATTTAAAAAAAGACATCAAAATTGGTGAACTTTTGTGTAGCCATTTTAATATTGAAGATGGAAGAAAAAGAGCAACATTTTCAGCATATTATGCTTTATTATTTCAAGAAAGGTAAAAATGCAACAGAAATGCCAAAAAATATTTGCGCAGTGTGTGGAGAAGGTGCTGTGACTGATCAAAAGTGGGTTGTGAAGTTTAGTGCTGGAGATTTCTCTCTGGATGATGCTCCACTATCAGGTAGACCAGTTGAAGTTGATAGCGATCAAAATGAGACATTAGTTGAGAACAATCAGTGTTATACCACGCGGGAGATAGCCGACATGCTCAAAATATCCAAATCAAGTGTTGAAAATCATTTGCTTGGTTATGTGAATCGCTTTGATGTTTGGGTTCCACATTAAGTTCATCGAAAAAAACCTTCTCGACCCTATTTCTGCACGTGATTCTCTACTGAAACATAATGAAGACGTTCCGTTTTTAAAACAAGTTGTGACGGGTGATGAAAAGTGGATACTGTACAACAATGTGGAACGGAAGAGATCGTGGGGCAAGTGAAATAAACCACCACCAACCACACCAAAGGCCGGTCTTCATCCAAAGAAGGGGATGTTGTGTATGTGGTGGGATTGGAAGGGAATCCTCTATTATGAGCACCTCCTGGAAAACCAAACGATTAATTCCAACAAGCCCTCCTCCCAATTAGACCAAATGAAAGCTGCAGTCGCTGAAAAGCATCCAAAATTAGTCAACAGAAAATGCTTTATCTTCCATCAGGATAACGAAAGACCGCATGTTTCTTTGATGACCAGGCAAAAACTGTTACAGATTGGCTGGGAAGTTGGGATTCATCCACCGTGCTCATCAGACATTGCACCTTCCAATTTCCATTTATTTCAGTCTTTATAAAATTCTTCTAATGGAAAAAATTTCAATTTCCTGGAAGACTATAAAAGACACCTGGAACAGTGCTTTGTTCAAAAAGATAAAAAGTTTTGGGAAGATGGAATAATGAAGTTGCCTGAAAAATGGAAGAAGGTAGTGGAACAAAACAGTGAATACGTTGCTCAATAAAGTTCTTGGTGAAAATGAAAAATGTGTCTTTTATTTGTACTTACAAACCGAAGGCACTTTTTGGCCCACCCAATACCTCCAGGTCCAATCAAACAGCTAAGATTCAGTTGAACTTCCTCTCTTTCCATATATGTCAGTTCTCTAATGGTGAAGTACCAGGCTTCCATTATCTACAATATATTTACATGTTTGCTTAAGCCTAGAATACATAGAATGTAGTTTCAGAATTGCTACCTCATTCTGTGGTGGAAACCAATCAAATCTAGTACATGGAATCCAGTATTTGTTAGAACCTGAAGGTTTAGAGCCTAAATACTGGTTCAAAACTTACTTTTTCACCCCTTCAGTGTGTTATGTCATTCACTGGAAATATAGTTTGATTCACTTGCTTTCATTTGTATTCTATGTTAGGGTTTCTCTCTTTTATCCTTGATTTTTATTCATTAAAAAATTGAGTATGTGAAACATTAGCACAAACTCTAAAAACATAAAACCATAAAGTCTACTAAGTGTCTCTCCCCGATCTTTCCTACTCCGTTGCCACCATCTTATTCTTTTCACCCCATTTCCACCCACTCCCTGGATGTAATCAGTCTCATTAGTTTCTGGGTTACCTTCCTTTCATAAAAGGTGGCATACTGTAAATATTCTTTCTCACATTTTGCTTTTTTAAAAATTAATTTTTATTGGAGTATAGTTGCTTTACAATGTTGTGTTAGTTTCTACTGTACAGCAAAATGAATCAGCCATACATATACAAATATCCCTATCCCTTTAGGACTTCCTTCACACTTTGCTTTTTTAATTTAACAATATATTTTGGACTTCAATATATTTTTCTACTTCTGTATGATCTGATTTTTCAAAAAATAGCATACTTTCACATATTACTTTTATAGTGATCAGTCAGTATACAACATGAAATATAAAAGAACTAGGAAGCCTGCTACCTAGTAGTTATTCGAGAAATTTAATTTTACGAATGGGTAAATCAATGCCCATGAGTACTGAACCAGAAATCTTTTTATTTTTAATATAAATTTATTTATTTTATTTTTAGCTGCATTTGGTCTTTGTTGCTGTGCGCAGGCTTTTTCTAGTTGCAGCAAGTGGGAGCAACTCTTTGTTGTGGTGCACGGGCTTCTCATTGCAGTGGGTTCTCTTGCTGCAGAGCATGGGCTCTAGGCACGTGGGCTTCAGTAGTTGTGGCACACGGGCTTAGTTGCTCTGAGGCATGTGGGATCTTCCCAGACCAGGGCTCGAATCCATGTCCCCTGCATTGGCGGGTGGATTCCTAACCGCTGCGCCACCAGGGAAGTTCCCCGAACCAGAAATCTTTTATGCACCACTTCAGATCCTCTTGGCCTCATCCATCTCTTTTTTCCTGTTGCTGCTGTGGCCAGCACCTCTGTCCAGCTTCGTGCAGCCTGACAGCACCTCTCCTCCAGCCTGTGCTGTGAGCCTCTGGGCTCCCACCTTGGGGCCTCCCCACCGAGGCTGTTGCTGGACTGCCCTTGGTGTTTGTACATAAGCAACCTGTGGTGCAAGGGATTCATGCCCCATGGAGTAAACCTCTGACCAATGGGGGATGGAGCCGGTGGGTGCACTCTTCACTGTGTCACCCATGGACGGTCTGGAGATGCAATTTAGAAGGATTATGTAACACTCACCCTTGCTTACTCTCACAGCTATACCTACCTCCCTGCTGGTTTTTGAACGATACAGGGGTGATCCCTCCCCAAGACAGTTGCTGTAACTGGCCTTTCTTCCTGAAGCTCTATTCCCCAGGACAAGTTTGGCTGGCTCCCTCCTTCCCAGTAGTCTTATCTTACATCTTATATTCTCAGGATACTGATCCTGACCCTTATTTAATGTCATGGCCTGTCACCCCCAATCCTCTTACCCTCTACATTTTCCTGTTTCCATAACGCTTATCGTCTTCTAGCACATGGCACAATTTGATTATTTATTGCATATGTGGTTTATTGTCTCTCTCCCCTCTCCACACTGTAAGCATCACAAAGGCAGAATCTTTGTTCAAAATGTCCCATTTTCACCGATGCCTCCCAAATGCCTAGAGCAGTGTTTGGATCATACTATGGGCTGAATTAATTTTTGTTGAATGAATTACCTTTATAAAGTGATTAGAACAGTTGCTGGTAGAAATAAAATTGTTTCTTAAACAAATACAATGTATAATGTAAGAAAACTGTCCTGTTGGCCTCTAAGCTCAGGCTCTTGAGCCCTCTGCCGGTGCGCCTAGCTCCTCAAGATCAGATACACTAGGAGAGTAACAGTGTACATTTTTTCTCCCTGTAACTTTACTTATAGACCCACATGGCGAATCTCTCTTAGAATGAATTATATGGTAAAGTTCTTTCTCCCGAGGAACAAAACTACTAGATTCATTTTATATTCCTACCGTTGTCATGGTAGCTCAGAGTTCCATGTTGTGCAAGTCAGGGCAGAGACCTTTTCTAAGTTAAGGAACAATCATCTCCTCTATTCCTGCCTTCCTATATGTGGTGCCAGACCTATATGTTACTTTTTTGTTCTATACCTTCCTTTTGGGGGCTGTCCCCACAAATACCTTTCAGAAGTAGGAGAAGTATGAATTATAACAAAAAATTTACACTTCTCACCCAAGAGGTGACCTACCCCTGGGCACACTGAACCTTTTCCTGCTGGAGGAGATGAAGTACTCAAGAGGTGGCAATATGACCCAGAGATCAGCTTTCAGCACAGTCATTTTAAGTATGGAAACCTGGCTGGGTCCCATGTGAGCCAGTTTAGGCAATTTAGCTCACCATTTTAAGCCTCAGTCTCCTGTTCTGTAAAATGGGGATAATAGAACTAATACACCATTGCAATGTTGAGAAAATTAAATGAGAACAATGTAAGCCACTGTTTTACTTTTATTAAGATTTTTTTGATGTGAATGTTACAATATTGCTTCTGTTTTATGCTTTGGTTTTTTGGCTGTGAGGCATGTGGGATCTTAGCTCCCTGACCAGGGATCAAACTCACACCCCCTGCATTGGAAGGCAAAGTCTTAACCACTGGACCACCAGGGAAGTCCCTGTAAGCCACTGTTTTAAAGGCCCAATAAATATCACTTAGAAACTGTATCCATCTTATGTGGTGAAAGGACCTCTAATTCTTTGAAAGATCATCTACGTGGCACAAATTTCAGTTCAGGGCTCTTTCTACATTGCAATGTTTCATCTGAACTGACTGCGAAGATCAGTTCAGGTTTAGAGATGAATGGACTCTGGGCTGTGAAGAGAGCATGTACAGCAAGAGACTAATGCAGTCCATCGCCAGCTAAGGGCTCTTTTCATCTTTCCCTTAGTGCCCTCTCTTTGATAACCTCTGTAGCCCCTGTGATGCCCCCCATGGAAAGACCTAGCTCCAAGAAGTCCTCTAGCCCCAGAAGGGAGGTGGTTGTGAGGTGTGATCTTCAAAGGAACGTTTATGAGAACACCCTGAAGCGGGGGAAGAATTGGAAAGAATAGGCCATCCATGGAGAACCCCATTGCTGGGCACTGGATCCCAGTGCCGTGGCTGTGATAGTCAATGCCTCACCAAAGCATAGGCCCTGCCACATGTAGAGCCTTTCCCATTGTCTGGAAGGCTCACATTCTCTTCGGGGCTGCAGAGGGAGATCAACACACACCAGTTCCCATTTTCATTCCTTTTAAGCTTCTCCCTTTCAAGGCACCAACTGGATGCTGGAAAACTTATAAGCCCTAAGCACTTTAATACATCCTTGGTCAAAAATTCAATTGAAGATGGAGAATACAAAATAAAATAACATTTCATGAGAAGCCTAAAAAGGAGAGATAGTAGACATAGCAGTTTTGAAATGTAATCCTCTGGGCAAAGATTATCCTTTGATGTGACAATTAGAGAGTTACAGATTATTTAAAAAGTCATAAGAACAACTACAACATTATTGAGGTGGGACAAAGGTCCTATTTATTTTAGATACATGCATATTCTCTATTTTGTTATCATAAAATTGACTCCCAGATTAATTCTTTTGCAAGAAGTTTTCCTATAATATTTTTATTAAATTAAAAAAACTCATCTGTTGTGAAATGTAACACTTCATATCAGGATTCAAAGCTCATATGGATATTTGTAGTAGGAAACTACATTTATTAAAAATACATGTTAGAGAAAATAAACTAGAGAAAGGAACTTGTTCAGTTATACATTTTTTGCACTGATTATGATGACTCTAAACTTGTTAAAATCAATCTGGCTAGCTATAAGTCGTGCATGTTGTATTTTTTGTGAAACAATTTTTCTTTTTTAAATTTAGATTTTTTTCCTTGCAAGGGTTTTGCAAATAAAACATCAACTTGATCATAGAGAAGAATCTAATCCTGCATCCCAGCCAGGACTCTCTCTGGTGGATGGGGATTATTGGTGCATCAGCCCAGGAACCTCAGCTTCCTGGAATAATAAAACCGTTTCCTTTGTGGGTGTTTCATCTTCTCCACTTAAAAATATCCCTGGGAAGATTTAAAGCTCAGTGGAGAGATAATTAAGTAAATCAAACTCACTGTATTTATATTTTTGGGTTAGCATGGGAATATCCTGTATGTTTGTTACTTAATGTCTTATAATATGTAAGAGAATTTGGCATACTAGAGTACTGACAGACATAGTACTTAATAGATTCCAACTTTTAAGTGTCTATATGAATGACTGCTATAGCATAATTTTAAATTTAAATGTATAATGAAATTCCAGTAAACTTACTTTAAAAAAATAAATTTATTTATTTATGGCTGTGTTGGGTCTTCGTTGCTGCGTGTAGGCTTTTCTCTAGTTGCGGCTAGAGGGGGCTACCCTTCGTTGCGGTGCACAGGCTTCTCAATGCGGTGGTTTCTCTCGTTGCGGAACACGGGCTGTATGTGCACGGGCTTCAGTAGTTGTGGCTCTCGGGCTCTAGAGCGCAGGCTTGGTAGTTGTGGCGCACTGGCTTAGTTGCTCTGCGGCATGTGGGATCTTCCTGGACCAGGGCTCGAACCCGTGTCCCCTGCACTGGCAGGCAGATTCTTAACCACTGTGCCACCAGGGAAGTCCAGTAAACTTATTTTTAAGAGAACCTCACATCTACCATAGTTCTAAATTTATTTTATTAGATTGTAATTGTTTATTAGGAACTCGGTAAGACACTCAGATTGAAAAGCAATTTATATACTTAAAAGGGGAAATCAAAACTTGGAAGTTTATAAACATAGTTTAAAATTTTTAGAGAAAGTTAATTAAATAAGTAGTATTGGTCCCTTAAAAATGATTACTAACATTATCTAGAATTGTAAATAGAAGGAAAAATTTTGTAAATTGAACTTAAAAATATCAGAAATAATGAGGTTTCTTAGTATGTAAAGAATTACACACTGAAAACTTACCAAAAAAATGAAAGAAAGGGTTAAGTAACACACATAAGTGGAAAGACACCTTGTGTTCATGGACTGGAAGAACTAATATTGTTAAAATGTCCATACTACTCAAAGAAACCTACAGATTCAATGCAACCCCTATTAAAATCCCAAAGCTGTTAAATTTTTTTAAATTGAAATATAATTGATTTACAATGTTGTGTTAGTTTCAGGTATACAGTAAAGTGATTCAGTTATACATATATATATATATATATATATATACATATAAATATATATCCTTTTTTTACATTCTCTTCCATTATAGGTTATTACAAGATATTGAGTATAATTCCCTGTGCTATACCATAAGTCCTTGTTGTTTATCTATTTTATATATAGTAGTGTGTATGTTTTAATCCCAAACTCCTAATTTATCCCTCTCTCCCCTTTGGTAATCATAAGTTTGTTTTCTATGTCTGTGAGTCTATTTCTGTTTTGTAAATGAGTTCATTTGCCTCCCTTTTTTAGATTCCACATATAAGCAATATCATACGATATTTGTCTTTGTCTGACTTACTTCACTTAGTATGATAATCTCTAGGTCCATCCAATTGCTGCAAGTGACATTATTTTGTTCTTTTTTATGGCTGGGTAATATTCCATTGTATATATGTACCACATCTTCTTTATCTATCCCTCTGTCAATGGACACTTAGGTTGCTTCCATGTCTTGGCTATTGTAAGTAGTGCTGCTATGAACATTGGGGTGCATGTATCTTTTTGAATTATAGTTTTCTCCAGATATGTGCCCAGGTAGCTCTATTTTTGGTTGGTTTCTTAAGGAACCTCTATACTGTTCTCCATAATGGCTGTACCAATTTACATAACCACACAACAGTGTAGGAGGGTTCCCTTTTCTCCACACCCTCTCCAGCATTTATTGTTTGTAAACTTTTTGATGACGGCCATTCTGACCAATGTAAGGTGATACCTCACTGTAGTTTTGATTTGCATTTCTCTAATAATTAGCGATGTTGAACATCTTTTCATGTGCTTTTGGCCATCTGTATGTCTTCTTTGGAGAAATGTCTATTTAGATCTTCTGCCCACTTTTTTTTTTTTTTTGCGGTACGTAGGCCTCTCACTGTTGTGGCCTCTCCCGTTGCGGAGCACAGGCTCCGGACGCGCAGGCTCAGCGGCCATGGCTCACGGGCCCAGCCGCTCCACGGCACGTGGGATCCTCCTGGACTGGGGCACAAACCCGCGTCCCCTGCATCAGCAGGCAGACTCTCAACCACTGCACCACCAGGGAAGGCCCTCTGCCCACTGTCTGATTGGGTTGTTTTCTTTTCTTGATATTGAGCTGCATGAGCTGTTTGTATATTTTGGAGATTAATCCCTTGTGGGGCGCATCGTTTGCAAATATATTCTCCCATTCTGTGGGTTGTCTTTTCGTTTTGTTTATGGTTTCCTTTGCTGTGCAGAAGCTTTTAAGCTTAATTAGGTCCCAATTGTTTATTTTTGTTTTCATTTTCATTATTCTAGGAGGTGGATCCAAAAACATATTGCTGCAATTCATGTCAAAGAGTGTTCTGCTTATGTTTTTCCCTGGGATAAATCCCACTTGATCATGGTATATAATCATTTTAATATATTGTTGGATTTGATTTACTAGTATTTTGTTGAGGATTTTTGCATCTATGTTCATCAGTGATATTGGCCTGTAATTTTCTTTTTTTTTTTTTGTGGTATCTTTGTCTGGTTTTGGTATCAGGGTGATGGTGGACTCATAGAATGAGTTTGGAAGTGTTCCTTCCTCTGAAATTTTTTGGAATAGTTTCAGAAGGACAGGTGTTAACTCTTCTTTAAGTGTTTGATAGAATTTGCCTGTGACGCCATCTGGTCCTTGACTTTTGTTTGTTGGGAGTTTTTAAACTGCAGACTCAAATTCAGTACTTGTAATTGGTCTGTTCATATTTTCTGTTTCTTCCTGGTTCAGTCTTGGGAGATTGTACCTTTCTAAGAATTTGTCCATTTCTTCTAGGTTGTCCATTTTGTTGGCGTATAGTTGCTTATAGTAGTCTCTTAGGCTTCTTTGTATTTCTGTGGTGTCGGTTGTAACTTCTCCTTTTTCGTTTCTAATTTTATTGATTTGGGCCCTCTCCCTTTTTCTCTTGATGGGTCTGGCTAAAGGCTTCTCAGTTTTGTTTATCTTCTCAAAGAACCAGCTTTTAGTTTCATCGATCTTTTCTATTGTTTACTTTTAATCTCTTTCATTTATTTCTTCTCCTGAACTTTATGATTTCTTTCCTTCTAATAACTTTGGGTTTTGTTTGTTCTTCTTTCTCTAGTTGCTTTAGGTGCATTGTTAGGTTGTTTGTTTGAGTTCTTTCCAAAGCCATTTTTAATAGAAATAGAAAAAAATAATCCTGAAGTTCATATGAAACCTGAAAAGACCCTGAATAGCCAAAGCAATTTTGAATGAAAAGAACACAGTTGGAGACATAGCACTTCCTGATTTCAAAATATATTACAAAGCTACAGTATGGAACTGGCAGGTACTGTCAACTCATCTTTAACAAGTGTGCCAAGAACACACAATGGGGAAAGGATAGTCTCTCTTCAATAAATAGTTTTGGAAAAACTGGATATCAACATCCAAAAAAATAAAATTGGACCCTTATCTTGAGTTGACTATTGATTTTAAAAAGTCAGACAATTGCACTGCAAAGCTTTCTGTAAGAAACTCAAAGAATTCACATGAACAAATGTAGCTTTAAAAAGTTTCAGTTCACTGATGTCCTAAAGTACATGAAACATAAATTGTTGCCTGGGTTCTTGAAGTAATTTGGAAATAAACAAACTGTGTTCAGCCACAGAAATATAACTGAGTGTCCACTGATTTCACATAAAAATGTGTCTGGAGAATATGGACTTTCTTGTAGAGGTAATTACAAGAAGACATAAGAACTTTGAGGGCAAGGTATTTTTTTCCAGAATAGACTTTAAAAAATTGGAAATAAAGTAGTAATAATAAAAAAGACATTTAAAACATTCAAAAAATACTGACTATAGGAAAAACCATCTTTTAAAAAATTGAAGTATGGTTGATTTATAATATTGTGTTAGTTTTTAGGTGTACAGCAAAGTGATGCAATTATATATATATCTATATGTATATATATATATATAATATATATTTCCAGATTATTTTCCATTATGGGTTATTATAAGACATTGAATATAGTTCCCTGTGCTATACCATAAATCCTTGTTGCTTATCTATTTTATGTACAGTAGTTGTATCTGTTAATCTCATACTCCTAATTTATCCCCCCTCCCTTTCTCCTTTGGGGAGTGTAGCTTCAGGCAGGGGAAACCCAAGCCTCCTCATGCCCAAGGATGTTATTTTCTCAGTTAGATGGTCACTTATCATTCAGGTCTGAGGGACCATGAACGGTAACATACAGTGGCTACTGTTCCTCATTCTTCTACTCCAATACTGTCTTCCAGCCAGGTCTGGACTTATTTCTGAGGTTGAAATATGAACCATGGACTAGAACCCACTTGAGCGTCTCATGGACTTTCCCAGGGATAAGAGCAGCTGGAGCTCAGGAAGCTGGGGAGGAAGCAGAGAGAAAAAAATAATTCTGAATAGTCACTGTAAATTTAGATTTATTCTTTGTACAAAATGACAGTACTTAATATAGAAGACAAAACTGTAAATTTAATTTAGAAAAAAATTAATATATAGGTATGCTGGTGCATCCATTGGTACATCCATAGCTTGTTTCACAAATTTTTCATTTTAGGCCTCAAACAAATAGGGAAATATTTTTATTGCATAAAAGCATTGATTGTCTTGTACTTATACTCACTGCAGTATTCCAACTATATACTGGGTGACATCTTAACACGAGAGCTTCTCCTTCAACTCTCTGGCTGTCCTTCAACTTAGGCGGTTGAACAAGAAATTATTGTTGAGCTTGAAAACTTGGATGGTGCCTTTCAAAGCTTTCAAGCAGATTTTTCAGACCTCCAAAGGAAGAGATATATTATCTATTCCTGTATATTCTCTCAAGGAGTAAAAATTGGCTGCAAAACAACCTGACATTGAAGTGGATGAAACTACAGCAATTTTCATAGTCACCATCTTTTTGAAACACATTTGTATTTATATCCAAGAAATGAGAGAAAACAGATACATCTAGTCCATACATCTGAAAGTCAACTTTATCAAATAGGATTTTCTGTACTTAGATTCCCTTAGTAGCCGGATAACACAGGTACACAAATATTAGGTCTCTGGTCACCTAAGCTGAGTAAATTGGAGAGAGAATGCACAAAGGAGGTGATTGTGATCTGAGCAGTGGCTGTGTGTTCCTGCTGTAAACAAGCAGGACACTATGGGCTTCTGGGGACTGACCCACCCTCCCCCCACTTGTCCTTTGCCTATCTCTTGTTTGTAGAAAAACTTTATCCTCCTAGGCCTTCTCTGAGTTCCAAAGAATAAATTTAATCAGAGAAGTGAGAAAATTCAGAAACAAAAGCAAACAGTTAATAAGATAAAATAATAGTTTTGTCATTAAACAAAGTCAAGGACCTTAAGTTCCTTCTCAAGGGCTGTAAGATGATATGCTGAGCCATATCCTTTGAGTGATTTTGCAGATGCTACAACCCCCACCAGGTGGAAGAAGTTAACTGCATGCTAATCACAAGCATGTAGACCCCAGACCAGTTGGAACTAGAAGGTTGATGATGCTGACTCCCCATTACCTCACCACCAACCAATCAGAAGAAAGTCTATGAGGTGATCACTCACCATGCAACCCTCTACTGCACACTGTCTTTAAAAACCTTTCACTAGAAGCCATGGGGAGTTTGGGTCTTTTGAGCATTTGCCACCTGGACTCCTTGTTTGGCACCTGCAATAAACACTGCACTTTCCTTTCCCCAAACCTGGTGTCAGTAGATTGGCTTTACTGAGTTTGGGCAAGCGGACCAAAGTTTGGTTCGGTAAGACTACCCTCTCCTTCATCTGCTGTTTGAGGCACATCTTGTTGTCTTTTGTCAATTGCAAAGCTCTCAGGCCTTAGTCCTTGTCTTTGAAATATTTATAGAAGTAGTTCTCCCTGCCCTCCTTAGAGAAGCCCAAGATTTCTAGACAGTGGGAATTCTTCCAAAGGCCAAAGCTTTGTCAGGTCATTGAGTCAAATGGTGATGTGATGGGAGGTTTTGGGAAGTAGAGTGCTCTGCAGTAAACTGCTCAGCAGGTGAGGTATTATTCGCTGCTCCACTCAGTCTTAATGGATCATATGTGTGCTCCTCACAGGGTTATCTCTGTTCCTTGAACTAATCCAGGAAGAACAGGAGTCTCTCAGACTGGGCCAGGATCTCTGAATAGGGTCACAGAAGTCTGTTTAATACAGGCATCACATCTGAGATACAGATGAGTCCTCATAGCTCACATTTATAGTTCAGTTCATAACATTAATTAAGGTTGGACCAACACTCAGTAGAAATTTTCCATGCATCTTCTTGCTGAGCCCGTGATGGCAATAGGCAACTACTTATGGTCCTGGAGATCCTGGATGGGGACTTCTCTTTTGGTGATGATTTAACTTTGAAGACACAATAGATATTTTCTAAAATGATCCAGATAAACATTTTATTAAAAAATATCTGTCTGATAATTCCAATATTTAATTCATTTGTAGTTCTGTGCCTGTTACATTTTCCTCAATGATTTTGTTATTGATGATATTTCTTGAAATGCTTGGTAATATTTGATTGGGTGTGATTGCATAATAGACATTGTATGTGAAAAACTGCAGAGGTTATAGCTACTGTTCTTTCTCCAAAAATGCAGATCTTGCAGTGATTTACCATTTCTCAAAGATATATAAGCAGATGTACACAACCTTAACAGGAAAGGTAAAGAATGCTAGAACAGGAATGGAACCTTACACACCTTGGGAAGAAATGAGAGAATCAAACCCCACTCAGAAGATTCAAGACTGCAAGTATCCCTTTGATGTCAATTCCACCTGTGAGGAGAGCATCTTCAACAGAATTGTGGAAGATCTGTGTGCCAGAGAGCAGGAGACCTGTCAGACTGTGCACTTGATCAATGTGGACACGGATGACACCCTGGAGGACACCACCCTTGGAGCTTTGATCATCTGTGAGCTCTGCCAACGCCTCCAGCATGCTGATGACCTAGAAGACCATCTGGCCCAGCTGCTCCTGGCAGTGGAGGGGAAAACTGGAAGGAGCTTTCTTCACATGGTCTGCTTCTACTGAAGATCTTGGGCTTCTTCAGCCATCAGAACTTGTGCCTGGAACTTTGAGCTAGTCTGTATTTTCTGTGAGAGGTGTCTTTAATGCTCTTTCCATTAAAATATCTTTGTACGATTTTTTTCAGGTACACCTACCCAGGGAAGAAAATGGATGGGAAAAGCGTTTTATGGAAATTGGAACATGGACTACCAGTAGTCATAAAATCCCTTCCTATGTGGGAGACGATGCTCAAGGTACTTACCTTGGAAGAGACAATTCAGGGATCACATCACTCTGCAATGAAGTTACCATCCAGGAACTCCATTTTCTAGATGAGCAAATTATGGCTGATCCTCCCAGTCTCCTCCCTTCACCTCTGTCCAAATTATACAGCACTATTTTGTGAACTGGCCTTCAAGGATTGGCTTAGCTTAGTGCTTCTCAATGCCTTTGAAACGTGATCCTCCCCTTAGGTCATGATTATAATTTGGGCTCTGAGACCTTAATTCTCTCCTTTAAAAATTTTATTTTATTTTATCTTTTTACACTATTCTTTACTGTTTAATTGAAGTATAGTTGATATACAATATTACATTAGTAATATTGTATATCAATATACAAAATGGGTACAGCAAGGTAATTCAAAATTTTATAGATTTTACTCCATTTAAAGTTATTACAAGATAATGTCTGTATTTCCCTGTGCTGTACAATATATCCTTGTTGCTTATCTATTTTATACCTAGTAGTTTGTGCCTCTTTATATATATATATATTTATATTAATATATATATATTTAATTGAAGTATAGTTGATTTACAATGTTGTGTTAGTTTCAGTTGTAGAGCACAGTGATTCAGGTGTATATATGTGTATATA
Source organism: Pseudorca crassidens (assembly GCF_039906515.1). Classification (NCBI taxonomy): domain Eukaryota; kingdom Metazoa; phylum Chordata; class Mammalia; order Artiodactyla; family Delphinidae; genus Pseudorca; species Pseudorca crassidens. The sequence goes on along the minus strand of NC_090304.1, from coordinate 49,406,094 downwards.
TATGTACACATACATATATATACACACATATATATACATATATATATTCTTCCTCACATTCTTTTCCCTTATAGGTTATTACAAAATTATGAGAATAGTTCCCTGTGCTATACAGTAGGTCTCTTTTTTTTTTTTTTGCGGTAAGCGGGCCTCTCACTGCTGTGGTCTCTCCCGTTGCGGAGCACAGGCTCCGGATGCGCAGGCTCAGCGGCCATGGCTCACGGGCCCAGCCGCTCCGCGGCATGTGGGATCCTCCCAGACTGGGGCACGAACCCATGTCCCCTGCATCGGCAGGCGGACTCTCAACCACTGCACCACCAGGGAAACCCTCTCTTCTATTCTTGAAACAGTGCTTTTTACAACTTCCCAGGGACTTCCAAGGTCCAGTCAAGTTGCAGAGACCTCTGCCTCGAGGCAGGTGCTCTTAAGCCTTGGTGTAATACACAATCATATGAGTGTTTCTAAAAAAGACAGATCTATGGGCTCCACTCCCAGAGATACTGATTGGGTGATCTGGGGTCAAAATTTGCATTAACACATTCCCAATTGATGTTGATGCTTCTGGTTTGGGGATTCCACTATGAGACTGAGTGTAAAAGACATCAGAAACCTGGTGGAGGCCACTGGAGTCTTTCGAGAATTATCATGAATTTAAGAAAATCAAAAGGAGGATGTGTGGTGTTCTTGTAACTCCTGAAACACTATCAGCAGGGATGTTTTCCAGAAGTCACTTTTTACACTGGTGAATCATTTTATGATTTTATGGACAAAACTGTATGTGCCTTCCTCTGATTTAACACAGTTACATTTGTAGAGTATCAATTGTATGAAAGAAATACACAAAACACTTTTAATTTTACATATAACTGAATTAAGTGTAAGCATGGAAATTTCAAACACATTTTCCACATGTGTGTTCACAGGTCACTGGAGTGGTCAGTGACAAGCTTGGGAATAGTCTAGGTATTTTGTCTAATATCAATAGTAGTCCCATACACAGGTGAACAAACAGGGCTAACTAGAGATTTCAAAACGCTCCCAGTGGGTAACCATACCCTTGCAAAGAATTAGATTTTCAGTTCATTTAATCACCCGATTGTTCTGATGACTGGATTGAGTTCTCTGGTCAGAGCCCACTATCCAAACCCAGCCAATCAAGAGTTAACCCAATCAATCAATCAATCAATCAAGAGTTCTCCAGGCACCAAGGGTGGGTGGTGACTTCATATAAGCCTGGTCTCTGTTCTTTGACAGTACACTAGTTGGAAGAGCTGGATGGAGGCAGTCTTCTCCCTGGCTTCAGAGTCCCCTCAATCTCCAGCCGTCTGGCTGGAGTCCCGAGTGGCGACCACCATGCCCTCCTTCTCGCTCTGGGTGGCTATGGTCTGTATGAGTAACATGAACAGGAGCGTGGAAGACCACAGCATCCTCATGAAGAAAGGGTTCAGTGTCAAATCTTTTGGAGCTGGATCCCGTGTGAGGCTCCCAGGACCCACAGGCAACCTCTATGTCCTTTGCTCAGTCAACTGTGCAAACTAACAAAAGGAATGGAACTATAAATGACTATTTCAGTATAGAATGGTCTGACAGAGCCATACTTGAAGACATGGGAGAGCTGGTGGAGGCCACTTCAGTCCCTGGAGAATCATCATGAATTCAAGAAAATCAATAGGAGGATGTGTAGTGTTCTTGTAACTCCTGAAACACTGTCAGCAGGGATGTTTTCAAGGAGTCGCTTTTTACACTGGTGAATCATTTTATTACTTTATGGGCAAAACTATAGGAATCCTCCTGAGATTTGACACAATTACACTTCTAGAGTATCAGCTGATGAAAGGAATATGAAACAACCCTTGTAATTTTATGTAAAATTGACTTAAGTGTGAGCTTGGAAGTTTCAAACACGTTTTTCACAGGCATGTTCTCAAGTCACTGGAGGGGCTGGTGACAAGTTTTGGAGGAGTCTAGGTAATTTGCCTAATATCAATCGTAGCCCCATCCACAGGTGCACCAACAGGGCTAAGTGGAGATTTCAAGACACACCCACGGGGTAAGCATACCCTTGTGGAGATTTAGACATTCAGGTGATTTAACGACCGGATGGTTCTGATGACTGGATTGGGTTCTCTGGTCAGAGCCCACTATCCAAACCCAATCACTCAAGAGCTAAGCCAATCATCAATCAAGAATTCTCCTCCCACTGTGGGGAGGTGACTCCATATAAACCCGGTTTCCGTTGTTTGACACTAACACAGGTTGGGAGAGCTGGACCCAGCCGGTCATCCTTCTGGCTTCAGAGTTCCCTCAGCCCCTGAAGTCCACTCATCTGGCTGGGAGTCCCAAGGAGCTTCCATCATGCCCTCCTCTCCACTCAGGGTGGCTGTGGTCTGTATGAGTAACATGAACAGGAGCATGGAAGCCCACAGCGTCCTCATGAAGAAAGGGTTCAATGTCAAGTCTTTTGGAGTCGGATCCTGTGTGAGGCTCCCAGGACGTGCAGGTAACCTCCCCGTGGTTTATGATTTTTCCACCACGTATGAGCAAATGAGCAAGGACCTTCTCCGCAAAGATGGAGAACGCTATAGAAGCAATGGTGTCTTACACGTCTTGGGAAGAAATGAGAGAATCAAGCCTCACCCGGAAAGATTTCAAGAGTGCAGGGATCCCTTTGATGTCATCTTCACATGTCAGGAGAGCGTCTATGACAGGGTGGTGGCAGATCTGTGCACCCGAGAGCAGGAGACCTGTCAACCTGTTCACGTGATCAACGTGGACATAGACGACACCCTGGAGGACGCCACTCTTGGATCTCTGATCATCTGTGAGCTCTGCCAAGGTCTCCAGCAGGCAGATGACATGGAAAGCAGTCTGGCTGAGCTTCTCCTGGCAGCAGAGGGGAAAACAGGAAGGAGCTTTCTGCACACGGTCTGCTTCTACTGAAGATCTTGGCTGGTTTGAACTCCTTCCTCGGTAAGAACTTGTGCCTGGACTTTTGGGCTAGTTGGTATTTTCTGTGAGAAGTGTATTCAAAACTCTTTTTGCTAAAGGACATGTGTATGATTTTTTTTTCAGAGACACCCCAGCCAGGGAAGGAAGTGGGGAAAAGCATTTTATGGGAAATGGAACACGGACTACCACTAGGCATAAAACCCTTCCAACACTGGGGACAGCATTCGAGGTACTTTCCTTGGAAGAGACAATTCAGTGCTCACATAGTTCCGTGAGGAAGTGAACATCCAGGAACTCCACTTCCAGATGAGCAAACCATGGCCGATCCCCCGAGTCTCCCCGCTTCACCTTCTTCACATTATGTGGCACCAGTTAGTGTACTAGTCTTCAAGGGTTGGCTTAAAGAAGTATTTCTCAATTCTTCTGAAACATGGTTCTCCCCTCTGGTCTTGATTATAGTTTGAGCCCAAGATCTTGCTCTTCGCTGTGTGTTAGAATGTTTCAGGTCTGGGTCACTGACGCTAATAAAAAAAATTTCATGCTATATGTAAGTTCTGAGTACATTTTCATTTATGCCTGGTTTTTCCTACCATGACTTTTCTCTTACAAACATCCTGCTTCCCTTGTGCTCTTGAAGCCCTGCTTGGAACGAATTCCCAGGGACTTCTAAGGTCCAGCCAAGGCTCAGGACCCTCTGCTTTGAGACAGCTGCTCTCATGCTTTGGTGCACATCACAATCACCTGAAGGGCTTTGTACATCCCAGATCTCCAGGCTCGACTCCCAGAGTTTCTGATTTGGTGGTCTGGGGTCCAAATTTGCCTTTGTCTCATATTCCAGGTTGATGTTAAGGCCCTGGGTCTTGGATTCACGCTTTGAGAAGACCGAGTGCGTTTACCGAGGTAGGACTCTTTTCAATGTGACAATCACTATAATTGACAGAGGCACAGGGACATAAAATCTGTGGCTTTCTAAATGGATGTTCATTCTGTACCATTTTGAAGTGACAGGACTGTCTCTCCTTCCTGTTTGGTGTCCCGTTCATGAGTTTTACCTCTATGACCTTTGCTCAGTCAACTGTGCAAACTAACAAAAGGAGTGGAACTATAAATGACTATTTCAGTATAGAATGGTCTGACAGAGCCGTACTTGAAGACATGGGAGAGCCGGTGGAGGCCGCTCCAGTCCCTGGAGAATCATCATGAATTCAAGAAAATCAATAGGAGGATGTGTAGTGTTCTTGTAACTCCTGAAACACTGTCAGCAGGGATGTTTTCAAGGAGTCGCTTTTTACACTGGTGAATCATTTTATTACTTTATAGGCAAAACTATAGGAATCCTCCTGAGATTTGACACAATTACACTTCTAGAGTATCAGCTGATGAAAGGAATATGAAACAACTCTTGTAATTTTATGTAAAATTGACTTAAGTGTGAGCTTGGAAGTTTCAAACACGTTTTTCACAGGCATGTTCTCAAGTCACTGGAGGGGCTGGTGACAAGTTTTGGAGGAGTCTAGGTAATTTGCCTAATATCAATCGTAGCCCCATCCACAGGTGCACCAACAGGGCTAAGTGGAGATTTCAAGACACACCCACGGGGTAAGCATACCCTTGTGGAGATTTAGACATTCAGGTGATTTAACGACCGGATGGTTCTGATGACTGGATTGGGTTCTCTGGTCAGAGCCCACTATCCAAACCCAATCACTCAAGAGCTAAGCCAATCATCAATCAAGAATTCTCCTCCCACTGTGGGGAGGTGACTCCATATAAACCCGGTTTCCGTTGTTTGACACTAACACAGGTTGGGAGAGCTGGACCCAGCCGGTCATCCTCCTGGCTTCAGAGTTCCCTCGGCCCCTGAAGTCCACTCGTCTGGCTGGGAGTCCCAAGGAGCCGCCATAATGCCCTCCTCTCCACTCAGAGTGGCTGTGGTCTGTATGCGTAACATAAACAGGAGCATGGAAGCCCACAGCATCCTCAGGAAGAAAAGTTTCAGTGTCAGGTTTTTTGGAATGGGATCCCTCATGAGGTTCCCAAGACTGGCGCCCAAGGAACCAGTGGCTTATGACTTTTCAACTTCATGTAATATGATGCAGAAAGACCTTTCCTGTAAAGACCAAAAATACTACAAAGGGAATGGAGTCTTACACATCTTGAAAAGAAGTGACAGAATCAAGCCTCACCCAGAAAGATTTCAAGAGTGCAGAGATCCCTTCGATGTCATCTTCACCTGTGCGGAGAGCGTCTATAACAGGGTTGTGGCAGCTATGTGTGCCAGAGATCAGGAGACCTGGCAGCCTGTGCACGTGATCAATGTGGACATAGAGGACACCCTGGAATTAGCCACCCTTGGATCTCTGATCATCTGTGAGCTCTGCCAAGGTCTCCAGCAGGTGGAAGACATGGAAGGCAGTCTGGCTGAGTTGCTCCAGGCAGAGAAGGAGAAAACAGGAGGGAACTTTCTTCACACAGTCTGCTTCTGCTGAAGATCTTGGCTGATTTCAGCTCCTTTGCAGATAAGAACTTGTGCCTGGACTTTTGGGCTAGTGGTATCTTCTGTGAGAAGTGTCCTCAAAGCCCTGTCCACTAAGGCTGTCTCTATAATTTTTTTCAAGTACCCTTTTTTTCAACCCAGGGAAGGAAGTGGAGGAGAATATATTTCATGGGAAATGGAACATGGACCGCTAGTCGGCATCCAAAGCCTTCCAATTTGAGGGACAATGGTGTGGGTACTTGACTCAGAAGAAAGAATTCATGCCTCTCTCTCGCTTTGTCACAGCCCACCCTTCCCCCTCCCCATATCCTCAAGTCCGTTCTCTAGTAGGTCTGTGTCTTTATTCCTGTCTTACCCCTAGGTTCTTCATGACATTTTTTTTTCTTAAATTCCATATATATGTGTTAGGATACGGTATTCGTCTTTCTCTTTCTGACTTACTTCACTCTGTATGACAGACTCTAGGTCTATCCACCTCATTACAAATAGCTCAATTTCGTTTCTTTTTATGGCGGAGTAATATTCCATTGTATATATGTGCCACATCTTTTTTTTTTTTTAAACATCTTTATTGGGGTATAATTGCTTTACAATGGTGTGTTAATTTCTGCTTTATAACAAAGTGAATCAGTTATACATATACATATGTTCCCATATCTCTTCCCTCTTGCATCTCCCTCCATCCCACCCTCCCCATCCCACCCCTCCAGGTGGTCACAAAGCACCAAGCTGATCTCCCTGTGCTATGCGGCTGCTTCCCACTAGCTATCTACCTTACGTTTGGTAGTGTATATATGTCCATGCCTCTCTCTCGCTTTGTCACAGTTTACACTTCCCCCTCCCCATATCCTCAAGTCTGTTCTCCAGTAGGTCTGTGTCTTTATTCCTGTCTTACCCCTAGGTCCTTCATGACATTTTTTTCCTTAAATTCCATATATATGTGTTAGCATACGGTATTTGTCTTTCTCTTTCTGACTTACCTCACTCTGTATGACAGACTCTAGGTCTATCGACCTCATTACAAATAGCTCAATTTCGTTTCTTTTTATGGCTGAGTAATATTCCATTGTATATATGTGCCACATCTTCTTTATCCATTCATCCGATGATGGACGCTTAGGTTGTTTCCATCTCCGGGCTATTGTAAATAGAGCTGCAATGAACATTTTGGTACATGACTCTTTTTGAATTATGGTTTTCTCAGGGTATATGCCCAGGGTATATGCTGGGTCATATGGTAGTTCTATTTGTAGTTTTTTAAGGAACCTCCTTACTGTTCTCCATAGTGGCTGTACCAATTCACATTCCCACCAGCAGTGCAAGAGTGTTCCCTTTTCTCCACACCCTCTCCAGCATTTATTGTTTCTAGATTTTTTGATGATGGCCATTCTGACTGGTGTGAGATGATGTCTCATTGTAGTTTTGATTTGCATTTCTCTAATGAGAGGCATGGACATATATACATGACCAAACGTAAGGTAGATAGCTAATGCCAACTGTATTAGAAACTCAGGGTAGATAATGGGTGGCATTTATTACTAAAATCCTGGTATGATCTGTTTAATTAAATAGCTCATTAAATGAAATAAAACCTCTAATTTAAAGATAAGGTGTCTTTTCATTTGTGGTAGGGGATGCATATTACAAACGGATCCCCTTGGCTTCTTATTGTTCAAGCCATTTGAATTCCATGGAGAAAAGCATTCTTTCCTAAGGAGAATTTTCTTTATGTTTAAAACATTCATCGTTTTGAGTTTTGTGCTCCTCTGAAAGTGGATCCTTACTATTGGGAAATAAAACACTCTTGGTTCTAATCAGCAGTGGCACCAAGTCCTGTGTGACATGCAGGAGAAAATAAAGGAGAGGTAGTTGGTTTGGTTGAATTAGGTTACTTGCTATGTCACAAAGTAGATGTCGACTTTCTTTACAGAGTGTAGGCACATTGGAGCAAGGTTGGACCTGTTGGGACTAGTTTGTACAGTAATTCCTGAGGATAAGTGTGGACCCAGTTTTAGGGTGGTGGCTCTGGAGAGGTGGAGTAGATATGGGACCAGAAAGATATTGGAGTTGAAATTACAGGACTTGCTGAAGAGCAGAGAGAGGGAGGAATTTAGAAGCACTCTCAATTTTCTAGTTTTCACCATAGGTGACCAGGTGCACGTACATTCATGTGGCAGTGCTGGTGGTAGGGCGGTGAGGGTTTCTTTCCTGGTAGATTCAGTACCCTTTATGATCAGTCTCTCCTCTGATGGTTGGTAGAGGGTCAGGATAGGTGCCAGTAGGGGATAATCCATTGAGGCTATCATTCCATGTGATGGGAACACCAAATTGAAGTAGATTTTTAGGTAGTTTTGGGTGTTCTGAAGATAGAAATGTTTTGTCCAGTTGATATTATTTTTGCTGGAAAATCCATTTTGAGGAAAATTTAATATGTTGCTAATTGAGTTCCTATCTGTTTGGGCAAGTCAATGAAAATATGACAGATCTTTAAAATTTTGCAGGTGCTAAAATGTAGTGATTACAGTGATGAATTACAAAACATAAAGTGTATATAAAATAGATAACTAATAAGGACCTACTGTATAGCACAAGGAACTCTTTTCAACTCTGTAATGAGCTATATGGGAAAAGAATCTGAAAAAGAGTGGATATATATGTATAACTGATAAACTTTGCTGTACAGTAGAAACTAATACAACATTGTAAATCAACTATATAGTCCAATAAAAATTAAAAATAATATAATACATTTACTTAAAAAAACAAAATATAAAGTGTATGTGAATAAGTGAAAAGGAATGGGACTGGATTAAATAGATGGTGGAACATTGTTTGTCTAAGAGCCCTTATAGGCCATAAACATATAAAAGAGATTGGAAAGTTAGAACTTCAATGTTCGTGAATTTACTGTTTCAATTTTGATCTAGTGGTAGAGTTCTTGATGGAACTGTAGAAGTTGGTGTCTCTTGTAGAGTTAGAAAAATGCAGTTGAGGGACTTCCCAGGTAGCCCAGTGGTTGGGACTTCACCTTCCAAGGTAGGGGGTGGGGGTTCGATCCCTGGTCAGGGAGCTAAGATCCCACATGCCTTGCAGGAAAAAAGCCAAAAAATAAAACAGAAGCAAGATTGTAACCAATTCAGTAAAGACTTTTTAAAAAATGGTCCACATCACAAAAATCTTTAAAAAAAAAGATGCAGTTGAGGAAGACGTCAAAACCCTGAACATTGTGGGCATTGAGTGGGTAAACTTTTGGTTGCTGGAGTTGCTAAGAATGAGAGCAGAAGGTGAGTTAAAGGTCACCTGGGAGGCTGCCTGGGCCCATGTTTCCTCCCGAACCCGTGCAGCACCGGGGGCTTCCTTGTGCGGAGAGTCGGAGACAGATTAGAAGGGGTGATTGGAACCTAGAGATCATTTACGTGGAGCTGTAGATGTTACCCACAGTGTTTAGCCAGGATTGTGAACTACTGGCTGTCTTCGGGTCTTACTCGTGGTGAGTGCAGTCCCAGGATGCCGAATCCTGATCTTCATCATTGGACAGTCCTTTTACCAGTATCTTAGGATGCTCTTCATTGTGGCAAGTTCTTTCCAGCTTCAGATCCACCAAAATTGAGTCAGAATTTGGACAAGAAAGCTGCTAAATTCTCTGTGGTCCTCTGGGTGCTACATTAAAAAAAATCGTTGGGTGGGGAGGATGGGGCTTAATCAGGTGTTAGTTAAATATGGTGGGAGAACAGTTGCCATGTGGTCTGAACACCACTGATGTTGGTAGTTTTGCTAAATGGAGGGGAAGTTATGCTTGTAAATTGTAATTGTAGCTAACAGTAATATCGTTCTGTCTAACCATGAGGAATGAGAAATAAAGATTCAGATGTGCTGCTGGAAATACAGCAGTTTCTTGAGTAGACAGACATGGTTCCAGTTAAGACACAGAGGCAAATGGAATATTTAGAAGGTTGTTGAAGATGAAATGGCAGCATTTAGATGCAAATTGCTGTAAGATATGAATATACGTATAACTAGAAAGGTTAGGTATGCCAAGGATGGCTTTGTGACTGTGAGTGGGCACATGGACACAGCTGCAGGTGTGTCTGATCAAGTTTTATTACTTAACCTGGGTGATGTTTGCCTTATAAGAATTTGTTAAGCCATTCATTTGTTTTGTTTTGTTTTCTGTATTTGTGTGTTTACAATAACAATTTTAAAAAGTCCAAAAATGACAGAAATACTTTATAATCCAAGAAGCAATAACCTCACAATATAAGTGTGTCAGTAGCTTCATTTGTAATTATTTTATTTCAGTTCCCTCACTTCCCAAGTCCAATCTACCCTGGTGTTGCTTCTTGATTATATATTCACCTTCTGACTGTTGTTCCTACATTCACTTCACTGTAAATCCACTGGGCAGAGGATATAATACTTCCACCTCACTCCATTGGCCAAAGCATGTCATGAGGCCATCACAGATGCAAGAGAGTGGATAATAGACTGTAGCTCATGATGGAGGAGTTGTCTTGTGTGGACAGCAGAGGGAAGAATTATTGCCATCCATTTGTTCAGATAGTCCCACTCGACAAACTGTCAGATTGACAAATGTTCAATGACTTGACAATATAGTCTACAGGCAAGTCTGTGAGGAAAAAGTTACTTTCATACATTGCTGTTAGTAATGAAAGATAGTGTAGCCTCTCAAAGGGAATCTATCCACATAGGACAAAACTACAAATGCATTTACCTCTTGACCAAGGTAACCCTACTTGTGGAAATAGACAATCAGATCTTTCAATAGAATTATCCAACTGGAGAAGAGACAGAAAATACAGAAAAATCAAGAGACTTTCAAGTACTGATGCAACAATGTCAAAAGGTCTAACATATGTGTTGTTGTTGGGATGTCGAAATGAAATGAGAGAAGGGGACAGAAAAATGTTTTGTAGAAATAATTGCTGAGTATATCCAAATGTGGTAAAAACAATAAATTTACAGAGTCGAAAATCTCTGAGAACTTCAAGGACTTTAAAAACAAAGAAAGCTATGTGTAGGCCTCTGCAGATCAAACTGAAAATTAAGATAAAGTGAACAATCTTGAATGCAGTTAAAGGAGTTAGTTAGGCAAATGAAATAGAGACATGTCTAAGGCATCGAGACTCACACGTCTCCTACTAACTGCTAAGCTTGTACAATTCTATACCCTTAGACAACAGAGGTAAACATCAGTATTCATGACTCTGGAATTTGAAACTCATGTGAATTTCATTAATTGTTTTCATGAAGAATAAAACTTTAAAAACCATGAGTCCATATTAATTGTAGGTATTTATATTCCTGTTGTATTACAATAGGCCTGAAGCAAGGCTGGTTTACATGGTAGATGATTTATGTGTCAGATTATCTGGAGATGAAAAAGAGAGAAAAGGAGCGGAAGTGAGGAAGATGTGAAGTGGTCTTAGAGACCCAGCCCATTTAGGAAGAAGGTGAGGCTCTTGGAGACAGTTCTGTCCCTGGAGCCCTGGTGTAAGTGCTTTCCCTCAAGGGCTCTCGTGACAGAGGATAAACAGCCCAAATCCTGCAACAAGGTAAATTTCCTCTCCAATTGAACGGCTGTTCCTGAAGACTCAGTCTAAGGCTGATAAATGAATTATACACCTGCAGATGGGGTTGGTTCAAGGACGAAGGTAAGTGCTGGGCAGGTGTTATGTCCCAGACAGGCCAGAGGGTACAGGACACTTGGAGGCTGTTAATATGTGTGGAATGATAGTGACCAGAGACACAAATCTGGTTGGTTCTAGCAGAAGTGGAGGGTGAGGTCTGGGGAGGGAGGTGAGAATACATGGTCTATCTGATGTTCCTGAAAGTTAGTAATAAAGAGTCATCATCCAAAAAAATAACGGTGCCCAATAAGTGCGAGGGCATTAAAAGATGGAGATACTGACTTAGACTGCAGATATGTCTTGGCAAATATGAGAGGAGCCCTGAGAATGTCTGGGATCTGTGCTGGGGTTCCTAAAGCAGGGTGTGGAAGGAGGAGACCTCCAGGCCCTCTTAGGCAGATGTGAGAAGAAAACATGAGACAGGAGACATTTGAAAGGGGATTTCTAGGATGAACATGTATTACACCAAAGTCGTTCTATCAGGAGACCAAACAGGCAAATACCCCTGAGTTCCCTGGCTTCCATTTTTCAGTGAAAAAACCCCCCCAAAACAAACAGCACTTCCCTTTTACTCTTTTTCTCCAAACACACACCCATCCTCAGCTTCTATCATCTCCTCCCTTCTCAAGCCCCTCTCTGTGTTGAATTGTGTCTTTCTGGCTTTTTCCTTCTCACAGAGCAGCCCTATACTCTCCAGAGACAGTTCACTGTATCAAGGCCAGTGACTAGGCTCTCTTGACCAGTAACTGTAATTGTAGAACAGTTTCTTCCATCACTGGGAGGATGGTTATAGGAGCTGATTTTCCTCCGCTCAAAGAAGAAACAGAGGCACCAAGAGAGGTAACCTGGGATGGAAGATAAACTATTAATGAGCCTAAGACATAACTTATACTGAGATAGATACTCTGAGATACCCATCAACAGAAAGAATCAACATTTATCTCCAATATTCTAAAACCACCTGCTTAAAGTTTGCTTCACTCTCAACCTTAAGCCCCTAGGATCCTGGAAGTTCCCCATTTTTTTCTGCATCTGGATTAATGAATGAATGAATGTACACTAAGAACCAAATGACAATATTTCTGCCTGCAGAAAAATCTTCCAATGTCATCCCCATCCCCTTCCAGCACTAATGCCTTATTTTCCAATTTCAGTCATTTCTAAACGTAGTTCCTAAGATGTGAGCATGAGCAGTGTGTCACCTCAGGCACTCAGGCCCTGTCAGTGTTACTCCTTAACCTTTGTCTACTGAATCCCTTCACAAGTGTGCAAATTGTATGTGGTGAATTCAGAGAGATTTTAAATCTCATTTCCATTAGTTAGGCTAAATCTGCCTGTATGACCCCACATGCTGCTTTCTTCAGTATTCCCTGTGCATAGCCGCCTGGATCTGAATGAACACTGTTCATAAATGGTATACTTCAATTTGAATACCTACGTCTTCCATATTACTTTGTTCTCTTTTCATTCTCTTTATGATAAACCATCCACCACAAGGTGAAGTTCAAGTTTATATTCAAGAAACCTCTTGTTACAGCCTTCACAGGTACATATAATGATTTCCTTTGAATATTAATAAGCCTCTGTTGGTAGGAGAAATATATACAATGATATGTTTTGTTTGATTATCTGGAGATATGCTTATCTTTTAATTAGACTGTCACTCATTGAAGCAGAGAACATACCCTATTGACCTTTTATGTTTCTTATTATTTGCATGTTCAAAGAAGATGGAGAGTGTGAGATATGCCAAAAGGATATTCCAGGAAAATCTGAATTTTTCATCTCTGTGAGTATGAGGTGATGTCTCTGGTGGTCTCCATGGGTATGTTTCCTTAAACCACACTGGTGTCAGTCACACAGTCTTCCACTTGCTGGGCATCCCTGGCCTAGAGGACCAGCACATGTGGATTTCCATCCCTTTCTTCTTTTCGTACGTCATTGCCCTATCTGGGAACAGCCTTCTCATATTCATTATTGTGACAAAACACAGCCTCCATGAACCCATGTACCTCTTCCTCTGCATGCTGGCTGGGGCAGACTTTGTCCTCTCCACATGCGTAGTACCTCAGGCCTTGGCCATCTTCTGGTTCTGTGCTGGGGACATCTCCTTGAATCGCTGCATCACACAGTTCTTCATTACACACAGCACTTTCATGTCTGAGTCAGGGACCTTGGTGGTGTGGTATTTGACTGCTACATTGCCATATGCTTCTACCCACTGAGATACACCACTATTCTTACACACACACTGATCGGGCAAATTGGTGTTACCATCTTTCTGAGAAGTTATTGTATGATTTTCCCCATGATATTTCTTCTGAAAAGACTGACTTTCTGCCAAAGTAATATAATTCCAGACACCTGTTGTGAACACATTGGCTTGGCCAAATATGCTTGTAATGACATACGAGTAAACATCTGGTATGGACTCTCTGTTATAATGTCAACAGTGGTCTTAGATGTCCTATTAATTTTCGTTTCCTACACGCTTATTCTCCATGCTGTCTTCCACGTGCCTTCCCAAGATGCTTGTCACAAGGCTCTCAACACGTGTGGCTCTCATGTCTGCATCATCATCCTCTTTTATGGGCCTGCGATCATCACAACGATTACTCAGCAGTTTGGAAGCCAGGTTCTACCTCATATCCACATCTTGTTGGATAATGTGTGCATTCTGGCTCCACCTATGCTGAATCCCATCACTTATGGGATCAAGATCGAGCAAATTCGAGAGCAGGTAGCTCACATATTTTTTCCAATGCAGAAATAACTTTGGAGGAGGAACAGCGTTTTCAACATCTCTAGCTATCCATGATGTGAACTATGGAACTGGTGGATATAAATGCTAGTGGTAAACTAACACACTAGGTAATAGTTTAGTGAATTGTTTCTGTAGAATGTTCACCAGGTAGGTACTGAACTTCCAGTTTCTACTATCAAAGCAGTACAGTGAACAATGTCGTGTTTGACTGAGTAAGCTCCGTCCTGCACAGAGTATGTGGCTAGAAATTGGACTTCCCAAAGTCTTACATCTTACATATCACTAACCTGATCTTTGGTAATAGAAGAAATGAGAACAATGCTCTGGTTTCACATTTTTTTCAATTATTCGTCACTGAGTTTCTCATCCTTTGAGACATCTTGTGACATCCCTGAACTATCACATATAAACCTGCATTCCTTTATGTCTTTCTATATAGCTAAGCGACTTTCTTAGAATCAGTGATTCTTAGGGTTTCAGGTATTTTTATTATACTATAATTTATATCCTATCACATATACGTCAGAGTACAGGAATGTAAATGAATTGCTTGAATCACATTTTCAAAACCCTTTGGGAGACTGAGGCTGATCCCTTGTGTAATGGGAAAATGTTAATGTGGTATTTGACGGGTGCTATGTACCAGGAGAATGTTGAAGAACGGGAAGTCCCTCAATCTTCACATCAGACCATGATCTTCAGTGATCTCAACAGCTGGGCAGTCAAGGACTGTTTTTTGGCCTCCTTTAATGCAGTACTTCCTAGATCAATTTCCAAGGAATCTGCTCTTCCACTGACCCGCCAGCTCATTAACTCTTTACCTTTCCTAATTCATGCCATACTCCAAATATATCCATGCTTTGTCTTGGGATAACATCTCTTGACTTGTAGAAAATATTTTCTCCCAGGTTTATTGAGATATAGTTGCCATACAACATTGTGTAATTTAAGGTGTATATCTTGTTGTTCTTACACACTTAGTTTTTTACAGCATGATTGCCACAGTAGCATTAGTTAACGCCTCCATCATCGAACAAAACTATCATTTCCTTTTTTTGTGGTGAGAACATCTAAGATGTACAGTGTTATCGACTTTCAAGTATATGACACAGTGTTGTTCACTCTAATCACCATGCTGTTATTATCCTGAGAACTTAGTCCTCTTCTAACTGGTAGTTTGTACCCTTTGACCAACATCTCCTCCTTTCCCCCACCCCCAGACTCTGGCAACCACCTTTCTATTACCAATCTCTCTGAGCTCAACTTCTTTAGATTTCACATACAAGTGATATCACACAGTATTTATTTTTTCTCTGTCTAACCTATTTCACTTGACATAATGCCATCAAGTTCCATCTATGTTATCACAAATGGCAGGATTTATTTATTTTTTAATCTGGAATAATATTTCATGATACATATGCTGTATTTTCTTTATCTATCCATGCATCCATGTACACTTAGGTTGTTGCCATGCCTTAGCTATGGTAAATAATGCTGCAATAATAAACCTGGGGATGCAGATGGTTTTTGAGTCAGTATTTTCATTTCCTTCAGATAAATACCCAGAAGTGCAATTTGAGGATCACATGGTAGCTATATTTTTAATTTTTTGAGGAACCTCCATACTCTTTTCTGTAGTGGTTGCAACAATTTACATTCCCACAACAGTGCACGGTGGTTCCCTTTTCTTCACATCCTCACTGGCACTTGTTATTTCTTGTCTTTTTGATAATATCCACTGCAAAGGTGTGAGATGACATCTCCTTGTGGTTTTGATTTGTATTTCTCTGATGATTAATGATGCTGACCTCCTTTTCATGTACCTGTTGGCCATCTGTATGTCTTCTTTGGAAAAATGTTTATTCAGATCCTCTGCTCATTTTAAAATCAGATTGTTTCAGTTTTTCCTATTGAGCTGTATGAGTTCTTCATATATTTTGGATATTAAGCCCTTACCATTGTTGAAAAATTCAATTAACAATCAAATTGAGAAGAAAAAGAGAATTTTTTTCGAGCCAAATTGAGGATTATAACCCGGGAGACAGACCCTCGGAATCTCTGAGAACTGTTCTGTCTCTTAGAAGTAGAAGGCAGAGTACATTTTTGAGACAAAGGATCATATATCAAATGACATACTGACATTTTACATAAAGTTCACCAAAGATACATAGTCCAGATAAGCAGGTACAAAGTGAACAGCAAGTCACCATGACCCCCTACAGAGTTGGAAAGAAGGCTGATATTTTAAGAAGTTACAGTGTTAGCTTCAGAAGAAAGGAAGAAACACATTGCTCTTTGTGATTGAGAAATATTTCTCCCTTTGAGGAGATCTGTTTAATGTGTAAGGCAGATGCACATTGCACATTAGGGAGGGAAGGAGGAAGCCCAGACAGACAGAGCAAAGAATCTTATGTTTAAATGTTCTTGTCCTGCCTTAAAATATACATTTTATTTCATTACCAGATATACGATTTGCAAATATTTTTTTCCCAGTTGGTAGGTTGTCTTTCCATTTTGTTGATGGTTTCGTTTGCTGTTCAGAGGCTTTTTAGTTTGATGTAATCTCACTTGTTTATTTTACTTTTGCCTTTGGTGTCAGTTTCAAGAAATTATCACCAAGACCAATGTCACATGGCTTACTGCCTATGTTTCCTTCTAGGTGTTTTACAGTTTCAGGTCTTCTGTTCAAGTCTTTAATCCATTTTGAATTGATTTTTATGAATGGTATAAGAGAGGGGTCCAGTTTCACTCTTTTGCATGTGGCTGTTGAGTTTTTCCAAGACCATTTGTTGAAGAGACTGTCCTTTCCCTATTGTATATGCTTGTCTTCTTTGTTGTAAGTCAATTAACTTTATATGGATAGGTTGATTACTTGGCTCTCTTTTCTGTTCCATTGATCTATGTGTCTGTGTTTATGCCAATACCATGTTTGATTACCATGGCTTTGTGAATTAGTGTGAACTCAGGAAGCATGATGCCTCTAGCTTGCTCTTTCTCAAGATTGGTTTGGTTATTTGGGGGTTTTGTAGCTCCATACAAATTTTAGTATTGTTTTTCTATATCTCTGAAAAATGCCATTGGAATTTTTATAGGGGTTGCATTGTATTTGTAGATTGCTTTGGGTAGTATGGTTCTTTCAACAACATGAGTTCTTCCAATCCATGACCACAAAATAATTTTCCATTTGTTTGTGTCTTCTTCAATTTCTTCCACCAATGTCTTATAGTTTTTAGGGTACAGGTCTTTCATCTCTTTGGTTAAATTTATTCCTAGGTAGTTTATTCATTTTATGTAATTGTAAATGGAATTGTGTGTTAATTTCTCTTTTGGATTGTTTGTTATTAGTGTATAGATACAGAACTGATTTTTGTGTATTGATTTGTATCCTGCAAGTTAGCTGAATTTGGGTTTTTTGCTAACAGTTTTTTGATTACTACTGAGTTTGAATATTTGTTGGATAGTTTTATTTCTTCTTGTGAGTTAAAGATAGCTATCATTTGTTAAGTGATTAGCAAATTGCAGCTCCATGCAATAAGCATGATACCGAGGAAACTGAAACTCTGCCAAGATCAATGGAAGAGGTAGGGACAAACCAATTTCTGTTTTATTTTTAAAGTCTGTTCTCTTGGGTCCTTTAACTTGTAAATGATCTGGCTCTTCCTGTCTTTGCTCATTTAACTCTTGAAAGCTCTATGTTTTTCTTTTCTATTTTCATTTTCTTTAAAAAAACCAATAATTATATTTTCTCTATTATATTTAGTTTAACTATTTGTGCAGTATTTTTAAAAACTTTTTATTTTATATTGGAGTATAGCTGATTAACAAAGTTCTGATAATTTCAGGTGCACAGCAAAGCGACTCAGTCATACATATACATGTATCCATTCTCCCAGAAACTCCCCTCCCATCCAGGCTGCCACATAACATTGAGCAGAGTTCCATGTGCTATACAGTAGGTCCTTGTTGGTTATCCATTTTAAATATAGCAATGTGTACATGTCAATCACAAACTCCCTAACTATCCCTTCCCCCACCCTTCCCCCCAGTAACCATGTTTGTTCTCTAAATCTGTGAGTCTGTTTTGTAAATAAATTCATCTGTATCATTTCTTTTTAGATTCCACATATAAGTGTATCATACAACATTTCTCTTTGTCTGACTTGCTTCACTTAGTATGATAATCTCTAGGTCCATCCATGTTCCTGCAAATGGCATTATTTCATTCTCTTTAATGGCAAAGTAATACTCCATTAGTTAAAAAAAAGACAAACATTAATAGCTATATTTGTGAAATATACTTTGTCTTTTTCATTGTTTAATGTTTGAAAATTCTTAAGCTACGATTTGAATGTTGTTTACATCAATTTCTATATTTTAGTTTTTAAACTTAAAAATGAAAGATTATTTAATCAACAGAGAATTTGAGTGAGGATTACATGGGATATTATACATAAAGTACTTGGAAAGGCATCTATAGATTTAGAGGTTTTATATATATATTTGCTGTCATTATGATTATGTTCATTCTTTTTTGTTTCATTGAAGTTTTATTTATTTATTTATTTTATTGATTTACAATGTGCAAGTTTCCAGTGCATAGCAAAATAACTCAGTTATAAGTGTATATGTATATATATTCTTTTTCATATTAATTTCCATTATGGTTTATTACAGGATATTGAATATATTTCCCTGTGGTATAAAGTAGGACTTTGTTGTTTATCTATTTTATTTTTAAATTATTATTTTAAAAAACTGATGTATAGTGGAATTACAATATTGTGTTAGTTTCTGGTGTACAGCATAGTGATTCAGATATATATATGTGTGTGTATATATATATATATATATATACACACACACACATACATATAATCTTTTCCTTTTCTTTCTCATCAAAAGTATTAGAAGATATTGAATGTAGTTCCCTGTGCTATACATATATATATATGTTGTTTATCTATTTTCTATATAGTAGTTTGTATCTGCTAATCCTAAACTCCTAATTTATCCCTCCTCCACCCCCTTTCCCCTTTGGTAACCATAAGCTTGTTTTCTATGGCTGTGAGACTGTTTCTGTTTTATAAATGAGTTAATTTTTGTTATATTTTAGATTCCACATATAAGTGGTATCATATGCTATTTGTCTCTCTTTCTGACTTACTTCACTTAGTATGATAATCTCTGAGTCCATCCATGTTGCTGCAAATGTCATTATTTTGTTCTTTTTATGGTTGAGTAATATTCCATTGCATATAAGTACCACATCCTCCTAATCCATTCTTCTGTCAATGGACATTTAGGTTGCTTCCATGTCTGGCTATTGTAAATAGAGCTACAATGAACATTGGGGGTGCATGTATCTTTTCAAATTAGAGTTTCCTCCAAATATAGGCCCAGGAATGGAATTGCTAGATCATGTGGCAACTCTATTTTTAGTTTTTTGAGGAACCTCCATACAGTTTTCCATAGTTGCTGCACCAATTTACATTCCCAACCACAGTGTAGGAGGGTTCGCTTTCCTGCCCACCCTCTCCAGCATTTATTTTTAAACATTTTAATGATGGCCATTCTGACTGGTGTGAAGTGATATCTCATTGTAGTTTTGATTTGTATTTCTCTAATTAGTGATGTTCAGCATCTTCTTATGGGCTTATTGGCCATCTGTATCTCTTCTTTGGAGAAATGTCTATTTAGCTCTTCTGCCCATCTTTTGATGGGTTGTTTGTTTTTTTGTTATTGAGTTGTATGAGCTGTTTGTATACTTCGTAAAGTAAGCTTCTGTTGGTTGTACGGTTTGCAGATATTTTCTCCCATTCTGTAGGTTGTCTTTTCATTTCATTAGTCGTTTTATTTGCTGTGCATGTTTAATTTTTTTTTTTTTCCGGTACGCGGGCCTCTCACTGTTGTGGCCTCTTCCATTGCGGAGCACAGGCTCCAGACGCGCAGGTTCAGCGGCCATGGCTCACGGGCCCAGCCGCTCCGCCGCATGTGGGATCTTCCCAGACCGGGGCACGAACCCTAGTCCCCTGCATCGGCAGGCAGACTCTCAACCACTGCGCCACCAGGGAAGCCCTGTTTAGTATTTTTGATGTTTGTTTTGTGACCCAGGATGTGGCTTATTTTGTTGTATGATCTCCAAAATCTTGAAAAAATATATTCTGCTGTTGATGGATGGACTGATGTATACATGTCCATTAGAATTTGTTGGTGGTGTTATTCAGGCCTTCTCTATCTTTGCAGATTTACTGTCTAGTAGTTGTATCAATTAGTGAGAATGGGCTATTAAATCCCCAATTATAAATGTAGATTTGTCTGTTTTTCCTTATAGTTCTATCAGTTTGGGGAGGAGCGTCAAGATGGCGGAAGAGTAAGACGCGGAGATCACCTTCCTCCCCACAAATACATCAGAAATACATCTACATGTGGAACAACTCCTACAGAACACCTACTGAACGCTGGCAGAAGACCTCAGACCTCCCAAAAGGCAAGAAACTCCCCACGTACCTGGGTAGGGCAAAAGAAAAAAGAAAAAACAGAGGCAAAAGAATAGGGAAGGGACCTGCACCAGTGGGAGGGAGCTGGGAAGGAGGAAAGGTTTCCACACACTAGGAAGGCCCTTCGCGAGCGGAGACTGCGGGTGGTGGAGGGGGGAAGCTTCGGAGCCGCGGAGGAGAGTGCAGCAACAGGGGTGCGGAGGGCAAAGCGGAGAGATTCCCGCACAGAGGATCGGTGCCGACCGGCACTCACCAGCCAGAGAGGCTTGTCTGCTCACCCGCCCCGGCGGGCTGGGAGCTGAGGCTCGGGCTTCGGTCGGAACGCCGGGAGAGGACTGGGGTTGGCGGCGTGAACACAGCCTGCAGGGGGTTAGTGCGCCACGGCTAGCCGGGAGGGAGTCCGGGGAAAAGTCTGGAGCTGCCGAAGAGGCAAGAGACTTTTTCTTCCCTCTTTGTTTCCTGGTGCGGGAGGAGAGGGGATTAAGAGTGCTGCTTAAAGGAGCTCCAGAGACGGGTGCGAGCCGCGGCTAAAAGCGCGGACCCCAGAGACGGGCATGAGACGCTAAGGCTGCTGCTGCCGCCACCACCAAGAAGCCTGTGTGCAAGCACAGGTCACCATCTACACCCCCCTTCCGGAAGCCTGTGCAGACCGCCACTGCCAGGGTCCCGGGATCCAGGGACAAATTCCCCGGGAGAACGCACAGCGCGCCTCAGGCTGGTGCAACGTCACGCCAGCCTCTGCCGCCAGCAGGCTCGCCCCGCACTCTGTACCCCCTCCCCCCGCAACCCCGGCCTGAGTGAGTCAGAGCCTCCAATCAGCTGCTCCTTTAACCCCGCCCTGTCTAAGCGGGAACAGAAGCCCTCAGGCGACCTACACCCACAGGCGGGGCCAAATCCAAACTGAACCCCAGGAGCTGTGCGAACAAAGAAGAGAAAGGGAAATTTCTCCCAGCAGCCTCAGGAGCAGCGGATTAAATCTCCACCATCAACTTGATGTGCCCTGAATCTGTGGAATACCTGAATAGACAACGAATCATCCCAAATTGAGGAGGTGGACTTTGGGAGCAAAGATATATTATTTTTCCCCCTTTTTCTCTTTTTGTGAGTGTGTATGTGTATGCTTCTGTGTGTGATTTTGTCTGTATAGCTTTGCTTTCACCATTTGTCCTAGGGTTCTGTCTGTCCTTTTCTTTAAACAAAGAAACAAACAACCCAATCCAAAAATGGGCAGACCTAAATAGACATTTCTCCAAAGAAGATATACAGATTGCCAACAAACACATGAAAGAATGCTCAACATCATTAATCATTAGAGAAATGCAAATCAAAACTACAATGAGATATCATCTCACACCAGTCAGAATGGCCATCAGCAAAAAATCTAGAAACAATAAATGCTGGAGAGGGTATGGAGAAAAGGGAACACTCTTGCACTGCTGGTGGGAATGTGAATTGGTTCAGCCACTATGGAGAACAGTATGGAGATTCCTTAAAAAACTACAAATAGAACTACCATATGACCCAGCAATCCCACTACTGGGCATATACCCTGAGAAAACCATAATTCAAAAAGAGTCATGTACCAAAATGTTCATTGCAGCTCTATTTACAATAGCCTGGAGATGGAAACAGGCTAAGTGTCCATCAACAGATGAATGGATAAAGAAGATGTGGCATATATATACAATGGAATATTACTCAGCCATAAAAAGAAATGAAATTGAGCTATTTGTAATGAGGTGGATGGACCTAGAGTCTGTCATACGGAGTGAAGTAAGTCAGAAAGAGAAAGACAAATACCGTATGCTGACACATATATATGCAATTTAAGGGAAAAAAATGTCATGAAGAACCTAGGGATAAGACATGAATAAAGACACAGACCTACTAGAGAATGGACTTGAGGATATGGGGAGGGGGAAGCGTAAGCTGTGACAAAGCGAGAAAGTGGCATGGACATATATACACTACCAAACGTAGAATAGATAGCTAGTGGGAAGCAGCCGCATAGCACAGGGAGATCAGCTCGGTGGTTTGTGACCACCTAGAGAGGTGGGATAGGGAGGGTGGGATGGAGGGAGAAGCAAGAGGGAAGAGATATGGGAACATATGTATATGTATAACTGATTCACTTTGTTATAAAGCAGAAACTAACATATCATTGTAAAGCAGTTATACTCCAATAAAGATGTAAAAAAAATTTCTTTTTCCTAATAATTATTTTTAGTTTTAATTATTTTATTTTATTTTACTTTATTTTATTTTATCTTCTTCTTCCTTTCTTCCTTCCTTTTCTTTCTCCCTTTTATTCTGAGCCATGTGGATGACAGGCTCTAGGTGCTCCAGCCAGGCATCAGGGCTGTGCCTCTGAGATGGGAGAGGGAAGTTCAGGACACGGGTCCACAAGAGACCTCCCAGCTCCACGTAATATCAAACGGCGGAAATCTCCCAGAGATCTCCATCTCAATGCCAAGACCCAGCTCCACTCAAGGACCAGCAAGCTACAGTGCTGGACACCCTACGCCAAACAACTAGCAAGACAGGAACACAACTCCATCCATGAGCACAGAGGCTGCCTAAAATCATAAGGCCATAAACACCCCAAAACACACCATGAGACGTGGACTTGCCCACCAGAAAGACAAGATCCAGCCTCCTCCACCAGAACACAGGCACTAATCCCCTCCACCAGGAAGCCTACACAACCCACTGATCCAACCTTAGCCACTGGGGACAGACACCAAAAACAACGGGAACTATGAACCTGCAGCCTGCGAAAAGGAGACCCCAAACACAGTAAGTTAAGCATAATGAGAAGACAGAGAAACAGCAGATGAAGGAGCAAGATAAAAACCCACCAGACCTAACAAATGAAGAGGAAATAGGCAGTCTACCTGAAAAAGAATTCAGAATAATGATAGTAAAGGTGATCCAATATATTGGAAATAGAATGGAGAAAATACAAGAAACGTTTAAAAAAGACCTAGAAGAACTACAGAGCAAACAGTGATGAACAACACAATAAATGAAACTAAAAATTCTCTAGATGGGATCAATAGCAGAATAACGGAGACAGAAGAACGGATAAGTGACCTGGAAGATAAAATAGTGGCAATAATTACTGCAGAGCAGAATAAAGAAAAAAGAATGAAAAGCACTGAGGACAGTCTCAGAGACCTCTGGGGCAACATTAAACGCATTAAGTTTCTAATGATCTCCTTAGCTCTATCCAATAAGCTGTTTAACCAATCCATTGTTTTAATGTTTTTAATTTCAAGGATTGCATTAAAAAATTAATAGATATTATTTTTTAAGAGTAGTTTTAAGTTTATAGAAAGTAGAGAGAGTTCCCATATACACCCTACCCCCTTCCTCCTCCTTTGATCAGAGAGTTTCCCCTATTATTAGCGTCTTGCATTAGTGTGGCACATTTGTTACAGTTAATGAACCAATACTGATACATTATCATTAATGAAAGACTGTAGCTTATATTAGGGTACACTCTTTGTGTTGTATAGTTTATGGGTTTTGAAAAATGTATAATGACATGTATCCACCATTATAGTACTATTCAGAATATTTTCAATGCCCTAAAAATCCCTGTTTGCCCCTATTTATCCCTCTCCTGCTCCCTCAAAATTCCTGAAAGCCATGGATTTTTTTTTTTACTATCTCCATAGATTTACCTTTTTCCAGAATGTCATAAGGTTGGTATCATACAGCATGTAACCTTTACAGAGCACCTTATTTTGCTGAGTATAATGCTTTTAAAATTCCACCATGTCTTTTTGTCTTATCTCACTTCTTTATATTGCTGAATAATATTCCATTGTTCGGATGTACCTGAGTTTGTTCATCCATTCACCTGTTCAAAGGCATTTTGGCTGCTTCCAAAATTTAGCAATTATGCATAAAGATTCTGTAAATGTCTGTGTGCAGGTTTTTGTGTAGACATAAATTTTCAGCTTCTTTGGGTAAATACTAAGAAGTGTGATTGCTGGATCATGTGGTAAGAGTATGTTTAGCTTTGTAGGAAACTGCAGAACAGTTTTCTAAAGTGTCTTTACCATTTTGCATTTCTACCAGCAATGAATAAGAGTCCTATTGATCCACATTCTTACCAGCATTTGGTATTGTTAGTGTATTGGATTTTAGCCATTCTACTAGGTGTGTAGTGGTAACTCATTGTTGTTTTAATTTGCATTTCCTTAATGAAGTATGATGATATTGGGTATTTTTTCATATGCTCATTTGACATCTCATTGGACCCTCCTTACCAGGACAGCTATTGGTTAATTTATCAACATTTTCCTCCCCAGACTATACAATCACTGCAAGTTTTAGCCCAAATAATGCTTTGCAGGTTCATGACTATGAATGCTCAGGCTAACCTTTCTTATTGGTGTCCAGAGAACAAATGGAGGGATTATTACTTGACAGGAGAGACAGTTCCTCAGCAAGAAGGAATGAAGAGAGGGTAGGAGCAGATGTAGTTGTGTTTTAAGATTTAGAGTCTTGAATTTGTGTGGGTTTCTCACTGATCAGTTCTGATTTAGTAGGCTACCTTTTCTGCCAAAGGTAGAGAGGTGGGTTCTTGAATCAAGGTTGGAGGTTTGAATAGGGTGTACACACGAAGCATTAATTAGGTGGAGTGGGGGAATGAGCTGACTTGAGCAAAATGTGTAAACTGGGCTCTGTTGGTAGCCTAGGTTGGTAATCATTTAATGGCACCATTCTGTTCTCTGGGTGACTACCCAAATCTAGTTATTGATTTGGTGTATAATAACTTTGGGATGGGCCAGAAAGAATGGAGAAAAAGATTTAAAGGATTTGAGAATACTTAGAAGAGATTTATTATAATGAAGAGCATGGAATCTAAACTTAAGAATCAGAGAGTGGGTTGGTGGTTTGGAAAGAAAATTGTAGTGTTAATAGATTAGCAGTTTTTGTGATGCTTAAAAAACAGGCATAGTTAAGACATATTTGGGCTTAAGTACTTATGGCTGGACAGTGGGATGTTAGAATTAGTGAATTTGGAAAAGGAGAAAGGAGGTGGTTATGGGAGTGCATAACTACAGTAGAGTGAAGGGAAAGACAACTCAGATTAGGAGGAAATGGAATCAAGAGCACAGGATGAAGAATTAGCTTTCCACATGGACACCGAAGTCCCTCTAATACTAATGTAATGACTTGCATGCATTTGTTTATGAGGGAATTGAAAAGAACTTAAGACAGCATTGAAGAGTAGAAGGAAGATAGCATGAGTCTCAAAGCAGAATTAGTCTATAAGAAAGTGAATGAGCATTATTTTGGAACAAAACCTGGGAAATATTTGGAAGTAAAAATGGCCCCCAAATCAGTTTATAACTTTAAAATATCAAGAGCTCCCACAAGTTCTAAATATATGGCAGCAAAGTACTAATGAACAAAAATACTTAACTGGAGGATTTTGCTTTTTGTCTTTGTACCATAAATTCCACAAAGACACCTGTGTTGTTCACTCTTGTATTGCAAAGTGCCTGGCACAGAGTAGGTTGCCAGTGAAAAAATTTAACTTTGTCACAAAAAAAGAACTCTAAATAATTATGAAAGTATGAGAAAATTATATCAATAAAAACTACATAGAAATAGAAACATTGCCATAATAATTTCCTTCTTTTGAATATTGAATATTTAAATAAAATAATCTGGAAAACATACAGAAGTTTATCTATAAATATACTCATCACAGGGCTTCTCTGGTGGCGCAGTGGTTGAGAGTCCGCCTGCCGATGCGGGAGACACGGGTTCGTGCCCCGGTCCGGGAAGATCTCACATGCCGCGGAGCGGCTGGGCCCCTGAGCCATGGCCGCTGAGCCTGCGCGTCTGGAGCCTGTGCTCCGCAACGGGAGAGGCCACAACAGTGAGAGGCCCACGTACTGCAAAAAAAAAAATATATATATATATATATATATATATATATGTGTATATATATATATATATATATATATATATATACTCATCACAGAATTTTTTTAGTGAAGTATAGTTGGTTTATAATATTCTATTAGTTTCAGATGTACATCAAAGTGATTCAGTTATATATATAATTTTTTCAGATAATTTTTCATTATAAGTTTTTACAAGATATTGAATATTTTCTCCTGTGTTACACAGTAAATCCTGTTGCTTACCTATTTTATATATAATGGTGTGTATATACTCCTAATTTATCCCCCCTCTTTCCCCTTTGGTATACATAAGTTTGTTTTCTATGTTTTGTCACAGAATATATTTTTTAATGTCTTTATTGGAGTATAATTGCTTTACAATGTTGTGTTAGTTTCTGCTGTACAACAAAGTGAATCAGCTATATGTATATATGTATTGCTATATTCCCTCCCTCTTGAGCCTCCCTCCCACCCTCCCTATCCCACTCCTCTAAGTCATCACAAAGCATCGAGCTGATCTCCCTGTGCTATGCAGCAGCTTCCCACTAGCCATACATTTTACATCTGTTAGTATATATATATCAGTGCTACTCTCTCACTTCATACCACTTACCCTTCCCCACCGTGTCCTCAAGTCCGTTCTCTACATCTGCATCTTTATTCCTGCACTGCCACTAGGTTAATCAGTACCGTTTTTTTAAGATTCCATATATGTGCGTTAGCATACGGTATTTGTTTTTCTCTTTCTGACTTACTTCACTCTGTATGACAGACTCTAGGTCCATCCACCTCATTACAAATAACTCAATTTCATTTCTTTTTATGGCTGAGTAATATTCCATCATATATATTTGCCACATCTTCTTATCCATTCATCTGTCGGTTTAGGTTGCTTCCATGTCCTGGCTATTGTAAATAGTGCTACAGTGAACATTGTGGTACATGTCTCTTTTTGAATTATGGTTTTCTCAGGGTATATGCCCAGTAGTGGGATTGCTGGGTCATATGGTAGTTCTGTTTTTAGGTTTTAAGGAACCTCCATACTGTTCTCTATAGTGACTGTATCAATTTACATTCCCACCAACAGTGCAGGAGGGTTCCCTTTTTTCCACACCTTCTCCAGCATTTATTGTTTGTAGATTTTTTGATGATGGCCATTCTGACCTGTGTGAGGTGATACCTCATTGTGGTTTTGATTTGCATTTCTCTAATGATTAGTGATGTTGAGCATCTTTTCATGTGTTTGGCAATCTGTATGTCTTCTTTGGAGAAATGTCTATTTCGGTCTTCTGCTCATTTTGGGATTGGGTTGTTTGTATTTTTAATATTGAGCTGCATGAGCTGCTTGTATATTTTGGAGATTAATCCTTTGTCAGTTGCTTTGTTTGCAAATATTTTCACCCATTCTGAGGGTTGTCTTTTCCTCTTGTTTATGGTTTCCTTTTCTGTGCAAAAGCTTTTAAGTTTCATTAGGTCCCATTTGTTTATTTTTGTTTTTATTTCCATTCCTCTAGGAGGTAGATGAAAAAGGATCTTGCTGTGATTTATGTCACAGAGTGTTCTGCCTATGTTTTCCTTAAGAGTTTTATAGTGCCTGGCCTTACATTTATGTCTTTAATCCATTTTGAGTTTATTATTGTGTATGGTGTTAGGGAGTGTTCTAATTTCATTCTTTTACATGTAGCTGTCCAGTTTTCCCAGCACCACTTATTGAAGAGGCTATCTTTTCTCCACTGTATATTCTTGCCTCCTTTGTCAAACATAAGGTGACCATATGTGTGTGGGTTTATCTCTGGGCTTTCTATCCTGTTCCATTGATCTATATTTCTGTTTTTGTTCCAGTACCATACTGTCTTGATTACTGTTGCTTTGTAGTATAGTACGAAGTCAGGGAGCCTGATTCCTCCAGCTCCATTTTTCTTTCTCAAGATTGCTTTGGCTATTCTGGGTCTTCCGTGTTTCCATACAATTTGTAAATTTTTTTGTTCTAGTTCTGTGAAAAATGCCATTGGTAATTTGATAGGGATTGCACTGAATCTATAGATTGCTGTGGGTAGTAGAGTCATTTTCACAATGTTGATTCTTCCAATCCAAGAACATGGTATATCTTTCCATCTGTTTGTATCGTCTTTGATTTCTTTCATCAGTCATCATAGAATACATTTAACAGAGGAAAATGGAAGCTATATAAATATTCAATATTAGTGGATAGGTTAAACATATTGTAGTACATCACCAAGGTGGAATATTTAGTTACATATTTTTTCAAGAAGTACTTACAGAGTACAGGCATACATCATTTTACTGTGCTTTGCTTTATTGCACTTTGCAGATATTGCATTTTTTTTAGAAATAGAAGGTCTGTGGCAACCCTGCATCGAGCAAGTCTATCAGCACAATTTTTCCAGCAGCATTTGTTCACTTTGTGCCTCTTTGTCACATTTTGATATTTCTCTCAGTATTTCAAACCTTTTCATTATTATTATATTTATTATAGTGAACTGTGATCAGTGATCTTTGATCTTACTGTTGTAATTGTTTTGGGGTGGCAAGAACTGTTTGTACGTAAGACAGAGAAAACTTGATGATAAATGTGTGAGTTTTGACTGCTCATCTCTCTCCCTCTCCTTAAGCCTCTCTATTGCCTGAGATGCAACAATATTGAAATTAGGTCAATTAATAACCCTACAATAGCCTTCTTGTGTTCAAGTGAGGGAAGAGTCACACATTTCTCACTTTAAATCAAAAGCTAAAAATGATTAAACTTAATGGGGAAGACATGTTGAAAGCCAACATAGGCTGAAAGCTAGGACTCTTGTGCTAAACAGTTAGCCAAGTTGGAAATGCAAAGGAAGTTCCTGAAGGAAATTAAAAGTGCCACTCCAGGGCTTCCCTGGTGGTGCAGTGGCTGAGGGTCCGCCTGCCGATGCAGGGGACACGGGTTCGTGCCCCGATCTGGGAAGATCCCACGTACCACGGAGTGGCTAGGCCCGTGAGCCATGGCCGCTGAGCTTGCACGTTCGGAGCCTGTGCTCCACAACGGGAGAAGCCACAACAGTGAGAGGCCCGCGTACCGCAAAAAAAAAAAAAAAAGTGCCACTCCAGTGAATGATGAGAAAGTCAAACAGCCTTATTACTGATATGGAGAAATTTAGTGGTCTGGATAGAAGATCCAAGAAGCCACAACATTCCCTTAAGCTAAAGTCTAATCCAGAGCAAGCCCCAAACTCTCTTAAATTCTATGAAGACTGAGAGAACTGAGGAAGTTGCAGAAGAAGAGTTTGAATGTAGCAGAGGTTGGTTCATGAGGTTTAAGAAAAGAAGCCATCATACAACATTAAAGTGCAAGATGAAGCAGCAAGTACTAATGTAGAAGCTGCAGCAAGTTATCCGGAAGATATAGCTAAGATAGTTAATGAAGGTGGCTACACTAAACAACCGAGTTTCAATGCAGATGAAACAGCCTTGTATTGGAAGGAGATGCCATTGAGCACTTTCAGAGCTAGAGAGGAGGTCAATGCCTGGCTTCAAACTTCAAAGAACAGGCTGACTTTCTCGTCAGGGAATGATGCAGCTGGTAAATTTAAGTTGAAGCCAATGCTCACTTACCATTCCAAAATCCCAGGGCTCTTAAGAATTATGCTAAATCTACTCTGCCTGTGCTCTAAAATGGAAGGACAAAGCCTGGATGACAGCACATCTATTTACAACATGGTTTACGGAATAGTTTAAGCCACTGTTGAGACCTACTGCTCAGAAAAAGAGACTCCTTTCAAACTGTTACTGCTCATTGACAATGACCTTGTCACCCAAGAGCTCTGATGAAAGATGTACAATGAAATTAATATTGCTTTCATGACTGCTAACACAATATTCCTTCTACAGTCCATGGATCAAGGAGTAATATTTAAGTCTTGTTATATAAGAAACACATTTCATACGGCTATAGCTGCCATTGATAGTGATTCCCCTGGTGGACATGGACAAAGTAAATTGAAATCCTTCTGGAAAAGATTCACCATTCCAGATACTATTAAGAACATTCATGATTTATGGTAAGAGGTCAAAATATCAACATTAACAGGAGTTTGGAAGAAGCTAAGTCCAAGACTCATGGATAACTTTGAAAGGTTCAAGACTTCAGTGGAGGAAGTAACTGCAGAAGTGGTGGAAATAGCAAGAGAACTGGAATTAGAAGATGAGCCTGAAGATGTGACTAAATTGCTGCAATCTCATGATAAAACTTTAGTGGATTAAGAGTTGCTTCTTACGGATGAGCAAAGAAAGTGGTTTCTTAAGATGGAATCTACTCCTGGTGAAGATACTGTGAAACCGTTGAAATGACAACAAAGGATTTAGAATATTACAGAGGCTTAGTTGATAAAGCAGCAGCAGGGTTTGAGATGACTGACTTCAATTTTGAAGGAAGTTCTACTGTGGGTAAAATGCTGTCAAACAGCACTGCATGTTACAGAGAAATCGTTTGTGAAAAGAAGAGTCAATCAATGTGGTAAACTTCATTGTTGTTTTATTTTAAGAAATTGCCACAGATACCTAACTTTCAGCCACCACCATCCTGACTAGTCAGCAACCATCAACACAGAAGCAAGATCCTTCACTAACAAAAAGATTAGGACTCGCTGAAGCCTCAGATGATGGGTAACATTTTTTAGCAATAAAGTATTTTTAAATTAAGGTATGTACATTGTTTTTTAAAGACAATGCTATTGCACACATAATAGACTAGTATAGTGTAAATATATTTTGGATACACGGGGAAATAAAAAATTTGTGTCATTGCTTTATTGTGATATTCACTTTATTGTGGTGGTCTGGATCTGAACCAGCAATATCCCTGAGGTATTCCTGTACTAACTATGTGTGTGGCATTGTGTCATACTGAAGACAAATGCAGCTGTAATAAAGGAGCAGAACAAAAATGTTGACAGAACATTTGTTACCAATGAAAATTTCTATATTATGAAATTAAAGAGCATGGCACGTGTACAATATGATCCATCATCACAATGTAAAAATCCATAAATAGAGCAGAGAAAAAACCTGGAGGGTTATCAATGAAAATGTTCCAGTGAAAATCCCCTGAAAAAGGGAACCGTGGTACACTGTTGGTGGGAATGTAATTGGGGGCAGCCACTGTGGAAAACAGTATGGAGGGTCTTCAAAATACTAAAAATAAAACTACCGACTTCCCTGATGGTGCAGTGGTTAAGAATCCACCTACCAATGCAGGGGACATGGGTTTGAGCCCTAGTCCGGGAAGACCCCACATGTCGCGGAGCAACTAAGCCCTCACGCCACAACTATGGAGCCTGAGCTCTAGAGCCCGTGTGCCACAACTACTGAAGCCCGTGCGCCTAGAGCCCGTGCTCCATAACAATGAGAAGCCCATGCACCGCAATGAAGAGTAGCCCCTGCTCGCCGCAACTAGAGAAAGCCCCCATGCAGCAACAAAGACCCAACGCAGCCAAAAAACAAAAACAAAAGAAAACTACCATTTGACCCAGAAATTCCACTGTTGGGTATATATCCCCCCCCAAAAATGCTAATTCAAAAAGATACACCCCAATATTCATAGCAGCACTATTTACAGTTGACAAGATATGGAAGTGTCCAACAGATGAATGGATAAAGAAGATATACACACACACACACACACACAATGGAATGCTACTCAGCCATAACAAGGAATGAAGATTTGCCATTTGCAACAACATGGATGGACCTGGAGTGTATTATGCTAAGTGAAATAAGTCAGACAGAGAAAGACAAATACTGGATGATGTCACTTATATGAGGAACCTAAAAAATACAACAAACTAGTGGATATAACAGAAAAGAAACAGACTCACAGATATAGAGAACAAACTAGTGGTTACCAGTGGGGGGAGGAAAGGGAGGAGGAGCTATACAGGGGGAGGGGATTAAGAGGTACAAACTATTATATATAAAATAAGCTACAGAGATATGTTGTACAACACAAGGAACATAACCAATATTTTATAATAACTGTAAATGGAATATAACCTTTAAAAATTGTGAATTACTATATTGTACACTTGTAACATATAGAATTGTACATCAACTCTACTTCGATGAAAATAAATAAATAATTAAAAAAGAAAATCCTTCAATGAAAGAATCAAAGCATTAGTCTCAATACAAAACAATATAATTAAATTTTAAGTGGATTTGATTTTGTTCAACATCTTATTATGGTGCCGTTAACATAGTTAGCACTTAATACACATTGGCTTGAATGAGTGGTGAATGAATACATGAATGTTTGAGAGACTCTATAGCAGGGATCCCCAGCCCGCAGGCCACGGACCGGTACCAGTCCGTGGCCTGTTAGGAACCGGGCTGCACAGCAGGAGATAAGTGGCGGGCAAGCGAGCTGTATTTACAGCTGCTTCCCATTGCTCGCATTACTGCCTGAGCTCCGCCTCCTGTCAGATCAGCTGCGGCATTAGATTCTCATAGGAGCGGGAACCTTACTGTGAACTGCGCATGCGAGGGATCTGGGTTGCAAGCTCCTTATGAGAATCTAATGTTTGATGATCTGAGGTGGAGCTGAGGCGGTGATGCTGGCACTGGGGAGCGGCCACAAATATAGATTATCATTAGCAGAGAGGTTTGACTGCACAGAGACCATAATAAACCAGTTGCTTGCCGACTCATATCAAAACCCTATCAGTGAGTGGCAAGTGAAAAAAAGCTAAGGGCTCCCTGTGATTCTGCATCATGGTGAGTTGTATCATTATTTAATTATATATTACAATGTAATAATAATAGAAATAAAGTGCACAATAAATGTAATGCCCTTGAATCATCCTGAAACCTGCCCTCACCCCCCCGCCCCCACTCTCTGTGGAAAAATTGTCTTCCACGAAACCAGCCCCTGGTGCCAAAAATGTTGGGGACCGCTGCTCTATAAGACTCCAGCTCCTGAAGCGTTTCTATGCCTTCTGGAAGTCAGGGTTGATGAAGATAAACTGGAATAAGTTCCGGGGACTTGACCAAGCTCCGGGGACTTAACCACACTCCCATTCCTTGCCCTGACCTCTCACTCCAAAACTTCTCTCCCACCTCCTTTTCTCTCTTAAGCTCATATAACCTCTCTGGCATTCTTTTCACATGAGGCTTCTGGCACTCAGACAAGAAGGGTTAAGGACTTTACAGTTTCATCACGAAGGAGATCCTCAGTAGAGGAGATCCTAGGGGAGAAGAGAGTCACATGAGTAAGCCCATGGTCCCCAAAGATGCTCAGAGAAAAAATAATTTGCCCTGCAGTTCCTCCTCCGGCTTGGTCCCCTGGCCATTGAACACAGTCTGCTGGTTATTGGAATACCCTGCCACCTAGGCAGGGGCATGGCTCCAGTCTGCGATTCCTGATGGCTGTGATAGACAGTTTGGGGTGAAGAGAGATGTAGGTTGCTACTGACCAGGGTGGGCTGGTGCCTCTTTGGGTCCTTCTGCCTATGGGCAGGAATGGTGGGGATATAGGAGGTGGGAAACGCTGAGTTTATTGATGAGAGAGATGGGAAACAATAATGAATTGTCTTCATCCTTTGGTCACCCAATAGAGGCTGTATTTGGAATTCTCCATCCCCTGAGAGCAGAGTCAGAGAGGACAGACCAAAATGTGTCTGCAGAAGCTTTGTGGCATGGTGGAAACAGTGGCATGATAGGCAAGAAATCTTAACTCACTTCCTCTGTGGCCTTGGGAAAATTACCTTTCCTTCTGTGGCTTTTATAAATAATAAATCATACAGCAAGATTATTCTAAAGCAGGGATTGCCAAAATTTTTTTGTAAAGGGCAACAGCAAATATTTTAAGTTTCAAATGTGGTCTCCACTGCGACTATTCAATCTGTCCCACGAAAGCAGTCACAGACAATATGTAAGTAACTGGGCGTGGTTGTGTTCCAATAAGATTTTATTTATAAAAGAAGGCGGTGGGCAGGATTTGGCCCACAGGCAGCAGTTTGACGACCGCTGGTATAAAGTGTCAACCAGCATTGATATTTTACATCTCTGATTCATGTTTGGGCAATTCCAGGGTGGAACTGGTGAAGCAGGGTGGGGGGTTGTCTTGTGAATTGCATTCCCAGAGAGAGTTCTTTGTTCTGGCCTATGTTATAGGACTGTCAGGCTGGAGGCAGAGGTAAGAGTTGAATAACATTTGGAATCTCCACCTCCCTGAGGAAACTGATTTAATGGGAGGAAAGCTAGCATGCTGAATGGAGATAGGCAAAGTTATGACTTAGATAAGAGACAGTGAGTTTGACTGG
Organism: Pseudorca crassidens; assembly: GCF_039906515.1. Classification (NCBI taxonomy): domain Eukaryota; kingdom Metazoa; phylum Chordata; class Mammalia; order Artiodactyla; family Delphinidae; genus Pseudorca; species Pseudorca crassidens. The sequence continues at coordinate 49,371,494 of NC_090304.1, read as the reverse complement.
GTAATGACTGTGCGAATTTCGGTGGGTATCTACATGAAGGAAAGTTTAAAAGTGTGTGTGCGTGTGTGTGTGTGTGCTTGCGTTCATGGGGAAGGGCCGTTTGTGTGAATAGGGAAAATGTGTGTTAGTGTGTAAATCATCAAAATTTGTGTGAGTAAATATGTGTGTTGTGACTGTATAAATGAATGTGTATGATAATATGGTAATATGAATGAAAGTTTGTGTGTTTGTGGATTTGAAGCAGGCAGAGCTGGAACTGAACTCAGGTAGGTCTAAAGCCCATATGATTTTTCCTCTATTACATTGTCTTACATGTCTCAGACATTCTGGCAAAATAAAAGAATGAGAAGGGAGTGGAGGGGAAGCCAAAGAAAGGTGGTTAGGTAATCAACAAACAAGTGGACGTTTCAAAAGCTAATGGAAGCTTTGGCTCTAATAATCTTGGTTTCAAATATCAGCTTAGCCTCTAACAGGTTGTTTGGCTTTGGGCAGTTGCCTATATGAGATTAGTTTCTTCACGCAGGAACTAGTGATACTTTCAATTTCATACGTTTGTTGCAATAATTACAAATAATAAATATATCTAACAGTAGATATTTAATGGTTTCTATCATCAAATAAAGAAGTATTAATGATAGAAATTGGAGATTACTAGTAATAAGAAATGAAAACTAATATTAGATTTGGCAACTATGATATGATAGATTATTTTGGAAAAGGAAGCTTTAGTGGCACATTGGTGTTATAAGTAAAATGGCATTGGGTAAAGATTACGAGGGTGGTAAGAGGATAGATGAAGAGAGTGCACATCTCTCCTTTTGTAAAGCTGAGGTGAACAGGGGAAGAGACACACTAAGGAGAAGGGGCCAGCAGAGAGGGAGAGTTTGAAATTACCAGTGACAGATTAATGGAGAGAAGGTTGGGATCCAGTGCACCAATGGAGGGCTGAGCCTTGAATGGGAGCGAGAGGGAAAAGACAATTCAAATATAAATTTGTAGGTGGCAGAATGAGGGTGGTTAAGGGAATTAACAACAGGTGACTTTTGTTTTCTCCCTTGGATCAGGAGTCAGGAAACCACAAGCACCTGATGAAGGGGACCAAGGTGGAGTAAGGTAGATGTGATGTGATTCAAAGCATGGTGTGGGTAGCCAAATTCTAGCTCCACCATTTACCAGCCAGGTGACCTTGGGTGAGGGGATGATGAACTCTCTAAGCTCTCTTTGCTCTCCTTTGGTAAAATGGGAAAATGAGTACAGTTATCTCACATGGTGGTGATTGAGATAATGCACGTGCAGCCCTTAGTGCAGAGCTGCTCCTAAACGATCCGTCTCAGTCCTCCAACCTGCCTCTTTCTTTCCCCACCCTTCTTACACAGTACTGCCAGAGAGAGAGCGACCCAAAATGCAAACTGCACCATGCCGTTCTCTCACTACAAACCCTTCAGTGGCTCCAACTGCTTCAACATAAATTCTAAATTCCTTACACTTGTACCCAAAGCCCTAAGTGATGTGGCCCCTACTTCACTGCCTGACATTATTTCCTATCATTACGTGCCATGTCCTCCAGGCTATGGTAACCCTGAATCATGATAATTTTCCTCCAAACTCCACGTCCTTTCAGATCTCTGTGACTTTGTGTTCTCCCCTCCCCTCATGACTTTACTTGGCAAACTCTTACTTATTTGTCAAGGTTCAACTCAGGGTGGCACCTTTAGAAAAACTTTTCTGAACTCCTAGAAAACTTTCCATGTTTCCACAGCCCCTGTGTTTAACATTCTTCTACACTATCTGTATTGTAGAGCTATTTTGTTTAATTGTCTGTCTCCCCTCAAGTAGGTCCTCCAGGAGCCATGGTACGTGCTCAGTGTGTTCAGTAAGGTTTGTTAAATTGATAACTCAGTTACCATTTGCCTTTTGAGATGCATATCCCATTCTGATGGTCCAAGTGGAAACTGCAGTGATATTCACAGCTCTCAACTGTTTGTAACCATCTGATGCTAAGAGCCTATGGCATTCTAGAGCTGGAACCACTCTCTTACAGATATCTAGTTCAACTTTAGTTTTAAAGTGATAAAAGAGAAACCCAGAGCAGGGAAGTGATTTTACTGAGATCACATAGCTGGTGAATAGAATGGCAAGGTACGCGGGCCTCTCACTGTTGTGGCCTCTCCTGTTGCGGAGCACAGGCTCCGGACGCGCAGGCTCAGCGGCCATGGCTCACGGGCCCAGCCGCTCCGCGGCATGTGGGATCTTCCCGGACCGGGGCACGAACCCGTGTCCCCTGCATCGGCAGGCGGACCCTCAACCACTGCGCCACCAGGGAAGCCCTGGCAAGGAGTTTTAACCCATGTTTCCTGATATCCTGACCAGGTCCCTTTCTACTTCTCATTCAGTGAAAAGTGATCTGTTTCCACTTCCCCCACTCCAGCCCCATTCACCATTTTGGAAAGAGAGAAGAGATGACTGCCAAATCCCATATACCAACATCCAAATGACTCATCCCAGGCATGGCAACCCCCAACCACACTGGTACCAGCCATTCACTCTTCATTCTGCTGGGGATCCCTGGCCTGGAAGACCAGCACATATGGATCTCTCGCCCCTTCTTTATTTCTCACCTTGTTGCTGTCCTTGGGAATAGCCTCCTTGTCTTCATCGTCGTCACTGAATGCAGCCTCCATGAACCCACGTACTTCTTCCTCTGCATGCTGGCTGTGGCTGACCTCATCTTGTCCACTACCACTGTGCCCAAAGCCCTGGCCGTATTCCGGTTCCATGCTGGAGAGATTTCCCTCGATGGCTGTGCCGCCCAAATCCTCTTCATCCATGCCACCTTCATTGCTGAATCGGTAATCCTGTTGGCCATGGCATTTGACTGCTCTGTGGCCATCTGTGACCCACTGCACTATGTCAGTGTGCCCCATTGTGAAGTAATCATAAGGGTTGGTCTGGCTGTGGTCCTGAGGAGCTTCTCTGTGACACTCCCAGGTGTGTTCCTGGTGAAGAGACCACCTTTCTGCCATAGCAATGTGCTACCACATACCTACTGTGAGCACATGGCTGTTGCTAAATTTGCTTGTGCTGACATTCGTGTCAATGTCTGGTATGGCTTGTCTGCTCTGCTCTCTACTGCAATGATAGATGCCTTGCACATCTGGGTTTCCTATACCTTCATCCTCAACGCAGTCTTCCGCCTCCCTTCCTGAGGAGCTTGGCAAAAGGCCCTAGGCACGTGTGGCTCCCATCTTGGGGTCATTTCCATGTTCAACTTACTGGCATTTTTACCATAATCGCCCAGCAGTTTGGGCATCATGTTCCTCCTTATGCCCACATTCTGCTGGCAAACATCTGCATGTTTGAAGGGAACATCAAACATCCTCAACTGAAGGGAAAAACTTGCCACCATCATTTACATTGGTCAAACCCAAGACAGAGACACAGAGAAGCAGAAAAGCTGATTTCGTAACCTACTCTTCTATTAAAAAATATTTCTCTATGACCCATGTTGGGTATACAGAATCCAACCCTCCCCCAGTACATCCCATTCATAGAGGACTGAGTTCTCCTCCATATTCTCTCCAGTGGATCAACCAAGGCACTGGTCGACTTTGCCAACTTACACTGATTTAACTCTGTGATGTTGTCTCTTGCCTGAGGACTCTGTTCTTTTTATCTTTCCATCAAAGTATCTTCTTTCTGTCCAGTGTTGAGATAGACCATTACTCATTCTTAGAAACAACTCCTTTATCAATAGGCTCTTTTTAAGGTCACTGACGTCTTTGTATAGTATCTAAGTTTTTCATGAAATATTTAGATGTGCTAAGGGCAATCTGAGATTCTATTTAGATAAGGAATCAGGGTTCCTAGAAGGATAGTGGCTCTCAGGCAGCCTACTGATGCTCAGGTGTAGAACTTCATTGTGCCAACCTTCAAAGCTTAAATTCGAGAGGTTGATGAAACCAGGTGACACTGTTACCTCCATCCTGGCCTTCACACCAGTGAGGGTTCAACTGGAGAAGGAGAACTAGCAGGAGATAAATATTAAGAGATTTACTTATTTATTGCAAAACATTCACATATGCAACAGTGGGAGCCGGCAAAGCAAGTTGTAAATCCGCAGGGCAGGCTATCAGGAAGGGGACGCGGGGACTCTTGGGCATGCGTTGAAGCTTCTGTTCACAAATGGAATAGCTTCAGGAAAGCCTCAGATCTGGCCCTTAGGGACTTTCATCTGATTGAACATTAGGCCCACCCAGCTTATCTAAGACAGTCTCCCTTACTTAAAGTCAAATGATTATGGACTTTGATGACATCTACAACAATACCTTCACAGCAACATCTGGATTAGTGTTTGATTGAAAAACTGGGGGCTTATAGCCTAGGCAAGTTGGCATATCAAAACCCATCACACCTGCCATTTATATTGATATGCCCTTTAACCAGCTCCACTAACAACAAGACGTGGTTGGGAGATAATAGTGGGAATGGGGCAGCACATCCGGCTGGATATTTAACATGGCAATCGGAGACACGCATAATTCAGCCTTTATTTTACCTTTTTTTTTTTTCTTTTGGCTGCACCACGGGGCTTGCGGATCTTAGTTCCCTGACCAGGGATTGAACCCGCACCCTCAGCAGTGAAAGCGCGGAGTCCTAACTGCTGGGCCACCAGGGAATTACCTCAGCCTTTATTTATTTTTATTTTTATTTTTATTTTTTTCAGCCTTTATTTTAAAAGTGTGGCTGCTGGGCTTCCCTGGTGGCGCAGTGGTTGAGAGTCTGCCTGCCGATGCAGGAGACACAGGTTCGTGCCCTGGTCCGGGAGGATCCCACATGCCGCGGAGTGGCTGGGCCCGTGAGCCATGGCCGCTGAGCCTGTGCGTCCGGAGCCTGTGCTCCGCAACGCGAGAGGCCACAACAGTGAGAGGCCTGTGTACCGCAAAAAAAAAAAAAAAAAAAAAAAGTGTGGCTGCTAATGGCTGTTTTTCTATAGGCAGTGGGGAGCCACTCATGATCTGATGCGTGTACGTTGGAAAGATAATCCTAGATGTGTACGAGACAGGAATGATGGGATAGACTGAGGCCCAATTTATTTAGGAAGCCCTTTGCAAGATACATAGTAGGGATCTGACCAAAGGCCTAGAGATGGAGAGGAGACAACAAAACTCGAATCACATAAGGAAGGCAGAAACATGTTTTAGTTGATCCAGATGAGTTTGGGGGCCAAATACAAGTAGCTTGTTTCATGGAGGGAATCATGAGGCAATGCAGGGCAGGAATATTGGTGTTGCAGGTCATTTGATATAGACCTCCGGTGACCTCCCTGCCAAAGTTTGCCTGCTGGCATCCTGACACCTCTGCAGAGACAAAGGTGGTTTGGAGTTCATGGGCAAAGGAGACAGGGCCAGTGGCTGAGAAGGGGAACCAACAGAGAGGTGCTGGTGTCCAGAGAGAGCCATCTGGATCCCTACCAGCCCATCGTCAGTGGACAGAGGGTCAGAGGGGCTGCATTTCTTCCTCCGTCATTGAAACCAGGATTGAAGAAGGGCCGCAGAGCTCCAGTGAAGGCACATTCAGAGAAGGTGTACATGAGGGAGCCATGGTCAGTGATGTTGTAGAAGGAAACAGTGCTGGCCTCATAGTCTAGGAAGATCCCAACTCGGCGTGGAGGCACCTGAAGGTGGAGGGGAGTCTGGGGGCAGGTGCCAGCCTCATAGTTTTGTTTGTTCCATAGCCAAATTGTCCAGAAGCCATTGTCAGGGCTGAGCAAAAACCGCCCCTTCCTCTTCACGGAGTCTCTACAAACCCCCAGGTCCCAGGCCTCCTTTCCCGTCACATCTACCTCCCAGTAAACTTTTCCAGAGTCAAAGCTCTGGGTACCCAGGACCATGGGGTAGGTATCAAATCTCTCCTCGTTTTCAGGCACTTCCTGCTGGGTGTCTCCAAGCCTCACTTGTCTCCGATTCTCCGAAAGGATGAGCCACGGATTGGCTGTTTGTGGATCCAGAGTGACGTGTACTGCAGAGAGAAGACTACAGTCAGGCCAGGAGAGTGTGGGGAGTCAGTGACCCTGTGTCTGGTGGGGGGATGAGGATGAAAGGGTGACCCTGAGCCTCACTGGGTGAGAAATGACCCCCTAGCCAACTCTGACCCTTGCCCTGACCTTTGAGGGAACCACCTTCCCTATTTCTGCCCCTGCCCCACCTACTCTGACCTGCCATCTCTCCGCCACCCTGGGATGCACTGTGAAGCCTCCTCATCCCCTTTCACTCCCCGGCAGGCCAGTCCCACAACCCTGGTACTGGCCTCACCTCCACATGTCCTCAGCATCTTCTTAACCCCGGGCACATAGCACACATTCCTCAGGTCTGGGGAGGTGACGTCCAGCTCCTTCAGGTTCCAAGACTCACTCCTGGGGGAAAAAGAGTTAGAGACCCTGACTCCAACTCCTACCTCACCCAATTCCTGTTGCTATAATCGCCTTCGGGGATGACTGATAATTTAATGTAATGCAAATTTGCAAAAACACCTCCCGTGTTAGGATTCCTGAGGGTGAAGGGCAAAAGGAGGTAGGATTTAGTGTCTATCCAAGCCTTGCTGGCTACAATGGGCCTCTGCAGCACCTGGACAGTCTGTACCTCCACTCCGAGCCTGAGCTCACCACGCAAGCACATTCTGTTTCATTTTACATCAAGGTGTCTGATACAGGCTGAATCACTTCCACGAGGAACCTAAGGAGTCTCACCCCTATCGTGGGTCTTACCCATGGCTCTTTCTGGGAGGTCTGAAACTGGTTAGATTCTTTTTAAAGAAAGAGTCCCAGCAGGCTGTAGACTCAGAACTTCCCTGTTGGTCATAACTTCACTTTGTGAAGACGTTACAATCCAATTACTCTGGGCAACTCACCAACTGAGATGTCCATTAATTAGCCTTCTGAGACCAGAAAATATTTTATGGAGGATTGGGTCTTTGAGAATAGGGAAGAGGATGGGTATAACTTCAGTGCACATTTTCTAACTCAAAACCGTTTTTCACAGGTATATATGCCTCCTGCTGCCCCATCCTCTAACAAAGAAAACCTCTCCTTACCTTTCCAGGACACTTTTCACCTCCTGAGGAGAAAAGAGACAGAGAGTAAGATCTGGAGTTATTGGTTTACGACTGAGACTTCAGTCCTGTGGGTGACGCGATGCCACCCTGAGGTCCACAGGATACTGCTCGCTGCCCCATCCCTCTGGGCCAAGGCCCAAAAGATGCTTCTGACCAGCTTGGAACAAAAGGCATGTGTGGGTGCTTGTGGGGGAAGCAGAAACCCAGCATGGGTGTGACTTACAGTTAGGGGAAGCAAGAGCAGCTTACAAACTCTGACTCAGAAGACAAATTAAAAAGACCAGATTCTTGGTGGGGGTGGGTGGGAGAGAAAAAAGGGGCAGAAATAGCCAGGCTGGCTGAGGCCCAGAGACAGTCACAGAGAAAGAATGGCCAAGTCAGCATGCACAGAACGCACAGAAACTGCCCTTATCTGTGGGCTTGCACCATTCGGGGAGGAAGGGCTGGCTAGTTAGAGCTCTGTCCTCTGCTGTAGTTAATGTAGCCCCCGTCACGTATGTGAAACCAAAACGTCTGAGAATATTCTGTGGCAGGGGTTGGGGTCCCTACCTGGGGAACTGGCAGGCTCCTAGGCCCAGGCAAAAGTGCCTTAGAAAGCTCTGCTCAATGCTGGGCAGAAGCAAGATTTAGATAACGGCAAGAAGACAGCCTGCCAAGTCAAATCAATCCTGTGGGCTTTTCTGCACAAACCAGAAATGGCTTCATGACCATATCTGACCCAGAGACAGTGAAAAGGTGTGGGGAAAAGAGGAACCATAGAATGTTACAGCATAGAGGGACTTTTGAGACCATCTAGTCCAAAGGTTCCCAAAGTGAGGCAAGCATTATCATTGGTGGATATGAGATGACTTTAAGTAGAACACACATCAATGAATGTATAAAAACTAGTTAAAAAAAATAAATTCATTGATGTGTGTTCTACTTAATACCTCTAACTATTCAGGTGAACTTGGTTAAGCTTTAGTCTCTCACTAAGTCTCTTCACATCTCTGCACCTTAGTTTTCTCATCTATGAAATGGGGATAACAGTAGCATCCAACTCATTGTGTTGTCATGAGGGACTAAACACCTGGCATGTTATATATACTATTTAAGAATTTGCAGTTATTAATATTGTTACGAAATACATTAGAAGAGGTATCAGTAACATAACACATGGCTACTATTGCTTAGGACAAATTTCTTTTTCTTTCTTTTTTTTGTATAACTTGTCTTGTTTAATTATTACTAAACTCCTATTAGGTAAGTGCTGTTATTTATATTCCATTTACAGATTAGGAAACAGGCATAGAACAAGCAAAGTCACAAGGATAGCCATATAACTCAATAATTCGTGCAATTAGCATATACAGCTAAGCTATATTACCAAATGAGAACACTGGCTTAGGCCAAATAAGGGAGAAACGAAGTCACATTTTAATATTTCTCTAAAATTCTCATTTCCTGGTCCTGATTTTCCTGGGAGGACAAAATTATGCTCACAAGGTTTAATTTTATTTTCTCAGTTATTTTACTTTTAGCTTTATTTCCTCATTTCCAATCTACTGTTTTTATGTTCAGTAGCTAGTTAATAATATAAATGACAATAAAATTAACTAACATTTATGCAACCACATACTGTATTCCAGGTACTGTTCTAAGCATTTTATATGTACTGAAACCGAGCAGGACCCTGTGTGGCTTTCCCAAGAGCAGACTTTTTTTTGTCCCATCTCTTTTTTCTTTTTTTTTAAATTGAAGTATAGTTGATTTTAATTGAAGTATAGTTAATATTTCAGGTGTATGGCAAAGTGATTCAGTTACACATATATATATATATATACATATCGATTCTTTTTCAGATTCTTTTCCATTATAGATTATTGCAAGATATTGAATACAGTTCCCTGTGCTATTCAGTAGGTCCTTGTTATTTATCTATTTTATATATAGTAGTGTATATCTGTTAGTCCCAAACCTCTAATTTATCTCCCACCCCCTTTCCCCCTTGGTAACCATAAGTCTGTTTTTTATGTCTGTGAGTCTGTTTCTGTTTTGTAAAATAAGTTCCTTTGTATTATTTTTTTAGATTCCACATATAAGTGATATCATGATATTTGTCTTTGAGGACAAATTTCCTTTTAAACTAAATTTATTCAGGTAAAAGAGTGAGACAATTTAAAGAAAAAAGTAACATGCTCAAATCATTTGGGTAGTTCACAGAAGTAGCAGAAAGTGTAAAGACGATAAATTTATGACTAAAGCCTGGGGAACCCCTGTTATTTAGCCCACTCCCTCCCCCTTGTTTCACAAATGGAGAAATTAGGTCTAGGAAAGGAAAATGACAACTTAGGGTAACAGAATTGGTGGCAGGGCTGGGGCTGGTCTACTGTCTCTCTGAGATATGTAATACTCTAATATCCATTTAACATATGAGAAACCTGATCCTCAGAAAGATTAAGGTACTTTCTCAAGGTCATGAATCTGGTATGTATTAGAGCAGGCACTTAGCAGAGATGTCCATTTCTTTTAACGGCTGCATGGAATATTCCCACCTAAATTTGTACCTTTCCATGCCTTGAATGCAAACCACTCATGGGTCTGAATTCCAGTTTGTTTTATTTAAGAAAACTCCAGGGACCAAGTCTCTGTGTGCTCTGAAGGTAGCCCTGAAGAGCTCTGGCTTTTTTCAATTACTCCTTGAATCTCAGAGGGGAGCCCGTCCTCAGGCCTCACCTGCAGCAGTTCCAGCGCTGAGCCCCGACTCCTCCTGTCTAGTTCTGAGATCAGCTCCTGCAGGGCCTGGCTCTGCTGGGCCAGGCTGGCCTCAGTGGCCCCCAGGACTCTCAGCTGTTCCCTCTCATCCTCCTCCAGCTTCTGCAGTTGCCTCTGCTCCTCTTCAGCCAGGAAGTTTTTCTGTCTTACAAACTCTTTGTGAATCCTCAATTTGTGTCCCTCAACCTTCCCCTTTGGTGTCAATGGAAAGAAAAGAGGTGGTTTTTTTTTTTTTTTTTTTTTTTAAATCACAGTCTCCTAAGCTTTGGGAATGGAAGTGCCCATATCTATTTCTATTCCTGGAAGACTCACCACTCTGGCTCTGTCTGGGAATAAACACACACATCTACAATTTTGCTGGGGAGGTGGGGGGCTGAGGCTCCTGGGACTAAGAGGGGAACAGGGCTGCCGGGGGTGCACCATGGCTGCCCTGCAACCACAGCGGCATCCGCCTATGGTATCGGAGATTTCCTCAACCTCCTTCAAATCGCCACCCAAACATGCCCCTTGGTCTTCATATCTCAGTGAGTAACTGAGGGAGTAACATCTGGCCCCACTGCCAACAACCTCGCAAAGACAGGCTCACAACCCCGTTCCTAAGTTCTGGGGAAAAGGAGTCTTTGGGATATTCTTGGCTTGCTCTCTCCTGCTTGTAACTGGAGGGTCACTCGATGACACAGGATGGCCCCTTTTGCCACCACAGCCTGACTCACCCTTCCCCGGTCCCAAATCTTCCTCTTCTGGGATCTCCTGGCCATGAGCTCCTTCCCCTCCCTTCTAGTCCCTGGCATGCCCCGCCTCCTAATTCCTGGTACAGAACAAGCTGTAGCTCTCCATTACACTTGGACCAGTGATCTGGACATGGTCAAGCAACCAACTGGTCAGACTGTTTTTCCTACCTTAGACCTTGATGGTTCCCTTAAGCCTGTTCCTCACAGCCCGTGTCATTTCCCGACGGGCCAAGTCATTGGCATCTCTCCTGGGATTCCTCTGTCCCAGACACTGAGGCTCTGTGCTGTTATCTCCAGAGACTGGGCTCAAGGAGAAGGAGCTTCAGGGTGTGTCTCGTCCCTCAGCAGCTTCTCTTAAGACTCTCCATCTGATTGGGAGCTCTCTTTGAGCTCCACCCTTTTTTATTCCCCTCCCTCAGGAGACCTAGGGGACAGCTGGTTCTTGAGGAGTGAGATATAGGGACTGGCATAGCTATGGTTAGGGCTTTCTTGAGTCCAGGACCCTGGACCCTCCCCAGGCTTCTGATCTAAGCTTCCCTTCAGGACATGACTCTTGCCTTCCAGGCTGCTTTCTTCTTTGCAACATCCACTTCCAACTTCTCAGTCAACCTCTGCTTGTTTCTTAGTTTCTGTAGTGCCACCTGGAGCTTCTCCTGCAGAGAAAGATAGCAGGTTAATGCCCACTCAGATCAAGAAGTAAGATGCGGTGGCATGAGGTGGGGGAAGATCATACTGATTCTTAGAAAAGTCTGAGTGCAGAGGATGAGCAAGAACTAGAGTCTGTTTGGGGTAGGAATTCTGTGGATGGGAAGACTTTGGAAAAAGCCTGATGTTTCTTACAAAATAGAGCCACACTGTTGGGGTAGTAGGGATGGGGGCACTGCTCATTCTTAATTAACCAGGAGGCCACAGGGAAACATGATCCATGCAGCATTTTCCCATAGCATATACCCTGCTCCTGGGGAATGAGAAAATTGTGCTGAGCTTGCAATTCTCCCCTTAAATAAGACACAGAAGGCAGGAGACCCCCATCCTTTCCCCATCCCCTCAACTCCACAGGTGACTCTCTCCCATTCCCAGCCCTGGGGAACAAAGCAGTCATCAAGGCCCTATCTGCTTTCTACCCGTTCGTGCCTCCATGCTAAGGCCTCACCTGGTACTCCTGAGCTGCTTCCTCAATAGGGACCATGGGGTGGTCACGGTGTTTCTGGGACTGGGAACACACCCAGCAAAGGGCCTTCCCATCTTCCTTACAAAATAGGTGAAGTTTCTCTCTGTGCACCACACACAGCTCCCCTTGTGTGCCCTCCTTGGCATCCTGGCTGATTTTTCTAAGATTCTCCACCATGTTGGCCACCTGTCGATTGGGCCGGAGGTTCCGGAGCAGGAAGCGGTGCCGGCACACAGGACAGACGCTGCCCCCAATTTTCCCAACCTCAGAGATGCATTCCTGGCAGAAGCTGTGACCACATTCGATGCTCACGGGCTCCACCATGGGATCCAGGCAGATAGAGCACGTGACCTCCTCCCACATCATTGTCAAGGGCACTGCTGAGGCCATAGGGGTAATGTTCCTATTAAGCACCACTGGGGAGATCTTCCAGTAGCCTAGTGGGAGAGAAGAGGAAAGGAGGAGATGAGAAGAGCTGTGTGAGAAAAGCAAGACAATTCAAGGGAAACCACCAGGGAGAGTGAGCTGGAGGGGGTGAAAACAAGAAAAGAAAAGGAACTCAACCTGAATAACAAGAGCTTCTCCTCCATAGTCTGGTTCACTGATCCAGTCAGACAGAAGGGGAAACTGAGTCCCCAAAAGAGATAGCAAAAATTGTTGAGAACCTGAGATACTGCTGGTTACAATTTGACTTTCATCATGTCCATCCCTTCTTAAGCCCTCAGTGCTCAGGCTTTACCTGTCCATCTTCCATCTCAGGCCACTGGTCTTTGACTCCGTTGACAGCTAATCCTAATAGTAGCGACCATTTACCATGCACCTTCCATGTGCCAGGTGCTACATACTTCACATAGATCTTCATTAAGTTTTGCAATAATGGCAGGAACTATCTATATCTATCTATCTGTAATATGAATATATATAAGAATATTTATATTTATTCTTACATATTCTCATAAGTATGTATATATATCTGTATGTGCACATATGTATATGTGTATATACATATGTGTATACACACACACATACACACAAATGTGTGGTTGGTTGAGCACTCCCTGGGCTCTTCTCTCAGCTACTCTGAACCTGGCACCTGTCTTCGTTTCTTCCAGGGCATAGACCCATACGTTTCTAACATTCTAAGCAACCCTGTCCCTCTCACCTCCAGAGGGGGCCTTTTGGGGATAGGAGTCTCAGGGATTGCAGAACCACCCCACACCGGGCTCCCCTGGACCACCCTCCGAGCTAGGTTGCCATCCTAGTTCTCCCAGTTTCCCTGGGTCCTTCATCCCAGCTCAGGTGCCGGCAGCAGGGCAGCCCGAGTTCATTCTTGGAAGTCAGGTTCGCAGCCCAGCCTCCACCCAGGCAGCAGGGGAAGAACTGCTGGGTTAGGGTTGAGGGAGACCTGCTGCGAAGGGAAAACTGAGATCGAAGGCTCTAGGGGTGGGAACTGCTTAGGAAGGGGCTCTTCAGATCTGGGGAAGGGGAGAGAGGTCCCCAAGGCAGGGCTGGGGTACCTCCGTCTAGCCAAATTCACTCACCTTTTCAAAGACCTTAGCAGGTAGTAGCCGGCTCCCTGTTTCACTTTCGATTTCCTGTCAAAGACCCGTCTGAAAGGGAGGGGGGCGGAGCAGGAGGTGAGTGGGAGGGGCAAAGGGAGGAGGAAGGAGGAGGGGTTGAGGTGCGGCCTGCGACGGGAACCGTGGGCGGGGTTTTTTGGAGGCTGGGGCTGAGTGAAAGCTCCGCAGCATTTAGTCCTTGCTTTGCGCTCCCTCTCGTGTCCTCACTGTCTGAGAGTAAAATATCGTTATCTGCTGCGTGGAGGAGTCATGCTGCTTTATCTGACACTGGTCATCACCCCACGCCTAAGTGGTGTGCCCGCGTGCAGGAGCGACTTTTAAGGAGGTTTGGATGGACAGGAGTGCCCGGAGCTCTCCCGCAAAGGCCACCTTCTGTTTCCTACTTCCCCAAACCATTCCTTTTCAGGAGACTTGATATTCTTTTTCTTTCTTTTTTTTTTTTTTTTGCGGTACACGGGCCTCTCACTGTTGTGGCCTCTCCCGTTGCGGAGCACAGGCTCCGGACGCGCAGGCTCAGCGGCCATGGCTCACGGGCCCAGCCGCTCCGCGGCATGTGGGATCTTCCCGGACTGGGGCACGAACCCGTGTCCCCTGCCTCGGCAGGCGGACGCTCAACCACTGCGCCACTAGGGAAGCCCAGGAGACTTGATATTCTTTTAATATCAGGGGGACAGAGATTCTTTTCGCATTACCCCAAGGTGGCATCACATCAGTGAGTGGTAAGAAGGGACTTGACATTTATTTATTCAGCACCAACTGTGCACTTATCACTGAGCTAGGGATTTTCTCTGGCTGTTATATTAGTATTATTAAAGTTGTGGAAAAATACACATAACATTTACCATCTTAACCAATTTTAAGTGTATAGTTCAGTGTCATTCAATACATTCACATTGTTGTATAACCATTACCACCACCCATGCACAGAACTTTCTTCATCTTGCCAGACTAAAACTCTGTACCCATTAAACAATAATTTCCCATTCCCTCCCCTCAGACCCTGGCAACCACCGTTTTGTTTCTGTAAGTTTGACTATTTTAGGTGCCTCATGTAAGTGGAATCATACCCTATTTGTCCCTTCGTGACTGGTTTCTTTTACTTAACGTAATGTCCTCAATGTTTATCCATGTTGTAGCATGTAACAGAATTTCCTTCCTCTTTAAGTCTGAATAATATTCCAGTGTCTGGGTATACATTTTGATTATCCATTCATCTGTCAGTGGATGCTTGGGTGGCTTCCATCTTTTGGCTATTGTGAATAACACTGCTATGTCAGGTTATATTATTTAAGTCACACAACAACTTAGCGATTCAGGGTTTATTACTCATATTACAGGAACGGACACAGAGGCTGAATGGAGTGAGGTGACTTGCTTTAAGTGATGCAGTAGGCATAGTGCATGAGAGTTAAAGTTCCAGGGAAAGTCCTCATTTTAGGGACAGCCAGGAGATAACAGGCTGCCCTGATAGTTCGGGCAGAGGCTGCAGGGGCAGCTGATAGAAATGTGGCTGTAGAGGAGGAAGGAGAAAAGAGGAAGGATGGTAAGGCTAGAAGAATTCTCAATTCCTTCTTACTCATTCTTTTTTTTTTTTTTGGTCCCTGTATAACTTAAGGTAAAAACATCCGTTGAACTTCACTTAATATTTTCTATAGATTTTGGAAACCTAAAGACACTTCATGCTTCTTTGAAATTTCCAATTCTGTTTTGAAGAGAATTTGCTCAGTGAAAGGCTCTCAGGTGATATCTAATGTCCAAATTGTGCCACTCTACCCAGACTTAATTCCAGGAACATAGTCCCAGAAAGCAAAGTTGGAAACAGAGTTAAACAAACAAACAAACAAACAAACAAATGAAAAAATGAAAGGAAGAAGAGACTTGTATGTGAGTTTGAAAACACTCAGAAAATGGCTGCTTCACATCACTGCAGACCCTCTGTGGTTTCCAGCAGGCACGAAGTAGAACTGTCGGGAGGAGAACTGTAGAAAAGAGCACAGGTCTCATGATAGGGCAGACTGGATTCAGTGCTAGCCTTGCTATTTACTAGTGACATGCCATTTTCTGAGCATCCGTGTCCTCATCTATCATATGAGGCTGTTAATCCATACGCCACAGGGTTTCTTTGGCAAATGTTCAATAATATGCACACAGATCAATTAACGTAATGCATACATGGCTGCAACAGTTCCCACCTTGGCAATTGGCCATAAGACCAAAGTTGCCACTCATTCCAAATTCTCCTCATTCACTGCCAGCACTTTAGTACTTCAGTGTTCTTTTCCTAGTAAGGTGACCCAAATCTTCATTCCTGAAGGTTCAATATCAATGTTCCTATCTTTAATGCATTGGCCACTGTTACTGGACAATGGTAACTAGGAATCTCTCCAATGCATATTTTAGGTTTTAGGCATAGTCTTCCTTGCCCCCATTATGTACCAGCAACTCAAGTTCTCTTGGTAATAGGGATGTCATTCCAGCTAGTATAGAAACCCCATCCTCTCTTTCTTCAGTGGCTTCTTCACTATCCCCAAAGATCCAGGGGATAGTGGCAAATTCCTATTTGTTAGAACAGATTTTCTTACTCTGGTGGAAGAGCTTCTCCTTTCTTTACTAGACCCTTCGAACAGTGCTGAGCCCTATGTTGGGGAGGTGGAAAGAAAATGTTCTGTAAATATTACTAGTTTGATGGTAATAGGGACCACATCCACCTCCCTTCTTGATTCTCTGAAGAGTGTGTTTATAATGGATATAAAAATCACATATTAGTTGTTGATTTTAAGCATGTACCAGAATTTATGGGACAACTTTCCTATATCATAGGGTGGGCTTTCCAAATTGCTGCCATACCTGAGCCTTCAGCAGTACATCCCAGAGTTTTATTGGGCCAGCTTTTTCTGGCTGACGGTGTACATTGTCAGACCACTGCATTCCACAGGGCAATCCCACTATCAGAATTCTTGGACTGTAAAATCAGTTCCTTGGTTGCAGGTGATATTGTTGGATACACAGATGGTGTAAGTCTAAAAATGGTGGTGCTGGCAGAAGCAATGTAAGATGGAAAATGAATCTGTCTCTGGGTGGAAAATGAATCTGTCTCTGGAACAGTACCTATTTTGTGAGGACAAATTGCTGTCGGTTCAATGTAATTAACATTCCACTAGAAGACTGTCTAGATTCTCTTAGAAATAGGGAAAAATCAGGCTTCAGAGTTGGCCTTTTAGGTGCAAGTGTTGGTAGCAGCAGGGATATAATCTCTGCCTGAGCATGGGTTTCTCCTCAAGCTATCTGTTTACCACTACTGATAAAGACACTTGTATAAGAGCCCACTGAACAAGCAACATGTGACTGGGAAGAGGCTGATCAACACCCACAGGATGGGTCCTCTTATTTACCTGATTATTGAGTGCCTTCTCTGTGTTGTATGTCCTCTGGTGTGTATTCACATGGGACAAAAATATTTTCACTCTGGACCCTTTCCTAGACGTTCAATGCATACTTCTATCCATAACTCTTTTATCAATCTTTGAATCTTTTATTTTTCAGCCCTGGACCACAGGCCAACCTGTAAGACACAGTCAAGGTGGTATATATATCATCTACATCAATTCATCTTTTTTTTTTTTTTTCAAGCAAAGCAGACAACCCCCTGCTTCAAGTTTTGTCCATTGGGAAGATTTTCCTTCACCACTGTCTTGCGGGATGATATGTATTGGATACTAATCTTGTGCACCATATCAGAGTCTCCAGAACCCCCTCTTATTCTCTTAGCACCCTACCAGTGCTGGGTTACCACTCCATACACACACTGTCGGATTTGGATGAGACATCACGCTGCAGGGCATGGGATCCAGATTTCTGAGCAGCTGTTATAGGCAAATGCCACAAGCAAAAAGTGCAGGGGGTTAGCTCTCCATGAGGTGAACATTGATAGGAGAGATAGGAGAGAGTGGGACTGATAAATTCCCTTCCATTCTCTCCCCTGGACTATTTCTAGATGAGACTCCTTCTTGCAGTTCTGATGAGCAAATCCACTGGCCAAGGAGCTTGTCAGGTCTTTTTGGAAACTCATTATGAATCATTATCCAGTGTGATAATGCATTGAATTGCATTGTTTTGCATTTTTTCCTTGCCTCACTTCCCTTTCCCCCAAGGCTGATTGTCTTGCTTCTCTTTTTTCTTACCCTCACTGCCTGCTGAATAAAGGCCACTAATTTAATCATACCTCAGGTTCATCTAGAGGATCTGGTCAACCTTCCTCCAATATTTGCAATGCTTAAACCCAGTTAGAAACCAGATCGCAAGGGAGCCTGGGAAACCCAGCATTCAGGAATTAACCTCTTGCAATAAAGAGGGAGAAGGGATATATTTGAGAGCAACCATGCAAATGACTGGCTCGGTGTTTTATACATATCATCTTATTTATAACTCTCTAGATAGTCTTATCATCTCAATTTTATAGAATGGATGCCGATGCATTTAGAGTCTAGGTACCTGGCACAGGGTACCTAGTTTAAAAGTCAGGAGTTTAAGTTCTACTTGATGCCATATACAATGATCTTAACTATAATCCAGGCAAGCCTTTTGTTTTTATGTATTTAAGGCCAACGTATCCTTAAAGTCTCAACTCAAACACCATCCTCTTTTACATAAAGTCTTCCCTATTCCTCCTTGTCTACTAAAGAAGAGAGTAATATACCAGTTTAGTTTTTACACACATTTACTCTTTTTTTGAGGCATAAGCTACTAGAGGATAGGATTGATGCCTATCTAATCTCTGGGTAAAGCACAGTGAATAAAGGGACCCCAAATTTGTGAACCATTTCAAATAATATTGGATAATTTAGATTTTAGAATGAGTAGAATGGGGAGCACTCTCTCATAAGAAGATAGAATTACACTTAAGTTTCAACTGCCTACTTCCATTTAACATTCTTTATCCCATCCCTGATTTGAGAGCTGACTCTTGCATTAGCCATATTTATTACTTGTAAGGCAAAGAAAGCATCCTAGAATTAGGTACTGGAAAAGCTAAAGAAAATATTTCATCAGAGAGATGTCAGTATTTCAACAAACAGTTAAGAATTCATTAAAAAATGATCTCTTTATCCCTAGAAACTGAAATATAAGAAACTCCAAAATTTCTAAAATTTCAATGAATGAAAAAATGGTGTGTAATAGGTATAGGAAGGCTTATATTGGGGTGTGGCCCATGGAGGACAGAGAGATTGGTCTCCTGGTTGAAAGAACCACCTGGAAAACCCCAGGAACTGCTAATAGCCTCAAGCAGACAGAACCTGGAAATATCCTGTTCCCTAATCTGCAGGAAACACTGGAACCTGGAGTGGAATAAAGAGGAGTTAGGACTCACAGATATAGAGAGCAAACAGTGGTTACCAGTGGGCGTGGAGGGGAAATATAGGGGTGGGGGAGTGGAGCTTACGAACTACTGGGTGTAAGATAGCCTCAAGAATGTATTGTACAACACAGGGACTATAGACAATGTTTTGTAATAACTGTAAATGGAAAGTAACCTTTAAAAATTGTATAAGAAATAAAACTAAATTTAAAAAAAGAGGCGTCAGGACATCCTACAGTGTAGCCTGACACCTCTACATTGTCTTCTTTTCATGCTAGAGAGAAAGGAAGAGAGGATGGCTTTTCTACAAAATAACTGACCAACTTTCTTAAGACTCTCAAGGTTATGAAAACCAAGGAAAAATTGAGAAACCATCACAGACCAGAAGAGACTAAGGAGACATGATAACTAACTGGGATATGGTACCTACATTGAATCCTGGAACAGACAGAAAACAGACACTAGTGAGAAAACTGGTGAAATCCAAATAAAATCTGAACTTTAGTTGATAGTAATGTACCAATATTAGTCCCTTAGTTTTGACAAATGTACCATGTTTTTGTATTACGTTAACATTAAGAAAACTGGGTGAAGGGTATACAGAAATTCTCTACACTATCTTTTTAACTTTTCCACAAATCTAAATTTATCCCAAGATAAAAAGAGACAAAACTCTGACTCTGAGTGGTGGAGGAAGTGGGGCATATGGATGGACAATGCAGAAGAGTCCAGGCAGATTACTGAAGCCTGTTCTCAATTTCCTATTGGAAAGGAAAAGGGAGTATGTATGGAGCTTATATGATGTGTCAAGTTCCTTTCTGAGCGCCTTTCTATTGTAATATCATTCTAACCACGATCCCATGAAATAATTATTATTCCTGGTTTACAAGTGAACCATGAAAGGTTCAGGGAGTTAAAGTCATTTGCTTATTATCACACAGTTGATGAGTGGCAGATCCAGAAATAGATCGCAGCTTTTCTACATCATGCTTGATGTATGATCCCTGAGGGTATTAACAGGTGAGAGATGTTGCTTCATCATTATAACTGTTTTCAACCACCTTTATTCCCTAGGTACAGGCATAAAGTTAGATAGAAAACTTTTCTCCTTTCCAGCACACTCTCCACCTTTAAAGCACTTACACATGTCTCTTTGGTTACATGCCTGATTTCTCATTCTCTCTAGAAATGGAAATTCCTTGCAGCCTCTGTTACCGCAGGAGGACAGACTATGTCCCAGTCTCTAACTATTACCAACCAGGGTTCTTGGCCTTCCCCAGTCAATAGAAATTGACTAGAGGCCAGACAAGAAATTCAAGCAAGGCTTTATTGGGGCCCCTGCTGCAGCAGCGGGGAGTGAAAACAAACAACAGGTTCCCTTGCTTGCTGCCTGAAGTGGGGGGCACGTTTGTTCCTTATATGGGGTGAGGGTAGGGGTGTGTCCAGGGGTCGTGCCAGAGGGGTGGCTTAGGTGTTTTGCCCACTGCTTAGGTGGTGTGTGCAGGGGGCATGCTCAGTACCCTGCTTTTGCTCCCGACTCCCTGTTTTTGCTCCAGGCTCTTCAAAAGTGGCAGTTGGGTTTTTTTGGTCTCTTTGTAACTTTGGGGTCCAGAATTTGCCCGATCTGGGCATGCACGCAGTTATTTTTAGTTCCATACAGTTTCTTTGTATTTTGTTGCTTGAGGAGAGGTGTGTCCAGGTGCAAGCACTGCAGCACTGCAGCAAAGGGCCCCAGGTCTCAGCCTGTCTCAGAACCATCCTCTTAGGCCCCACCTGCCTCCATTTATTGCTGGGCTACTTAGGGGCTGGCTCTTTGGGAAGGAGCAGGCGTACTGTAGTCTCCTCTGGCGGCCCCTCTGAGAAATCATCAGGATGTACTGCTTGATGCTCCCTTCCAAGTCCCAGGGCTGCCTGGCCCAGCACTCAGGGGGTTCAGGAAGTTCAACTATGAAAATCTCTTGGCTTTGCACGCAGATCTCAGCAGACCTGTTACTTCCCTACCTCCATCAGGAGGTTTATAAAGTACTGGTCTTTATTGACACAGCAGAAAATGCTTTTCACAAACACCGGTTCAGATGAGAGGAGACACAAGCTCTGGAGCCATGGTGAGTGCCGGGACCGGGGTGTCAGAGCTGGGGCCTGGGGTGAGGGCACTGAGCCTGGAGGCTTTGCGCCACTGCCCTACACCAGCATTTCTTCCTCTGGGCAGCACTAAATGGTCTCTGCTCAGGGCAGGCAACTACCCTCCAGGTCTTCCCATAACCTGAGAGGTGAGAGTTACCTCAAGGCCTTTGCCATCCTCCTTTTAATAACATAATGGGCTTGGGTGGGCATCGGTAGTGAGTTCTTATCACATCAACGTCCTTTCTGAGCTTGACAGTTCCTTGCTGAGAAACATGGTCACCTCATGATAAAAGGAAACACTGAACCTTCTCAGTCCTCAACCAACTAGCCAAACTGACGCTACAAGCTCCAGATTCCCCAGATTCACCTGCAGGGGCTGCTCCTTGCACAGGCTTAAACTGACAGGTTTCCTGCAGCCTACTGTGGGTCTTCTGATTATGGGGCAAAGATAGTCATAAATGATAGACTGCCTTAATTTGGGGTCGAGCTGCGTGAGCAAACCTCCTCTTAGGCAGCATATTCTGACAAGTTTGAGCAGGCATAGAGGGCTCACTTTCTAGCTCATCCTTAGCTAACTCAAGGTGAGAAGGCTAGTAGCTATGTAACAGCTGATCAGAGTTAACGTTCATTAAGGGATTAGGAATTCTTGGTGACCTTATTTAACCTCAGCACAACTCAGTGCGAGAAATTTCTCTTTTACAGCTGAGAATCTTAGGACAGAGAAGTGTTAAGAAATTTGCCCATGGTCATATAGTTAATCAGTAGTAAAGCCAGGATTTAAACTCAGGCGGTCTGGGTCTGGAGCACGTACTTCTACTATGTACTGCCTGCCCTGGATAAGATATATGTGAGATGCCAACCTATCCCAGCCTCTGGAATGCTAATGTGACGAGACTCACGATTTTAATAGAACATCCATTATTCATGCTATTTAAGACGTTCAAGGAAGTTAAAGAGATATCCCATTTACAGACATATCAGACATCCTAAGCAGATTTATCTTTGTTAATCCTGGAGGGAGACTCATAGAAGGCTGTGTTACAACGTCTTCACAGGTACTGGTGATTTACACAAACAAGCCTCTAAACCAGATTGATTCTACCTATCTACCTACTTACCTATCTACCATTTTAACTTAAATATTATTCAGTACTAGAGACATTCTTGATCCATTCGAGACCCTGGCATCTCTTCCTAAATAACCAGGCTTCACCAGTTAAATCTAATCAAGGATTTTGGTTGACAGCTTTTGAAATGAGGCAACACTTATATAGTCAGATTTGAAGGGGGTCTCCTGTTAAAAACATTTAAAGAGATCAAGTAAAGAAAAGAATTTTTAAAAGACTGATGGGATCAGATTTATTTAATAATCATGATTTTTTTTTGTATATGGATCCCAACTCTGTAAACAAACTAAGACTTTTAGAAGAATTCCAGTTTTATTCCTTTACTCAGATTTCACTGAAATTTCATTGATAGCTTTCAGGATTTAAGTCTTGTCTTAAAGTAGCGGCCTCTGAGCATCTCTTAGTTTATAGGTAGTGTGGGGTGGACATCTCTCCACACATTCCTTCTTCAGCCCTAGAACATAATAAAGCTTAACACTTCTAGAAAGCAGCAGGAGATGGAGGGGGTCCGAGTTGTTTCTGTGGAGCTGGAGCCCCTGCAGACAGGTAGTGGCTTCCCAGTTACAGGTGCCCGACCTAGACAGGTTTGTGCTAAGCTCATTTCCGAGCAGAGAAGTATTAGAGCTAATCTTGGCTAAAGCACGACAGTATCAAGGGCTTGGGGAAAACTTGGATCCCCGTCTCCTGATAGTTTTTGCTAGGCTAGGACTGCAGTGTCAGGGCCTATTTTTCTGTAACCTCCCTTTTGGCCCTAGGCCTGGGGCTTCTTCAGTCCCAGGACTCAGCTGGCAAATCCAGAGGCTTAAAGCCTTACATCCCCTTGGGCATTAGTTGCCATAGGACTCTTCTTGTGGGAAGAGGGTCTCTAGCTTTCTCTAAGCTGGGTCATATCTTTTTGGTGGCTCGTAATTTGGCCTTGAACCATCTGGGGACAGACTTCCTTGATTAGATAAATATAATCTTTGCACTATTCCTGGTCTTCTGGAACCTGGATGAGTAAAATGGTGGAGGGGCGGAGAGTGTAGTTTAATTTTTTTTTCACTCATCCTTGAAAGGGTCTGCTATGCATCGATTCTCTCTCTCCATCTCTTTCTTTCTTTCATTGTTTCCTCCCGCAGGTAGTTTTATCGCGTTTTTCTTTTGCTTTCTCAGGAGATTACTTCTTTGAGGAGGACATGCTTCTTCCTAAGCCATAAGCCTGTAACTAAACTCATGCAGTGTGCGATACAGAAATTGTCAGTACGCACGTGGGCCCCTTATAGTCTTAGAACTTCAAGGATTGATGCATAGAAGCAGTCAGGGAGGAGGTAGGAGTGGTAAATGAGATCTTATAAATCTGTAATCCTATTTCATCTTCTTTGGGGATGAGAATTTGCAGCTTTCATAATAATAGCCATCATAGCTACCAGACAGAGGCAGCATAACACAGTGCTTAAGAATGTAGGCTCTGAAGTTACAGCACAGGGAACTTGACTCAATATTCTGTAATAACCTAAATGGGAAAATAATTTGAAAAGGAATAGTATATGTATATGTATAACTGAATCACTTTGCTGTACACCTGAAACTAATACAGCATTGTAAATCAACTATGCTCCAATATAAAATAAAAATTAAAATAAATAGAAATTAGAGGGAAAAAAAGAATGTGGGATCTGGAATCCGACTGCTTAGATTTAAACCCTGGCTCATCCACTTTCTTACTTCATGATCTTAAGACAAGTTATTCAACCACTTGGTGCCTCAGTTTTCCTGTATGCAGAATGGGAATGGAAATGGTTCCTACCTCATAAGGCAGTAAATACTTGATCAATATCAAGCATTATTATTTTTAAGCGCTTATTATGTGCCAGGCACTATGCTAAGTGCTTTGTATGTATTCTCAATCTCTATATTGATTTCAAGAGACAAATATTATTTTCAAAGATTTTAGAGAGGAGAGTGCTGAGAGATGGACA
Source organism: Pseudorca crassidens (assembly GCF_039906515.1). Taxonomy (NCBI): domain Eukaryota; kingdom Metazoa; phylum Chordata; class Mammalia; order Artiodactyla; family Delphinidae; genus Pseudorca; species Pseudorca crassidens. The sequence goes on along the minus strand of NC_090304.1, from coordinate 49,347,583 downwards.
GATGCATGAGCTTTGGAGTCAAATGGGACGTTCTTGAAACCAGTCTCTTCTGCTTCCTCTTAATGGGGTCACTGACAGGTTTCCTCATCTCTGAGGCTCTATTGCCTCATCTACGGAAAGGGGATGACGCCACTCACAGGCTTTGTTTTTTTTCTTTTTAAACATCTTTTTTGGGGTATAATTGCTTTACAATGGTGTGTTAGTTTCTGCTTTATAACAAGGTGAATCAGTTATACATATACATATGTTCCCATATCTCTTCCCTCTTGCATCTCCCTCCCTCCCACCCTCCCTATCCCACCCCTCCAGGCGGTCACAAAGCACTGAGCTGATCTCCCTATGCTATGCAGCTCTCACAGGCTTTGGAAGGAGGTGGACATCATGAGATAAGGGGCGTGAAAATCCTAGGTGTCTCTGCTTATTGTTACATTTTAATAAATGCCTACTGTGTGCTAAACAGTTTACAGTCTTTCCCATGTTCACAACCACTCTGTGAAGTCAATGTTATTGTTCTTTTTTTTTTTTTTTTTTTTTACATGATAAGCACACAACTTTTTGTTGAACTCCTTGTCACCCTGCAGCATTAGAACAGCGGGAGGAGAATGCAGCCTCCCTTGTATCACACACTGCTGAATTCTTGGGTGCAGGTGCGCTGTGCAAGGTAAATTGGCCATTGTATTCAGACGATGAGCCACATCCTGTGTGGAAAGGTTGGAAGAACCGGGAGTGATGGAAGCAGAGAGGCCTGGCTGGACTGGTTTGAAGGCCACTTCTCTTAGCATATGACTTCACTCTGGTCTCAAACCTCTGCATCTGCTTTAAAGGGAGATGGGGTTGGAGGGAGGGGACAGAAAAACTGGCCTTTAAATTATCCTGAGGACAAAGGATCTAATAACCACAAAGCGCCAGAATTGCTTTTTCTTATATGAAGCAGTTAAGCGAGTAGCCTTTGTCTTTAGGCCAGCTTGGATTTAAATCCTGGATCTATCACCTAACATCATGACCTTGGGGAAGTTACTTAGCCTCTCTGAGACCCAATTTCTTCATCAGAAAATGGGAAAATATATCACAGGGTCAGAGGATTAAGTAAGCATAGGTGTAGAGAGCATTTATAAAAGACAAATGTGTTTTTTTCTGACTCTTACTATTATTTAGTAAAAATAAAAATAAACTTAGGACCCTGAAGAAGTGTCAGAAAGCAAGAGACCTGGCAAAAAGGGGAAAAAATAGGGTAAGGCAAGGTGTATTTAACCCCAGCACAGTGATGCAGGGATCTCTAGGGACCACAGAGAAAGAGGATGTCCAAGTTGCTTGAGAAGGTCCAAATGCTTGAGAAGGCCGTTCTATTTTTCAGGCGGGATTGTGGGCACTTGGGTGTCATTTTGCTCTGCTGTGGACAAAAGCTTTGTGCAAAACTATATGATGCCATATGGAATGACAGTCCATGAAAACATTGCTCGCGGGTGGGCCTCAAGCTGCTATTTTTGTATGGGTTAAGTTGCATCTGGAGAAAAAGCCTTTCTGTTTGGGCTCCGGCCTATCAGGTAATGTATGTCTTGCCTGACGGTTTGGGAAATGTTTCAGAGCTTTCTGATAGCACATGGCCTTGAGAATCAGGGCTGAGCTGAGGTCAGGATCATTCACTCTGGCTTAACAGCAAGTTATTCAGCCTGAGACTCGGCTCTTTACTGTGAAGATGGTAGGGAACATCCTTACTCAGTGTCTGAACATAGTCAATAGATGATAGCAATTACTCTTACTATCATTGCGAATAATCATCATCAGAAACCAGGTGGTGGAATCGCACATGCTCATAGTGGAACAAATAAGCACATTCCTTTAGGGGACTCCTGCTTTACATGAGCTTTCATTGCTATATGCTGTTTCCTGGCACAGTTCTTGACACATAATGGAAAGTCAGTTTAGTAAGACGGTGATTGTAAAACGTAAATCAAGCCATCTATTCATTCCTTCAATAAATAGACATAAAGTTGAGTGGAGGGAGGCAGACAGGAAAGAGTATATATATAGATAATGCATGACATATACAGGCAAAATCAGGATAGTGATTATCATTGAGAGGATGGAGTGACTGGAAGGGGTAACAAGGGAATTCTGGGAGGCTGACAATATTCTGTTTCTTGATCTGGGTGCTTGTTACGTGGGTGTGCTCACTTTGAGGAAGTTCATCAAGTTTTACATTTAGGAGATGTAGGCTTTTCTATGTGTATTTTATATTTCAACAAAAAAGACATTTTAAGAATTATCAAATATGGTAAGTTTGATGAGTAGAATGATAGCTTATGAGTAGCATTTATAAGGCTTAGGGGAGAGGTGACTGTATAGGCTACAGATGTCGGATGAACAAGGTCCTTCCTCTTCTGGATCCAGTATAAAGATCTTACTTAGACCTGATCCTGAAGCATCAGGGACCAGTGAGGATCATTAAAGTTATGGTAGGAGATATATTCCTGAAGCAAATATGATCACTGTGTTTCCTCCCTAGGTACATACTCATTTCCATGTCCATGCTTGCCTTTTCTTCAGTATTCTGGTCATGATTCGAATGGAAATTTAGAAGGTGAATCAGAATACAGACAGACTGAAGAAAGTGGGATAGTTAGGAGGCTGTTATAATATTAAGGGAAATGATGGTGATTTGGGCTAGATTATTTTCATTGGGATCTGAAAGGAGGGGATAGTTCAAAGTTGACTTGGGGAACGTATTACAGAGTGAAAAGAGATTCTAGTTTGTTTGTTTGTTTTGTTTTCCTGGAGTTTTCCTGGATAACAGGAAAGGGAGGAAGGCCCAGCAGGTCTTAGAGGGTGAACTCGGGGGAAAGGGGGATTATAATTTGTGGTTCTGCTGGACGTTCAGTTTACAACGCACACCAATGTGAAGATACTTAATAGACAAACGGAGACAAACGTTCCCATTGCAGAGGAAAGAAGTTGGGGAGGCTTTGCAGCCCAAAAGTGTTATGTGAAGTAATGGGGATATATGAGCTTACACACTACACTCTGGGCTCCTTGCTAAATGTTATTAACCCTGGGGTTCTGGAAACTCATGATTCTCTGCCTGGCTCTGTAGGTGATGCCCCTCAAGACCTGTCAGCTTCACCCTCCAGCCCCCAACTCTGGAGAACTTCAAAGCACTTGGTGCTGTCATAACAGCTTTTATGATAAGAGGGATGAAAAAAAAGATATTTAAGAGAAAAGTGCCTTCTAATTAAGCCCATGGCCATAGGACTGTCTCAAAGGCAAGGTCAGAAGAAAATGTACAAGTTTAAGCAGCCAGTGAGGTGGAGGTGGGATTGGGTAAGAAGGAGTTTAACAAAAGTGAATTCGTCTCAGTTCCCATCTTGTTTACCAGATTAAGCTTCAAAGAACTGTTGAATACTTCCTCTAGGCCAACCCACCTTCACGGGAGATAAATTTGTCACTATTGAGCACATTGGATAGAACTTTTGCGCTCCAAAGGCTTTTCCAGAAAAGAAACACAGAAAATGTTGGTTCTTTAACAGCGCCAGAGGAAAAAACAACCAGCCTCCTCAGAGGGTGGTTTTGAAAATACATCATTTGTTTGAATGTGTCTCTTTTGTTAACAGGTAGGTCACACTATGGAAAACCTGTCTCTAAGAATAAATAGAAATGGAGTCTAAACTGCTTGTTCCTAACATCATACTAAATTTAAACAGAAAATTATTCTCCCTTCTTCATTATTTATTTTGAGAATACAGTCTGGAGATAGGCTTTTGGGTATAGCTTAAGTGAGAAAGGAGGTTGTTTATTTAGGCCAAAGAGAGAATAGATACTGAGAGGCTAAAGCAATAAGCAGAGATTAGCTCATAAAATTTATTCAATGTCACTTTATTCAAGGAGAAGATTAAATTATACAGAAAATGGAGGGAATGGAGCTCCTCAGAGGAATGAGTTTTCTCTCATGGCCTGAGAAAGGGTGACGGGGCAGCTCTTCCTTTCCAGCCCTTAGTACTTGGTAGGGACTTTATAAGTGATGATCAAATGAATGAATGTTTCTTACATATAGGGTGGACAGCTCCCTCCTGGAATCACTATGCTTTCCTGCAACACCAGCACTTCTGGTTATTCTACCTTCCTCCTCACTGGCTTCCCAGGTCTAGGAGCGTCTCATAATTGGGTTTCCATCCCCATCAACCTCATCTGTGTGGTTTCCATCCTGGGTAACAGTATCATCCTCTTCCTGATCTGCACAGATCCAGCCTTACACGAACCCATGTACATCTTCCTGTCCATGCTGGCAGCCTCTGATCTGGGCCTCTGGGCCTCCACCTTCCCCACCATGGTGCAGCTCTTCTGGCTGGGTGCTGGTGAGCTGCCCTTCAATCTTTGTGCGGCACAGATGTTCTTCATCCACACGTTCACCTATGTGGAATTTGGTGTGCTGCTGGCCATGGCCTTTGATCACTTTGTTGCCATCCGGGACCCTCTGCACTGTGCCTCAGTTCTTACCCACTCAGCCATGGCCAAAGTGGGGCCTGCCATCCTAGTGAGGGCCATCCTGCTCAATCTCCCAGGACCCATCCTCCTGCAGTGTCTGCTGTTTCCCCAGATCGGTGTACCCTCTCACTGTTACTGCCTTCACGTGACCTTGTGGGTTTGGCCTGCTCAGAAACTCAGGTCAACAGCCTGGTTGGCCTGGTCTCCATCCTCCTCTCTTTGGGCTTTGACTTTTCTCTCATCATACTCTCCTATGCCCTGATCCTACGGACTGTGCTGAGCATTGCATCACCTGGGAAACGACTAAAGGCACTCAACACGTGTGTCTCACACCTCTGCATTGTTCTCATATTTCACTCGCCCAAACTGGGGCTGTCTGTGTTGCACCGAGTATAGAAGCACAGCTACCCTGCTCTGGCAGTGCTTATGGCCAACCTGCACTTCTTGGTTCCGCCCTTCATGAACCCCATTGTCTACCTCATCAAGTCTAAGCAGATCCGTCAGGGCCTCCTAAAGCGTTTCCAGCAGAAAAGGGTTGATGTATCGTAGAGCAGCAGAAGGACACAGTGGCACACAACCCCTGTGGGTCAACCTGGATCTCGGGGGGAGGATTAGTGGTGGAGTTAACTTTTGAGGTTTCTGAATGTTTCAGATCTTACCACTGAGCCTTTTGTGGGGCAGCATCAGCTTCTATAATTACAGTTTTGGGGGACTGAGATCATTGGAAAGCATATAGAAGTATCATCTTGGTAATCCTCTTGTTGCACTGATCAGAGTTGAACTATTTCATACTCATATATACTGTAACATCTCCTTGCCTAGGGAACTCACTGAGAGGATGTGTGTGCGTATCTATTCGTGCAGGCACTTCTATCCTTTTCCCCACTGGATTTTACCCCGACCCATTTCATTTCAAACCTAAGGAAGAACTATATTTCTATTCTATTATGTATAATAAGAATATTATGTGTAAGTAAGCTATATTCACCTTAATACTAGCCCTCTTCTCCCACATTTAATATTAACCAGCTCATATACCAAGAAATAGAAAAAGGGAGTGGTTGGTGGGAAACACGTAGGATAATACTGTACCTGCTGAGTTCACTTAGCACCTATTTACACCTTAGGGAGTGGCAGTTTTCTTTTGGTTCTCTTCATGTGTGTCTCTGCTTTGAGCTAGAGAGAAAGTTTGGTGTTGCCAAGCCCAGGAAAGCTTCTCACTGTCCACTTAGATTTTCTTATGATTGAGTATTGATATTTGAAATTATGGTTAGGGCCACATTCTGAGCCTGCATTAGAGCTCACATGAGGAAAAAGTCCACATTTGTTGCTAGATTCCATCGTTTTTTTAAGAAAGAATTTCACCTAGGATTTACAAAATGTCTGTCTCTAAAACTGCCAACCCTATCAGGTATGATTAATAAAGATTTAAATATTAATTTTCATATTCTGATGTCACTACTTAGTAACTGCATGATGGGTGAGCCATTCCCACGCATGAGACAATGAAAGGAATTCCTTCAGCATTAACAGCTCTTATCTTTCAGGGCTTTATTTTTTTTCTTCCTTCCTGAGGGGAGTTCTTTTTATTGATTCATTTTTTTTAAAAAGCCAGTTTATTGAGGTATGATTGGCATATTAAAAGCTGTGCATATTTAGTGTACACAACTTGATGGGTTTGGCGATAAGAGGTCTACCGTACAGCATAGTCCCTGTCGTTAACAATACTATATTGTATCTTAAACATTTTCTAAGAGGGTAGATCTTGTGTTCCTATCAAATATACAACTAATAATAAATAAAAAAGGCAAGAGGAAACTTTTGGAGGTGATGGATATGTTTATGGCATAGATAGGGGTGATAGTTTCACAGAGCCCTTAATTTTATTGGTGTCATCTACTTGACATTTTTGAGATGTGAACCCTATCATTCTGACTGAACACTTATATCACAGGAGGCTGGGTAGGTTTGCAGCCATGTACACTTTAGCCATTTGCCTTATTTATTTATTTAATTGAAGTGTAGTTGATTTACAATGTGGTTGTTTCTGGTATACAGCAAAGTGATTCATTTATACACACACACACACATATATTCTATTTCATATTCTTTTCCATTAAAGTTTATCACAAGATATTGAATATAGTTCCATGTTCTATATAGTAGGACTTTTTAAAAAAATCTATTTTATATATAGTAGTTTGTATCTGCTAATCCCAAACTCCTAATTTATCCCTCCTCCCATTCCCCTTTGGTAACCATAAGCTTGTTTGCTATGTCTGTGAGTCTGTTTCTGTTTTGTAAATAAGTTCATTTGTATCATATTTTTAGATTACACATATAAGTGATATCATATGATATTTATCTTTGTCTGAATTACTTCACTTAGTATGATAATTTCTAGGTCCATTCATGTTGCTGCAAATGACATTATTTCATTCCTTTTAATGGCTGAATAGTATTCCATTGTGTGTGTGTGTGTGTGTGTGTGTATCTGTATATTACATCTTTATTCATTCATCTGTCAATGGACATTTAGGTTGATTCCATATCTTGGCTATTGTAAATAGTGCTACTATGAGCATAGGGGTACATATACCTTTTTGAACTATACTTTTGTCTGGGTATATGCCCAGGAGTGGGATTGCTGGATCATATGGCAACTTTTTAGATTTTTAAGGAATGTTTGCACTATTCCCCATAGTGGCTATACCAGTTTATACTCCCACCAACAGTGTAGGAGGGTTCCTTTTTCTCTACATCCTCTCCAGCATTTAACATTTGTAGAATTTTTGGTGATGGCCATTCTGACTGGTGTGAGGTGACACCTCATTGTAGTTTCGATTTCATTTCTCTAATAATTAGCTATGTTGAGCATTTTTTCATGTGCCTCTTATTGGCCATCCATATTCTTTGGAGAGATGTCTATTTATGTCTTCTGCCCAGTTTTTGGATTGGGTTGTTTGGTTTTTTTCGATATTGAGCTGTATGAGCTATTTGTTTATTTCGGAAATTAAAACATTTTTCATCGCATTGTTTGCACATACCTTCTTCCATTCCATAGACTGTCTTTCTGTTTTCTTTATGGTTTCCTTTGCTGTGCAAAAGCTCATAAGTTTGATTAGGTTTCATTTGTTTATTTTTACTTTTATTTCTATTGCCTTGGGAGACTGACTGAAGAAAACATTGCTACAATTGATTTCAGAGCAAGTTTTGCCTATATTCTCTTCTAGGAGTTTTATGGTGTCATGTCTTATATTTAAGTCTTTAAGCCATTTTGAGTTTATTTTTGTGTATGGTGTGAGTTAGTGTTCTGAACTTCATTGATTTGCATGTAGCTGTCCAGCTTTCCCAACACCACTTGCTGAAGAGACTGTCTTTTCTCCACTGTATATTCTTGCTCCTTTGTTCAAGATGTATTGATCATAAGTGTGTTGGCTTTCTGTTCTGTTCCACTGATCCATATGTCTATTTTTGTGCCAGTACCACACTGTTTTGATTACTGTTGCTTTGTGGTATTGTCTGAAATCTGAGAGGGTTATGCCTCCAGCTTTGTTCTTTCCCCTCAGGATTGCTTTGGTAAGTCTGGGTCTTCTATGGTTTCACGTAAATTTTAGGATTATTTGCTCTAGTTTGGTGAAAAATGTCATGGGTAATTTGATGGGGATCACATTAAATCTGTAGATTGCTTTGGGTAGTATGGCCATTTAAACAATATTAATTCTTCCAATCCAAGAGCATGGGATATCTTTCCATTTTTAAAATCACCTTCAATTTCTTTTATCAATGTTTTTTCATTCCTAGCATACAAATCTTTAACCTCCTTGGTCAGGTTTGTTCCTACATATTTTTTTTTGATGTGATTGTAAAAGGGATTTTTTTTAACTTTCCCTTTCTGATATTTCATTGTTAGTGTAAAGAAATGTGACAGATTTCTGTTTGTTAACCTTGCATCCTGCTACTTTGCTGAATTCGTTTGTCAGTTCTAGTGGTTTTTGTGTGAAGTCTTTAGGGTTTTCTATATATAGTATCATGTCATCTGCATATAATGACAATTTCACCTCTTCCCTTCCAGTTTGGATCCCTTTTACTTCTTTTCCCTGTCTGATTGATGTGGCTAGGTCTTCCAGTACTATGTTGAATAACAGTGGTGAGAGTGGGCATCCTTGTCTTTTTCCAGATTTTAGAAGGAAGGCTTTCAGTATTTCACCATTGAGTATTATGTTGGTGGTGGATTTGTTATAAGTAGCTTTTATCATGCTGCAGTATATTCCTTCTATACCCACTTTGGTGAGAGTTTTTATCATGAATGGATGTTAAATTTTATGAAATGCTTTTTCTGTATCTAATTGAGATGATCATGTGGTTTCTGTCTTTTTTTGGTGTGGTATGTATCACATTGATTCGCATATGTTGAATCATCCTTGTCACCCAGGGATGAATCCAACTTGGTTGTGGTGTATGATCCTTTTTATGTGTTGTTGGACTCAGTTTGCTAATATTTTATTGAGAATTTTTGCATCTATATTCATAAAAGATATTGCCCTTTTATTTTTTGGTAGTGTCTTTGTTTGGTTTTGGTCATGGTGGCTTCATAGAATGACTTTGGGAGTGTTCTCTCCTCTTCAATCTTTTGGAAGAGTTTGAGCAGGATCAGTTTAAGTTCTTTGTATATTTGGTAGAATTCCCCAGTTAAACCATCCAGTCTTAATCTTTTGTTTGCAGGGAGTTTTTTTTTTTCCTTCTAAAATTACAGATTCAAATTTACCTCTAGTGATTGGTCTGTTCAAATTATCTATTTCTTCTTGATTCAGTTTTGGTGGGCTACATGTTTCTAGAAACTTGTCCATTTCTTCTAGGTTGTCTGGTTTTTTGGCATATAATTGTTCATGGTGTACTCTTATAATTTTTTGTAGTTCTGTGGTAGTGGTTGTTATTTCTCCTCCTTCATTTCTTATTTTGTTTATTTGGGTCCTCTGTCTTTTCTTCTTGGTGAGCCTGGCCAGAGGTTTGTTGATATTTATCCTTTCAAGAAACCAGCTCTTGGTTTGATTAATTTTTTCTATTTTTTTGGTCTAAAATCTTTGTTTTTATTTATATTCATTTAAAAAAAATTATTGAAGTACAGTTGATTTACAATGTTGCATTAATTTCTTCTTTACAGTAAAATGACTCAGTTATATACACACATATTTATGTATGTATACACATACATATATACATACATATATATATGTGTGTGTGTGTGTATATATATATATATATATATATATTCTTTTTCATATTCTTTTCCATTTTGGTTTGTCAGAGAATATTGACTATAGTTCCCTGTGCTATACAGTATGACCTTGTTGTTTATCCATCCTGTATATAACAGTTAGCCTCTGATAATTCCAAGCTCCCATTCCTTTCCTCCCCTCCCCCCCACCTCCCTTGGCAACCACAAGTCTGTTCTCTATATCTGTGAATCTTTTTTTGTTTCATAGATGTGTTGATTTGTATTGTATTTTAGATTCCACATATAAGTGATATCATATGTTATTTGTCTTTCTCTTTCTGACTTACTTCACTTAGTATGATAAGCTCTAGGTCCATCCATGCTGCTGCAAATGGCATTATTCCATTCTTTTTGATGGCTGAGTAGTATTCCATTGTATATATACCATGTCATCTTTATCCATTCATCTGTTGATGGACATTTAGATTGTTTCCATATCTTGGCTATTGTAAATAGTGCTACTGTGAATATAGGGGTAAATGTGCCCTTTCGAATTATACTTTTCTCTGGGTATATACCCAGGAGTGGGATTGCTGGGTCATTGGCAACACTATTTTTAGTTTTTTGAGGAACCTCCATACTGTTTTCCATAGTGGCTGCACCAATTTACATTCCTGCCAACAGTGTAAGAGGGTTCCCTTTTCTCCAAACCCTCTCCAGCAATTGTTATTTGTAGACTTTTAAATGATGGTCATTCTGACTGGTGTGAGGTGGTACCTCATTTTAGTTTTGATTTGCATTTCTCTAATAATTAGCGATGATGAACATCTTTTCATGTGTTTGTTGGCCATCTGTATGTCTTCTTTGGAGAAATGTCTACTTAGGTCTTCTGCCCATTTTGTTGTTTGGGTTGTTTGTTTTGTTGTTGTTGAGTTATAAGAGCTGTTTGTATATTTTGGAAATTAAGCCCTTGTCAGAGGCATTGTTTGAAAATATTCTCTCCCACTCCAGAGGTTGTCTTTTCATTTTGTTTATGGTTTCCTTTGCTCTGCAAATCTTGTAAGTTTGATTAGGTCCCATTTGTTTACTTTTGCTTTTATTTCTCTTGCCTTGGGGGACTGACCTTAGAAAACATTGGTATGATTTATGTCAAAGAATATTTTGCCTATGTTCTCTCCTAGGAGTTTATGGTGGTATACCTTATGTTTAAATCTTTAAGCCAGTTTGAGTTTATTTTTGTGTATGATGTGAGGATGTGTTCTAAATTTACTGATGTACATGCAGCTGTCCAACTTTCCCAGCACCACTTACTAAAGAGATTGTCTTTTTCCCATTTTATATTCTTGCCTCCTGTATCAAAGATTTTTTTTAAACATCTTTACAGGACTATAATTACTTTACAACAGCGTGTTAGTTTCTGCTCTATAACAAAGTGAATCAGCTATACATATACATATATCCTCCCTATACATATCTCCCCATTCTTGTGTCTCCCTCCCACCCTCCCTATCCCACCCCTTTAGGTGGACACAAAGCACTGAGCTGATCTCCCTGTGCTATGTGGCTGCTTCCCACTAGCTATCTATTTTACATTTGGTAGTGTATATATGTCCATGCCACTCTCTCACTTTGTCCAGCTTACCCTTCACCCTCCCCATGTCCTCAAATCCATTGTCTAGTCTGTGTCTTTATTCCTGTCCTGCCCCTAGGTTCTTAAGAACCATTATTATTATTTTTTAGATTCCATATATATGTGGTAGCGTACGGTATTTGTTTTTCTCTTTCTGACTTACTTCACTCTGAATGACAGTCTCTAGGTCCATCCACCTCACTACAAACAACTCAGTTTCTTTTTATGGCTGAGTAATATTACATTGTACATATTAGCTACATCTTCTTTATCCATTCATCTGTTGATGGACACTTATGTTGCTTCCATGTCCTGGCTATTGTAAATAATGCTGCAATGAACATTGTGGTACGTGACCCTTTTTGAATTATGGTTTTCTCAGGGTATATGCCCACTAGTGGGATTGCTTGTTCATATGGTAGTTCCATTTTAAGTTTTTTAAGGAACCTCCATACTATTCTCCATAGTGGCTGTATCAATTTACATTCCCACCAACAGTGCAAGAAGGTTCCCTTTTCTCCACACCCTTTCCAGCATTTACTGTGTGTAGACATTTTGATGATGGCCATTCTGACTGGTGTGAGGTGATACCTCATCATGGTTTTGATTTGCATTTCTCTAATGATTAGTGATGTTGAGCATCCTTTCATGTGTTTGTTGCCAATCAGTATATCTTCTTTGGAGAAATGTCTATTTAGGTCTTCTACCCATTTTTGGATTGGGTTGTTTGCTTTTTTGATATTGAGCTGTGTGAGCTGCTTGTATATTTTGGATATTAATCCTTTGTCAGTTGCTTCATTTGTAAATATTTTCTCCTATTCTGAGGGTTGTCTTTTTGTTTTATTTATGGTTTCCTTTGCTATGCAAAAGCTTTTACATTTCATTAGGTCCTATTTGTTTATTTTTGTTTTTATCTCCCTTTCTCTAGGAGGTGGGTTAAAAAAGATTATGCTGTGATTTATGTCATAGAGTGTTCTGCCTATGTTTTTCTCTAAGAGTTTTATAGTGTCTGGACTTACATTTAGGTCTTTACTCCATTTTGAGTTTATTTTTGTGTATGGTGTTTGGGAGTGTTCTAATTTCATTCTTTTACATGTAGCTGTCCAGTTTTCCCAGGACCACTTATTGAAGAGGCTGTCTTTTCTCCATTGTATACTCTTGCCTCCTTTATCAAAGATAAGGTGACCATATGTGCAGGGGTTTATATCTGCGCTTTCTGTCCTGTTCCACTGATCTGTATTTCTGTTTTTGTGCCAGTACCATACTGTTTTGATTACTGTAACTTTGTAGTATAGTCTGATGTCTGGGAGCCTGATTCCTCCAGCTCCATATTTCTTTCTCAAGATTGCTTTGGCTATTCGGGGTCTTTTGTGTTTCCATACAAATTGTGAAATTTTTTGTTCTAGTTCTGTGAAAAATGCCAGTGGTAGTTTGATAGGGATTGCATTGAATCTGTAGATTGCTTTGAGTAGTAGAGTCATTTTCGCAATGTTGATTCTTCCAATCCAAGAACATGGTATATCTCTCCATCTATTTGTATCATCTTTAATTTCTTTCATCAGTGTCTTATAGTTTTCTGCATACAGGTCTTTTGTCTCCTTAGGTAGGTTTATTCCTAGGCATTTTATTCTTTTTGTTGCAATGGTAAATGGGAGTGTTTCCTTAATTTCTCTTTCAGATTTTTCATCATTAGTGTATAGGAATGCAAGAGATTTCTGTGCATTAATTTTGAATCCTGCTACTTTACCAAATTCATTGATTAACTCTAGTAGTTTTCTGGTGGCATCTTTAGGATTCTCTATGTATAGTATCATGTCATCTGCAAACAGTGACAGCTTTACTTCTTCTTTTTCAATTTGGATTCCTTTTATTTCTTTTTCTTCTATGATTGCTATGGCTAAAACTTCCAAAACTATGTTGAATAATAGTGGTGAGAGTGGACAACCTTGTCTTGTTCCTATCTTAGTGGAAATGGTTTCAGTTTTTCACCATTGAGAATGATGTTGACTGTGAGTTTGTCATATATGGCCATTATTATGTTGAGGTAAGTTCCCTCTATGCCTACTTTCTGGTGGATTTTTATCATAAATGGGTGTTGAATTTTGTCTACAGCCTTTTCTGCATCTATAGAGATGATCATATGGTTTTTCTCCTTCACTTTGTTAATATAGTGTATCACATTGACTGATTTGCATATATTGAAGAAATCTTGCATTCCTGGGATTATTCCCACTTTATCATGGTTTATGATCCTTTTAATGTGCTGTTGGATTCTGTTTGCTAGTATTTCGTTGAGGATTTTTGCATCTATGTTCATCAGTGATATTGGCCTGTAGTTTTCATTTTTTGTGACATCTTTGTCTGGTTTTGGTATCAGGGTGATGGTGGCCTCATAGAATGAGTTTGGGAGTGTTCCTCCCTCTGCTATATTTTGGAAGAGTTTGAGAAGGATAGGTGTTAGCTCTTCTCTGAATGTTGATAGAATTCGCCTGTGAAGCTCTCTGGTCCTGGGCTTTTGTTTGTTGGAAGACTTTTAATCACAGTTTCAATTTCAGTGCTTGTGATTGGTCTGATTATATTTTTATTTCTTCCTGGTTCAGTCTTGGAAGGTGGTGCTTTTCTAAGAATTTGTCCATTTCTTCCAGGTTGTAAATTTTATTGGCATAGAGTTGCTTCTAATAATCTCTCATGATCCTTTGTATTTCTGCAGTATCAGTTGTTACTTCTCCTTTTTCATTTCCAATTCTATTGATTTGAGTCTTCTCCCTTTTTTTCTTGATGAGTCTGGCTAATGGTTTATCAATTTTGTTTATCTTCTCAAAGAACCAGCTTTCAGTTTTATTGATCTTTGCTATCATTTCCTTCATTTCTTTTTCATTTATTTCTGATCTGATCTTTATGATTTCTTTCCTTCTGCTACCTTTGGGTTTTTTTTGTTCTTCTTTCTCTACTGCTTTAGGTGTAAGTTTAGGTTCTTTATTTGAGATGTTTCTTGTTTCTTGAGGTAGGATTGTACTGCTATAAACTTCCCTCTTAGAACTGCTTTTGCTGCATCCCATAGGTTTTGGGTCATCGTGTTTTCATTGCCATTTGTTTCTAGGTATTTTTTTTATTTCCTTTTCGATTTCTTCAGTGATCTCTTGGTTATTTAGTCACATATTGTTCAGCCTCCATGTGTTTGAATTTTTAACAGTTTTTTTCCTGTCATGGATATCTAGTCTCATAGCATTGTGGTCAGAAAATCTACTTGGTATGATTTCAGTTTTCTTAAATTTACCAAGGCTTGATTTGTGACCCAAGTTATGATCTATCCTGGAGAATGTTCCAGGAGCACTTGAGAAGAAAGTGTATTCTGTTGTTTTTGGATGGAATGTCATTTAAATATCAATTAAATCTGTCAGGTCTGTTGTGTCATTTAAAACTTGTGTTTCCTTATCTATTTTCATTTTGGATGAACTGTCCATTGGTGAAAGTGGGGTGCTAAAGTCCCCTACTATGATTGTGTTACTGTTGATTTCCCCTTTTATGGCTGTTATATTTGCCTTATGTATTGAGGTGCTCCTATGTTGGGTGCATAAATATTTACAATTGTTATATCTTCTCCTTGGATTGATCCCTTGATCATTATGTAGTGTCCCATTTTGTCTCTTGTAATAGTCTTTGTTTTAAAGTCTATTTTGTGTGATATGAGAATTGCTACTCCAGCTGTCTTTTGATTTCCATTTGCATGGAATATCTTTTTCCATCCCCTTACTTTCAGTCTGTATGCATCCCTAGGTCTGAAGTAGGTCTCTTGTAGAAAGCATATATTTGGGTTTTGTAATTGTATTCATTCAGCCAGTCTATGTCTTTTTGTTGGAGCATTTAATCCATTTACATTTCAGGTAATTATTGATATGTATGCTCCTATTACCATTTTCTTAATTGTTTTGGGTTTGTTATTGTACGTGTTTTCCTTTTCTTGTGTTTCTTGCCTAGAGAATTTCCTTTAGCATTTGTTGTAAAGCTGATTTGGTGGTGTTGAATTCTCTTAACTTTTCTTGTCTGTAAATATTTTAATTTCTCTGTCAAATCTGAGTGATATCCTTGTTGATTAGAGTAATCTTCATTGTAGGTTTTTCCCTTTTATCACTTTAAATATGTCCTGCCACTCCCTTCTGGCTTGCAGAGTTTCTGCTGACAGATCAGCTGTTAACCTTATGGGGATTCCCTTGTATGTTATTTGTTGCTTTTCCCTTGCTGCTTTTAATATTTTTTCTTTGTAATTAATTTTTTATAGTTTGATGAATATGTGTCTTGGCATGTTTCTCCTTGGATTTATCCTTTATGGGACTCTCTGTGCTTCCTGGACTTGATTAACTCTTCCCTTTCCCATATTAGGGATGTTTTCAACTATAATGTCCTCAAATATTTTCTCAGACCCTTTCTTTTTCTCTTCTTCTTTTAGGAACCCTATAATTTGAATATTGGTGTATTTAATGTCCCAGACGTCTCTGAGACTGTCCTCAATTCTTTTCATTCTTTTTTCTTTATTCTGCTCTGTGGTTGTTATTTCCAGTATTTTATCTTCCTGTTCACATATCCATTCTTCTGCTTCAGTTATTCTGCTATTGATTCCTTCTAGTGAATTTTTAATTTCATTTTTTTTGTGTGTTGTTCATCATTGTTTGTTTGGCCTTTTTTTCTTCTAGGTCCTTGTTAAATGTTTCTTGTATTTTCTCCATTCTATTTACAAGATTTGGATCATCTTTACTATTATTACTCTGAATTCTTTTTCAGGTAACTGCCTATTTTCTCTTTGTTTTGTCTGGTGGGTTTTTACCTTGCTCCTTCATCTGCATATTTCTCTGTCTTTTCATTTTGTTTAACCTACTGTTTTGGGGGTCTCCTTTTTGCAGGCTGCTGGTTCATTGTTCCCATTGTTTTTCGTGTCTGCCCCCAGTGGATGAGGTTGGTTCAGTCTTGTGTAGGCTTCCTGGTGGAGGGAACTGGTGCCTGTGTTCTGGTGGGTGGGGCTGGATCCTGTCTTTCTGGTGGGCAGGGTTGCATCTGATGGTGTTCTTTTGGGGTATCTGTGAACTTATGATTTTAGGCAGCTTCTCTGCTAATGGGTGGGGTTGTGTTCTCATCTTGCTAGTTGTTTGGCCTGGGACATTCAGCAATGGAGCTTGCTTGCCGTTGGGTGGAGCTGAGTCTTAGTGTTGAAACGGAGATCTCTGGGAGAGCTCTCACCGATTGATATTACTTGAGGCCTGGATATCTCTGGTGTTCCAGTGTCCTGAACTCGGCTCTCCCACCTCAGAGGCTCAGGTCTGACACCAGGATGGAGCACCAAGACCCTGTCAGCCACACAGCTCAGAAGAATAGGGAGAAAAATGAAAGAAAAAAATTAAAAAAAGAAATAGAAGAAAATAAAACAATTAAAATAAAAAATGAGAAATTATTAAATAAAAAGTAATAAAAAAAAAGAGAGCAAGGCGACCAATAAACAAGTCCACCAATGATAACAAGCGCTAATAACTATACTAAGATAAACATGAAAATCAGAACAAGTCAGTCGCATACAGCAAACCTGAAGTCTACAGTTGCTCCCAAAGTCCACCACCTAAATTTTGGGCTGATTTTTTGTCTATTCAGGTATTCCACAGATGCAGCATACCTCAAGTTGATTGTGGGGATTTAATCTGCTGCTCCTGAGGCTGCTGGGAGAAATTTCCCTTTCTCTTCTTTGTTCACTCAGCTCCTGGTGTTCAGCTTTGGTTTTGGCCTCACCTCTGTGTGTAGGTTGTCCTCAGGCTTCTGTTCCCACCTAGACAGGATGGGGTTAAAGCAGCGGCTGGTTAGGAGGCTCTGCCTCACTCATGCCAGGGGGAGGGAGGGGTAGGGTAGTTATAATTGGGATGCAGGGTGAGCCTGCAGTGGCAGAGGCCAGCGTGACATTGCAGCATCCTGAAGCATGCCGTGTGTTCTCCCAGGGAAGTTGTCCCTAGATCACGGGATCTTGGCAGTGGTGTGCTGCATAGGCTCCCGGGGGGTAGTGTGGATAGTGACCTGTTCTTGCACACAGGATTCTTGGTGGCTACAGCAGCAGCGTTAGTGTTTCATGCCCATCTCTGGTGTCTGAGCTGATAGCCATGGCTCACCCCTGTCTCTGGAGCTTGTTTAGGTGGTCCTCTGCCTTCTGTGGGCAGACAGGGAAGGAGTCCCCTCTCCTTGTGCACCCCGAAACAATGGTCTCTTGCCTCTTAGGCAGGTCCAGAGTTTTTCCTGGACTCCCTCCTGGCTAGCTGTGGTGCACTAGCCCCCTTCAGGCTGTGTCCATGCAGCCAACC
This sequence comes from Pseudorca crassidens, assembly GCF_039906515.1. Classification (NCBI taxonomy): domain Eukaryota; kingdom Metazoa; phylum Chordata; class Mammalia; order Artiodactyla; family Delphinidae; genus Pseudorca; species Pseudorca crassidens. The sequence continues at coordinate 49,329,924 of NC_090304.1, read as the reverse complement.
CCAGTCCTCTCCCTGGGATCCGACCTCCGAAGCCCGAGACTCAGCTCCCAGCCCCAGCTCCCAGCCCCCACCTTACCAGCGGTTGAGCAGACAAGCCTCTCGGGCTGGTGAGTGCTGGTTGGCACTGATCCTCTGTGCGGAAATCTCTCCACTTTGCCCTCTGCACCCCTGTTGCTGCACTCTCCTCTGTGGCTCCAAAGCTCCGCCCCCGCCCACCCACCGTCTCTGCCAGTGAAGGGACTTCCTAGTGTGTGGAAACTCTTCCTCCTTCACAGCTCCCTTCCAGTGGTGCAGGTCCCGTCCCTATTCTTTTGTCTCTGTTTTTCCTTTTTTCTTTTGCCCTACTCAGGTACGTGGGGGAGTTTCTTGCCTTTTGGGAAGTCTGAAGTCTTCTGCCAATGTTCAGTAGGTGTCCTCTGGAGTTGTTACACATGTAGATGTATTTTTGATGTATTTGTGGCGAAGAAGGTGATCTCCATGTCTTACTCCTCTGCCATCTTGAAGGTACCCCATCTTCTTGAGTGTTTAAAGACTTTATTTGAAATTGTTTTCTCGTCCAAGTTTTCTCTTAGTGTTAGGACTTCTGATAGTTAAAACAAAAAATTTATAAAGATCTAAATGTGAATCTTTCCATTTGGAATGTCTTGATTTAAGGCACTTTTGAAAATTTAGTCAAATCTTCTAGCTTTCTTGGAAGAAACATCTGTCTAAATCCTCACCTACCCTAAGACCTAACATATTCACCCATATTGCTATACCAAGAATTAAAGTTACTTTCATGTTTAAATTCTGCATTCAACTGAAGTTCATTTTTGTATATGGAGTGAGGTTGGGATCTAATGATCTTCCATGTGGATAGTGATTTTTTCCAGCTACACTAATTGAACAGGGCTTCCTTTCAATAAGTTCTTACTGAGTTAAGATAAAGGTGGAATGCCGTGTACGAAGAGATGATTGTCCTGTTTACTGTGATCTTCTGGTCTGTGAGATTGTACCTGTACCCAGGGGTCTGTGGCATAGGTCTTAGACATATATAATTGAAAAGGCAAGATTCCAGTGGGATACCAATGCAGGGATCTCTGAGTAAAGTGCAACTTAACTCATTTTAGCCTCATCCTTTCATTCTTTCTTATCCTCAAACATTCACATCCCTGCAGGGATGAGGAGTCCAAGAGGCTGCATAGTTGTAGGACCTCACAATGGGATTGAAGATGGAGGACTGCTCTATTTCCTGTCCCCTATACTTCTACAAAGCTAAGCCAATTTTATGCCAAATTAAAGCCTATTGTGTCTTATGCACGTAATCCAAACACATGATCACTGCTCCTAGTGAGCCGTCTATTCTAATAATTCTCCTTCTGATGGACTCTAATTCAGTGAGGTCTTTTTTCTTAAACAGTTGTTTTTCAGACATATTTGTTATGTTCTGTGAGTTCACCTCCCCTGGAGGCATTGGCTACTGTAGGACAATGAACATGTGCTGCAAAATCCCCAGCATCAGTGAAAGGGTGTGTGAGGTCCTTGGATGAAGAGCCTAAGGCACCAAATACAGATAGTAAATCTTCCCCCTCCCCACAAAATAAAATAAAAAACCTACATCTAATAGGGAAGAATCAGATTTGGGGGTAGAAATGTCCTTGTGTAATGTGTCAGTCCTCAGTATTAGAAGGCTGGGGACACTATTACCTGTAGCTGTATGTGAACCAAGATGGGCAAAGACCATTATCTATGAGCTATGAATGTTCTAATATCAAAGCTGTAGTTTGGAGCTGAGAGAGCCCCATTAGGTAATATCTATTAAATAAGTAAGAGACACTTTCCAAGAGTGAGCTGAGTAGAGATAAGCATAGGGCAACCTCAGGGAACAGATGGAGAAAGGGACCTCCACATAGGAAGAAAGTCCAAACAACTCAGATTGGTAGTCAACACAACTAAAATTTCAGCCCAGTGGCTGAGATGCTGAGGTACCTCCAGGAGTATTTTAGTCTGCTTCCTTTGAAAACCTAGAGCTATTTAGAAGTTTTGTCCTCACAAGGGCCAAGCAGTTGGTAATATATCCTTTATGCTCTTTTCCCATCTGTTCTGAATACAACAGTTGGGAGGGAGAGGGAGGGACAACTTAGAATGAAAACTTAAGTGGTAAGTCAATAGTCATAATCAAACACTTAAAAATAAGCTGCTACAGGGCAAAACTGACATTGCAGCCCAGTTTCCTCAACCTGCTAGGATACAGCAGTCTCAGGCTATTCTTGTAGCTGTCTCTCCCTTCCAACCAGGCATCATGAATTGTGAGAAAGCCTGTTAACGTCAAGCCAGCTCTGCCTTCAGGCTACACCTTGAACTCAATTGTTTGACACTTCTGACAGGAGGTCCTTCAGATTTATCTACACTAGAACGACCCTCATGTATTCTGTTCCAGGGTTAGGAAAAGAGAGCATCACTAAGCTATGTGTTGAGGGTTGTGACAGTCACACGGCTTTCATTCTCAAAGGTCTGAGAGCAGTCTTTGAAAAGGGGCTTGTTGAAAGAAATAACCAATAAACAACCTATAATAGGAAATACTTTCTTGAGCCAAACTAAGGACTGTAGCCCAGGAGACAGCCTCTCAGCTTTGAGAAATTGCTCAGTTGATGCATATTTCCGCATAGTCTTATGTTCCTTGTTCTGATAAGATATCAACATGACAGGGGGATATTCCTTCAAAGTTTCAAAAGAGACACACTGAGTATTTATACAGTGAGATAGCAGGACCCTCGTGTCTGGGAAGGGAACCTTATCTTTGAAGGAGTGTTAACATGAACACCATAGGAAGGGAGTTATTTATCCTTATCTTTGAAAGGGACGTTTTTTACCTTAATGGTTAAAAAGCATGTGCTGTGTGTTTAATAGGCCATGAATAAGGCTGTCTTATTTCACACAGTATTCAAGCTGAACCATGTGTAAGCCAAAAAGACTTCCCCATACCTCAATATGTGAACATTTTCTCCATCAGGTTTATAGTCATAGAGGTATTAGCTTTCCCCACAGGACTGACTTGTGCACACGAGTTGAAGATTTTTCAGTGGGAGTTGCTATAGTTGCATTAGAATGGGCCCTCTGAGGAGCAGGTGCCAACATTAAATTAGATGTGTCAGAGGTATACAGAGGGGAAATGCTCATGAAGGAAATGCTCATGAAGTAAGACAAAGAGGGATCCTGAGGCTGGAAGAGCCATGAAATCACAAGCAGATCTGATCCGAGAGGGAGGGAGGAAAGAAGAGGAAGCTCTTAGACTTTAGTATAGCTCTAAGACCACTTTGGCAAAGCTGCAGGTAAGTCTTGAGTCAATGGAACTCATGAAGAAATTAGTATTGCACTGCAATAGACCTGTCTTATTAGCGCTGTGCTCACCCATTGGTTGGAAACAGCTCATAACTAGGGCTTAGGCAATGCTATAAACTCCATAGCACAATGACTGAGGCTATCAGTCAAATATGCTCCCTGCAGTCAAATCTGAAAAGAATATTTTTTATGGCCACCACAGTGCATTCTTGCATTGCAGAGGTCTCCTTCGGATTTTAGGAGCAGTTCCTCCATAGTTCCCATGGGTCTGTCTTGCTAACGGCAAAATTGAAAGGAGGGAAGGATGAGCTCTACAGCCCCAGTTTCTGAAATTCCTTGCAGAGCCACAACTGTTACTCATCCTCTCCTTCTATTTGGAATTCCCTTCACCCTCAGCTCTCAACCCCATAATCTAGGTGGCTTACCAGTGGAGTGACCCAAACCTTCATTTCTGAGGGGGTTGAAACCTGAATAATCATACTCTTCAAGATGGTTGCATTTGTACACCCATGGTTACAATGAAGCAAGGGAATACCATTAATCACCCCAGTGGATCACCTGAGTTCTCCACTATTTACAAATTCTTCCCTGCATTTATTGTATAAGAGCAGCCCTGTCTCCTCAGTTCAGGGTCTACTACTCCTGTCAGTATGGTAACTCCTCTTCTCACCTGTTTGTTCCTGGGCATAGGGGTCTGGAGGAGCCTGATGGTAGCTGTAACTTGTAGCTCAATTGGACCCTTGCTGTGTCCCTTTGAGGACCAGGACTTCCAATCCTGCAAGACCAACATTTATAGGGAAAGGAAGCAGAAATCCCCTAGTGGATCATTGGGAATGAGAGATGGAATATTCCTCCCTCTATCCCTTTGTTTCTGGCCTCCTGTATTCTTCCTGTTGGGGAGCTAGCACCATATAGAGATCTGGTTTAGTTCATAGACTGCATCCTAGAGGACAGCACTCCACTTCTGTGAACTGCTGCCTTCTGAACTGCTTTTTAGCTGTGTTTTAGAAGACGGCTCTGGCATTCTGTGAGGCCAACTGCTTCTGGTTGGTGAGGAAATGTAATACTATCAGTGGGTCCCATGGTCATGAGCCCTATCCTTCTCTGAATAATGTCTTTTCTTTGAGTACTATGTCATGTGGGATGTCCTGTCTATAAATCCGGCATTCAGGAAGCCCTTAAAGAGAAGTGCTGGCCAAGGCTCTGTGAGCAAGAAAGGCAAATCTACACCAAGAACAAGTATGTTATCATTGGCAGTGCAAACCACCACACTTCCTAGGATGCAAGAGACCCAGAGTGGTTGACTTGCCACCAAGTGGCCTCCTTGAAGAATAATCCTATTGTAACTAGGTTTCAGCATTGATGTCTCTTGCTGACAGGCATTCAAAGGCAGCAGTCAACCTTGGTCATTGGGGATCTATATGGCTGGGCCCACACATAGTCTCCTTTGCTGCTACTGTTGCTAGTGCATCACAAGCAGTGATGTTTGTACCGTAGTCTGGACCCGAAACAGTCTATTCTTGCTTTGGACCCACTCAAAGCTATACTTCCATATCCTTTTGTATATGGACTAAAGCAAGATTCCTAAATGAGGAATACATTCTCTTCAGAATCCAGTGTGGTATGCATTGTGCTTTCTTTCTGGTAGAAGATGAAAGATGACGATCTTTTACCTTGATAATGTTTCTTTACCATTGGACCCCTAACATTCACTTAAGTTCTAGGTTCCTGAATATTCTTAGGATCTGTCTCCTACCCTCTGGAACATATGTGTCTTACTAAGGCCTCTATTGTACTAAACATCTCTAGCTCATTTTGCCCAATCAACATGATGCCATTGATGGATCAATGTGGTGGTCCATGAGATGCCCAGTCATCTCTTAGAACTATTTTATGGCACATGAAAAAAAGAGTTGACATGCCCCTGAGGCAAACCATGTATGAAAACTATTGCCCATCCCCTGTTAATGGAAAAAACTTCTGATCTTTTATAACTAGAGTGGAAAACAACACATTTGCCAAATTCTATACCATGCACCTGGGAAGCATTTTTTACTCTCTTGGTTGAGAGAAGTGTTAGAGGTTATTTTGCCTTCCCCACTCTTTGGCTCTTACCTCACAGGCCAGGAACACAGGTAGTTACTTCAACTACCAAGAATAGCCATTCTACTTATGCATTAAGTGACTGAGCACTGGCTTTCTCCAGGACTCTATTTACTAACTGGACTCTGCTACCTAGAGTAGAGCCCCAGCTCTAACCCAGGGGACCATAACCATGCTTTTGATTTCTGGGTAACAATGTCAACTCAAACTCTGTTTGTTAACATTCAATGTCTTGGTATTCTCCTCTTCTTTAGTATAAAATTGCCTATGTAGCCAATACCTTTAAGGAAGGTCTCAGGAAATCTTCAGGATATATAATATACATTTTTTTTTTTGTAATTCTTCCAGTTAGGGATCAGGTGCCTCTTTAGGTAATGAGTCTAGGACCTGAACATTGGCACAGGTCTGGGAATGAGCAAGAGACTGACTTTACTGGAGTGAATATCCTCAGCTTTCTAACCCTCCATTTTTGCCTTGCTCTTTTTTTTTAATTTTTAATTTTTTAAAATTTTATTTTATTTACTTTTTGTACAACAGGTTCTTTTTTCTTTTAACTTCTTTATTGGAGTATAATTGTTTTACAATGGTGTGTTAGTTTCTGCTTTATAACAAAGTGAATCAGTTATATATATACATATGTTCCCATATCTCTTCACCCTTGCATCTCCCTCCCTCCCACCCTCCCTATCCCACCTCTCTAGGTGGTCACAAAGCACCGAGCTGATCTCCCTGTGCTATGCAGCTGCTTCCCACTAGCTATCTATTTTATGTTTGGTAGTGTATATATGTCCATGCCACTCTCTCACTTTGTCCCAGCTTACCCTTCCCCCTCCCCACATCCTCAAGTCCATTCTCTAGTAGGTCTGTGTCTTTATCCCCGTCTTATCCCTAGGTTCTTCATGACTGTTATTTTTTCTCTTAGATTCCATATATATGTGTTAGCATACGGTATTTGTTTTTCTCTTTCTGACTTACTTCACTCTGTATGACAGACTCTAGGTCCATCCACTTCACTACAAATAACTCAATTTCGTTTCTTTTTATGGCAGAGTAATATTCCATTGTATATATGTGCCACATCTTCTTTATCCATTCATCTGTTGATGGACACTTAGGTTGCTTCCATGTCCTGGATATTGTAAATAGAGCTGCAATGAACATTTTGGTACATGACTCTTTTTTTTTACATCTTTATTGGAGTATAACTACTTTACAATGGTGTGTTAGTTTCTGCTTTATAACAAAGTGAATCAGTTATACATATACATATGTTCCCATATCTCTTCCCTCTTGCGTCTCCCTCCCTCCCACCCTCCTTATCCCACCCCTCCAGGTGGTCACAAAGCACCGAGCTGACCTCCCATGACTCTTTTTGAATTATGGTTTGCTCAGGGTATACGCCCAGTAGTGGGATTGCTGGGTCATATGGTAGTTCTATTTTTAGGTTTTTAAGGAAGCTCCATACTGTACTCTATAGTGGCTGTATCACTTTACTTTCCCACCAAAAGTGCAAGAGGGTTCCCTTTTCTCCACACGCTCTCCAGCATTTATTGTTTGTAGATTTTTAGATGATGGCCATTCTGACTGGTGTGAGATGATATCTCATTGTAGTTCTGATTTGCACTTCTCTAATGATTAATGATGTTGAGCATTCTTTCATGTGTTTGTTGGCAAACTGTATATCTTCTTTGGAGAAATGTCTATTTAGGTCTTCTGCCCATTTTTGGATTGGGTTGTTTGTTTTTTTGATATTGAGCTGCATGAGCTGCTTGTAAATTTTGCAGATTAATCCTTTGTCAGTTGCTTCATTTGCAAATACTTTCTCCCATTCTGAGGGTTGCCTTTCGTCTTGTTTATGGTTTCCTTTGCTGTGCAAAATCTTTTAAGTTTCATTAGGTCCCATTTGTTTATTTTTGTTTTCATTTCCATTTCTCTAGAAGGTGGGTCAAAATGATCTTGCTGTGATTTATGTCATAGAGTGTTCTGCCTATGTTTTCCTCTAAGAGTTTGATAGTGTCTGGCCTTATATTTAGGTCTTTAATCCATTTTGAGTTTATTTTTGTGTATGGTGTTAGGGAGGGTTCTAATTTCATACTTTTACATATACCTGTCCAGTTTTCACAGCACCACTTATTGAAGAGGCTATCTTTTTTCCATTGTATATTCTTGCCTCCTTTATCAAAGATAAGGTGACCGGAGCTTCCCTGTTGGTGCAGTGGTTGAGAGTCCACCTGCCAATGCAGGGGACACGGGTTCGTGCCCCGGTCTGGGAAGATCCCACATGCCACCAAGTGGCTGGGCCCGTGAGCCATGGCTGCTGAGCCTGCACATCTGGAGCCTGTGCTCCACAATGGGAGAGGCCACAACAGTGAGAGACCTGCGTTCCACAGGAAAAAAAAGAAAAAGATAAGGTGACCATAGGTGCGTGGGTTTATCTCTGGGATTTCTATCCTGTTCCATTGATTTATATTTCTGTTTTTGTGCCAGTACCATACTGTCTTGATTACTGTAGCTTTGTAGTATAGTCTGAAGTCAGGGAGCCTGATTCCTGCAGCTCCATTTTTCTTTCCCAAGATTGTTTGGCTCTTCGGGGTCTTCTGTGTTTCCATATAACTTGTGAAATTTTTTGTTCTAGTTCTGTGAAAAATGTCAGTGGTAGTTTGGTAGGGATTGCATTGAATCTGTAGATTGCTTTGGGTAGTAGAGTCATTTACACAATGTTGATTCTTCAAATCCAAGGACATGGTACATCTCTCTATTTGTATCATCTTTAATTTCTTTCATCAGTGTCATTTCTGCATACAGGTCTTTTGTCTCCTTAGGTAGGTTTATTCCTAGATATTTTATTCTTTTTGTTGCAATGGTATATGGGAGTGTTTTCTTAATTTCTGTTTCAGATTTTTCATCCTTACTGTATAGGAATGCAAGAGATTTCTGTGCATTAATTTTGTATCCTGCTACATTACCAAATTCATTGATTAGCTCTAGTAGTTTTCTGGTGGCATCTTTAGGATTCTCTATGTATAGTATCATGTCATCTGCAAACAGTGACACCTTTACCTCTTCTTTTCTGATATTCCTTTTATTTCTTTTTCTTGTCTGATTGCTATGGCTAAAACTTCCAAAGCTATGTTGAATAATAGTGATGAGAGTGGGCAAACTTGTCTTGTTTCTTCTCTTAGTGGAAATGGTTTCAGTTTTTCACCATTGAGGATGATGTTGGCTGTGGGTTTGTCACATATGACCTTTATTATGTTGAGGAAAGTTCCCTCTATGCCTACTTTCTGCAGGTTTTTTTTTATCATATATGGGTGTTGAATTTTGTTGAAAACTTTCTCTGCATCGATTGCGATGATCATATGGTTTTTCTCCTTCAATTTGTTAATATGGTGTATCACATTGATTGATTTGCGTATATTGAAGAATCCTTGCATTCCAGGGATAAACCCCACTTGATCATGGTGTATGATCCTTTTAATGTGCTGTTGGATTCTCTTTGCTAGTATTTTGTTAAGGATTTTTGCATCTATGTTCATCAGTGATATTGGCCTGTAGTTTTCTTTCTTTGTGACATCTTTGTCTGGATTAGGTATCAGGGTGATGGTGGCTTCGTAGAATGAGTTTGGGAGTGTTCCTCCCTCTGCTATATTTTGGAAGAGTTTGAGAAGGATAGGTGTTAGATCTTCTCTAAATGTTTGATAGAATTCGCCCGTAAAGCCATCTGGTCCTGGGCTTTTGTTTGTTGGAAGATTTTTAATCAGTTTCAATTTCAGTGCTTGTGATTGGTCTGTTCATATTTTCTATTTCTTTCTGGTTCATTCTCATAAGGTTGTGCATTTCTAAGAATTGTCCATTTCTTCCAGGTTGTCCATTTTATTGGCATACAGTTGGTTACAGTGATCTCTCATCTTTTGTATTTCTGCAGTGTCAGTTGCTACTTCTTTTTCATTTCTAATTGTATTGATTTGAGTCTTCTCCCTTTTTTTCTTGATATGTCTAGCTAATGGTTTATCAATTTTCTTTATCTTCTCAAAGAACTATCTTTTCATTTTATTGATCTTTGCTATTGTTTCCTTCATTTCTTTTTCATTTATTTGTGATCTAATCTTTATGATATCCTTCCTTCTGCTAACTTGGGTTATTTTTTGTTCTTCTTTCTCTAATTGCTTTAGGTGTAAGGTTAGGTTACTTATTTGAGACGTTTCTTGTTTCTTGAGGTAGGATTGTATTGCTATAAACTTCCCTCTTAGAACTGCTTTTGCTGCATCCCATAGGTTTTGGGTCGTCGTGTGTTCATTGTCATTTGTTTGTAGGTGTTTTTTGATTTCCTCTTTGATTTCTTCAGTGATCTCTTGGTTATTAAGTACTGTATTGTGTAGCCGCCATGTGTTTGTATTTTTTACAGATTTTTTCCTGTAGTTGATATCTAGTCTTATAGCGTTGTTGTTGGAAAAGATACTTGATATGATTTGTTTTCTTAAATTTACCAAGGCTTGATTTGTGAGCCAAGATATGATCTATCCTGGAGAATATTCCATAAGCACTTGAGAAGAATGTGTATTCTGTTAATTTTGGATGGAATGTCCTATAAATATTAATTAAGCCTGGAATGTCCTATAAATATCAATTAAGTCCATCTTGTTTAATGTATCATTTAAAGCTTGTGTTTCCTTATTTACTTTCAATTTGGATGAAAGTGGGATGAAAGTGGGGTGTTAAAATCCCTTACTATGATTGTGTTACTGTCAATTTCCCCTTTTATGGCTGTTATTATTTGCCTTATGTATTGAGGTGCTCCTATTTTAGGTATATAAATACTTACAGTTGTTATGTCTTCTTCTTAGATCGATCTCTTGATCATTATGTAGTGTCCCACTTTGTCTCTTGTAACAGTCTTTATTTTAAAGCCTATTTTGTCTGATGTGAGAATTGTTACTCCAGCTTTCTTTTAATTTCCATTTGCGTGGAATATCTTTTTCCATTCCCTCACTTTCAGTCTGTATGTGTCCCTAGGTCTGAAGTGGGTCTCTTGTAGACAGCATGTATACGGTCTTGTTTTTTTTTTTTAACATCTTTATTGGAGTATAATTGCTTTACAATGGTGTGTTAGTTTCTGCTTTACAACAAAATGAATCAGTTATATATATATGTATGTTCCCATATCTCTTCCCTCTTGCATCTCCCTCCCTCCCACCCTCCCTATCCCACCCCTCCAGGCAGTCACAAAGCACCAAGCTGATCTCCTTGTGCTATGCGGCTGCTTCTCACTAGCTATCTACCTTACATTTGGTAGTGTATATATGTCAATGCCTCTCTCTCGCTTTGTCACAGCTTACCCTTCCCCCTCCCACTTTTCCTCAAGTCCATTCTCTAGTAGGTTTGGGTCTTTATTCCTGTTTTACCCCTAGGCTCTTCATGACATTTCTTTCCCCTTAAATTCCATATATATGTGTTGGCGTACAGTATTTGTCTTTGTCTTTCTGACTTACTTCACTCTGTCTGACAGACTCTAGGTCTATCCACCTCATTAAAAGTAGTTCAATTTCATTTCTTTTCATGGCTGAGTAATATTCCATTGTATATATGTACCACGTCTTCTTTATCCATTCATCCAATGATGGACACTTAGGTTGTTTCCATCTCCAGGCTATTGTAAATAGAGCTGCAAGGAACATTTTGGTACATGATTCTTTTTGAAATATGGTTTTCTCAGGGTATATGCCCAGTAGTGGGATTGCTGGGTTGTATGGTAGTTCTATTTGTAGTTTTTTAAGGAACCTCCATACTGTTCTCCACAGTGGCTGTATCAATTTACATTCCCACAAACAGTGCAAGAGGGTTCCCTTTTCTCCACAACCTCTCCAACATTTATTGTTTCTAGATTTTTTGATGATGGCCGTTCTGACTGGTGTGAGATGATATCTCATTGCAGTTTTGATTTGCATTTCTCTAATGATTAATGATGTTGAGCATTCTTTCATGTGTTTGTTGGCAAACTGTATATCTTGTAGCAATCTCTCATGATCCTTTGTATTTCTTCAGTGTCAGTTGTTACTTCTCCTTTTTCATTTCTAATTCAAGTGATTTGAGTCTTCTCCCTTTTTTTCTTGATGAGTCTGCCTAATGGCTTACCATTTTTTTTACCTTCTCATAGAACCAGCTTTTAGTTTTATTGATCTTTGCTATCATTTCCTTCATTTCTTTTTCATTTATTTCTGATCTGATCTTTATGATTTCTTTCCTTCTGCCAACTTTGGGGTTTTTTTGTTCTTTTTTCTCTAATTGTTTTAGGTGTAATATTAGTTTATTTGAGTTGTTTCTTGAGGTAGGATTGTATTGCTATAAAATTCCCTCTTAGAACTGCTTTTGCTGCATCACATAGGGTTTGGGTCATCGTGTATTCATTGTCATTTGTTTCTAGGTATTTTTTTATTTCCTCTTTGATATCTTCAGTGATCTGTTAGTTATTTAGTAATGTATTGTTTAGCCTCCATGTGTTTATACTTTTTACAGTTTTTTTCCTGTAGTTGATATCTAGTCTCATAGCGTTGTTGTTGGAAAAGATATTTGATACGGTTTCAATTTTCTTACATTTATGAAAGCTTTATTTGTGACCCAAGATATGATCTATCCTGGAGAATATGCCATGAGCACTTGAGAAGAAAGTGTATTCTGTTGTTTTTGGATGGAATGTCCTATAAATATCAATTAAGTCCATCTTGTTTAATGTGTTATTTAAAGCCTGTGTTTCCTTATTTATTTTCATTTTGGATGATCTGTTGGTGAAAGTAGGGTGTTAAAGTCCCCTAATATTATTGTGTTACTGTCAATTTCCCCTTTTACAGCTGTTAGAATTTCCCTTATGTATTGAGGTGCTCCTATGTTGGGTGCATAAATATTTACAATTGTTACATCTTCTGCTTCGACTGATCCCTTGATCATTATGTAGTGTCCTTCTTTGTCTCTTGTAATGGTGTTTATTTTAAAATATTTTTTCTGACATGAGAATTGCTACTGCAGTTTTCTTTTGATTTCCTTTTGCATGGAATATCTTTTCCCATTCCCTCAATTTCAGTCTGTATGTGTCCCTAGGTCTGAAGTGGGTCTCTTGTGAACAGCATATATACGGGTCTTGTTTTTGTATCCATTCAGCCAGTCTGTGTCTTTTGGTTGGACATTTAATCCATTTACATTTAAGGTAATTATCAATATGTATGTTCCTATTACCATTTTCTTAATTGTTTTGGGTTTGTTATTGTAGGTCTTGTCCTTCCCCTGTGTTTCCTGCCTAGAGAAGTTCATTTGGCATTTGTTGTAAAGCTGTTTTTGTGGTGCTGAATTCTTTTAGCTTTTGCTTGTCTGTAAAGGTTTTAATTTCTGAATGAGATCCTTGCTAGTTAGAGTAATCTTCATTGTAGGTTTTTCCCTTACATCACTTTAAATATGTCCTGCCACACCCTTCTTGCTTGCAGTTTCTGCTGAAAGATCAGCTGTTCACCTTATGGGAATTCCCTTGTTCGTTATTTGTGCATTTTCCCTTGCTGCATTTAATATTGGTTCTTTGTATTTAATTTTTGATAGTTTGATTAATATGTGTCTTGGCATGTTTCTCCTTGGATTTATCCTGTATGGGACTCTCTGAGCTTCCTGGATTTGATTGACTATTTCCTTTCCCATATTAGGGAAGTTTTTGACTATAATCTCTTCAAATATTTTCTCAGTCCCTTTCTCTTTCTCTTCTTCTTCTCTGACCCCTATAATCCGAATGTTGGTGAGTTTAATATTGTCCCAGAGGTCTCTGAGACTGTCCTCAGTTGTTTTCATTCTTTTTTCTTTATTGTGCTCTGCAGTAGTTATTTCCACTATTTTATCTTCCAGGTCACTTATCCGTTCTTCTGCCTCTATTATTCTGCTATTGATTCCTTCTAGAGAATTTTTAATTTCATTTATTGTATTGTTCATCATTGTTTCTTTGCTCTTTAGTTCTTCTAGATCTTTGTTAAATGTTCCTTGTATTTTCTCCATTCTATTTCCAAGATTTTGGATCATCTTAGTATCATTACTCTGAATTCTTTTTCAGGTAGACTGCCTATTTCCTGTTCATTTGTTTGGTCTCTTGGGCTTTTACCTTGCTCCTTCATCTGCTGCATATTTCTCTGTCTTCTCATTTTGTTTAACTTACTGTGTTTGGGGTCTCCTTTTCGCAGGCTGCAAGTTCTTAGTTCCCGTTGTTTTTGGTGTCTACCCCCATGGGGTAAGGTTGGTTCCATGGGTTGTGTAGGCTTCCTGGTGGAGGGGACTGGTGCATGTGTTCTGATGGATGAGGCTGGATCTTGTCTTTCTGGCGGGCAGGACTGCGTCCAGTGATGTGTTTGTCTGTGAAGTTATTATGATTTTAGGCAGCCTCTCTGTAATGGATGGGGCTGTGTTCCTGTCTTGCTAGTTGTTTGGCATGGGGTGTCCAGCACTGTAGCTTGCTGGTCGTTTAGTGGAGCTGGGACTTTGTGTTGAGATTGAGATCTCTGGGAGAGCTCTCACCAATTGATATTATGAGGGGTTTCAAGGTCTCTGGTGGACCAATGTCCTGAACTTGGCTCTCCCACTTCAGAGGCTCAGATCTGACACCCAACTGGATCACCAAGACCCTGTCAGCCACACGGCCAGGTACGTGGGGAGTTTCTTGCCTTTTGGGAAGTCTGAGGTCTTCTCCCAGTGTTCAGTAGGTGTTCTGTAGTTGTTCCACATGTAGATGTATTTTTCATGTATTTGTGGGGAGGAAGGTGATCCCCATATCTTACTCTTTCAGCATCTTGAAGCTTATTTTTTGGTTAACTTTTTGATTGAAGTATAACATATCAATATATACTGTGTAAAATGCACAGAAGGTGTATAGTTGATAAAGTTTTATAAAGTGAGCACATGAACACACCCTCATGGCCACTACCCATATCAAGATACAGGCACAATTGCTTCCTGGTTGTTAAGGTGTACTGTTCTTCAGAAAGCTCTGTCCAAACTCTCCTATGACATTTCCAGCCTAGAACCTGCCTCTGCCTTCAACTCTGCAGAAACATTCACATGAAGACCTGGAGAGCCAACCACTAAACAAAAGCTTAGACAAGTCACTTAACTAAATCATAGGATATGTGAGGGATTTTTTATTCCTATTTAAAGGGTGAGAAATACACAATTCAAATTAAGATTGTCTTAAAGGTAAAAGCAGTAATGCATAATTCATTCAAATGAAGGCTTTGTGTTTATGATAACCCTGTGCCTCCACTCTACAACCAAAAGCACATACCTCCAATCAGCCCTACTGCCCAGTTTCTATTCTCATAACTCCTCCTGGTCCCTGAAAACTGTCTCTCCATTATCCCAAGGTGAGACATACCCCTTCCTCTCACAGCTTTGAACCAAAGTATCATGTGTTCCCGGTTCCTTTCCTTTCCCCAATTGTCCCATCACTTCCAGAATGTGATCCTAATATCAGCAGTGCTCACAAGACCTGACCAGCCCTTTTTAGTGGGGTTAAGGACTTAGATCCTCCTTTCTAGGGTGACCCTGCCTTTGAGACTTCATCACGCCCAACACCCAGTCCCCAACTCAGTTACCCACCACTCTGGAGTTTTCTGTATTTGACTTCCTCTGGTTGTCCACATTTCTTTCACTCAAAAGAAGGGGGATTTATACAGGAACCTTCAGGAGGAGCAGGAAGAGTGACACAAGATCAAATATGAACAACGTAGAGTCATGGTGAGGAGTATTGTCATTTTCAAAGACTTCCTATGGGGAGCCCTCTTCCCCTATAGATTCTCTATCACCCTGCCTTTTCCCTGGACCCTCCAGCTTCCCTTGGCCTCTGCCCAGCAACCAAACACTGTAACTCCTCCAGAGACTGAGTTTTTGCTTGTATTCTACCCCCTGGAGTGTTCCAAATTGCAGGAACAAGAAGGTGCTTAGTGGATGAAAAGTCTGTTTCTTCAAGTCCTCAGGGGATACCTAAGAGTTAGAAGAATATAGCATACATTCTGAAAAGAAAACAAAATGCCCAAGATTAGTTAGATTTGTGAAACCCTGTTATATGCCAAGCACCCTGCTAAACACTTTTCAAAGATGATCTCATTCAATTTTCACAATCCTTTGAGGTAAGCTACCATTATCACATCTATATTTTACAGATGAAATTGAGGTGCATAGAAGGTCACAAAAATAGTAAACCAGTCATGATTCAAATTCTAGCACTCATATTTCATTTCACTTTGTTGTCACACTGATAGTATACTTAATCTCCGAAGTCTGCTTCTCTGTTCATTTCCTCCATTCCGCCTGAGAACTCATGTAGGGCTTCTCCTAGCAGTGTGTTATAAAGTCTTATTTGAACAGAGAATGGAAATAGAGTGTAAGGGAGGCCAAGGAAGATAAGCTTTTCAAACTGGGGGTAGAGCATGGACTTCAGCACAAAGATATGAAAAGGCAACATATTCTCCAAACAGAAGATAAACCAGAGAAGGTAGAATGCAGGGTACTTGAAAGAGAATGCAAATAAATGAGGCTAGAGAGGTGCATGGGCCATATTTTAGAGGTCCTGACTTCTGCCTGGGTATCACCATGGGGCAGGAATAAAGCTGAGAGAAAGAAGCCAACATGTGCAAGATATAAAGGTTTTTTAGTGGCAAAAGATACAGAGAGGGCTTCCGTGGTGGTGTAGTGGTTGAGAGTCCGCCTGCTGTTGAAGGGGACACGGGTTTGTGCCCCGGTCCGGGAAGATCCCACATGCCACGGAGCGGCTGGGCCCATGAGCCATGGCCACTGAGCCTGCATGTCCGGAGCCTGTGCTCCACAACGGGAGAGCCCACAACAGTGAGGGGTCCACGTACCAATAAAAAAGGAAAAAAAAAAAAGAAAGAAAAAAGATATAGAGATATATGGAAATATGAAAAATCAGGAAACAATGCTGCATGCTCCCAGTTCCCCGATTCCTCAGCAGAGACATAGTTATTAGTGATGTGAATGGTGAGAGGCATTCTGCTGCCTTTTGAAGGGGCGTGGAGCTGCTTCGTGCCTTCCTCAGCCAATACATTTCTAATGACTGGGAGGTAGTCTAGGTTCAATGCACTATGCTTAGCCTCCATTAGAAGGTCCATTCTTCAAGCCTGAAAGAGAACTAGTCCCCAAAACTGCTGTACTGTGCTCTGCCCCAAGGCAGACAAGGAGACATTCAGAAATACACCAAAGATCTATCCTTAGGAACATGCTATCCAAGTTTATTAACTTGTTATTTACATTAGTTGATACAGAACCTCAGTTCCCAAGACCCCTGCCCAAAATATTACTGAGATTTCTCAGGAGTTACCTGTAGTAGGTATCTGATATTCATACCCATTTCTATTCCCCTCCTCCCCTTGAGTGTGGACTCAACTTAGTGACTTGCTTTTAATGAGTAGAAAGCTGCAAAAGTGACGGGATTTCACTTTGGAGAGTAAGTTACCAACAGACTGTGACTTCCAACTTGCTCACTCTGTTTTGCTGACTTTCTCACTCTTTCTGAGGTTCTGAGGTAAGCCAGCTACCATGTTATGAGCTGCCCTGTGGAGAGATCCAAATGGCAAGGAAATTATATCTCTGAGTGAGCCTGGAAGTGCATCTTCTGAGGCTTGCCACCAGCCATGTGAATGAGCTGGGAAGCAAATCCTCCTCCAAGTGAACCTTCAGATGACTAAGTTCTGGTCAACACCTTCATTGTAACCTGTAAGGCAACCTGAGCCAGAGGCACCTAATTAAGCCACAAGCAGATTTCTGACCACCCCTCCCCCATCAGAAACTGTGAGATAATAAATGTTGTTGTCTAAGCTGCTGAATTTGGGCTAATTTGTTACACAGGAAATATAACTAATACAGTAGATAACCACATATCTATAGTTTCACATTTACTACAAGAGGAAAGTTAATGCCACCACCACTGGCCATTTTTGCTCTTGAGGGCAGTTAATTGATCATGACCATCCTGGACCTCTGGGTCCCAAAATTGCATGATAATAATGTGTGGGGAAGATGACTTTTCCTGCTGTTAATGATCTGATAGTTCTGTTCCACTAAAAACTGAGAGGCAGATCTCAAAGCAGTTTGCTTGTGACATGGTATGTCTGAGTTTATTTGCAAACCTCTGTGCATGGGACCCTGGAGGAACAGACAGGGGCCAGATGCAATTAACCTCCTTCAGGCTCTCTACCTAAATTACCTCTCACATTCAACATACCTGGCTTCTATTCCTCTTAGGAGATATTATCTGTCTAGATGATCTTCAGTGCCACTCTGCAGGCAACAACCAGACTACTTTTGGAATATTTGACCATTTAAATCTTCGACTCAGGATATGCTTCTGAGAAAACACAGTCTAAGAAGTGGATGCTCTTGCCTAATTCCTGATCTTCATGGTAATGGTTTACTCTTTCTCCCTTAAGTAAGATGCATTTAGGAATGAAGTACACATATCAATTACAATCAGTTCTCATTCGAGTGCTTTATGAACAGTAAGTGGCAAGAGTCTTTTTACCGTCTCTGGAAAGAAGCCTGTTGTGCTGTGTTTTCCTTTTATCGATTAATGTGGTGATTTAAATTAAAGGATTTCCCATAATTGAACCACACTTACTTTCATTGAATAATCCCACTTGGTCATGGTAGGTTACTTTCATAATGTGGTTGGATCTGTTTGCTGATATTTTAATTAGTATTTTTGTATCAATACTTATGAGGAAGTTCATCCCTAGTTTTCCTTTTCTGCACAGTCTGTCTCAGGTTCAGCCATCGATGTAACTCTTCCTATGTAGAGGAAAAATGGATGTCTTTCTTCTTAGAGATCTCTCTTTTGTTTTCTGACTCTCCTGTGAAATCATCTGAACCTATTGTTTTTTCAGAGTAGTTCTTACCTTTATTTCTTCAGTGCAAATTTGTACTTTCTACCTCTACTGAGGTCAATTTTGACCAAAGGTATTACATTATATTTTACTGTATTGTACTGTATTCTACTGTACCAGTTTCACCCAGGTTTTCCAACTTATTTGCATAGAATTGTGTAATCTCTAATCATTTTTTATTTTATCAGTTTCAGTGATTACTTCTTGTTCTTTTTTTTTCTCATACTCTAATGAAGTATAGTTGATTTACAGTGTTGTGTTAGTTTCAGGTGTGCAGCAAAGCAGTTCAGTTATATACATATTTACATTCTTTTTCAGATTCTTTTTCATCATAGGTTTTTACAAGATATTGAATATACTTCCTTATATTATACAGTAGGTCCTTGTTATTTATCTATTTTATATATAGTAGTGTGTATCTCTTAACTCCAAACTCCTAATTTATCCCTCCGCACCCCATCCCCTTTGGTAACTGTAAGTTTGTTTTGTATGTCTTTGTAAATTAGTTCATTTGTATCATATTTTATATTCCATATATAAGTGATATCATATGGTATTTGTTTTTATCTTTCTGACTTACTTGATTTACTATGCTAATCTCTATGTCCACCCATGTTGCTACAATAGCAATATTTCATTATTTTTATGCCTGAGTAATATTCCATTGTATATATATACCACATCTTCTTTATCCATTCATCTGTTAATGACATTTAGGTTGCTTCTATGTCTTAGCTATTGTAAATAGTGCTGATATGAACATTGGGGTACTTGTATCTTTTCAAAACAGACTTTTCTCCGGATATATGACCAGGAGTGGGATTGCTGGATCATATGGCAACTCTATTTTTGGTTTTTGAAGGAACCTCTATGCTATTTTCCATAGTGGCTATATCAATTTACATTCCCACCAACAGTGCAGGAGAGTTCCTTTTTCTCCAACCCTCTCCAGCATTTATTATTTGTAGACTTTTTGATAATGGCAATTCTGACCAGTGTGAGGTGATACCTTATTGTAGTTTTGATTTGCATTTCTCTAATAATTAGCAGTGTTGAAAATCTTTTCATGTGCCTGTTGGCCATCTGTATATCTTCTTTGCAAAAATGTCTATTTAGGTCTTCTTCCCATTTTTGATTGGGTTGTTGTTATTTTTTTGATATTGAGCTGTAAGAGCTGTTTGTATATTTTGCAAATTAACCCCTGTCAGTCGCATTGTTTGCAAATATTTTCTGCCAGTCTGTAGGTTTTCTTTTCATTTTGTTTGTGGTTTCCTTTGCTATGCAAATCCTTTAAGTTTAATTAGGTTCCATTTTTTATTTTTGCTTTTACATCCATTATTCTAGGAAATGGATCCATAAAAAGTGTTGCTGCGATTTTATGTCAAAGACTGTTCTGCCTATGTTTTCTTCTAGGACTTTGTAGTATCCAGGCTTACATTTAGGTCTTTAATCCACTTTGAGTTTATTTTTGTTTATGCTGTTAGAGAATGTTCTAATTTCATTCTTTTATATGTAGCTGTCCAGTTTTCCCATCACCACTTATTGAAGAGACTGTCTTTTCTCCATTGTATATTCTTGTCTCCTTTGTTGTAGATTAATTGCCCATTTAAGTATGGGTTTATTCTTGGGCTCTCAATTTTGTTCTATGATCTATGTGTCTGTTTTTGTGCCAGTACCATAATCTTTTGATTACTGTAGCTTTGTAGTATAGTCTGAAGTCATGGAGCCTGGTTCCTCCAGCTTAGTTTTTCTTTCTCAAGATTGTTTTGGCTATCTGGGATCTTTTGTTTCCTTACAAAGTTAAATTTTTTTGTCCTAGTTATGTGAAAAATACCGTTGGTAATTTGATAGGGATTGCATTGAATCTGTAATTGCCTTGGGTAGTATGGTCATTTTAATAATATTGTTTCTTCCAATCCAAGAACATGATATATCTTTCCATCTGTTTATGTCATCTTCAGTTTCTTTTAGCAGCATTTTATGGTTTTTGGAGTACAGGTCTTTTGCCTTCTCTGATAGGTTTATTCCTAGATATTTTATTCTTTTTGATGTGATGGTAAATGGGATTGTTTTCTTAATTTCTCTTTCTGATATTTGGATGTTAGTGTATAGAAGTGCAACCGATTTCTGTATATTGATTTTGTATCCTGCAACATTGCCAAATTCATTGATGAGCTCTAATAGTTTTCTGGTGGTGTCTTTATGATTTTCTATGTATAGCATCATGTCATCTGCAAACAGTGACACTTTTACTTCTTTCCAATTTGGATTCCCTTTATTTGCTTTTCTTCTCTGATTGCTGTGGCTAGGACTTCCAAAACTATGTTGAATAAAAGTGGTGAGAGTGAACACTCTTGTCTTGTTCCAGTTTTCAGAGGGAATGCTTTCAGCTTTTCACCACTGTGTATGGTGTTAGCTGTGGGTGTCATATATGGCCTTTACTATGTTGAGGTACATTCCCTCTATGCCCACTTTCTGGAGAGTTTTTGTCATAAATGGATGTTGAATTTTATCAAAACCTTTTCCTGTATCTACCGAGATGATCATTGGTTTTTATCTTTCAATTTGTTAATGTGGTGTATCACATTGATTGATTTGTGGATACTGAAAAACCCCTTCATCCCTGGGATAAATCCCACTTGATCATAGTGTATAATCCTTTTAAAGTATTGTTGGACTCAGTTTGCTAGTATTTTGTTGAGGATTTTTTCTTCTGTGTTCATCACTGGTATTGGTCTGTAATTTTCTTTTTTTGTGTGTGTGATATCTTTTTTTTTTTTTTTTTGTGGTATGCGGGCCTCTCACTGTTGTGGCCTCTCCCATTGTGGAGCACAGGCTCCAGACGTGCAGGCTCAGTGGCCATGGCTCATGGGCCTAGCTGCTCCACAGCATGTGGGATCTTCCCAGACTGGGGCACGAACCTGTGTCCCCTGCATCAGCAGGCAGACTCTCAACCACTGTGCCACCAGGGAAGCCCAGTGTGTGTGATATCTTTGTCTGGTTTTGGTGTCAGGGTGATGCTGGCCACATAGAATGAGTTTCAAAGTGTTCCTTCCTCTGCAATTTTTGGGAATAGTGTGAGAAGGATAGGTGTTAACTCTTCTTTGAATGTTTGGTATAATTCACCTGTGAAGCTATCTGTTCCTGGACTTGGGTTTGTTGGAAGGTTTTAAATTTCTGATTCAATTTCAGTACTGGTAATTTGTCTGTTCATGCTTTCTATTTCTTCCTGAGTCAGTCTTGGGAGATTGTACCATTCTAAGAATTTGTCCATTTCTTCTAGGTTGTCATTTTACTGGCATATAGTTGCTTGTAGTAGTTTCTTATGATCCTTTGTATTTCTGTAGTGTTGGCTTAACTTCTCCTTTTTCATTTCTGATTTTATTGATTTGGGACCTCTCCCTTTTTTCCTTGATGCATCTAGCTAAAGGGTTATCAATTTTGTTTATCTTTTCAAAGAACCAACTTTTAGTTTTGTCGATCTTTTTTTTTTTGTCTTCATTTCATTTATTTCTGCTCTGGTTGTTATGATTTCTTTCCTTCTACTAACATTGGGTTTTGTTTGTTCTTTTTCTAGTTGCTTTAGGGGTAAGGTTAGGTTGTTTATTTGAGATTTTTCTTGTTTCTAGATGTAAGTTTGTTATCACCATAAACTTCCCTTTTTGAACTGCTTTTGCTGCATCCCATAGGTTTTGGATGGTTGTGTGTTCATCTTCATTTGTCTCTAGGTATTTTTAAATTTCCTCTTTGATTTCTTCAGTGATCCATTGGTTGTTTTGTACCATATTGTTTAGCCTCCATGTGTTTGTGTTTTTTTGTAATTTTTTTCTTGTAGTTGATTTCTAGTCTCATAGTGTTGTGGTCAAAAAGGTGGTTGAAAAAAAAAGTGCTTGATATTATTTCAGTTTTCTTAAATTTACTGAGGCTTTATGGTCTAGCATGTGATCTATCCTGGAGAATGCTCCATGTACACTTGAAAAGAATATGTATTCTGCTGCTTTTGGATGGAATGATGTGTATGTATGTGTATTTTATATATATATATATATATATATATATATATATAATATACATACATAAAATCAATTAAGTGTATTTGGTGTAATGTGTTGTTTAAGGCCTGTGTTTCCATGCTGATTTTCTGTCTGGATGATCTCTCCATTGGTGTAAATGGGGTGTTAAAATCCCCCACTATTATTGTGTTACTTTCAATTTCTCCTTTTATGTCCATTGATATTTGCTTTATATATTGAGCTGTTCCTATGTTGGGTGCATATATATTTACAATTGTTATAACTTCTTCTTGGATTGATCACTTGGTCATTATGTAGTGTCCTTCTTTGTCTCTTGAAACAGTCTCTATTTTAAAGTCTATTTTGTCTGATATATGTATTGCTACTTTGGTAGTTTTGGTTTTGATATATGTATTGCCACTTTGCTTTTTTTGGTTTCCATTTGCCTGCATTACCTTTTCCCATCCCCTCACTTTAGTGTGTATGTGTCCCTAGATCTGAAGTGAGTCTCTTTAGGCAACATATATACAGGTCTTGTTTTTGTATCCATTCAGCCAGTCTATGTCTTTTGGTTTGAGCATTTATTATGTTTACATTTAAGGTAATTATCAATATGTATGTTCTTATTGCCATTTTGTTGTTTTATATTTGTTTGTAATAGGTCTTTTTTTCCCCTTTCTTCTTTTATTCTCTTGTGATTTGAAGACTATCTTTAGTGTTATGTTTGGATTCCTTTTTATTTTTTGTGTGTAGATCTATTATAGATTTTTGGTTTGTTGTTACCATCAAGTTATTATATTGTGGTACACACACACACACACACACACACACACACACACACACACATAATGTGGTCGTCTGAAGTTGCTGATCTCTTAATTTCAAATGCATTTTTAAAACCCTGCATTTGTACTCTCCTACCTTCACAATTATTATTTTTGATATCATATTTTACATCTAATTTTTTTGTGTATCCCTTAGTTGCTTGTTGTACATGTAGAAAAGTTTACTATTGGGTGGGCCAAAAGGTTCATTCGTTTTTTCCTGTAAGATGGCTCTAGTAGGAGTTAGTTGTCTTTAACTTCATTTGAAACAATTTTGTTAGATTGTACGTGACAGCTGTCATATCAGTGTTCATTTAAAACAAGACTTATCAGGCTTCCCTAGTGGTGCAGTGGTTAAGCATCTGCCTGCCAGTGCAGGGGACACAGATTCGAGCCCTGGTCCGGGAAGATTCCACATGCCACGGAGCAACTAAATCCGTGCGCCAAAACTACTGAGCCTGCGCTCTAGAGACCAGAAGCCACAACTGCTGAAGCCCGCACGCCTAGAGCCCATGCTCCACAACAAGAGAAGCCACCGCAATGAGAAGCCTGCGCACCGATACGAAGAGTAGCCCCCACTCGCTGCAAGTAGAGAAAGCCCGCACAGCAACGAAGACCCAATGCAGACAAAACTAAATAAATTAATTAAATAAATCTATATTAAGAAAAAGACATCAGGGCTTCCCTGGTCGTGCAGTGTTTGAGAGTCCGCCTGCTGATGCAGGGGACGTGGGTTCGTGCCCTGGTCCGGGAAGATCCCACATGCTGCAGAGCGGCTGGACCCGTGGGCCATGGCCACTGAGCCTGTGCGTCCAGAGCCTGTGCTCGGCAACGGGAGAGGCCACAACAGTGAGAGGCCCGCGTACCGCCAAAAAAAAAAAAGACATCAAAATCGGTGAATTTTTGTGTAGCTATTTTAATATTGATGATGGAAGAGAAAAAGCAACATTTTCAGCATATTATGCTTTATTAGTTCAAGAAAGGTACTAACGCAACTGAAACGCAAGAAAAGATTTGTGCAGTGTATGGAGAAGGTGCTGTGACTGATTGAACATGTCAAAAGTGGTTTGTGAAGTTTCGTGCTGGAGATTTCACACTAGACGATGCTCCGTGGTCGGGTAGCCCAGATGAAGTGGATAGCAATCAAATTGAAACAATAATTGAGAACAATCAACGTTATACTACATGGGAGATAGCCGACATACTCAAAATATCCAAAGCAAGTGCTGAAAATCATTTGCACCAGCTTGGTTATGTTCATTGCTTTGATGGTTGGGTTCCACATAAGTTAAGTGAAAAAACCTTCTTGACCATATTTCCACATGTGATTCTCTAATGAAACGTAAGGAAAATGTTCCGTTTTTAAAACAAATTGTGACAGGTGATGAAAAGTGGATACTGTACAACAATGTGGAACGGAAGAGGTCATGGGACAAGTGAAATGAACCACCACCAACCACACCAAAGTTCGGTCTTCATCCTAAGAAGGTTATGTTGTATAAGTGGTGGGATTGGAAGGGAGTCCTCTATTATGAGCTCCTTCTGGAAAACCAAATGATTAATTCCAACAAGTACTGCTCCCAATTAGACCAAATGAAAGTGGCCCTCGACAAAAAGCGTCCAAAATTAGTCAACAGATAAAGCATAATCTTCCATCAGGATAACACAAGACTGCATGTTTCTTTTTTTTTTTCTTAACATCTTTATTGGAGTATAATTGTTTTACAATGGTGTGTTAGTTTCTGCTTTATAACAAAGTGAATCAGTCATATATATACATATATCCCCATATCTCTTCCTTCTTTCGTCTCCCACCCTTCCTATCCCACCCTTCTAACTGGTCACAAAGCACCGAGCTGATCTCCCTGTGCTATGCGACTGCTTCCCACTAGCTATCTATTTTACATTTGGTAGTGTACATATGTCCATATATACACTACTGCTCTCTCACTTTGTCCCAGCTTTGGCCAGGCAAAAACTGTTACAGCTTGGCTGGGAAGTTCTGATTCATCTGCCGTACTCACCAGACATCGCATCTTTGGATTTACATTTATTTCAGTCTTTACAAAATTCTCTTAGTGGAAAAAATTTCAATTTCCTGGAAGACTGTGAAAGGCACCTGGAACAGTTCTTTGCTCAAAAAGATAAAAAGTTTTGGGAAGATGGAATTATGAAGCTGCCTGAAAAATGGTAAAAGGTAGTGGAACAAAAGGGTGAATACATTGTTCAATAAAGTTCTTGGTGAAAATGAAAAATGTGTCTTTTATTTTTGCTTAAAAAACTGAAGGCACTTTTTGGCCCACCCAATACTTTTCTCTTTTAACCTCCCTACTAGCTTTGTGTGTGGATGATTTCCTACCTTTACTGTATGTTTGCCATTACTGGTGAGCTTTTTCATTTTGTAATTTTCTTTTTTCTAGTTGTGGCCTTTCATTTTTTCACCTAGAGAAATTCCTTTAACATTTGTTGTAAAGCTGACTTGGTGGTGCTAAATTCTTTTAGCTTTTGCTTGTCTGAAAAGCTTTTGCTATCTCCATAAAATCTGAATAATAGCCTAGATGCCAATTTGGGAAGGCCTTGCTAGTTGGGGAGCTGTCCTCCAGAGTGAAGTATTCTCTAAACCAACATCCAACATATAGAACTGTGTCCCCAATACCTAGAATCCATGTTCCAGGAAGCAAGGGATAGGAATATGTTTAGCTTTTCTTACCATCACCCCAGCATTCCAGTTTTGGTATTTAAACTTCCTCTTCTCACAATCATAGGCTCTTTTGAGTTTGAGATCTTAGTTCAGAGGAAATATTTCTACCAGAGTTCTAGTAAAACTTCTACTGAGCTTGAATCCTCAACTACCACTTGGTCTCTTTGGGTTCTTCATGTCAACAGACTAGCAGGTAAAGATGTGTATCTCTACTGATAACCTTAGCTGACCCTGATTACCAAAATGAGCCATCATTGTTGCTACACGATGGAGGTGGAGAGGAATATACCTGGAATGCAGGGGATTAATCAGCATGTCTCTTGGTTTTTCCATGCTCAGTAGTAATAGTCTGGGCAAATGAAGCAACTGGCCTGACAAAGACAAGACACATAATAGTTCAGACTCCTGGGGAGTAAAGATCTAGTTTACCCACTAGGCAAGCAACTGACACTAGTCAAATGGTTAGACAAGAGTGAGAAAAATCTATAATGAGTGGAGGAGGAAGAGGAGATGAACATCAAATACAACCTTAGGGTCAGAAATTACAGTAGAGATTATAGCTTGTTTTACTCATCCCCTTGCCTTAAATCATGCCAGAGATTGCAGCTAGCTACTACTTTGAAGATAAATACATAAATTATTAACTCGTACCTTACCTTTCTGGGAAGAAGTGAAAGCATGTTGTTTTTACAAAATAGATAGGCCACGTATTGTGGTGTGAGAGCTGTATATAATGGATGGCATGCATAGACATGCATGGTGCAAGGAGTGAAATATATCCACCTTTGTATATACCACGTTGGGTGTTCTCATCTTCATCTGTCCCCTGCACCTTTGTCCACTTGTTTCATTCCATCCACTGCTATGGCAGCTTCTCTGTGTGGAGCCTGATCAAGTTCATGTAGGCACATCCACACAGTTCTTCACCTCATGCCCAAAATGCTTATGTCTCACTTCCCACCTCTAGGCTTCCTTGTTCACACTGAGTAATAATGTCCTGTGGAAGCTACTTGGTACTCATGCATGGGCAATCCAGAAGTAGGACCAGTTAATACGTAATGCAGCCAACCTTTATTAACAGGATATGGAAGCTGGAAGATAAATTCTCCTTCCCCTATCCTTACTCCAGACAGGTTTTTCTAATATGATATCGTTCATTTGCACTTTTACAAGATGCTTGCCTGTTGGTAAGCATTCAGTCACGCTTGTTACAAAATGGTGATCATCTTAGTAAAACACCATCATATTCCCTTGCCTTTCTTCTCTGTATCACTTCAGCTTTTCCCACTCCTGCTTCCCTGAAATTACAACTGTTAATGAAGTACCAGTAAATAAGCTTTTTTTT
This sequence comes from Pseudorca crassidens, assembly GCF_039906515.1. Classification (NCBI taxonomy): domain Eukaryota; kingdom Metazoa; phylum Chordata; class Mammalia; order Artiodactyla; family Delphinidae; genus Pseudorca; species Pseudorca crassidens. The sequence goes on along the minus strand of NC_090304.1, from coordinate 49,302,703 downwards.
ACATTGATCTACATGCATTTTATTTATTTTTTTAACACCTTTATTGGAGTATAATTGCTTTACAATGGTGTGTTAGTTTCTGCTTTATAACAAAGTGAATCAGCTATACATATACATATATCCCCATATCTCCTCCCTCTTGTGTCTCCCTCCTACCCTCCCTATCCCACCCCTCTAGGTGGTCACAAAGCACCGAGCTGATCTCCCAAACAAAAACAATCAGTTAAGTTTCTTAAGCTTCTACTCTAGAATGTTCTTTTTTTGCAGGCAGGTCTTGTGTCTTTCTGGTTTCTCCCTTTTCCCACAGTGAAATTTCTGGTGTGTAGTAGAAAGTTAAATATTTGTTGTGCGTATTTGTTGAACACAGCTGTTGACTATGTTCAACAAGTACTAATGTTTCATTAATTCTCTAAATGTAATCAGAAAGAAATAAGAAATGGTCTTTCAAAAATGAAAGAAGCTGAAGGTAGAAATACTATTTGACTATCCATGGGCACTAATTCTATCCCTGAATGCCTTTTTGACATTGAGTTTGCTTCAAGAAGCCAGAGAACTTGATGCTTGTAAACATTCTCTTAAAGGATACACATAAAATTAGCATTTCTTGCTTTTTAGATTTTACTTGAGTAGCGACATAATTTCCCAATCTAAAAGGTCAGATGAGGGGGCGGTGGGGGAGGGTTTGATTGGGAGTTTGGGACTAGCAGATGCAAACTATTATATATAGAATGGATAGGTCCTATTGTATAGCACAGGGAACTATATTCAATACCCTGTAATAAACCATAATAAAAAAGAACAAAATTTTTTGGATAAAATTAAATGATGTGGGGAAAAAGCTGGTCAGGTGCAACAAGTTTTGAGCTTCCAGATCCAGGGGGATTCTAATTGTCCCCGGCAGCTGTGACCACCCCCTTTAAGTAGGAACCCTTCTGAAGTATGATGTATCTACGTCTCCTCTGGGTAGACACCTAAGCTCTGATAAGTTTCTGCATCCTAGGGAAAAAAATATGGATTTAAAATACCCTGGTAGTAAGCACATATGAGATCTGTTTTTCTAATCTGTGACCTGCCAGGAATGCATTGAAAAATGAATTGCATTAATAAGTTACCTAACGTTAACCTATCTTTGCAGTATTTGGTTAGAATCGCTTGGTTATTTATGTGTTATTATGATGCACCTTTGGTTTTGATTTGCTGATTTTAATTTTGGGAAGATTTTTTTATCCTTTGTCATAAGTGAATAGTGTATAATTTTGTTTCTTTACTATTGTTATTCTAATTTGACCTCAGGATGATGTTACCTCCATATTGTGAAGCTTTCTATATTTAACATATTGTACAATAAGCCCCCATTTGGATTTCCATCAAGGTTTTTCCATAGCAATTACCTCCTTCCCCATATGCCTTTGTCTATACTTAGTAGAGTTTTTGCTACATAGGAGATACTTGAGTGCCCACTTGTTATTTATTGATTTACTAATTCATTGAACTGGCAATTCTGTAATGCTGTTGTTGAGTTGCTTGCCTTTTCCTTTTATCTCTAGGAAATTAGATAATCTTAAAAAAATAAACAAAACAGTGCTTCTAGGTAACTTTAGGATGAGTATAATGTAAAACTTTTATTCTGTAGCTAGGGAAATAGAAGAGACCTATGGGGGAGAAGGGCTTTTCTTGACATATCAAAGAAATGCCTCAACTTTGGTCCCCCAAATCTGTAATTGTGCTTATGTTCTATGAAACCCTCCTTTCAGGATTTTCTATATGCTGTGTGAATCCTAGCTCCTCCATAATTTTCGGAAGTCTCTATTCTAAGTCTATTCTGTCACTCATGTCACACTTCAAGTCAGCTGATTCTGTTCAGTAATGAACTGCTGAGAAGTAGCACGGACAATAGCAGAGTGTAGTAGTCTTTAAACAAGTTATGTTCTTGAATCTGGGCTTGGTCACTTATTAATTGCTTAGTTTTGAGTAGGTTATTTAATATCTAAAAGGCTCAGTTCCTCAAATATAAAAGAGCTCTGAAAATAGCTACCTCACAGTGACTAAATAAAATGGTAAACTGTAAAGCACTTAGCACATGGCCCTACTTGTAATTAGTTCTCTATAAATCAGCTGGGTATATTGTTCTGGAGGTGATGAGGGAGGTCTGGATGCGGAGTTAAAGATTTGGTAATCAACTTCAGTTTGCACCAAGATGGTAACTGAATTCATGAATAATGAAGGCAGTGGTTAACAACCTTGGCTGCACAAATCACCCAGAGAACTTTGCAAAAGCTACAGTTGGTGTTTAGAAAAGCAACACAGCCCCACAAGATTCTGACTGAACTGGTATAGAGCAGTGGTTCTCCAACTTCAGCATGCATTGGAATCACCTGGAAGGCTTGGTAAACCACAGATTGTTGACCTCTATCCCAAGAGTTTCTGATTCAGAAGATTAAGAATTTGCATTTCCAATACATCTCAGGTGATGCTGCTGGTGCAGCTGCTGCAGAGATGATTCATAAACATGAATATTCTCCTGGCAGCATAAGCACTCTTCTACTAATGTGTCAGAGTAAAAATAATAACTGCACTCCAGCTGTCCTCATTAGAGATTTCACCAATTTTCCTAAGCTCAAAGCTGAGGATGAGGATGTATTGATGAGAAAAACTAAGACATGAAAAGTGGGTTTTGATATCAGGTACAGCTATCTAGAGGGAGAGTGTGAGATGATGAAGTGACTGAATGGCTACTAGTCACAGTCTTGTTTTGCCCAAACCTGTTTCTGGAGGGAGATGGTTGGGCTGTAAGAAGAGACCCTAAAAAGGAGGGAGTTCGCAGTGGTTTCTGCTCACACAGAAAGTGATAAGGCTTGTGTCTTCTTCTATAATAATTAAGGAAATGTTTATTGTTTTTCAGGTGGAGTGGTGTAATATCACTATTTACTAAGTTTATTTTCTTTACTATCAAGTTTAAGATTCTAGCCCATTTCTGACAGTTGCAACTTTTTTTTCTTGTTGAGGAGTGAATTACCATACAGTACTTACAGGTGGACATACTTTAAGGTCTCCCTCCCAATTAAAAAAAAAGCACCAGTCCTCAGCTGCCACTTTACTTCTGGTTTAACAGATTCAGGAAGCTCATTGGTTCCAGCCTGACCAATCATGTCCGGCCTCCAACTCTGACCAATTAGGTTCACTTCACTTCTGCTTAAGTGAGATTCTGGAGCTTGCCAGCTTTTTCTACTGCAGACTGGAGCGAAACGAGGGTTGATCATAAGTACTAGAGGTGAGAGCCTGGAGTTTTTCAAGTTTAGGTTCTATTTTCTGTTAGTGTCCGGTTTTCTTTGCTTTTCTGTTTCTACCTCCTTTGGAAGACAGTGAATTTCCTGCTGCTGGGTGGGGGTGGGGTGGAAACAAGCAAAATGAACAAGGCACCTAGATTTTAGTCCTCTTTCCTTTCATCTCGCTTACAATCCCAAACCATTTGCAAGAAGTCAAGACTTGGACTTTCTTTTCACTAATGAAAAAAGAGAAACTTGGGGCTTCCCTGGTGGCACAGTGGTTGAGAGTCTGCCTGCCGATACAGGGGACACGGGTTCGTGCCCCGGTCCGGGAAGATCCCACATGCCGCGGAGCGGCTGGGCCCGTGAGGCATGGCCGCTGAGCTTGTGCGTCCGGAGCCTGTGCTTATTAACGGGGGAGGCCACAGCAGTGAGAGGCCTGCGTACCGCAAAAAAAAAAAAAAAAAAGAGAAACTTGGTACTGAGTTGAAGAAATGCTTAGGGCTGATCAGATACTGGAAACTGTCTCTTCAGGTGGAATTCTTTCCTCCACCCCTGCTTCATTTACTTGGCTTGTTGTGGGGCTCTTGGAAAACCTGGAACTGGAAGTAAGTCTCAAAGATGATGCTAGCTAAAGGGCCGGGCTACCAGCACTAACCCTGCTTTCATTAGGAAGGGCATTCCTAATTTTCCATATGGCATCCCTTACGATGGAGCGCTGCAAGAAGGACCTTCTTTGGTTGGCTCAACCTTTGGTTCTAACTCTAGCTTAATCTCTTAAAAGTAGCCTCACCCTCCCTGACAAGGGCGGATATGGGCTACTTTCTCTCCTGACTCATAACATCAGAGGGAAACTATGAATACAGCCTATTGTCTTCCTAGTGGCTTCAGTAGGCTTACTTTATAGTTACCTTCTACTCCAAAGCCATCCAGAACTTTCAGGAAGGATTCAGTGTCTAGTCATTTTGTGTCTAGAACATTTGTCCTGTATGAGATCCATTTTTTAAGGAAGTCTTTGCAGGACACAAGGGTTGTTAGTCCAATTTAACTTTCCTGATCTCTCCATTCCTCTTACTCAGACTCTTTCTTAGGTTGATATCTGGGAGACACTTTTTTTTTTAATAATAATAACTTTTATTAAAGTGTTTAAAATTTTAAATTAAAGCATTATTATAAACATACACATATATACATATGTATATGTATACATATGTGTGTGTGTATTATGGAAGTAAACCAAATTTCTGGTGAAAATTGGAAATCTACAAGATAATTTCATTCTGACCTAATGCAGTTTTTCTTGATAAATTATAAGGAAGTAATTCCTTGAAGTTTGCTATCCCTTAGACTAATTCCTAAGAAGCATCATAAGAAGCATCATTAAAGTTGATAGGACCTCTCCTCATGACATTTTTTTTGTTGTTATTAATAAACATCATTTTTTAGAGCAGTTTTAGATTCACAACAAAATTGAGCAGGAGATATAGAGAGTTCCATGTACATATAACTTCTATGTTCTGCACATTCCTCACCAGAATCCTACACTTGTTAACAATCAATGCATCTTTGCTGACACATCATCACCCAAAATCCATAATTTACATTAGGGTTTACTCTTGTTGTTATACATTTTATGAGTTTTGATAAATATAAAATGACGTGTATCCACCATTGTAGTATAATAAAGAATTGTTTCACTGTCCAGAAGTCCCTTGTGCTCTGCCTATTCATCTCTCCCTCTGGGAGACACTCGTGTTCATTTAGATTCTGATTCCATGTGTATTCATGGAATTTTGGAGGCAAGACCCAAGGCTAGGGAATGACTTGTACTGAGGGGATAGACTATACTATCTATAATGTCCTCATATTCGTGCTGTTTAGATGTCCCTCTTTTTCTTTCGAGCTCTTGACTTGGCGTTTTTGTCTTCATAGTAACAGGTGGTTCCTCTTGTGTACTTCCTCGGCCCCTAACTGTTAAAGTCTTTGAAATTATTTAATTTTGTCAGAAGTAGTCTTTCTTTTATAACCCTAGGATTTTCAATTAGAGTTAATCATAACGGTACTGCTGAAATCAAAGTCTGCAGCTTTCTTATGGGACACCAGACTTGAGAGTTCCCTTCCATAACTCATGTCCAAACTACAGACCTTTAAATTCAAGAATCTATACTTCAGAACCTATTTTCCGGTAGGGTTTGCTCATGTTCCTCAGCCTGCAGTTGAGACTCATTAACCTCATAATTGAGTTGAGAAACAAGATCCCTGTAAGGTATATGGGTTGGAGGATGGAATTGGGCCAGTAAATGGGATTATGACACTGATTCCAGAAGTTTTCCTTCCTCCCTGATACTGCTTGTGTCCTCAGAGAGTGAAAGAATCCTGTTACAGGAGAAGCCATGAAATGCACTGGGACCCTGTTGATAGGTGAAATCTAAGTGCACTTCCTAAAGGGCTCATTTGTCTGTTGCTTAAAGGGAATTCAAAGTTTTCCTTAGTGCATGAGTAGTTATTTCTGACTGAGGGCTGAGATAGCATGTTAAGTCAGAAGCTCACAGATGCCGCTCATCACTTACTAATACGACTAACCCAGCAGGATTAAATACCCTCACTTGTGGCTGGCTTCCTTTAGAGAGCTTATCTTCATCCATGTGGAATAATCTTATTCTTATTGTGAGCCATCACAACATGAAGCAGAATATCTTAGGACCCTGATTCCTATCAACTATTACAGAACTTTTAACTTAAAGATGTCATAAGGCAGACCAACAACCCACTAACAATCCTAGTTATGTGGTGAAAGTGGCAGCTGCCATATTGTGTGGGGGGAGGTGGTCAAATCCTGGATCAAATGATGAGGAAGGAGTTTTCACTGGGGAAGATGAGAGCAGGGACAATTAAGGAGACCTGCGAGTTCAGGAGAAATGCCCCTTGCAGTAGGGTACCCTAGGTGTTTGTAGCCTCCAGGACTCCCTTTCAGGAATGGAACACTGCTATAGTAGCAGGAGTTGCTGTTCAATCTAACATGTTATCTTCAGCAGCTGTTACCTAGACATAATATTAAATACCAGTGGAAAGCTTCCTAGTCTCTGTTTTGCTAACAGTATTGCCTTGGGCTTATTTTAGGACTCTTGTCCCATAGGAACTAGAGGTTGATGGTTCAGTGCTCTTCACAAGATTTGTGAGTCTGCATAACTGTTCTTCTAACTGAAGACTATTCAGATCATTGGGAGCTTTTTGTTTATGCCTACAAGATGGCTCCCGAGCTGGGTTCAACTTGGGATGATGTTTTAAAGCAGTCTTAAACTTTCGCTGTCTGGTCTTATGGAAGCTGTCCAGGTCAGAGCAGTGATAATTGTCAACCCTAAGAAAAGGACATGACAGGGTAATTGCATCTTCAGTTTCCTCATATTTCTGTGTTCTGTTGCTGAGAATTCCATGCCCCCATGTGGGGTTTCTCCAGGGTTTGCATGTCCGATATTGGTATCAAGAATTCTTTTGAGTAGATCTAGGTAGAAAGCAATCCTTTTTTGCAACAGTTAAGTCTGGACTCACTGCACATAAGTTTGGATGCACACAATAGGGTGCAAGCTATTACCTTGCTTCCTTTTTTCCTATAAACAGACTTCTGATTGGCTGCCTTACTCCATGTGCTTTATAGAGGTTCTGGCATCAACAGCCAGAAGAAGTGGGATGTGTGGTGAGGGGTTAATGCAAACTCAGTACATGCCTTTTCCTTCTGGCTGCTGCTACTTAACACTAGTTTCTTGGACAGCAAACTTTGCAGTATCTCTCTTCTGCAATGACCACCAGCTAATGCATGTTCTTAAAGAATCACTATTGAACTTGACTGTCAAATAACAAGCCATAAACATTCATCCCTCTGATAAAGAACCTCCTATAAGCAGTCACCTTTTCCACCAATGACTGCCTAACACTCAAAAAGGTTCTTTATTCATGCCCTTAAAGACAGTTTTCAGATTTAGCCAGGTTCCTCTAAAACCTTGCATTTTGATAGTGTTGGGGTGAGTTAGGGTTAGCAACTGAGAGAATCTGAGTGAGATACCAAGAAACTTAGTTAACATTCTACAACTAGGATACTGGGGCTTTGTATTGTCTAGCTGACAACTTGACTCAGCATCCTAACTAGTTTTGAGGAAATAAAACTTTAAACACAACATCCTGCCAACAGAACCACTCCACAAAGGTACAAGAGAAGTATTGAATAAGCATTAGCATGTGGTGCTCATGACGAGCAGCTAGCTAAAGAGATTGCAAAGACAGAAATTTTGTCCATTTATATAGCAAAGTAGATATCCCATTACATGCCTGTTATCAAGATAGATGATAAGTAAGGAGTGAAGAGCACCATTGGTTGCACAGTTATCTTAAATTCACCTGGTAATTTGGGTAGTCACCTGTGTTTAATAGCCTTTATCCAGAGGAAAAATTTCTCACATTTTCATGTGTGAGGTAGATTGGCAACTTGGAGCCAAGCATTGGCTGAAATAAGGCTCCTACCCTCCTGCCACAGAAACTTGGAGATAGACTAGTACAATTCAATTTTAGATAGCTTAGAAAGCCAGGGAGAGCAGTAGAGATAAGATGCCTATAGAAAGAGACGTGGTACACCCAAGTTAATACTCTTTACAAGACTTGATCTGTTTTTGCAGCAGCTCAAATTAATTGAGCTCTGCCTTAAATGCAGAGCACAAAATCCATGTTTCTGTTTATCTAAATGTACATATTAGAAGTTAGTCATTCTTTACTTAAACAGTGTTCTGTGTAATCCCTTCATATATCTGATTTGAAGACGTCATCTCTATGTTGCCGTAGTTCATTCTGACTAGTCTGACATTTCATTGTGTAAATACATAGTTTATGCATGCTCTTACTGAGTCTTTGGAGTTTTAGGACTTTGCTATTAAGTGCATCTGTGAACACTTTTACATGTCCATTGTTGTACATGTAAGCTTCTTGGTATACTGAGAGTGAAACTCAAACTATAGGGGTATACAAATGCTCAGTTGTAGGAGACAGTGCGAAACTGTCATTCAAAGTCGTTGCCTTGATTTACACCATAAAGAAAACTTAACCAACACCCTCTCCAACACTAATCAGATCTTATTTTTCAAAATTAAATGGCCTTCAATGATAATATCTTGATATATATTACTGATTGCTATTTATAATTTCTTGTGTGTTTAAAGGTTTTGTTTGAAACCATTTTCTTGTCCAATTTCTCTTAACATTAGGACATTTGATAGTTATTTAGATCTTTATAAGTCCTTTGTGTATGTGAATCTTTCCATTTATAATGTCTTATAATTTAAGGCACTTTTGAAAATTTAGTCCAATTTTCTACATTTCTTGGAGGAGACATATGTCTAAATTCTCATTTCCCCCAAGAACTAACTTATTCACCTATATTTCTATACCAAGAATTAAAGTTACTTTCACATTTAAATTCTTAATACATCTGGAATTCATTTTTGTTTATGGAGTAAGGTTGGGATCTAAAGAATTTCCATGTGGATAGTGATTTTTCCAGGTACACTAATTGAACAGGCCCTCCTGTCAGTAAATTCTTACTGAGTTAAGATAAAGGTGGAATGCTGTGCACAAAGAGATGATTGTCCTGTTGACTGATCTCCTGGTCTGTGAGAAAAAGATGGACCTGTGGGTCTATGGCACAGGTCCTGGATGTACATACTTGGAAAGGCAAAACTCCAGTGGAATATCAATGCAGGGATCTCTGTGTAAGGTGGAACGTAACTCATGTTAGCCTCATCCTTTGATCCTTTCTCATCTTCATTCACATCCCTGCAGGGATGAGAGTCCAGGAGGCTGCATAGTTATAGGACCTCCCAATGGGGCTGAGGATGAAGGACTGTTCTATTTCCTTACCCATATACTTCTACAAAGCTAAGGCAAGTTTGTGCCAAGTTAAATCCTGTTTGTCTTATGCACATAATACAAACACATGACCACTGCTAGTAGTCCTCCATCTGTTCTAATAATTCTCCTTTAACATCTTTATTGGAGTATAGCTGCTTTACAATGTTGTGTTAGTTTCTGCTACATAACAAAGTGAATCAGTGATATGTATACATATATCCCCATATCCCCTCCCTCTTGCATCTCCCTTCCACACTCGCTGTCCCACCCCTCTAGGAGGTCACAAAGCGCGGAGTTGATCTCGCTGTGCTATGCTGCTACTACCAACGAGCTATCTATTTTACATTTGGTAGTGTATATAAGTCAGTGCTACTCTCTCTCTACCCAGCTTACCCTTCCCCCTCCCTGTGTCCTCAAGTCTATACATCTGCGTCTTTATTCCTGTCCTCCCCGAGGTTCATCAGAACCATTTTTTTTTAGATTCCATACATATGTGTTAGCATACGGTATTTGTTTTGCTCTTTCTGACTTCACTCTGTATGAGAGACTCTAGGTCCATCCACCTCACTACAATAACTCAATTTCATTTCTTTTTATGGCTTAGTAATATTCCATTGTATATATGTGCTACATCTTGTTTTTTTAACATCTTTATTGGAGTATAATTGCTTTACAATGGTGTGTTTCTGCTTTATAACAAAGTGAATCAGTTATACATATGTTCCCATATCTCTTCCTTCTTGCATTTCCCTCCCTCCCACCCTCCCTATCCCACCGCACTAGGTGGTCACAAACCACCGAGCTGATCTCCCTGTGCCATGCAGCTGCTTCCCACTACCTATTTTACGTTTGGTGTGTATATATGTCCATGCCACTCGCACTTTCTCACAGCTTACTCTTCACCCTCCCCATATCCTCAAGTGCATTCTCTAGTAGGTCTGTGTCTTTATTCCCATCTTACCCCTAGGTTCTTCATGACTTTTTTTTTTAAACGTCTTTATAGGAGTATAATTGCTTTACAATGGTGTGTTAGTTTCTGCTTTATAACAAAGTGAATCAGTTATACATATACATATGTTCCCATATCTCTTCCCTCTTGCGTCTCCCTCCCTCCCACCCTCTCTATCCCACCCCTCCAGGAGGTCAAAAAGCACCGAGCTGATCTCCCTGTGCTATGCAGCTGCTTCCTACTAGCTATCTACCTTACGTTTGGTAGTGTATATATGTCCATGCCACTCTCTCACTTTGTCACAGCTTACCCTTCCCCCTCTCCATATCCTCAAGTCCATTCTCTAGTAGGTCTGTGTCTTTATTCCCGTCTTACCCCTAGGTTCTTCATGACCCTTTTTTCCCCTTAGATTCCATATATATATGTGTTAGCATATGGTATTTGTTTTTTTCTTTCTGACTTACTTCACTCTGTATGACAGACTCTAGGTCCATCCACCTCACTACAAATAACTCAATTTCGTTTCATTTTATGGCTGAGTAATATTCCATTGTATATATGTGCCACATCTTCTTTATCCATTCATCCAATGATGGACACTTAGGTAGCTTCCATCTCCTGGCTATTGTAAATATAGCTGCAATGAACATTTTGGTACATGACTCTTTGAATTATGGTTTTCTCAGGGTATATGCCCACTAGTGGGATTGCTGGCTCATATGGTAGTTTTATTTTTAGTTTTTTAAGGAACCTCCATACTGTTCTCCATTATGGCTGTATCAATATACATTGCCACCAACAGTGCAAGAGGGTTCCCTTTTCTCCACACCCTCTCCAGCATTTATTGTTTGAAGATTGTTTGATGGTGGCCATTCTGACTGGTGTGAGGTGATATCTCGCTGTGGTTTTGATTTGCATTTCTCTAATGATTAATGATGTTGAACATTCCTTCATGTGTTTGTTGGCAGTCTGTATATCTTCTTTGGAGAAATTTCTATTTAGGTCTTCTGCCCATTATGGATTGGATTGTTTGTTTCTTTGGTATTGAGCTGCATGAGCTGCTTGTATATTTTGGAGATTAATCCTTTGTCAGTTGCTTTGTGTGCAAATATTTTCTCCCATTCTGAGGGTTGTCTTTTGGTCTTGTTTATGGTTTCCTTTGCTGTTCAAAAGCTTTTAAGTGTCATTAGGTCCCATTTGTTTATTTTTGTTTTTATTTCTATTTCTCTAGGAGGTGGGTCAAAAAGGATCTTGCTGTGATTTATGTCATAGAGTGTTCTGCCTACGTTTTCCTCTAAGAGTTTGATAGTGTCTGGCCTTACATTTAGGTCTTTAATCCATTTTGAGTTTATTTTTGTGTATGGTGTTATGGAGTGTTCTAATTTCATTCTTTTACATTTACCTGTCCAGTTTTCCCAGCACCACTTATTGAAGAGACTATCCTTTCTCCATTGTATATCCTTGCCTCCTTTGTCATAGATTAATTGACCATAGGTGCGTGGGTTTAGCTCTGGGCTTTCTCTGCTGTTCCATTGATCTATCTTTCTGTTTTTGTGCCAGTACCATACTGTCTTGATTACTGTAGCTTTCTAGTATAGTCTGAAGTCAGGGAGCCTGACTCCTGCAGCTCCTTTTTTCATTCTCAAGATTGCTTTGGCTATTCGGGATCTTTTGTGTTTCCATACAAATTGTGAAATTTCTTGTTCTAGTTCTGTGAAAAATGCCATTGGTAGTTTGATAGGGATTGCACTGAATCTGTATATTGCTTTGGGTAGTAGAGTCATTTTCACAATATTGATTCTTCGAATCCAAGAACATGACATATCTTTCCATCTGTTTGTATCATCTTTAATTTCTTTCATCAGTGTCTTATAATTTTCTGCATACAGGTCTTTTGTCTCCTTAGGTAGGTTTATTCCTAGGTATTTTATTCTTTTTGTTGCAGTGGTAAATGGGAGTGTTTCATTACATTCTCTTTCAGATTTTTCATCATTAGTGTATAGGAATGCCAGAGATTTCTGTGCATTAATTTTGTATCCTGCTACTTTACCAAATTCATTGATTAGCTCTAGTAGTTTTCTGGTCGCATCTTTAGGATACATCTCTATGTATAGTATCATGTCATCTGCCAACAGTGACAATTTTACTCATGCTTTTCTGATTTGGATTCCTTTTCTTTTTTTCTATGATTACTGTTGCTAAAAATTCCAAAACTATGTTGAATGAGAGTGGTGAGAGTGGGCAACCTTGGCTTGTTCCTGATCTTAGAAGAAATGGTTTGTTTTTCACCATTGAGAACGATATTGGCTCTGGGTTTCTCATATAAAGCCTTTATTATGTTGAGGTAGTTTCCCTCTGTGTCCATTGTCTGAAGAGTTTTTATTAAAAATGGATGAATTTTGTCAAGCTTTTTCTGCATCTATTGAGGTTATCATATGGTTTTTCTCCTTCCATTTGTTAATATGGTGTATCACATTGATTGATTTGCATATACTGAAGAATCCTTGTATTCCTGGGATAAACCCTGCTTGATCATGTTGCACCATCCTTTTAATGTGCTGTTGGATTCTGTTTGCTAGTATGTTGAGGAGTTTTGCATCTATGTTCATCAGTGATATTGGCCTGTAGTTTTCTTTTTTTGTGACATCTTTGTCCGATTTTGGTATCAGGGTGATGGTGGCTTCATAGAATGAGTTTGGGAGTGTTCATCCCTCTGCTATATTTTGGAAGAGTTTGAGGATAGGTTTTAGCTCTTCTCTAAGTGTTTGATAGAATTTGCCTGTGAAGCCATCTGGTCCTGGGCTTTAGTTTGTTGGAAGATTTTTAATCACAGTTTCAATTTCAGTGCTTGTGATTGGTCTGTTCATATTTTCTATTTCTTGCTGGTTCAGTCTTGGAAGGTTGTACTTTTCAAAGAATTTGTCCATTTCTTCCAGGTTGTCCATTTTATTGGCATATAGTTGCTTGTAGTAGTCTCTCATGATCCTTTATATTTCTGCAGTGTCAGTTGTTACTTCTCCTTTTCCATTTCTAATTCTGTTCATTTGAGTCTTCTCCCTTTTTTTTCTTGATGAGTCTGGCTAATGGTTTATCAATTTTGTTTATCTTAAAGAAACAGATTTTAATTTTATTGATCTGTGCTATTGTTTCCTTCATTTCTTTTTCATTTATTTCTGATCTGATATTTATGATTTCTTTCCTTCTAACTTAGGGGTTTTTTTTTTGTTCTTTCTTTAATGGCTTTAGGTGTAAGGTTAGGTTGTTTATTTGAGATTTTTCTTGTTTCTTGAGGTAGGATTGCATTGCTATAAACTTCCCTTTTAGATCTGCTTTTGCTGCAACCCATAGGTTTTGAGTCATTGTGTTTTCATTGTCATTTGTTTCTAGGGGTTTTTTGATTTCCTCTTTGATTTCTTCAGTGATCTCTTGGTTACTAAGTAGTGTATTGTTTAGCCTCCATGTGTTTGTATTTTTTACAGTTTTTTTTCTGTAATTGATAATCTAGTCTCAAAGCGTTGTGGTCAGAAAAGATACTTGATACAATTTCAATTTTCTTACATTTATGAAAGCTTGATTTGTGACCCAAGATATGATTTATCCTGGAGAATATTCCATGAGCACTCGAGAAGAAAATGTATTCTGTTGTTTTTGGATGGAATGTCCTATAAATATCATTTAAGTTCATCTGATCTAATGTGTGTCTTTTAAAGCTTTTTCTTATTTTCATTTTGGATGCTCTGTCCATTGGTGAAAGTGGGGTGTTAATGTCCCCTACTATTGTGTTACTGTCGGTTTCCCTTTTTATGGCTGTTAACATTTGCCTTATGTATAGAGGTGCTCCTATGTTGACTGTATAAATACTTACAAAAGTTATATCTTCTTCTTGGGTTGATCCCTTGATCATATGTAGTGTCCTTCTTGTCTCTTCTAATAGTCTTTATTTTAAAGTCTATTTTGTCTGATGTGAGTATTGCTACTCCAGCTTTTTGATTTCCTTTTGCATGGAATATCTTTTTCCATCCCCTCACTTTCAGTCTGTATGTGTGCCTAGATCTGAAGTGGGTCTCTTGTAGACAGCATATATATATATATATATATATATATATCTTTTTTTTGTATCCATTCAGCCAGTCTGTGTCTTTTGGTTGGAGCATTTAATCCATTTACATTTAAGGTAATTATTGATATGTATATTCCTATTACCATTTTCTTAATTGTTTTGGGTTTGTTATTGTAGGTGTTTTCCTTCTTGTGTTTCCTGCCTAGAGAAGTTCCTTTAGCATTTGTTGTTAAGCTGGTTTGGTGGTGCTGAATTCTTAGCTTTTGCTTATCTGTACAGGTTTTAACTTCTCCGTCGGAAATGAATGAGATCCTTGCTGGATAGAGTAATCTTGGTTGTAGGTTTTTCTCTTTCATCACTTTAAATATGTCCTGCCACTTCCCTTCTGGCTTGCCGAGTTTCTGCTGTAAGTTCAGCTGCTAACCTTCGGGGTTTCCCTTGTATGTTATTTGTTGCTTTTCCCTTGCTGCTTTTAATATTTTTTCTTTGAATTTAATTTTTGATAGTTTGATTAATGTATGTGTTGGTGTGTTTCTCCTTGGGTTTATCCTGTATGGGACTCTCTGTGCTTTCTGGACTTGATTATTTACTTTCCCATGTTTAGGAAGTTTTCAACTATAATCTCTTCAAATATTTTCTCAAACCCTTTCTTTTTCTCTTCTTCTCCTGGGACCCATATAGTTCTCATGTTGGTGTGTTTAATGTTGTCCAAGAGGTCTCTGAGGCTGTCCTCAATTCTTTTCATTCATTTTTCTTTTGCTGTGTGGCAGTTATTTCTTCTATTTTATCTTCCAGGTCATTTATCCATTCTTCTGCTTCAGTTATTCTGCTGTTTATTCTGCTGTTGATTCCTTCTAGAGTATTTTTAATTTCATTTATTGTGTTGTTCATCATCGTTTGTTTGCTTTTTAGTTTTTCTAGGTGCTTGTTAAACAGTTCTTGTATTTTCTCCATTCTATTTCCAAGATTTTGGATCATCTTTACTATTATTACTCTGGATTCTTTTTCAGGTAGACTGCCTATTTTCTCTTCATTTATTTGGTCTGGTGGGTTTTTACCTTGCTTCTTCATCTGCTGCACATTTCTTTGTCTTCTCATTTTGTTTAACTTACTGTATTGGGGGTCTCCATTTAGCCGGCTGCAGGTTCATAATTCCCGTTATTTTTGTTGTCTACCCCCAGTGTGTGAGGTTGGTTCAGTGGCTTGTGGAGGGGACTGGTGCCTGTGTTCTGGTGGATGGGGCTATATCTTGTTTTTCTGGTGGGCTGGACTGCATCTGGTTGTGTGTTTTGGAGTGTCTGAACTTAGTATGACTTTAGGCAGCCTCTCTGCTAATGGGTGGGGCTTGTTCCTGTCTTGCTAGTTTGGCATGGGGCTTCTAGCTCTGGAGCTTGCTAGCTGTTGCGTGGGGCTTGGTCTTAGTGTTGAGACAAAGATCCCTGGGAGAGCTCTTGCCAATTGACATTACATGGGACTGGGAGGTTTCTGGTGGTCCAGTGTCCTGGACTCAGCCCTCCCACCTCAGGGGCTCAGGTCTGACACCTGGCCAGAGCACCAAGACCTTGCCAGCCACACAGCTTAGAAGAAAAGGAAGAAAGAAAGAAGAAGAAGAAGAAAAAAAAACCAGACAAAATCCTTGGACAAATGGTAAAAGCAAACCTAAAAAGACAATCACACAAATAAGCATACACATACACACTCAGAGAAAAAGGAAAACAATTTTTTTAAATGTTTAAAAATGTATAAAAATAAAAAAAATATAAAAATTTAGAAAGAGAGCACCAAACGAATAAACAAATCCACCACTGATAATAAGCACTGAAACTAAACTAAGATAAATATAAAATCAGAAACAAATTAGACACAGAAAGCAAACCCCAAGTCTACAGTTGCTCCCAAAGTCCACCACCTCAATTTTGGGAACATTTGTTGTCTATTCAGGTATTCTACAGATGCAGCGTTTATCAAGTTGATCGTGGGGATTTAATCAATTCCTCCTGAGGCTACTGGGGGGATTTCCCTTTCTCTTCTTTGTTCTCACAGCTCCTGGGTTCAGCTTTGATTTTGGCCCCCACCTCTATGTGTAGGCTCCCCTGAGGTGTCTGTTCCCCACCCAGACAGAAAGGGGTAAAGCAGCAGCTGATTAGTGCTCTCTTGCTCACTCAAGCCTGGGAGAGGGAGGGGTACGGTAGTCATAATTGGAATGAGGGGTGATCCTGTAGCAGCAGAGGCCAGTGTGACATTGCAACAGCCTGAGGCATGCCGTGTGTTCTCCTGGGGAAGTTGTCTCTGGATTACGCGACCCTGGCAGTGGTGTGCTGCACAGGCTCCCAGGGGGGTGTGCGTAGTGACCTGTGCTTGCACACAGGCTTCTTGGTGGCAGTGGCAGCAGTGTTAGCAGTTCATGCCCAACCCTGGGGTCTGAGCTGATAGCTGTGGTTTGTGCCCGTCTCTGGAGCTCACTTAGATGGTGGTGCTCTGCCTTCTATGGGCACACAGGGAAGGAATCCCCTCTTCTCATACACCCTGAAACAATGGTCTCTTGCCTCTTTGGCAGGTCCAGACTATTTCCCGGACTCCCTCCCAGCTAGCTGTGGTGCACTAGCCCCCTTCCGGCTATCTTCACACAGCCAACCCCAGTCTTCTCCCTGGGGTCTAATCTCCAAAGCCGGAGCCTCAACTCCCAGCCCTCACCCGCCCTGGTGGTTGAGCAGACAAATGTCTCAGGCTGGTGAGTGCTAGTCAGCACCAATCCTTTGTGTGAGAATCTCTCCGCCTTTTCCTCTGCGCCCCTGTTGCTGTGCTCTCCTCCGTGGCTCCAAAGTTTCCCCCACTCCACCTTCCGTCCCGGCCAGTGAAGAGGCTTCCTAGTGTGTGGAAACTTTTCCTCCTTCACAGCTCCCTCCCAGAGGTGCAGGTCCTGTCCCTATTCTTTTGTCCTTTTTTTAATTTTTGCTTTTGCCCTATCCAGGTATGTGGGGATTTTCTTGCCTTTTGGGAAGTCTGAGGTCTTCTGCCAGTGTTCAGCAGGTGTTCTGTAGGAGCTGTTCCACATGTAGATGTATTTCTGATGTATTTGTGGGGAGGAAGGTGATCTCCACATCTTACTCCTCTGCCATCTTGAAGGTCTTCCCAGTAATTCTCCTTCTAATGGACTCTAATTCAGTGGGGTCTTTTTTCTTAGAGTAGTTTCTCAGACATCTTTGTTCTGCCTTGTGAGGTCACCGCCCCTGGACGCATTGGCTACTATAGGACGATGAGCATGTACTGCAAAATCCCCAGCATCAGTGAAAGGGTGTGTGAGGTCCTTGGATGAAGAGCCCAAGGCACCAAATACAGATAGTAAATCTTCCCTCTCCCCACAAAATAAAATAAAAAACCTACATCTAATAGGGAAGAATCAGATTTGGGGGTAGAAATGTCCTTGTGTAATGTGTCAGTCCTCAGTATTAGAAGGCTGGGGACACTATTACCTGTAGCTGTATGTGAACCAAGATGGGCAAAGACCATTATCTATGAGTTATGAATGTTCTAATATCAAAGCTGTAGTTTGGAGCTGAGAGAGCCCCATTAGGTAATATCTATTAAATAAGTAAGAGACACTTTCCAAGAGCGAGCTGAGTAGAGATAAGCATAGGGCAACCTCAGGGAACAGATGGAGAAAGGGACCTCCACATAGGAAGAAAGTCCAAACAACTCAGATTGGTAGTCAACACAACTAAAATTTCAGCCCAGTGGCTGAGATGCTGAGGTACCTCCAGGAGTATTTTAGTCAGCTTCGCTCAAAATCCCAGAGCTGTTCAAATTTTTGTCTCACAAGGGCCAAACAGTTGGTAATATACCCCTTATACTATTTTCCCATCTGTTCTGAGTACAACAGTTGGGAGGGGGAGAGAGGAGCAATTTGGAATGAAAACTTAAAAAAAAAAAAAAGTGGTAATTCAATGGTAGTAACCAAACACTTAAAAACTAACAGTGTTGCAGCCCAGGTTCCTCAATCTGCTAGTCTAGAGCAGTATCAGGCTATTCTTATAGCTGTGTCTCCCTTCCCATGAGGCATCATGAATTGTGGGAATGCCTGTTAACGTCAAGGTAGCTGCTCTGCCTTCAGGCTACACCTTAAACTCAATTGCTTTAGGACATTACTGACACGAGGTCCTTCAGATTTATCTGCACTTAGAACTTTGCTCATGTATTCTGTTCCAGGGTAAGGAAAAGAGAGCATCACTAAGCTATGTCTTGAGAGTTGTGACAGTTGCACAGCTTTCATTCTCAAAGTTCTGAGAGCAGCCTTTGAAGAGAGATCAGGGGCTGGATGACAGAAATAATCAATAAACAGCCTATAACAGGAAAGACTTTCTTGAGCCAAACAGGACTGTAGCCCAGGAGACAGCCTCTCAGATTCGAGAAACTGCTCAGTTGATGCATATTTCTGCCTAGTCTTATATTCCTTGTTCTGATAAGGCATAAACATGATAGGGGGATGTTCCTTTAAAGTTTCAAAAGAGACAAACTGAGTATCTGTACAGTGAGACAGCAGGACCCTGGTGTCTGGGAAGGGAACCTTATTTTTGATGGAGTGTTAACATGGATGCCATAGGCAAGGAGTTATTTATCCTTATCTTTAAAATGGACATTCTTTAGCTTAATGGTTAAAGAGCGTGTGCTGTGTGTTTGATAGGCCATGAATGAGTCTGTCTTAGTTCACAAAAAGTCAAGTTGAACCATGTATAAGCCAAAAAGACTTCCCCATACCTCAATATGTGAACATTTTCTCCATCAGGTTTATAATCATTACAGGTATTAGCTTTCCTCACAGGACTGACTTGTGCACACGAGTTGAAGATTTTTCAGTGGGAGTTACCATAGTTGCATTAGAATGGGCCCTCTGAGGAGCAGGTGCCAACATTAAATTAGATGTGTCAGAGGTACACAGAGGGGAAATGCTCATGAAGGAAATGCTCATGAAGTAAGACAAAGAGGGATCCTGAGGCTGGAAGAGCCATGAAATCACAAGCAGATCTGATCCGAGAGGGAGGGAGGAAAGAAGAGGAAGGTCTTAGGCTTTCGTGTATTTCTAAGAACACTTTGGCAAGGCTGCGTGTAAGTCTTGAGCCAAGGGAACTCATGAGAAATCCGGTCTCACACTCCAGTAGATTTGCCTTATTAGCGCTGTGCTCATCTATTGGTTGGAAGCCACTAGGGCTTAGCAATGCCATGAACTTGAGAGCACAATGATTGAGACTATCAGTCAAATATGCTCCTTGCAGTCCAATCTGAAAAGCTTGTTTTTTACGGTCACCACATCCCTGCTTGCCTTGCACAGATCTCCTTCAGATTTTAGGAGCAGCTCCACCATAGTTACTGTGGGCCTGTCTTGCTAAGGGCAAAATGGAAAGGAAGGAAGGATGAGCTCTACAGCCCCAGTTTCTGAAATTTTGCTCAGATACAGCTGTTACTTCAGTTGATAGATTGCATCCTAAAGGATAGGACTCCAATTCTGTGAAGTGCTGCCTTTTGAACTGTGTTTTAGCTGTTTTTAGAAGACTGCTCTGGCATTCTATGGGTCCAGCTCCTTCTGGTTGGTGAAACTGGTAATGCTACCAGTGGATCCCATGGTTATGAGCCCTGTCCTGCATATCCTTCTCTGAAGAGTGTCTGTTCTTTCAGTACTATGTCAGATGGGATGTCCTGCCTATAATCAGTCATTCAGGAGGCCCTCAAAGAGAAGTGCTGGTCAAGGCTCTGTGGGAAAGAAAGGCAAATACATGCCCAGAATAGTATGTGTCACTGGTAGTGCAAACCACCGTACTTCCTAGGATTCAAGAGGCCCAGAGGAGTTGACTTGCCAGCAAGTGGCCTCCTTGAGGAATAACCCTAATATATCTGGGTTTCAGCATTGATGTCTATTGCTGACAGGCATTCAGAGGCAGCAGTCAACCTTGATCATGGGGCACCTACATGGCTGGGTCCACACGTAGTCTCCTTTGCTGCTACTGTTGCTCGTTCATAATGTTAAGTGGCAGTGATACTTGTACCGTAGTCTGGACCAAAAACAGCCTTCTTGCTTTGGACCCACTCAAAGCTATACTTCCATGTCTTTGGGTATATGGACTAAAGCAAGATTCCTAAGTGAGGGATACATTCTCTTCAGAATCCAAGGTGGCAGGCATTATGCGTTCTATCTGGTAAAATATGAAAGATGAAGATCTTTTACTGGTAATGATTTTTAACCATTGGCCCCCTAAAATTCACTGAAGTTCTAGGTTTTGAGTGTTAAGATTTGTCTCCTACCCTTTGGAGCATGTGTGTCTTACTAAGGCCTCTATTGTACTAAGCACCTTTAGCTCATTTTGCCAGATCAACATGCCATCGATGGATGATGGTGGAGGTCCCTAGGATGCCCAGTCATCTTTAAATTATGTTATGACACAGGAAGAGTTAACATGCCCTTGAGGCAAACCGTATATGAGAACTATTGTCCACCCCCTGTTAATGGAAATTGTTTTTGGGATTTTATCACTAAGATGGAAAACAATACATTTGCCAAATTCTCCATGTACCTCTGAAGCATTTTTGACTCTTGGTGGAGAGAAGTGTTAGAGGTTATTTGGCCTTCCCAACTCTTTGGCTCTTACTCACAGGCCAGCAACACCACATGGAAGTTACTCAACCTACCAAGTACAGTCATTCTAATTATTCATTAAGTGACTGAGAACTGACTTCCTCCAAAACTTCAATTACTAACTAGACTCTGCTACCCAGAGTAGAACCCCAACTCTAATAGAGGGACCACGATTATGCTTTTGATTTCTAGTTGTCAGGGTCAACTCAAACTTTAACCTTCAATGCCTTGGTATTCCCCTCTTTTTAGTATAAAATTGCCTGAGTAAATGGCCAAAGTTATCTTTTAGGAAGGTCTCAGGAAATCATCATGGTATATAATAGGCATGCTTTTTTCACAGTTCTTCCACTTAGGTATCCAGGTACCTCTTTAGTTACAGTCCTAGATCTTAACACTGGCACAGGTCTGGGAACTGAGCAAGAGACTGACTTTATTGGAGTGACCATCCTCAGCCTCCTCATCCTCCATTCTTGCCTTGTTCTATGAATGGTAAGCAGAGCCTTGCTGGATGCCCATCTGTTTTGGCCCTTGGGACACAATATCCTATTAACTATCTTTAACACTCCCTGTGGGCCAAGCCCCTTTGATTTTCACCAGTTTTTAGAGTAATTTCAACCCTCTGGCTTGTTAAGTGCTTCCATCTGGCCTCTGCTATGGCAAGGGGACCACAGCCATGTGCTCACAGTAGGAGTGGGAGATGACACAGGCTTTGTAAAGGGGCAGCTGCAGGTGGATCATCAGAGGCAGGGGTCCAATGTGGAATACACCCCAGAAGAGGCCAGCTAGCTCCAAACATCCCACCACAGTATGAATGAGCACTGTGGTATGATGGAGTGGGTCACAGATGGCTATGTAGTGGTCAAAAGCCATGGCAAGGAAGATGCCTTACTCAACCGTGGCAAAGCAGTGGATGAGGAACATTTGAGCCAAGGAGCCATCCAAGCCAATGTCAACAGCACCAAATCAGAAGATTCCCAGCAGTCTGGGAATAGTGGAAGTGGACAGAACCAGGTCAATGATAGCCTCTAGGCACAGGAAGAAGTACATGGGCTGGTGCAGGCAGTTCTCCACCACTACCAGCCAGAGTGGTGACATTCCCTTCCATGGCCACCAGGTATATGGAGCCAAAGGGGATGGAGAGCCAGATGTGCAGGGACTCCAATCCTGGAATGACAGTGAGCTGGGTGTTGAGCAGACATTATGAAAAGTGAGCGTGGCTAGTTATAAATGCACCTTCTCACTTGTGTCTCAAAATGCAGTAGGACTTTTTTCTGGAAATAAAAGACAAGAATATTCGTAGGTCCTATAATAAGGAATAGGTTGTTGACTAGATAAGATTCTATAAACATTCCTCAAAGTTACAGAATAATGTCACAAGTTATTACTATGTGAAGATATCTACAGATTTTTCAAGCACAGGCCAGAATACATATTTGAATGAAATGTATGAATATCTTTTTTGCAATATGACTCAAAGTAATGTTTTTGCATCAATGAAAGTGACCTAAGGTGGACAAGTAACTATTAAGTCATTTAACTCTTGTAGGTTGGCTATTAGGTATTTCTTAGAATCATATAAGCAGGATTCGGTGTGAGGGCTCCTTGATTAGAGATGCATTGATACTGAAAGATACAGTCTGGGACTCTAGATAGACCCCTGGGACTATCTAGACTCTATAGTAAGTCAAAGCTTAATCTTGGGGCCAGCATTAGCTATTGGATGAGCTGAAATATTTAATCTGCAGACCAAGATCACAAGGCAGATGCAAGCTGGTGAAGAAGACTCTCCGGGGGGTGGAACAAAAATGATTTCTGACAGGTGAGAGCTGATGATTGGAGCTCAGTTTGTGTCTGCCCAAAGGCAGATCCATGCAAGGGCTTACTGCTTTCTTGGAGGCTGAGTGAGGATAAGATTCTAGAAGCAGAGAGGGTTCTCCCCAGGAGGGAAAAAATATAATATTCATTGTAGAATAGCATGAAGCCTAGATGACTATTTGGCCAAAGAATCGGATTTGCTCAGAGTTCAGTGCAATTGGCTAATGGGGAGATGTATATTGAGAAAGACAACATGGAAATAGTTTTATATTTTTTTAGGATCTAAAGGATCATGCCAGAATGTGTTCCTATATACAATAGAAGAATGTCAGGGAAATAAGTATGTAAGAAGCTTTGTCTTCTACATCTTGAGCCTAGTTGGTTTGAATGTAGAAAAGTAGCCAGTATCTGGCCTTTAGAATTTTTCAGATCTGATTTCATATCTTGGCAGTAGGAACTTGAGGCAAATTACTTTATCCCATTAGTTAAATACAACTGACCTCATTCTACAACAAAATTAAGTAGTGTGTCCTAGAGAAGTCATGAGGATTGAATGAGAAGGCAGTGTCTGAGGAACAGTAACCCTAAGCTTTAGCTCTTTAGACAGTTGAGACTAATGTGTAAAACCAAAGATACATTCAGTAAACTTCAAGAAACGTTGGAATGTCTCTCTCCAGGTAGCCATGGTGCCAGGAGGATGCCACGAGGTGCCAGGCAACTCGTGTAAGCTGTTTGTAGTGACTTTATCCCACAGAATCCCTCCACTTGAGCTGGGATTTTCCTCCATCTCAAGGTTCTCATAGATGACTATGAATGAGAATAGAGAAAGTGTTGGCAGAAGCAGGAAAAAGGGAAGGTGAAAAGGCTGAGTTACTGGGGCTGGGAAAGAAAGAGTGCACAGGAATCAGCCTGTGATTGAGATGAGGAGGTGGGGTGAGGCAAGGCTTTAGGCTGGGGGGACCCTGTCTTTGTTTCTTACCCTTTGTGTTGCTTATTCTCCATCTGTTCTCCATCTATTCCTCCAGATCTCTGTTCTCTGTCCCCAGAAGCTGACATTTATGGAGTACTGCTTTTCTTTTTCCCTCCAGTTTCTAGGTGGGTTCAGCCCATGTGATGCAGGAGATGAGAGGGTGAGACTAGCCATCAAGAACTTATTCCCCAGTCCCTTTCTGCCAGGCACACTTGACAGTGTTGTGATTTTCTACCAAAGACCACAGCTCCTGAAAAGTGACACCCCCCCGCCCCGCACTTGTGTTCTGGCAACTGCATCTTGCCTTACCTGGTAGGCCTGAGTTAGGTGATGCTGCTCCCTGGGGTTAGTCCTGGGCCTCCACCATCCCTTGTCAGTTTCCTTAACCCTTCCCAGGCCTCTGTAGATGGTCTCTGCAGTTGCCCCCTTGACCATGCCACTTCTTCTTTGGATATATCAGACCAGATCCCAATAGTGTACAGTCTTCACCAGTATCATCTCTTGAAAACCTGCCTGCTTCCTCACTAGGACACATCGGAAAGTGGACAACTTCACAGAACTAGTTCCAAAGGCAAAAGAGTTCTAATCTCATTGTGGTCAAATGCTAAATGATCTTTACCACGATTTTTAGATTTACAATAAAAGGGGACTTGTCTACTTCACTCCTACCTCCTAATTTACTGGCTCTCATAACTTGATGTTTTACCAAGCAAAGTGTAATCATGTGAAGAAATCTAGTTTCCCTCCAGAAAAGAGAGAGTCCTTAAATGGAAAAATCAGTGAGACTTGCCAAATGAATTTGTCTTCTGTTCTGATGCTTGTCTCCCTTACTGTGGTTACCTTCCTCCTGTGTTAGTGGGGAAGCTGTTTGACTGTCTATCTTCCCTTCTGAAGTTATTTGAGTCCCATCACTACTGAGCCACACCCTGGGGCAGTGGTTCCCTTCTAGGTTTGAGCAGAGAAGACACATTGTAGGATGATCTCACAGACCAAATTACATAAGAGGCTAAATCTATATCCAGTGAATTATGAGCATAAGAAATGTTTTCTCTCGAAAGTAGGCAGACCTCTACTACATCTCAGACCTTGTTAGATCCAAGCCAAATGTCCTCAGTCCTGTGAACTGGCCTCAGGCCCTGGAGAAGGTGGATTTGATTTTTATCCCTCTTTCCTTCCTCATACCTGACAACACACAGAGCTGTTTTCCTGATGGATGTTCCACCTACATTTCATCTCTTCCTCTTCCTATCCATCTCCAGGAATGTATCATGAAACTGAAAGGGGTACCTATGACTGGAGGGATGTACTTCAGCTCCTGGATGGAGATGGATGAGCCTTGGGGTTAGCTTTACTGACTTTTATCGTTTCCCTAATATCGTAACACTCCTTAACTTATGCCTCCCTAGTCTGAATGGCAGCCCTTACTGCTTAAACAGTAGAAGGAGGCTACGGCAGCTCCTGTTCAGTGGGGCTGTGAGTATATGCGATCAGAGCAGGACAGCTCCCACCTGAGCTATATCCAAATATATTTGCGAATACAAACCACAATTCTTAGCATTTTCACCCTGCTCACTACCTTTCTACATGGCTGAATTTTTCTTTTTCCCAAATGTGTCATGATCTTTTGCCCCTGATAATTACCGATGTTCTTTCCTGGTGTTGGAATAGCCTACTCATCTTCCTCTTCTGGCTAGTCCTTATACATGGCACATTGCCACAGCTTAGGTATCAACCTAAAGAGGCCTATCTTTGTACTGCACACACATAGTACTCTGGATTGCTTGTTTACCTGCCTGTTTCCCTGAACAGAATATGTTTCATGAGAGTAGGGAGCATGTTTATCTCATTCTCTGTTGTAATACTTATGCTAGCACAGTGCCTGGCAATTGAAGAATAAAATACATCGTGCCTTTTCAAAGCACCTGGAGGTATTTTGGAGGTTCCTGTTTTGGCATTAGTGAACTAGAGGGCCTCTTCAGCCTCCTTGTGTATGGCTCTGTGTGGACTCCACCCTCTCTGTCTCCTTCCAAGAGAATTCCTTCCCTCTGGGTCTTAGAAACTTATATAGGAGCACGATCTAAAGTTGGTTGCCCAACTTTAAGTTCTTTCTTATAGGCTGGGAACACATACTGATGACCTTTGCTCCTTTTCTAGATCCTCCTTGTAAGATGTTCTTACCTGGGATGTGTAGTGTCAGCAAGAGCCTGGGGCTCTGCAAATGCCTGTGAGGCCTGGCACGTATAAGCATTCTGCTCAGGGGTAATTCCACTTGTAACCTTCCCACTATCTTAGTGGAGAAGGAAAATAGCAGTCTTTGTCCCAGAAGGATGGACACAGATTCTAAATTTGAACACAGCTATCCGCAGCATGTTAGGGTTGGTCCAGAAGGTCTAAGTCTATGGAGGACCTGTCATGATCCCTTGGGTCCAAGTCCTGCTCTTGTTTGTTGTCTGGCCTCCCTGGAGTCTGCAGCTAGTCTAAGGATGCCAAGTAGAAATCAGAAAGGCCTTTCTAGAAGAGGGATGAAGAATCTTCTTGGGATTAGAACTCAGCCTGGCTGTCAAACTTTAAGGAGGTTTGATACCCTTACAGTACTTGGAAGTGGTGGTAGAATCCTGAATTAACTTCAAGACAGACAAATAGCAATTACCTAAAAGTAAGATACTGCAGACTTTTCCCCTTGCTCTGGTTTACATTGTGAGGGAAGGACCCCATGGACTTGTGTGGAGCAGTGCATGTCCTTTACATCCTTCTGAACCTAAATTTCCCAACCTGAAATCCTGTTTCTTAGGAAGGGGAAAACCTGCTTTCTCAGTTTGACTTATCCCCTGGTGTGTCCTAATGGGCTTCTCTTGGGTTGTGGGGCATCACACTTTAGGACATGTGACAAGACATGGCCTTTGAAACTCCAGTGGCTTGAGTTTGCAAGCCAGCTCAGTGACATACCTACTGTGTAACCTTGAACAAGTTGTTTCACTTTCACTTCTTCAAGCATAAAGTGGGAATAATACCTATCTCTGGGTAGCTCTTATAATTGAGATACTATATACAAAGGGGCTAGTAAGGAAACTAACATACCAGGTGCTTAAATAGCATTGTTGTTACCATCACAGCTTTTTTGTTTCTTGGAGGGGTTAAACCTCGGAGAGACATTTTTAACTGTCTCTTTCAGACCAGGAGCCAATATGGTCAGGGCAGTGGCTATGAAGTAGAATCAATGAAGAAAGAATTTACTTTTTACTCTTACTCCCCTTTTAGAGGATTCTATTTCTATGGCACGTCAGGAAAAGCTAGGAACTTCTAGAAGCTTGCTCTCTGCTCCCCAATCTTAAACTTTACTTTCTATGTAAAACTGCTTGTAGTTGATTTGAAATATAGTGTTATTTCTTCCAAACCTGTGCACAGGTTATACCCTCAGCCCAGTAAAAGGAGGAATTTCATTCCATACAGATTCATATCTAGCTTTTGAAACTTTGGTTCAGTAATCTCCTTGTCCAGTTGATGAACTCTGCCTTTAGAGTTTAATGGATGAGCTATGTTCCTTTTGTACCTGACTCTCTTGCATGATATTTAGAAATAAGTATTCAATAAGTCAGTGCATTTGAATTTAATCATAGCTTAAAGTAAGGCTTCTGCCTTTAATAATTAGATTTTAAAGACCAACTCAGTACAGCCTTTCTCAACTGATGGAAAGGTACAGAAGAGCATTAGAGATAAACTTTTCCATAGACTATATCTTAAATATATATTAAATAAGATTTGTATTCAGCCTTGGAAGCAGAGATGAATCAGAAGCAAACTTTACCTGTGCTCATTCTAACACTGTCCAGGAGAGGGAATTCTGGCCCAAGGATGAGAAACCAATAGCAGACTGGGCTCTACAAAACAAAGGAAAACATCAACCTTGGTGTCACTAAATATCTTTTTAAAAAATTTTTATTTTATATTGGAGCATAGTTAATTAATAATGTGTTAATTTCAGGTGTACAGCAAAGTGATTCAGTTATACATATTTATGTATCTGTTTTTTTTCAAATTCTTTTCCCATTTAGGATATTACAGAATACTGAGCAGCGTTCCCTGTGCTATACAGTAGGACTTTGTTGGTTATCTACTTTAAACATAGCAGTGTGTACATGTCAGTCCCAAACTCCCAATCTATCCCTGCCCCACACCCTTCCTGGTAACCATATGTTTGTTCATTAAGTCTATGAGTCTGTTTCTGTTTTGTACATAAGTTCATTTGTGTCATTATTTTTAGATTTCGCATATAAGTGACATCTTTTTTTTCTTAAGTGACATCTTATGATATTTGTCTTGCTCTGTCTGACTTTATTAGTATGATAATCTCCAGGTTCATCCATGTTGCTGCAAATGGCATCATTTCATTCTTTTTTTTGCTGAGTAATATTCCATTGTATATATGTACCACACCTTCTTTATGCATTCTTCTGTCAATGGACATTTAGGTTGCTTCCATGTCTTGGCTATTGTAAACAGTGTTGCAATGAACATTGGGGTGCATGTATCCTTTTGAACCATGTTCTTCTATGGATATATGCCCAGGAGTGGGATTGCTGGATCATATGGTAACTCTAGTTTCTTAAGGAACCTCCTTGCTGTTCTCCATAGTGGCTATACCAAGTTACGTTCCCACCAACAGTGCAAGAGGGTTCCCTTTTCTCCACACCCCCTCCGGCATTTATCGTTTGTAGATTTTTTGATTATGGCCATTTGGACTGGTGTGAGGTGATATCTCATTGTAGTTTTGATTTGCATTTCTCTAATAATTCGTGATGTTGAGCATCTTTTCATGTGCCTGTTGGCCATCTGTATGTCTTCTTTGGAGAAATGTCTATTTAGGTCTTCTGCCCATTTTTTGATTGGGTTGTTTGTTTTCTTGAGCTGTTTGTAAATTTTGGAGACTAATCCCTTGTCAGTTGCATTGTTTGCAAATATTTTCTCCCATTCTGTGGATTGTCTTTTTGAAAACAAGTTCCACCAAATGAGATATTCAGAGATCAAAAACAACTTCTCTCTTCAACTCTTGCTGGATATCTGGGGTTCTCTGAGCCACAAAGGGTCTGATTAACTAACTTGAAATTCCTCAGGTTATCTTTATCCACACCTGTATATTGCAATATGCATCAAATCTGAGGATTTTCTGGTGGCCATGGGCACACCCCTTACAGCTTATTGAAACTTCCGCTTCGGCACTTGCTTTCAGAGCCCTACCAGGATGCGCTCTCCATAGTGCTCAATTCAAGCCTTATCTTCTAGGTCATTCATGTCCCACCCTGGATCTATGGTGGGAATTGCATTTGCTGCTGGTGCTCAGATAGGATTGCCAGGCAGTAACATGCAGTGTATCTGCCTCTTCATTAGCCTTTTCTAGCACCATCTCTCTCTTCCTCAGTCAACAGGGTAGTTAGTACACTTTGAACATAGCCCTACTTGAGTTGTGGGTGGCAGAGATGGAGAATAAATTTCCTATCCTAGTAGGGTCATTCCAAAAAGTTGGCATATTTTTCCAATTAAACAAGTCTGATGTGAAAAGGGAGAGTGAAAATAAAGGGGGGTAGGAGAGTGTCTCCACACAGATCCTGCTGCCTGATCTTGGGTATTTATTCCTCCAATGGGAATCTGCCTCAGTGGGAATTGCCCTACCTGAACAAGAGTGGCTCCCTGGCTGAATTGGGTGCCCTGTCAGGTACAGGAGGGAGAGATCGTCCCTCTCTCCTCCAGGTTGTTTTCTCTTCCTTCAGCTCCCACCAGAGTTGGTAGGAGTGTGTCAGCACTATGGGATCAAGGTCCCTAGCCCCTGCTTCCCCATTCTGCTCTCCATGCAACAGTGGCAGTGCTGTAGGATCATTTGTTTGTTGAATTTGTTCATCTCTCAATCCTGAGAATTGGGTAAAACTTTTAATATCTCCTTATTGGAAGGAATTTTTTTTGTATCATAATTCTGTGCATGTTACATTTTCTCTGAATAGTCCCCCTTTGATGCAATGTAATAAAAGCCTATATATAAGAAACTTCACTCCATTTTCCTCCCATTTCACAAAATAGTTCTGGTTGAAAGATGGTGTTACAATTTAGAGAGCCATTAGGGGCTCCAGATCCTAAGGAGCACTGAGGCCAAGTAGTGTTACAAGAGAACACCATCTTATTTCTTTTCATTGGTGCATAACTAAAATTCCCAATACTTCAAAATACACCCTAGTGGGCTACAAGGTGGAACAGAGCTCTGAGTACTCATTTTTAGTTGTTCACGGCTGATGCTGTCAAATATCAAGCAAGCAAGCAAATACAATGAGGTCTCTCAGGGTTACAGATTGCTTAGTGCAGTAGGGAATAATCCCAGCAAAATCAATGCCCCATCACAGACAGAGCCAAGTGACTAAGAGAAAAATACCCTGGTGCCAGTGCCTGTGAGCTCTACTACTTACCAGAGGCATGTCAACCAGCAAGTGCTTTGTTTCCTTCACCACAAAATCAAAAGCATCATGGGCCAATGATGTCTGGTGGCAGCAAGCACTTGGTGCTGTCCATGAGGCAAAGGTGCTTGGGCATCTTCTGGACAGAACTTGAGAACTGCCACTAGCCAGGGGCCAATGTGCCATGGGCAAGATGCCCACTCAGGATGGTAGTGCCTTTGTGGTCACCAAAATTGTTACCAAATGGATCTCAGTTTCACTCACCTGACACACAGCAAAGCCAACCTACTGACACTGGCTTGTGATAAAGGAAACTACAGTGTTTATTTGCAGAGCACCAAGCAAGAATAAGCAGCTAACGCTTAAAGGCCCCAATCTCTCCAATGACTTTCAGGCAAGGGTTTTTAAAGAACAAAATTAAGGGTAAGGGTCTTAAGTGCATGATCAACTCATGCGTTCTTCTGATTAGTTGGGTCTTAAGCAACAAAGAGATATTTATGGGTCTTGAGCATACTCTTCTTGCTCCCAATTGATGGGGTCTCCATGGCTGTGGTCAGCATTTTCCATCTGGTGGGGTCCTGGTTTCTGCAAAATGACTGAAGCATATGCATCAAATTGTTAGCTATATCCCTTGGGGAGAAGCTAGGAGTCCTGTGACTGTTTTATGGTGGAAGTCCTGTGACCGCTTTATGGTTGACTGGTTGTTCAAATTATTACTTTTCTTGCTTAACTGTTTTTCGTTTTTCTGCATTTTCTCACTTCTCTAATTACTAACTGCTCAAGGCTGCTCTTTGGAATTCAGAAGGTCTAGGAAGGCTTTTTTTTTTTTTTTTCAAACAAGCAGGGGGCATTGAAGAACTTGTATCTGGAAGTCCCAGTGGGTCCTGCTCAGTTTCAAATCTATAAATCTATGCCTTGATTAATCTGGCAAATCATTGCCCCTTGCATTTCCTGGTCAGAGTTTTCATTATAATCTTTGCCTTCCAGCTCTTTAAATTCTTCCAAACTGGGGTAAATAGAAGAGATGTGCTTGGGGCCCTTTAGGTCTATCCAGTCTCTGGTAGTGCTGCATTAACACCTTTGTTTTACTCCATCATTGTCCACTTTATTTATTCTGTTTCTCAGTCACCTAAAGTTTCACTCTGCTAGAGTTCCTTGACACTCCCCTTTGTCTCTCCCCATTTTCTTAATTACTCTAACGTTCTTGGTATTAGTCAGATCCATACAAGGAAGCTGAGAGAGCAAATCATTGTTTAATTTTGTAGGAGTAAAGTTACATGAGATACGTATGCAAGAGGGGCCCCCTTAATTACAGCATTTACCATACCTGGCTAATGGACATATCCAGGAGGTGAATATCCTGGTCATCATAAAGCCAATCCCACATGGTTTGCATGCAAAGCATATCAGCTGCTTCATCTGGGGTGTTCCATTTTGGCATTTATAGGGGGAGTTGGGAAGTTCCCCTCCTCAGGATAAACACTCTTTATAGTAGTGGCTTTATCCAGTCCACCAAGCTGGCTGTTCCCCCAGAAGTAACCTCCCATGTGTCTGGATCACAAACAGCTGTCTCATTGTTCAATAGTGAATTGCAGGTGCTGTACCAGCACAGACACATGCTTGCATTCTGTAGCATTCAAATCCAAAGACACAGCCCCCTAACTGGTTGTTCTCACAATGCATTTTATTTTATTTATTTATTTATTTTTTGCGGTACGCGGGCCTCTCACTGTTGCAGCCTCTCCCTCTACGGAGCACAGGCTCCGGACGCGCAGGCTCAGCGGCCATGGCTCACGGGCCCAGCCGCTCTGCGGCATGTGGGATCCTCCCGGACCGGGGCACGAACCCGTGTCCCCTGCATTGGCAGGCGGACCCCCAACCACTGCACCACCAGGGAAGCCCTCACAATGCATTTTAGTAAAGATTCTTTAGTAAGTTGGTTCTGATCCACAAAGTAACAGTTCTTTGACACTACATCTTCTGTTTCAGTAGTTCCTTGGTTTTGTCCTTCTAAATTGACTAGCATCGTGGTGTGGTTATAGCTGGTATTTCTAACTACCTTCTTCCACTATTCGTTCTGTATTACCTTTACCTTCAGCAAGCACCTCAACTTGTCATTGTTCTTTACTTAGTAGAGTGACCCAAATCTTTATTCCTGAATAATATGGTCGATTAGTAGTCCTGCCTGAATTGGGTTGTTGGAGTTTTCCATTGACCTTAATCACAGGGCATGGTAATACCTAAGGAATCTCCTGTATATCCAGATACCTTCTTCCTTACTTCCATTGTGAAGTAGTAGACCAATTTCCCCTCGGTAGTAAAGATCAATCTTACCAGCCCACAGAGTAATTCCCTACTTTACCTTTTGATTCAGACATGAGCTCAAAGTGACTGGGTGGCAATCTTAACTTTCAGTTCAATGGAATCATTGTGTCTCCTGGTAGAAGCTTTGAAACTAAGACTTCTAGGTCAACAAGGCATAAGGTTGTGGAAACAGCAAAAATTTTGCTAGTAGCTCACTAGGGGAAATAATGGTATCACTCCCATTTTATTCCTTCATTCCTAGACCTGTGAATCCTGGCTATGGGAGAAATAGTACCATATATTGGATGCTGATTCAGAGAATACGCAGCCTTCTGGAGAACCTTCTGCAGGCTTTCAAGGTATTGCTAACTAGCAGGTATTGTAACTGAGCCTTCAAAAGGCCATTCCATTGTCCTATAAATCCAGCTGCTTCAGGGTGGTGGGAAACATGGTAACACTAGTGAATTCCATGAGCAGGGACCCATTACTGCACTTCATTTGCTGTGAACTGAGTTCCTGTCAGAAACCATGGAATACCATGATGGTGGATAAGGCATTCTATATGTCCACAGATAAGTTTGGAAGAAGCATTGCATGCAGGGAAGGGAAAACCATATCCAGAATGTCTATTCCAATAAGAACAAAACACTGCCCCTTCCATGATGGAAGCAGTCTAGTGTAATCAACCTGTCGCACGGTAGCTGGCTCGTCACCTTGGGGAATGGTGCCATATTGGAGACTTGGTGTTCATCTCTGCTACTGCCAGATTGGGCAGTCAGCAGTGACCATAGCCAGTTTGGCCTTGGTGAGTCCATATTACTGAGGTCATACATAACCTCCATCCCTGGCACCATGGCCACTTTGTTCATGACTCCATTGGGCAATGACAGGGGTGGCTAGGAAAAGAGACTGATTAATATCTATAGGACAGGTCATCCTATCCACCTGACTTTTAAATCCTCCTCTGCTGAGGTCATCCTTTGATGAGCATTCACATGGGGCACATCTTCATTTTTTTGCCCTTCCTGAGAAGTCTCTCATTTTCCCTAAATTTTCTTGTTAGCAATTTTCTCATTATGTTCCTTCCAAGTCCCTGACTATCCAGCCAAACCATTGGCCACAGCCCATGAGTCAGTATATAATTGTGCCTCTGGCCATTTCTCCTTCCAAGCAAAAGAAAACAACCGGCTGTGCTGATCAAAGTTCTGCCCACAGAGGGATTTTTCTTCAGCACTTTCCTTTAGGGATGGCCCAGAAAGGGATTATAGGATGCAGCATCCATTTTTGGGTGGTACCTGTATATTGTACAGAACCTGCTATAAACTAGGTCCAAGTCTTAGGTTCCTCTGTAAACTGATCCTAGGGGACTCCTCATGAGGTCATAGCTGTAAGTATGGAGAAAGTGTAGCAGGAGTGCAGACAGTGGGCATTGGGGCCACTTCATGTAACTTGTGCCTTCGGGACCTGCTTGGGTCTGATCACATGTGTACCACTTCTCTTTGATGGAGTCCTGCTGTTCAAGCTCCACTTAATGGCTTGGTGAGTCAGATAAAACCCAGGTTAGGAAGGGAAGCTCCAATCACATGGTCACTTGATGGCCCATGCTCAAGCATTCAGCCTCTACTAAGGCCCAGTAGTAGGCCAAGAGCTATTTCTTAAGTGGAGTTAGTAATCCACAAAAGATGTCAGGGCTTTACTCCAAAATCCTAAGTCCCTCTACTGCAATTCATCTATAGGTGCCTGCCAAAGGCTCCAATCAGCATGCCTATCTGCCACTGATACTTCAAGCATCATTGGATCCTATGGCCCAGGTGGCAAGGGAGCTTGTTCAGCAGCCTGAGACTGCTGCAGACTCTATTGCCAGGCCCCAGTCAAAACTAGAAGCTTTGAGCGTCACTCAGTAAGTGGGCTGGAGTAACACACCCAAATGAGGAATATGTTGCCTCTTAAACCCCCCAAAGAAGGCCACTAGGCATTGTGGGTTTTTTTTTTTTTGGTTTTATAAGAGGCCAGATGCACCAACTTATCCTTAGAAAGGGATATCTCAACATGCTTCACACCACTGGACCCATAGAAGTTTTTTTTTTAATTCATTTTATTCAAGTGTAGTTGATTTACAATGTTGTGTTAATTTCTGCTGTACAGCAAAGTGATCCAGGTACATATATATGTGTATATATATACATGTGTATATATATATATATATTATTTTCCATGTTCTTTTCCATTATGTTTTATTACAGGATATTGCGTATAGTTCCCTGCGCTATACAGTAGGACCTCCTTGTTTATCCATCTATGTATAATATTGTGCATCACCTAATCCCAGACTCCCACTCAATCCCTCCTCAATTTACCCTCCCTCTTGGCAACCTCAAGTCTGTTCTCTATATCTGTGAGTCTGTTTCTGTTTTGTAGATAAGTTCATTTGTGCCATATTTTAGATACCACATATAAGTGATATCATATGGTATTTATCTTTCTCTTTGCGACTTACCTCAGTATGATAATCTCTAGGTTCATCCATGTTGCTGCAAATGACATTATTTCAGTCTTTTTTATGGCTGAGTAGTATTCCATTATATATATATATGTGTGTATATATATATCAATGAACGTTTAGATTGCTTCCATGTCTTGGCTATTGTGAATAGTGCTGCTATGAACATTGTGGTGCACATGTTTCTTTTTGAATAGAGTACTGTCCAGATAGGTGTCCAGGAGTGGGAGTGCTAGATCATATGGCAACTCTACTTTTAGTTTTTTGAGGAACCTCCATACAATTTTCCATAGTGGCTGCATCAATTTATAGTCCCACCAATAGTGTAGGAGGGTTCCCTACTCTCCACACCCTCTCCAGTGTTTGCTATTTGTAGACTTTTTAATGACAGCCATTCTGACTGGTGTGAGGTGGTACCTCACTGCAGTTTTCATTTGCATTTCTCTAGTGATTAGTGATGATGAGCATATTTTCATGTGCTTATTGGCCATGGCTGTGTCTTCTTTGGAGGATGTCTGTTTTTTGACTGGGTTGGTATTTTTTTGTTATTGAGTTGTATGATCTGTTTGTATATTTTGGAAATTGAGCCCTCGTTGATTGCATTATTTGCAAATATTTTCTCCCAGTCTGTAGGTTATCTTTTCATTTTGTTTATGGTTTCCTTTGCTTGCAAAAGCTTATAAGTTTGATTAGGTCCCATTTGTTTATTCTTTTATTTTTATTGCCTTGGGAGACTAACTTAAGAAAATATTGCTATGATTTGTGTCAGAGAATGTTTTCCGTATGTTCTCTTCTAGGAGTTTTATGGTGTCGTGTCTTATATTTAAGTCTTTAAGCCATTTTGAGTTTATATTTGGGTGACATGATGGAGTGTTCTAACTTGATTGATTTACATGTGGCTGTGCAGCTTTCCCAGCACCACTTATTGAAGAGACTGTCTTTTCCCCATTGTATATTCTTGCCTCCTTTTTTGAAGATTAATCGACCGTTGGGGTGTGGGTTTATTTCTGGGCTCTCTATACTGTTCCATTGATCCATATGTCTGTTTTGGTGCCATTGCCACACTGTTTTGATTACTCTAGCTTGTAATATTGCCTGAAGTCTGGGAGGGTTATGCCTCCTGCTTTGTTCTTTTTCCTCAGGATTGCTTTGGCAATTCTGGGTCTTTTATGGTTCCATATATATATTTTAAGATTACTAGTTGTAGTTCTGTGAAAAATGTCATGGGTAATTTGATAAGGATCAGATTAAATCTGTAGATGGCTTTGTGGACTCATAGAAGTTTTATTGAAGTAGAAGGCCCTTGAATGTAATACATACTTTATATTTTAGAGCAGTTTTAGGTTCATAGCAAAAATGAGCAGAGGGTACAAACTTCCTATATATTCCCCATCCCCACACATGCATAGTTGCCTTCATCACCAATATCTCCCAAGAGAGCAGTACATTTGTTACAAGTGGACCACATAGATGCAAACTACACCCAAAGTCCATGGTTTACATCAGGGTTCTCTTGGTGTTGTATGGGTTTGGACAAATATATAATGACATGCATCCACTGTTGGTATCATACAGGATATTTTCACTGCCCTAACATCACTTTGTGCTACCTACTCATCTTTCCCTATGCTAACCCCTGCAACCACTGATCTTTTAATTGTCTCAGTAGTTTGGAGATTACTGTAAAGGGCAGAGATGGATCTGAACCAGTAACTTTCAGACTGTGTATGTGTTGCACAATCTAAGCTTCAGTATCCTCTTTTTGAAAATGGAAGTAATGATAGTAACTCCTCATGGGTTAGTTATAAGGATATAATGAGATAATGAATCTAAAATTCCTGCATACTCACTGGCACATAAAAAAACAATTTGCCTTTTAATAACCATATTTTATCATTCACTGAAAGGCCTATGGGAGGATCAGGCATAAAGAATAACTGCAGAAAGTTCCTTGGGAAAGCCAAAGAATGTCTGCAGTTGTGCCTCACTCATAAATGTACCAGCCTCAGCTTTAGAAAACACTCTCTGTCCTCTGCTTCTCTGTAGAAAATCATATCAACAGAGCCAGCTTTCCTCTGTTCTCCTTGGCTGCCCAGTACCCACCCCTGTAAATCTGAGGCTTTTTAACTAGTGACACCCACCTAATTATAGTCTTGTGATGGTAAAAGTTTAAATACCTCTAAATATTTCCTTGTATAACAAGTAAAAAAATTATAATCATAGACTCAGTTGTGCAAAATGTCATTTACTTCATTCTTTCTCTTTCTGCATTATTTATGCACAATGGGGGTTAGAATAATAATAAAATCAAACTGAGTTGTAGAAGATAGCACTTCCAAGCAAATTCAATCAACTTTGGATTTCTTAGTCAATTCCAATTTATAATTTAGTCGGATACAGGATTAACTCCCCCCCGCCCCCGCTCCCCCCCAACCACCACCACAGGAGTTTTTATATCACCGTCTTCCTTGTGCTAGATTTAAAACTGCAGTAGGGGATGGGTGGGTTCTCACATGATTGCCACCTTGGTACTCATATGGGAGAGGACTGTCTCCTGCTTCCTTGGCTGGCCTCAACTCCAGATACATCTTATGCTGTAATTATGGTATTTCTTCACACCGTGACCTCTGGTACATGACCTCCTTCTACTAGACTCTCTAATACTGTTGATCCACTGAGATTGCAGTCACAGCCCCATAGTACCCTGGCAGAGACTATCTACTCTATCTTTCCGTTACTCATCCCTTTGTCCCAGCTGCTGAACCCTCTGCAAACTGACCTGACGGATCACTCTTACTCTCTCTCAGCCAACTTATTTATTTTACTCATGCCCCAGGAATGCTTAGGATCCACTTCCACACCACTTGGAGCCTTGGGAGCCTAAGTTTAAGGAGTGGGAGGCATGGTCCCAACTAATATTCTTCCATCTGCCAGGCACAGAGGATCTTTGTGCCTAACCTAATCTGAAACCAGGAAAATAAACCTATTCTGCCATATCAGATGCGCTTATACATCTTTTGTCATCTTTTTTTTATTTGTCTTTCTCTTTCTGACTTACCTCAGTATGATAATCTCTAGTTGCAACCATGTTGCTGCAAATGGCATTATTTTGTTCTCTTTTTATGGCTGAGTAGTATTGCATTGTGTATATATTGACCTGGGTTTGAAACCTCGTTCTACCATTGTGTCTACAAAGACACAATGTTTTCACTGTCATGCTATCACTGTGCTACTACTCCCTCTGTTGGGACATCCTTCATTGAGGTGGACCAATAATGAAGAGAGAGAATTGTTCAACAGACTTGTTTTGTTTAACCAGAGGTCCTGCTGGCTCCTAGAGTTTAGGACAGGTACCTCATAGTAGATCAGGCTCAATTACTCTCATCTGTTTCAAGAAAGTTCAGCTCTGTATAATTCTATTTTGAACCATGAATCAATGAGAAAAATAATACTTCTGTTTCTGTATTATCTCTGGGAAGAACTTCTGCGAAGATTAAATGACCAAAATTTATAAGCGTTAGTTTGTTTTAAGGCTTATAGGCCCAAACCAGGAAATTCCTGGTTCAGATAGCTTTCTTAGCTTGACACACCCTCTGTTGAGTGCCTCCTTATCTTTCAAGGCTCTTTCTGAGCTAACAATATAGTCTTACATAAGAGAGAGATCTTGACTGGCAGGCTTCCCCAGGATGAATCTTCCCAAGCCTCCCTGAATGTCTAGGTTTCTGAATTAAAATTTTTTGTGTAAAAATAAATACTTATCTATAAAAATCAAGCTATGAGATTTTATGACTATATTTAAAAAAAAACAGTAATTCATTTGTACTCAACTATATATGACCTTGAATGAGAGATTTACCTACTAATTTTGGGACTTCAATGGCATCTGTAAAATGAGATTTTAGCAGATCACCCCAAGCTCCTTTTTAAGTTCTAAATTAAAAAGAAATAGTGGGTCTCACCAAGGGAAGAGAGGGGTGGACCCTTTTACATGCCTATGAGGACCAGATATAGAAGCAATATTCCATTAAGGATCTTTCAGCAGGCTCAGCTTCTGAGGATTTTTATCCCTCATTGAATGATTATGGAAACCGCTGTTTCTGATCATGATACAGGATCTAGAAGTTTTCCTTCCATTCTTGTCTTTCATTCTTATATCTTTCTTGTGGGTGATACTGCTGGTAATGGCAGAAACTTGGAACTATAGAATAGTATAGACTGTAGCCAGAGTCAGAAGATGGGAAGAAGCAAGATGTCAGTCATTAAATAGATTGCAGTTAGACTCACAGCTAACTCTTAGGCAAAACTTTGAAGCAGCCATCAGAAAACCAAGCACTTACCAAGCTGGAATAGGGCAGAGAATCAGGGCAGAGTAGGCTTTTAGGAATGGGTGCTGAGAGAGACCATGGATGAAAGGTTCTAACTCTAGCATTCAAGTCTCTTTGATGCTGGTCTCTCACACTTGGTCTCCTGTCACATTGCCCTATAGCTCTGATCCTGTAATTCATGAGTACAAGAATACCACCTGTAACATTAAGGGCTCAATAAATGTTTGGATATATGGATGGATGAATGAAAAAATTTCTCTAAGTTCAGATTGATGAGATGATCAAATTGTGTATGACTCAGGGGTTTTACAAAGTAATGTAATTAAGATGTTACTGTCTTGAGGCTTCAGAAAAAACTTAGAGTCATAGGTGGTTATTGGTTCCACCAATAGCCCAAGCCAAGTGCTGACAGTGGACTTGGCGATCATTATTAAGGATCAAATCGGTACTTATGTTATCTATAAGTTGACACTGCACCATGCACATAATATTAGTTTCTTGATTAGTGCTTAACCTCATGAGGGATTAAGATAGGTAAAACCACTCTAAAGTCCTACAGTGGAAGCCAAGTTGTTTGATCTGCATTTCTATATTGAAGATAGGTCCATCCAAATCCTGCCCATTCTGGAAGTTTCAGATCAAACACCAGGGTCTGCATATGTGCTTTAGAGAATAGATTCTCCAACTTTTTGCAAGTGAACTCCTTAAATGCATGAGGACAAATGCAATTTTTCAAAATCAAGTTTACATCTAGAATCTTTATCATCCCATTAAATAATTCCAAATATATAATTCCTGGGTTATACTTAATACGGTCATTTAAAAATAAAACTGCTACATTAAAATTTTAAATATATTCAATGTTATAAAAAATAATTGATACCTACCATTACCTATTTAAATTAAGAACAAACTCTTAACAGTCAGAAAATTTATATCATCTTTTTCTTCTTAAAATTGTAGCATTTGTCTTAAAAAAGAAGTGACGTTACAGCCTCAATGTCACAAAAGTTTCAGAAGTAAGGAGGGAAGCAAAGCTAGGACCAACCAACCATTCTCAGAGGGAGGTCTCAGCATTATAGGAACTCACCTACCAAAAATGAAACTAGACATCTCCCAACCTGAGATCACACCTAAGGGAGACCTTCTCTCAGACTCCTAGGCTCTAGTCGTGTGGTTTACTGAGGGTAGCAGCAAGGGTCACTCTTCAGTCCACTCCTAGTTTTACTCACTGAGCTTCTCAAACACAATTGTGCACGAAACTCCTCTTCTAAGAATGACTATAGAAATACTTAGGATTCAACTCTACTTGGTATCACAACCACTTAAAAAATACACCAAATGCCATCCCTGGGTAAAGGCGGGGGGACTTAACCCTTGGACTAGAGCAGAAATCAGAACATGCTTTCCCAAGAAGAGGTAAGAATAGCTGAAGTAGACTTAAAAAATTCAAGTCAGTATACTGTAGATTTGATCATTCACGTGTTTATGTGTATGTATCAAAGACCGTAGCCAGATTCTGGCATTTCTACCTTCACGGAATACAACAAAAATCAAGAATGACATCAACGTAGAAGTAGTCATTGGAAAATGAGGAAATGTGGAGTTGGTAAAGGATTGAAGAAATCATGAAGTGATAGACTATCCATAAACTGTAGAAGCAGAAATCTGAATTTAAACTATTGAAGGTGTGTGTATATATATATGTGTATATATGTATACATATATATGTATATATACACATTGATTACTGTATTATGTAAACAAACAATATGTACTTTATCCCATGGCATTATATTAGTATTTTATATTATAAAACATACAATAATGTAAATATTAAAAGGCTTAAGAAAATAGGAACAAAAGGAAACTTTAAGATTCTTCCTTTACCTGAGTAGACCATTTTGTGCCCCTGTTTTGCAGACCAACCTTTTTAGACAATTGGGGACTTTGGAATCTATGAGAATATATGCACCACTTTGACATCTTTAGTAGTTTAAATTCAGATTTCTGCTTCTACAGTATATGAACAGTCTATCACTTCATGATTTCTCCAACTCTTTACCCAATTCCACATTTTCTTAGGTTCTGATGACTACTCCTGCTTTGATGTCATTCTTGATTTTTGTTCTATTCATAGAAAGCCAGGATCTGGCCATGGCCTTTGATTCTTTCTATACTATCTGATTAAGTGATCACATACACTTTAAAAAATCTGACTTCCAATTTTATGCATGTGGTACCCCCCAAAATACATCAAACATATACATCCACGGGAGCTAGGGTTCATAGGGCAGAGTACCAGAGAGGAGAGAGCTGCAGAGAGAGAGAGAAGGCATTGGAGATCTTCAGTCTTCATCTGAGTACTGTTCAGTGCTTACATGGGAGGAAAATTACCTGAAACTAGGGAAAGCCCACTCAAAATCAGAGGAAAATATCTCCAATACTCATACAAGGCTGGGAATAGTTTCTGTTCCCACAAGCCAGAGTGGAAAGCCTCATAACTTACAAGTCACCATAGATTTTTCAAAAATGTTTTTATTCGGTAGTGGTAACAAATAAAGCCTGAACTAAAAGCTTCTCTAGTCCTGACTAATAAAACCTAAAAGCAAAACCTGAATGGAATCAAACTGTTTTCAACAACTTAACCATGTCCCAGAACAAAGCTCAAGAATATATATAAGAATACAGGAA
Organism: Pseudorca crassidens; assembly: GCF_039906515.1. Taxonomy (NCBI): domain Eukaryota; kingdom Metazoa; phylum Chordata; class Mammalia; order Artiodactyla; family Delphinidae; genus Pseudorca; species Pseudorca crassidens. Next base: position 49,260,866 of record NC_090304.1, on the reverse strand, counting down.
TAAAGATGCAGACATAGAGAATGGACTTGAGGACACAGGGAGGGGGAAGGGTAAGCTGAGATGAAGTGAGAGAGTGGCATGGACATATATACACTGCCAAATGTAAAACAGATAGATAGCTAGTGGGAAGCAGCTGCACAGCACAAGGAGATCAGCTCAGTGCTTTGTGACCACCTAGAGGGGTGGGATAGGGAGGGTGGGAGGGAGGGGATATGGGAATATATGTATATGTAGAGCTGATTCACTTTGTTATACAGCAGCAACTAACACAACAATGTAAAGCAATTATACCTCAATAAAGGTGTTTTAAAAAAAGAAAGAATACAGGAGTATCTAGTACCCCAAAATTCAACACATCTGGCATTCAATAAAGAAATTACCAGGAAAATATACATAATAAAAATCAATCAGTCAAAACCAATAAAATAGGTACCTATGATAAAGTTAGCATATAAAGATATTAAACAATTATAAAGATATTTTGTATATTCAAGATGCTAGAGAAAATATTGAGGATGTCAGATACAGGCCTCAGAAGATGTAAAAAATAACCAAATCAAATTTTGAGAGATGAAAACCACAATATCTGAGATGAAAGAAAAACACATTTATCTATGAAAATTACAATATCTGAGATGAAAAATACAATAGAGGGAGGTAACAAGCACAATAGTGATGCAGAAGTATTCCAAGCAAAACACATGAAATGATATTCAAGTACTTTGGTTACTTCTAATGTGTTTGCTAAAATGTAGACTGAAGCTTGACTTCCTTGTTTTGTTAGTCGGTATTCTAAGTCTGTCATTTGGTCATTTCCAAGCTATCAATGGGCTGGGGCTGTCATAGCTAACATGGATGTCTGGGTCACTCAATGATTCATGTAGAGGCATTGTCTGGGCAACTTACTGACAGTTACTCAGGGTCCAGGAAATCCAGAGCTAGGGTGCATGAATGATTGGAGGTGTTGTAATTAAGTTAGAATTCGTTCAAATGCATTTTCTGTATCCTCTTGTATTTGTGTAATGGTAAACCTTCAAGTCTAAAAATAGCTTGCGTGTACTGTTCTCATGAGGGCTGTGCTCCGTCTAAGCACACAGTGTTGATATAAGATAGGAAATAACTATTTGTGAATAAAGCTAACAGTGCATACTGTTGTTTATTACATGGTAATGGAGTTCATATACTATTAGACTTCTTTGTGGGGCAAAAATCACTCTCTGTGGGAGGGTATGCGTGTCACTTAAAAGGCAAGGTCATTCCTGTACCAAACATAGGGACAAATCAGATCTTATATCCTGGGAATACTTAATCAATTATATTCAATTTACTAAATAATAATGACAGAAACAGTTATTTTCCAGAATGTACTGTGGAACAAATACCCACAAAAATCTCAGTGGCATACAACATAAAATGTATGTTGTACATACATAAAAATGTATCTCTCATACATCTGGAGATTGGCTGAGATGACTGCTGATCTCAACTGGATTTGCTTATGCATCTGAAGGTCAGCAGAGGATCTGATGATCCAAGCTGGACTTGGCTGTGAGGCTCTGCTTCAAGCTGCAAGTTGATCAGGCAGCTCTGCTCCACTTTTCCCTCATCCTCCTTGGACCAGTGTGCTAACCAGGGCACATTCTCATGGTGCAGCAGAGTCAGAAGACAACAAGCCCGACTGTATAAGCAAATTTCAAGCCTCTGCTTGTACCACATCTGCTTATACCCCATTGATCAAAGTGATGCAGGTGGCTATCCTCATGGTCAATATGTGGGGAAGTATACTCTGGGAGAGTGAAGATTCTTGAACAATTTGTCACATAGAATGCTTCATCTCTACTGAGAAAAACCAAACTAGAGTTTGGGAAGTCTTAGGGGACAGAGTCAGAGGCCTTTGTTTCATACTGCTTCTTTCCTTGCTGTCCAATTACCCCACCTCAACGTCTGGATGACTGAGACACTGGGAACTGGCCAGAGACCCACTGAAACCACCAACCTTCATGTGTGCCTAAGAGGCAAGCCGTGACACAACATGGGCCTGGAGGGTCAGGAGATGCTTTTTCAGAGACTGTCAGGTTTCTGTGTTCTTTTCTTAGAATCGAAGAAACTTCTTTTAATTATTACTGAAGAAAGAAAAGGGTCACAAAATGAAAAACAGAACATGGTTGTATAAGCAGGCCTTCATGAAAAGTGTGTATGAGAGATTCTTTTACAAAGAACTGACTAAAGGAGTGTTCAATTATTAGAGTTTGCATAAGAAGACAAAAGCAGAAAGATAAGTGAAATCCAGTATCATTTTTAAGATATACTAGAAGAAGAAATAGTGCATTTTCTTTTCTTTAAATACTTGGTCTTGAACTGTCATGAGTTGGAGTGCAAGAAAGAGCTCACAACTCCAACGATCAGCTTTCCCTGGCTTATTCGATGAAACAACTTCCAAATCTCAGTGGTTTACTACAAAAAAATAAACCCAACAAAATCATCCTTGCTCATGTTATATGAACACTGTGGGTCATCTGTGGCTATATTCCAGGCTGTGAGTCAGATTCACATCTGCTCCATGTATCTTTTCTATCACTGGTCTAGATTGAAGGAAGAACTCTGGGGACATGATCATTGTCGTAAGCAGAGGAGAAAATTGAGCGCTACTGAGCCAAGCTACACAACACATTTTAACATTTCTGATTATTGTGGCACATTTCAAGACCACTCAAATTCCACTGGTCAAAGAAAGTCAATATTTAACATTCCTTGAGTGAGGAAAACCCCCTCCCATGGTAGAGGGACAAGAGGATAAATATCCTAACAGTAATTCAGCCTATCGCAATTATGTATTGTAACTATTTTCTTCTTTAGCTTCAGCAGTCTCAACTTTAAACTGGAAAGGTATTAATTACTGTTTCTACATTCCATAGCTCAAGGATCGTGTTCAGCTCTTCTATTCATTCATTCAATAAATATTACTAAGTTTTTTTGGAGACAGAAGGCATATACATGTGAAAAGTTAGTTACATGATGATATAAGTTAATATAAATGGATGTCAGGAGACTCTTCTGCTAAGTGTTCAATAAAAGAATTTGTCATTAGTATGAGTCAGAAGTCAGAAAGGAACTGACTTAATGGAAGGAATAAGTCTCATTAGAAGTGGAGCTGTCCAACTGTAGAGCTAATAACATTGAGTGGTAGTAGGCTAAAAAAGAGTGGCAGAGGCTGGAGGCCACTTATCAGAAGGATTTTGTGGCAATTTCAGTACTAGTTGTGGTGTTGGCATTTTAGTCATAAAATTTGTGGTTCAATTCCTCAGTCTGGATGAAGAGTTCACCAAGACCTCAGTTTCTTGTGCCAATCTCAGGCAGTATTTCGACTGTCTTTCACCTAGGTGACAATAATGCTTTGAGAGGTTCTTTATGTTTTCCTTTATCATGTGATGAACCTATAAGAATAGGAAGGTCAAACCTCTGCTATCAGACTATAGCGACACACCCGGTTTGATCTGACTGGTAGATCTGTGAGGAGTGGGACCTTGTCATACTGGAGAATTGCCAAACTCTGAAATTTTCTTTCTGAGATTTTCCCTCTCCATCTCAATTCAGTATCCACTGGACTGATAGGTCCTGGACTAGTGGTTAAGGAAGAAAGTGTGTATCTATACATTCTTTCTCTGGAATAGACTGAGCACACGATCACAAATCTGCTTGGTCTCGACACCATAGATGGGATTGACCATGGGTGAGAAAAGAAGATAAAAGATAGCAAGGAATATGTGGACATGAGGGGCATCCCGGCGAGCCACACGGTGTATCACTGAGCAGATGACCACAGGTGTGTAGGTGGACAAGATAGCACCTATGTGGGACACACATGTCCCAAAGGCCTTGTAGTGGGCCTCCTGAGAGGCAAGCTGTAGAACTGCCCGAAGGATGAAGATATAAGACAGGACAAAAAAGAGCAGGCCCAACACCACTATGAACATGGCCACAGCAATGCCATGGATATTGTTGAAGCGAATGTCCCCACAGGCCAGCCTTACCACACCCACGTACCCATAGTAACAGTGGGCAATCACTGGACCTCAGCAGTAATGGAAGCATCTAAGCAGAAAGGGGAGTGGAGTCATTAGTGTCACAGCCTGAGTCACAGCAGCCAAGCCAGTCTTGGTGATAAGTGGCCCAGTAAGCATGGTGATATAGTGCAGTGGCTTGCAGATGGCCACATAGTGGTCAAAGGCCATGGCCAGCAGCACTGCTGACTCCATGATAGAGAAGGAGTGGAGAAAGAACATCTGGACTAGATTGGCATAGAAGTTGATCTCCTGATCTCTGAACCAAAAAATAGCCAGCATTTTGGGAAGTGTTGTAGAAGAGAAGACCAGATCAGTGGCTGCCAACACGGCCAAAAAGAGGCACATGGGCTCGTGGAGGGCTGTATCACCTCAAATGACGAAGAGGAGGGTGCAGGTTACCAAGCAGGGCCAGAGTATAGGCGAAGTAGAAGGGAATGGAGATCCAGACATGCAGTTGCTCCAAACCTGGAATTCCTACCAACAGGAAGGCAGCTGGATGGATTGAGGTAATATTAGAGGCTAGCAAGGCTCCTAAAGATTCTCCTTGTCAGTTTTTACAGGGTCCCTTCTCCCATGTATAACTTCTTGGGAGGATTAGCCCTTATTCTCATTGCTGGACCTTAAACAAAATTAGTAGTCCTGATAGACTAGAGAAGACATAGCCATAGACATGGAGAAGCATAACCCATATTTTCTACCCTTAAGGAACTTTGAATCTCATTTAGTAGATAGAACATTAAACATCATTAAAATGGATATCACAAGACAATTTTATAAAGGAACGGAGAAAAGGTAGTGTTTTCTGTGTTCATGGTGATGTCAGAAATACCCTGATAAAAAGAAGTAAAAATACATTTAAACCAATTTCCTTAGAATATACATTGGTACCTTTCTAAATGATAATCAAGCTAAACTCACAATCACAAAAGCCAATGATCTGTTCAGAAATCTCAGGCTTGGGTGCCTCGATAAGTCAATTAATAGGGGCATGCAATTTCCAATGCCCATATTAATTACACAATCTGTATATTTTCTCTAACACTACTACATCTGATGTGGTTGCCACTAGCCACACATGGCTATTTAAATTTGTTGAAATTAAATTAAAATTCAATACTTCAGTCACACAAAACACTTTTTAAGTGCTCAGTAACACATGTAACTAGTGGCTACAATATTGGACCATTCAGATACAGAATATTTCCATCACTGCAGAAAGTTCTACTGGAGAGAACTGTTCTAGAATATATCTCCCAAGTCCCTTCCACAACCACAAATCTCTGTAAATACAGCTCTGCCTCCAGCTTGCTGAAAAATGAACCACCTCTTTTGATTCTTTGTCATCTCAATTCAAATTAACTTCCATATTCATGTGGCTCTCCCTCCACCCATCTTCCAGCTCCTTCATTTTCATCACAGGAGACTTCTCATCTTCAGTAAGACTGATATCTGGCTTCCATTTTTAAAAAAAAGCCCTTTATTCCTAACACTATTTAATCTTTCCCTCTTCTCTTATTTTTCTCTTTTCTTTCGAATCCTTAAACATTGGAATGGCCCAGTTTTTACACAGCTACTCTTCTCTCTTCTAGGCCCAGGTAATGTGTTTTTTTAATGAGCATTAACAAGATAATGAATTTAAAACATTTACCATAACACTGAATAAAGTAAGTACTGAAAGAACTTGCTCTCTTGTCAATATTAGAAAATTTTTGGAAACTTAAAATCTCTAAAATATCATAGTAGTGTTAGGCAGCTGGTTCTAGCTTTCTCCAATTCCAGTGTCCTAAAAAACAAGGCTTTATTGCTTCCATTAAAATGCTTTATATGCAATACAAGTTCAGCATATCCAAATTGAAAACAACCTAATTTCCTTCCATGCGGTAGAGAAAAAATTTAGAATCTGAAGGTCTTGTATCAAATCATGACTGCCACTTATACTAGCTGCATGACCTTGCACATATCACTTATCTCCAAGCCTGTTTCTTTGTAAATGGGGAATTGCAATGCTCTACCTCACTTAGTGAAGGCTGTAGGGAGTGTAAGTGGGATTATGTATAAGATCTTTTTGTATAATTCTTTAGTGTTTGCAGAGCTTTATTTGCCATTTACATCTCTCCTCCTCCATAGAACTACACTTTTCTTTAAAAAATTATATTGATTAATATTCTCCCTCCCTTGTTTTTATGTTCTCCTCCTTCTATTACCTCAAATCTCTGCTGCTTTTCACAGAAAACATCTAGAAATGCTTATATTCAGTCTCAACTGATTCAAATAGCATTTGGTAATAAAATATTTCATTCCCATTACTTCCCTGGAACTGCTCTCATTCACCACCAATGACCTCCATGATGATGGTGCCATTGTAACTTACCTTCTTTCATGCAACTCAGCCTCTCAGCAACTTTTATCTGAATTACAACTCTCCTTTTTAAAACCCTCTTTTCTCTTTGGTACGATGATATTACCATTTCCTACCTTCTTAGATTCTCATTTCACTCCTTTTTCTGCCTTACCTCTAAATATTGAATTCCTGAAGGGCTCAGTATTGAGCTGTGGTCAATTTTATATTCACAGAACATTCAGTAAATATATTCAGTAAATTTCTGGAAAAATATTTTTACTGAATAGGTTAGGGATAAATCCAAGAACAAAGCAGACTAATACCTTTAGTAGAACGTTTGTTCTAATAAAAGAACATAATAATTGAATTACATAGTATGATTGAAGGTATTATTATAGTGAAAAAAAACAGGGTGATGAGGATAGTAAATCCTGAAGTTGGAGGAGTGGTAAGGTAGCAATTTTAAATAAAGAGATCAAGAAGGGAACTTACGCAAAGATTGAGGTGAGAAAATAAATTAGCTTGGTTTCTGGCTTCTTTAAAAGAACTTGGGGTTCCATGCAGGTGGTTTATGTGGAGAAAATAATAGGAAGCAAGAATAGGATGACATGGTAAAACGAGAAAGCAGAGAAGCATATCCAAAAGTGCAGTACTGAGCTGGATAATGCTATCAACTGTGTCCAATCCCCCATGAAGAACCATGTAGAAGGCACCTCAGAATTATCTACTCAAGACACAAAAGAGGGGTATATTTATCCACTGGTTTCCACCCCACCACCAGGTCAAGGGTTAATTTCTTCACACTTCCAGGTTCACATACGCTCCAGAACAGCTGAGCAGTCTCCTTCAGGTACACCACACCATGGAGCAGAGAAACACAGGGGCAGGAAACAGCTGAGTAAGGTGCAGTCAGGTTCTAACTGCACTCAAGTGGTTGCCACAGCAATGGCTTGAGCAAAAAGGTGGATGAGAGGACATGAGACAGGCATAAAAGATGGAGAATATAGGGAATTACCCTTGTGTGAAGAACTCTAAGCAAAGGGAACAGTCAGAACAAATGCTCTAAGACAATACACCGAGGGCTCAAAGATCAGCTAGAGGTCCATGTAGTTAGATGATGTGAATGAGTGGGAGATTTCTAGAGGTCATATATTTAGATCCAGATCACACAGGGCCCTATAGGTCTTCATAGAACTTTGCAAATGCTGCTTATTTCTCTCACTGACACTTTTTTTTGAGAAGAAAAGTGATAGACTTGAAAAATATATTTTTAAAGTTTTTTTGCATCTTCTGTAATGAGAATAGCATGAAATGGTAAGGGCAAAAACAGAAGGAAAAAAAGACTCTAGAGGCTGGCTGTAATCAGGGAAGGAGAATGTTGGCTAAGAACCAAGGTGGCAGCATATGTGGTAAGAAGCGATTCAGATTTGGGATATATTTGAGAAAAGAGCCATGGGATTTTTTGACAGATTAAATACAGGTCATGAGAGAAAAGGGAGTCAAAGAGGACACCAAGATATTTGGCTTGAGCAACTGAAAAAAGACGTTGCTCTCAATTGAGATGGGGGAGGCTATGAAGGGGAAGATCAACATTTTAATTTTGGATATGTTTTATTTAGGAAGTCAATCAGAAATCCAAGTGAACATGTTGATATATTTAGATATACAAGTCTGGAGTTCAAGACAGATCTTGGCTGCTGATATAAACTTATGATCACTGGAAATAGATAATATTAATAGCTATGAAGCTGAGATCACCAAGGCACTGAGTGTTCATAAAGAGCAGAGAACCAAGAACTAAATCCCAATATTAAGAACTGGAGTAAAGTAGAAATTGAGGCGAATGGAGGAAGAGTCAGCAAAAGAGACTGAGAATGGGCAACCTATCAGAGACTTTTAAAGATGATGTACTGTCTTGATAGGCTGTTGAATGTAGTGTATTAAGGAGGAGGGAACTATTACCATACTAAGTGCTACTGATGAGTCAAATAATTCCAGTACAGAGAATTGGCCTTGTGTTTAGAAATGAGGTAAACTGGATACCTTGGTAAGAAAAATTTTGAATAGAGGGAGGAAAAACCTGGTTTGACTGAGTTAGATAAGAAAAATAGGAGGAATTGACATTGGTTCACATGGCTCACTCTTTTGAGGAGGTTTGCTGCAAAGACCATCAGTAAAAGGGACACTGGCTGCAAAGGAAAGTGGAGTAAAGGCAAGGTTGTGTGTGTGTGTGTGCGTGCATGGATGTATGTGTGTGTGGAAGTGTGGGGGTGTTCATTTGTTTTTAAGAAGGAAGAGAAAATGGCATGTTTTTAAGCTGAGGAGAATTATCCAGTAGCAAGGGAAAACTTAAAACACAGGAGAGGAAGGAGAATATTGCTTCTGAAAAGTCTTTGAACATTGTTCTCTTTCTAGGTGTTGTACTTGTTTACCATGGATTTTGTTCTCAGACGCTAAAACTTCACAAATAAATTTCCATGTCTTACCTTCCCTCTGAGCCACAGACTAGCATATCCAACTGTCTATTTAATAACCCCATGTAGCAGTCTTGCAGATATCTCAACCTATAATGCTTAAGGCAGAAATACTGATTTCTGCCCTCTGTGTGAATTTCATACATCAACATGCAATATCCTCTTCAATCAGCTGCTCCACCTAAAATCAAGTCAACCTTTGTTCCACCCTTTACTTCCTGCACCACATCAGCAGGTCCAATTGGGTCCACCTCCACAGTAAGTCACAAAGTTGCCTCCTCTGATTTAATTACCTCCACTCTATTCAAACCACCATCATCTGTCAATTACTTAAAGTAGATAGCTAGTGGGAAGCAGCCGCATAGCACAGGGAGATCAGCTCAGTGCTTGTGACCACCTAGAGGGGTGGGATAGGGAGAGTGGGAGGGAGACGCAAGAGGGAGGGTATATGGGGATATATGTATATGTATAGCTGATTCACTGTTATACAGCAGAAACTAACACACCATTGTAAAGCAATTATACTCCAATAAAGATGTTAAAATAAAATAGAGAAAAAAAAAGACTCCTAAAAATTTTTAAACATTTCTGCTTTTGTTCTCCAATTTCTATCCTTCCACAGTTACCTGCCATATTCTGAAGTGAAGGATAGAGCAAAGGGACTGTACCTTAATTCACTTCTATGACCCCCAACCTCTGGCATACATACTGTGTTGAATATTTCACCAAATGAAGCATGAACAACCAGACTAATGGAAAATGTCTCCTCACTTTGTTAGAAGACCTCCCTATCTGATCCAATCCTAGAATAGTTGCTTCTCATCTAATTTTTCATCCATGATAGAAGTTCTAAGGAACCCCCCACTAGCCTTGGTTGCATGTATCAGCATAACATCCTCTTCTCATTGGAAAGTATTTTTGCATGTCTTACTAATATTCTCTGGAACAAGGACTTAGCTTTGTAGGAAACAAAATTATGACAGCATGAACTTCTTTTGTTTTTCACTGGTTTATCTTCAGTGCCCCAAACAGTGCCAGGTACATATCAAGCACTCTATAAATGACTGTTAATGATCCCATATACCTGTTGCAACTTTACCTTCAGTAAATATGCATTTCCACAAAACCAAACATATTTAACTTTACCTCTGAGTCTCTACATTTCCCTGGCTTACTCTGTACATTTTCAGAACATAACTGACTACTCTGTGTAGTAGTCAGTACAGAGAGTGAGAGTACAGTCAGTGTGAGAAAGTACTCCTTTCTCACACAAAGAAAAATGTAATCCTGGTAAAGAAATTGGATTGCTCAGATACATTTTTCTAATCTCTTCTCTGAGGGTTGACACTAGGGTTCCCCTATCCCAGGGCTCCACCCCTGGGGTTTTCTGCAGCCCATGTCCTGTCCATATTTAGTGGTGCCAATTCATGCCTCCCAAAGGTCATTTCTTGCTCTCCAGAGGCTGTGAGCACTTCAGGTACAGCCCGCTTGTACCTTGGTCTTTCATGTGCCTCTCCTTATTCCTACCCTACATATACAGTGTCTTCTAAGAAAGAGAGCCCCATTAGAACATGTAAACTGCAACCAAGTCCTATCTGATAGGACCTGTAAGGGCAGGAGTTGTAGCTGAACCATGCTAAGGCCAAGATCATCTCTTAGGTATTTGTTTTGCATACATGTTACATATTGGCACTGATTTCCAGCTTATAACTTTGGAATGGCACTTTCTCTGGTTTTACTCTGTTTCTTGTATCTAAAATGGAGATAATATTCTCAATTTTTCCTAATTCACAGGATGAAGGGAGGATATAAGTATATATTTGAGAAGCTACTATTATTATAATTATCAATAAATAATTACCAACCATCTATAAATAATAAAGGTTGATCTTTCTACCTACAACTGACTTTAATATCTGCTATTTTGCAAAGTCCAGAGTCAGAAGCCAGTTTTTATCAGGGTCCCCCATGAACTTTACCTGCCCTAATTCCCCATGATACTTTAAGAAAAATAATTTCAGATCTATGTACCTCAATCACACCCACTCCCTTCCTACAGAGATACCTGGACCTAACTTTATCTTCCCTTATTGTTAGCCTCCAGGGGTAGTTGATTCAGTGAACTCAATCCCCCAGAGCCCACAACCTCCAGCTCCAAAGATAGGCCTGATACCCTGAGATGTTAAGATAAAGTGGAATTCCTGCATAATACCTTTAAAGTTGGAGCCTAAATTAACCAAGCATAGATAGTCCAAAAGTTGGCATCAGGACCAAAGCAAGCAAGATGGAGAAAAAACAGGCTTGCGTTGAGAGGAAGCTAATCATGGAACAGAGGATACACTGTTAAGTTAGAAATAGCACACTCATAGGAAATGGGGATCTAGGCCATGGCCAGGAAGGCTGAGGTGATACAGACTTAATTGAGCGACTATAGCTTATAGTCGGAATGTCCAGACAAGAGCCAGATAAAGCAGGCAGGGCTTGAGGGGACGAAATACCTTATTTTGCCCCCTGACTCCATTCTGGGGGCCTAAAGCCTGATGTCATGGGGAAAGGATGAAAAAGACATGGAGTGGGGAGTGACCATAGGCTAGATAACTGTGTTGGAGATAACAGATAGAATACTGGAACATCTCTGCTCAATTCCATGTGTGTTTTCCTGACTTTTGTGCATCAATATTAATTTACATTTATCCACATATTTAACTTTTCTGGTATTCTTCATTCTCTCTGCAATTCTATGTTTCTATCTGATTCACTTTTCTTCTGCCTGAAGAACTTTTAGTTTTGCTTTTAGTGCAGGCCTAGTAGTGATGATCTCCATCAATAATTGTTTATAAAACTCTTTCAATCATCTTCAATCTCAAAAGATATTTTCACTGGGAATAGAGTTCTGGATAAGCTATTCTCTTCTTTTACCCATTTAAAGCTATTACTCAATTTTATTCTGCTTTCTCTTTTTTTATTTTTGGTCCCATGAATTTAATTAATTTTTAATGTGTCTTTCACACCCACTCTGGCACTTTTTTTTTTTTTAGCTTGTTTGTTCCTTTGCTTGTTTGTTTGTCTTTGGCTAGCTGAGTTTTGTGATCACACAGAAACTTAGACCAGGTAAGGACTTAGCAAAGGTTCTTAATTTTTCTCAGGGTAAAAGCCAGAGTTTTGAGCAGAGAATTGGCATGACTTGACATATGTTTTTAAAAGCTTGCTTCTGAATTCTGTGATAAGAACAGAGGAAGGAGGTGAGGGTAGAAGCAGGGAGAGGTCCTAGAGTAATCCAGAGAACATGATGTTTCATAACCAAAGTGGTAACAATGCATGAGGTGAGAAGTCATCAGATTTTGTATTATTTCTAAAATGTGCCAATGGGATTTCTTAAAAGATTAGATATAGGATTTAAGAGAAAAGAGATTTAAAGATAACAGCAAGACTTTTGACTCAAGTAACAGAAGGAAGGAGTTGTGTGATCGCTGAGCAGAACTAAGTCCTACCCTCAGGCACTGTTCCTGCTACTTCATAGGTGATATGCAGCTCTGCACCCTCATTTGGGATGTTGGGAAGTCTAGTTATTAGGTGATTAGAAATATCGTCACTAGGCCCAAACTAATTCCTCAGGCTTCTTTTTCATAATCTCATATTCCTGCGTGACAGTAAAATTTTATGTACCTATAGGCTGCTCCTATTTCTTGTTCATGCTGTTTGTATGCCACACTCAGATGAGCAAATACAGAAGGTAATTTCCTTTTACTGTTTGTGACTAATCACGGTTGCTTTGGTGTTAGAGGTATCACCTGACTATGGGAGCCTTGTGATATTGAACTTGTACTGGAAACAAAGCCATTCCTTCTTCATTGGGAATGGATATGACCTACAGGCTGGTGATATTCCTTGCATAAGTCCTCGAGGGGATAAGCAGACCTCTGTTTTGAAAATTGTTTCTTTTAAGGCATGTTACTCTCTATGTGTTGTTAGAATTTACTGTCATTTTTAAGCTTTCCAACTGTCCCCACTATGCTAAAAAAACAAACAAACAAAAAACAAGAAAGAAGTTTTGACCACATAGGAACTAAAGGTAGAATCTTATTTTCTTGGGGATTTACGTGTATATGTGTGTGTGTGTGTGTGTGTCAGAGGGAATTGAGAGTAAAGATAGAAACAGCATAAGTAGGTCTCTGGGTTCTTTCTGTACCCTTCCCTCTTTGACAACTTCCAACCTTTCATATCCCATTTGACACAGGCTTGGAGATTCTCTGTCAAAGATAAAAAATAAAGATAGGAATATGTAGCGATAGATGTACATAATTCATAAACAGTAGTCTCTGAAGAAACAAAGGGATCATTGGATAAAAGTAAAAAAATACATCTGTGAAAGATGTTGTATGATGGTGTACAAGTTTGCTGAGCTCTCGTAATAAAGCACCATATACTGGGTGGCTTAAATAAGAGAAATTTATTTTTTCACAATCTTGGAGGCCAGAAGTCCAAGTTAAGGTGCTGGCAGGGTTGGTTTCTTCTAAGGCTTTTCTCCTTAGCTTGCACCTGGCATTTGTCTCCCTGTACCTTCACAGGGTCTTCCCTGTGTGTGTGTCCATGTCCAAATTTCCTCTTCTTATAAGGACATATATTAGAACTCCTTTATGGTTTTTTTAAATTGTGGCAAAAGACACATCACCAAAAATTTAGCATCTTAACCATTTTGAAGTGTATAGTTAAGTAGTATTACATACATTCATACTGTTGTGCAATCATCACCATCCATCTCCAGAACTCTTTTCATCTTGAAAAATTGAAACTCTGTACACACTAAAAGTAAAAGCTTATTCCTCCTTCCCCTCTGTCCTGGGATACCACCATTCTATTTTCTATCTGTATGAATTTGACGATTTAGGTACCTCATATAAGTGGAGTCACATAGTATATGTCTTTTGTGACCAGCTTATTTCTTTTAGCATAATGTCCTCGAGGTCCATCCATGTGGCAGCATGTGTCAGAATATCCATTCCTTTTAAGGTTAAATAATATTCTATTATTTGTATACATCACATTTTGTTTATCCTTTTATCCATACTTAGACACTTGGGTTGCTTCCACCTTATACATATTATGAATAACATTACTAAAGGAATGGGTGTACAAACATCCCTTTGAAATCCTGCTTTCAGTTCTTTTGGGTATATATACAGATTTGGAATTGCTGGATCATATGGTTTTTGAGAAACTGCCATACTGTTATACCTTTTTATATTCCCATCAGCAGTGTATAAGGGGTTCCAATTTCCCCACATCCTCATCAGCAATTTTCTGGGTTTTTTTTGGAAGTATAGTTGATTTACAACATTATATTAGTTTCAGGTGTACAACATAGTGAATGAATATTTTTATAGATTATTTCACATCCCAAATATGAATGAAAACATATAGTATTTATGTCTATCTGATTTCCTTCACTAAGTATAATATCGTCCAAGTCCATCTGTGTTGTTGCAAATGGCAAAATTTCATTCTTATTTATGGCATTCTTATTCGGGCTGATTTATATATATAATATGTATATTATATATATAATATGTATACTATTAAATACCATCACATCTTCTTTATCTATTAACCTGTAGTTGGATACCTAGCTTGTTTCCATATCTTGGCTGCTGTAAATAATGCTGCTATGAACATTAGAGTACATGTTTTTTTGAATTAGTGTTTACATTTTCTTCAGATATATACTCAGAATTGGAATTGCTGGATCATATTGTATTTCTACTTTTAATTTTTTGAGTAATCTCTATACTGTTTTCTATAATGGCTTTCCCAATTTACATTCCCACCAATAGTGACTAGGCTTCCCTTTTCTCACATCCTCACCAACACTTATTTGTTGTCTTTTTGATGACAGTCATTCTAACAGTTGTGAGGTGATATCTCATTGTGGTTTTGATTTGCATTTCCCTGATAATTAGTGATGTTGATCATATTTTCATGTGCTTCTTGGCCATCTGTATGCCTTCTTTGAACAAAAAGTCTTCTGCCCATTTTTAAATTGGATTGTTGCTTTTTTTGATACTGAGTTGTATGAGCTCTTTATATATTTTGGACATTAACGCCTTATTTGTCATATCACTTGCAAATATCTTCTCCCATTCAGTAGGTTGTCCTTTCATTGATGGTTTCCTTCACTGTGCAAAAAGCCTTTACATTTAATTAGATCCTATTTGTTTATTTTTACTTTGGTTTTACTTACCTAAGGATACAGATTGAAAAGAATATATTGCTAAGTCTTATGTCAAAAAGTGTACTGCCTATGTTTTCTTCTAGGAGTTTTGGGATTTACAGTCTTACATTTAAGTCTTTAATTCCTTTTGAGTTTATTTTTGTATATGGTGTGAAGAATGTTCTAATTTCATTCATCTACATGTAGCTCTCTAGTTTTCTCATAATTGTTTATTAAAGAGACTGTCTCTATTGTATATTTTTGCCACCCTTGTCATAAATTAATTGACCATATGTGCGTGGGTTTATTTGTGGCTCTCTATTCTGTTGCATTGATCTATGTGTCATTTTTGTACCAGTGCCGTAGTGTTCTGATTATTGTAGCTTTGTAGTATAGTCTGAAGACAGGGAGGGTAATACTTGCACTTTGTTCATTTTTCTCAAGTTTGCTTTGGCAATTTGGGGTCTCTTGTTTCATAAAAATTTTAGGATTATTTAAGTTCTATGAAAAATATGGGTATTTTGAGAGGGATTACTAAATCTGTAGATTGCTTTGAGTAGTATGGACATTTTAACAATATTAATTCTTCCAATCCATGAAAATAAGATATCTTTCCCTTTACATGTATCATCTTCAGTTTCCTTCATCAATGTCATAATTTTTAGAGTATAGGTCTTTCACCTCCTTGAAGTTTATTCCTAGATATTTTGTATTTCTTGATGCAATTGTAAATGAGATTGTTTTCTTGATTTCTATTTCTGATAGTTTATTACTAGTGTATAGAAAAGCAACAGATTTCTGTATGTTAATTCGTATCCTGCAACTTTACTGAATTCATTTATTCTAATAGTTTTTTGGTAGAGACTTAAGCGTTTTTTATATATACTGTCATGTTATCTGCAAATAGTGACAGTTTTACTTCTCTTCCAATTTGGATGCCTTTTACTTCTTGTCTGATTGCTGAAGCTAGGACTTCCAATACTATGTTAAATAGAAATGGTGAGAGTGGCCATCCTTGTCTTCCTGATTTTAGATGAACACTTATCAGTTTTTCACCATTGAGTATGATGTTAGCTGTGCGTTTGCACAAATGGTCTTTATCATGTTGAAATATGGTCTCTCTATACCCACTTTGTTGAGAGTTTTTATCATGAATCGGTGTTGAATTTTGACAGATGCTTTTCCTGCATCTATTGAGATGATCATGTGATTTATATGTGTTTTGTTAATGTGTATTACATTGATTTTTTGTGGATATTGAACCATTCTCGCATCCCTGGAATAAATTCCACTTGATCATGGTGTATGATCCTTTTTATATATTGTTGAATTTGGCTTGCTAATATTTTCTTAAGGATATTTGCATCTACATTCATCAGAGATAGTACCCTATAATTTTCTTTCTCCCCTCCTCTCCCTCCTCCCCCTCCTTCTCCTCCTTCCCCTCCTCCCCCTCCCCCTCCTTCTCCTCTCCCTCCTCCCCCTCCCCTTTATCCTCCTCCTCCTTCTTCTTCTTTTTTGGTAGTGTCTTTGTGTGGTTTGGTATCAGGGTAATGGTGGCCTGATATAATGGATTTGGGAGTGATCCCTCCTCTTCAATTTTTTTGAATAGTTTGAGAATGATAGGTATTAAAAACTCTTCTTTATATGTTTGGCAGAATTCCCCTGTAAAGATGTCTGGTCCTGGACTTTTGTTTTTTTGGGAGGTTTTTGACTACTGATCCAATTTCAATACTAGTAATTGGTCTGTTCACATTACATATTTTTTTCCTAATTCAGTCTTAAAAGATTGTATGTTTGTAGCAATGCATCCATTTCTTCTAAGTTGTCCATTTTGGGGGAATATAACTGTTCATAGTATTCTTATGATTGTATTTCTGTGATATTGGTTGTAATTTCTCCTCTTTCATTTCTTATTTTGTTTATTTGGGTACTCTTTTTTCTTAATGAGGCAGGCTAAAGGCTTATCAATCTTATCTTTTCAAAAAAACAGTTCTTGGTTTCATTGATATTTTCTATTGATTTTTGGTTTCTATTTTACTTATTTCCTCTCTGATCTTATTTCCTTCCTTCTGGCATTCATCTTTGTTCTTCTTTCTATAAATCTTTTAGATAGTAGGTTAGGTTGTTTAAGATGTTTCTTTGGTAGGCCTGTATTATTAGAAAATTCCATCTTAGAACTGCTTTTGCTGCATCCCATGGGAAAAGGGTGTTTTTATTTTCATTGGTCTCAAGGTATTTACTGATTTCCTCCTTGATTTCTTCATTGATGTATTGGTTTTTTAGTAGCATGTTATTAGGCTCCACAAAAGGGTCCTCCACAGGTCTTTGCACATAAATCTACTTCTATCCCTGGTTTCTGCTGAAATGGCTATTTGGATCAACAAGTCACAAACCTAATCTTTTTTAGAAAATGGTTTCCCAAGCATGCCCTAGATGTTTTCTCCTCAATACATTCTAATTTTTTGCATATAAATAGGCTGAGAGTTTTCCAGATATTCAAGTTCTGGTTCCTTTTTGCTTAACAAATCTTTCTTCAGTTTCTGTCTTTCCACTCTCATTTTACTGTAAGAAGCAAGGTAAAATCAGGACATATCTTCAAGACTTTGTTTAGAAATATCAGCTAAATATCCAAGTTCATCACTTACAAGTTCTGTATTGCACAAAATTTAAAAACAAAGTGGCAAAAAACATGGTCAAACTGTAATTAGGATCACCTTTCCTCCAGTTTCCAATAACACATCCCACCTTTCTGTCTGAGACAGTACCAGAAACACTTTATTCATATTCTACCAAAGTTCTGTTCATGATGATGTATAATATCTGTTCTATCTTCTAAGAAGATAGAAATTTTCTCTACAGTTCTTTTTCTGAGCCCTAACCAGAATTGCCTTTATTTGTTTTAAGTGTCATAATTTATTTTTAAGTTGTTATAACAATAACACACAAATTGCAGAAGATAAATTTTTTTAAAGAGACTATATGTCAATCCTAATCTCCCAATTCGTCCCACCCTCCATGCATTAAATAGATAGCTGGCAGGAACATGCTATAAAGCACAGGAAGCTCAGCTCGGTGCTCTGTGATGACCTAGATGGGTGGGATGTGGGAGGTGGGAGGGAGGTCCAAGAAGGAGGGGATATAGGTATACATATAGCTGATTAATTTCATTGTAGAGCAGAAACTAACACAACATTGTAAAGCAATTATACGCCAATAAAAATTAAAAAACGAGACTATAGACCTAACAAGGTTATAACTAGAGACCTTAGCAATGATAATAAAAACGCTCCTATTGTATATATATACCATATCTTCTTTATCCATTCCTCTGTTAATGGACATTTAGGTTGCTTCCATGTCCTGGCTATTGTAAATAGTGCTGCAATGAATATTGAGGTGCATGTATCTTTTGGAATTATGGTTTTCTCTGGGTATACGCCCAGGAGTGGGATTGCTGGGTCATATGGTAGTTCTATTTTTAGTTTTGTAAGTAACGTCCATACTGTTCTCCATAGTGGCTGTATCAATTTACATTCCCACCAACAGTGTAAGAGGGTTCCATTTTCTCCACACTCTCTCCAGCATTTATGGTTTGTAGATTTTTTGGTGATGACCATTCTGACCAGTGTGAGGTGATACCTCATTGTAGTTTTGATTTGCATTTCTCTAATAATTAGTGACGTTGAGCTTTTTTTCATGTGCCGCTTGACCATCTGTATGTCTTCTTTAGAGAAATGTCTATTTAGGTCTTCTGCCCATTTTTTGACTGGGCTGTTTGTTTTTTTGATATTGAGCTGCATGAGATGTTTATATATTTTGGAGATTAATCCCTTGTCAGTCACTTCATCATATTTTCTCCCCTTCTGTGTGTTGTGGTTTTGCTTTGTTTATGTTTCCTATACTGTGCAAAAGCTTTTAAGTTTAATTAGGTCTATTTGTTTATGTTTGGTTTTATTTTCATTACTCTGGGAGATGGATCAAAAAAGATATTGCTGAAATTTATGTCAAACAATGTTCTGTTTATTTTTTTTTTTAACATCTTCATTGGGGTATAATTGCTTTACAATGGTGTGTTAGTTTCTGCTTTATAACAAAGTGAATCAGTTATACATATGTTCCCATATGGCTTCGCTCTTGCATCTCCCTCCCTCCCACCCTCCATATCCCACCCCTCCAGGCCGTCACAAAGCACCGAGCCGATATCCCTGTGCCATGCAGCTGCTTCCCACTAGCTATCTACCTTACGTTTGTTAGTGTGTGTATCTCCATGACTCTCTCTCGCCCTGTCACAGCTCACCCTTCCCCCTCCCCATATCCTCAAGTCCTTTCCCCAGTAGGTCTGCGTCTTTATTCCTGTCTTACCCCTAGGTTCTTCATGAGATTTTTTTTTCTTAAATTCCATATATGTTAGGATGTGGTATTTGTCTTTTTCTTTCTGACTTACTTCACTCTGTATGACAGACTCTAGGTCTATCCACCTCATTACAAATAGCTGAATTTCGTTTCTTTTTATGGCTGAGTAATATTCCATTGTATATATGTGCCACATCTTCTTTATCCATTCATCCGATGATGGGCACTTAGGTTGTTTCCATCTCCGGGCTATTGTAAATAGAGCTGCAATGAATATTTTGGTACATGACTCTTTTTGAATTTTGGTTTTCTCAGGGTATATGCCCAGTGGTGGGATTGCTGGGTCATATGGTAGTTCTATTTGTAGTTTTTTAAGGAACCTCCATACTGTTCTCCATTATGGCTGTATCAATATACATTGCCACCAGCAGTGCAAGAGTGTTCCCTTTTCTCCACACCCTCTCCAGCATTTATTGTTTCTAGATTTTTTGATGATGGCCATTCTGACTGGTGTGAGATGACATCTCATTGTAGTTTTGATTTGCATTTCTCTAATGATTAATGATGTTGAGCATTCTTTCATGTGTTTGTTGGCAATCTGTATATCTTCTTTGGAGAAATGTCTATTTAGGTCTTCTGCCCATTTTTGGATTGGGTTGTTTGTTTTTTTGTTATTGAGCTGCATGGACTCGTAAATTTTGGAGATTAATCCTTTGTCAGTTGCTTCATTTGCAAATATTTTCTCCCATTCTGAGGGTTGTCTTTTGGTCTTGTTTCTGGTTTCCTTTGCTGTGCAAAAGCTTTGAAGTTTCATTAGGTCCCATTTGTTTATTTTTGTTTTCATTTCCATTTCTCTAGGAGGTGGGTCAAAAAGGATCTTGCTGTGATTTATGTCATAGAGTGTTCTGCCTATGTTTTCCTCTAAGTGTTTGATAGTTTGTGGCCTTACATTTAGGTCTTTAATCCATTTTGAGCTTATTTTTGTGTATGGTGTTAGGGAGTGATCTAATCTTATACTTTTAAATGTATCTGTCCAGTTTTCCCAGCACCACTTATTGAAGAGGCTGTCCTTTCTCCACTGTACATTCCTGCCACCTTTATCAAAGATAAGGTGTCCATATGTGCGTGGGTTTATCTCTGGGCTTTCTATCCTGTTCCATTGATCTATCTTTCTGTTTTTGTGCCAGCACCATACTGTCTTGATTACTGTAGCTTTCTAGTATAGTCTGAAGTCAGGGAGCCTGACTCCTGCAGCTCCTTTTTTCATTCTCAAGATTGCTTTGGCTATTCGGGGTCTTTTGTGTTTCCATACAAATTGTGAAATTTTTTGTTCTAGTTCTGTGAAAAATGCCAGTGGTAGTTTGATAGGGATTGCATTGAATCTATAGATTGCTTTGGGTAGTAGAGTCATTTTCACAATGTTGATTCTTCCAATCCAAGAACATGGTATATCTCTCCATCTATTTGTATCATCTTTAATTTTTTTCATCAGTGTCTTATAATTTTCTGCATACAGGTCTTTTGCCTCCTTAGGTAGGTTTATTCCTAGATATTTTATTCTTTTTGTTGCAATGGTAAATGGGAGTGTTTTCTTGATTT
This sequence comes from Pseudorca crassidens, assembly GCF_039906515.1. NCBI lineage: Eukaryota > Metazoa > Chordata > Mammalia > Artiodactyla > Delphinidae > Pseudorca > Pseudorca crassidens. Next base: position 49,239,824 of record NC_090304.1, on the reverse strand, counting down.
CACTTTCAGATATTTCATCATTAGTATATAGGAATGCCAGAGATTTCTGTGTATTAATTTTGTGTTCTGCTACTTTACCAAATTCATTGATTAGCTCTAGTAGTTTTCTGGTAGCATCTTTAGGATTCTCTATGTATAGTATCATGTCATCTGCAAACAGTGACAGCTTTACTTCTTCTTTTCCGATTTGGATTCCTTTTATTTCCTTTTCTTCTCTAATTGCTGTGGCTAAAACTTCCAAAACTATGTTGAATAAGAGTGGTGAGAGGGGGCAACCTTGTCTTGCTCCTGATCTTAGCGGAAATGCTTTCAGTTTTTCACCATTGAGGATGATGTTGGCTGTGGGCTTGTCATATATGGCCTTTATTATGTTGAGGAAAGTTCCCTCTATGCCTACTTTCTGCAGGGTTTTTATCATAAATGGGTGTTGAATTTTGTCAAAAGCTTTCTCTGCATCTAGTGAGATGATCATATGGTTTTTCTCCTTCAATTTGTTAATATGGTTTATCACATTGATAGATTTGCATATATTGAAGAATCCTTGATTCCCGTAATAAACCCCACTTGATCATGGTGTATGATCCTTTTAATGTGCTGTTGGATTCTGATTGCTAGTATTTTATTGAGGATTTTTGCATCTATGTTCATCTCTGATATTGGCCTGTAGTTTTCTTTCTTTGTGACATACTTGTCTGGTTTTGGTATCAAGGTGATGGTGGCCTCGTAGAAGGAATTTGGGAGTGTTCCTCCCTCTGCTATATTTTGGAAGAGTTTGAGAAGGATAGGTGTTAGCTCTTCTCTAAATGTTTGATAGAATTCGCCTGTGAAGACTTCTGGTCCTGGGCTTTTGTTTGTTGGAAGATTTTTAATCAGTTTCAATTTCAGTGCTTGTGATTGGTCTGTTCATATTTTCTATTTCTTCCTGATTCAGTCTTGGCAGGTTGTGCATTTCTAAGAATTTGTCCATTTCTTCCAGGTTGTACATTTTATTGGCATAGAGTTGCTTGTAGTAATCTCTCATGATCTTTTGTATTTCTGCAGTGTCAGTTGTTACTTCTCCTTTTTCATTTCTAATTCTATTGATTTGAGTCTTCTCCCTTTTTTTCTTGATGAGTCTGGCTAGTGGTTTATCTATTTTGTTTATCTTCTCAAAGAACCAGCTTTTAGTTTTATTGATCTTTGCTATTGTTTCCTTCATTTCTTTTTCATTTATTTCTGATCTGATTTTTATGAGTTTTTTCCTTCTGCTAGCTTTGGAGTTTTTTTGTTCTTCTTTCTCTAATTGCTTTAGGTGCAAGGTTAGGTTGTTTATTCGAGGTGTTTCCTGCTTCTTAAGGTGGGCTTGTATTGCTATAAACTTCCCCCTTAGAACTGCTTTTGCTGTATCCCATAGGTTTTGGGTCATTGTGTCTCCATTTTCATTCGTTTCTAGGTATTTTTTTATTTCCTCTTTGATTTCTTCACTGATCACTTCATTATTAAGTAGTGTATTGTTTAGCCTCCATGTGTTTGTATTTTTTACAGATCTTTTCCTGTAATTGATATCTAGTCTCATGGCGTTGTGGTTGGAAAAGATACTTGATACAATTTCAATTTTCTTAAATTTACCAAGGCTTGATTTGTGACCCAAGATATGATCTATCCTGGAGAATGTTCCATGAGCACTTGAGAAAAATGTGTATTCTATTGTTTTTGGATGGAGTGTCCTACAGATATCAATTAAGTCCATCTTGTTTTATGTATCATTTAAAGCTTGTGTTTCCTTATTTATTTTCATTTTGGATGATCTGTCCATGGGTGAAAGTGGGGTGTTAAAGTCCCCTACTATGAATGTGTTACTGTCGATTTCCCCTTTTATGGCTGTTAGTATTTGCCTTATGTATTGAGGTGCTCCTATGTTGGGTCCATAAATATTTACAATTGTTATATCTTCTTCTTGGATCGATCCCTTGATCATTATGTAGTGTCCTTCTTTGTCTCTTTTAATAGTCCTTATTTTAAAGTCCATTTTGTCTGATATGAGAATTGCTACTCCAGCTTTCTTTTGGTTTCCATTTGCATGGAATATCTTTTTCCATCCCCTTACTTTCAGTCTGTATGTGTCTCTAGGTCTGAAGTGGGTCTCTTGTAGACAGCATATATAAGGGTCTTGTTTTTGTATCCATTCAGCCAATCTGTGTCTTTTGGTGTGAGCATTTACTCCATTTACATTTAAGGTAATTATCGATATGTATGTTCCTATTCCCATTGTCTAAATTGTTTTGGGTTCGTTATTATAGGTCTTTTCCTTCTCTTGTGTTTCTTGTCTAGAGAAGTTCCTTTAGCATTCGTTGTAAAGCTGGTTTGGTGGTGCTGAACTCTCTCAGCTTTTGCTTGTCTGTAAAGGTTTTAATTTCTCCATCAAATCTGAATGAGATCTTTGTGGGGTAGAGTAGTCTTGGTTGCAGGTTTTTCTCCTTCATCACTTTCAGTATGTCCTGCCACTCCCTTCTGGCTTGCAGGGTTTCTGCTGAGAGATCAGCTGTTAACCTTATGGGGATTCCCTTGTGTGTTATTTGCTGTTTTTCCCTTGCTGCTTTTAATATGCTTTCTTTGTATTTAATTTTTGACAGTTTGATTAATATGTGTCTTGGCGTATTTCTCCTTGGATTTATCCTGTATGGGACTCTCTGTGCTTCCTGGACTTGATTAACTATTTCCTTTCCCATATTAGGGAAGTTTTCAACTATAATCTCTTCAAATATTTTCTCAGTCCCTTTCTTTTTCTCTTCTTCTTCTGGAACCCCTATAATTCGAATGTTGGTGCATTTAATGTTGTCCCAGAGGTCTCTGAGACTGTCCTCAGTTCTTTTCATTCTTTTTTCTTTATTCTGCTCTGCAGTAGTTATTTCCACTATTTTATCTTCCAGGTCACTTATCCGTTCTTCTGCCTCAGTTAGTCTGCTATTGATCCCATCTAGAGTACTTTTAATTTCATTTATTGTGTTGTTCATCGTTGCTTGTTTTATCTTTATTTCTTCTAGGTCCTTGTTAACTGTTTCTTGCATTTTGTCCATTCTATTTCCAAGATTTCAGATCATCCTTACTATCATTATTCTGAATTCTTTTTCAGGTAGACTGCCTATTTCCTCTTCATTTGTTAGGTCTGGTGCATTTTTATCTTGCTCCTTTATCTGCTGTGTGTTTTTCTGTCTTCTCATTTTGCTTATCTTACTGTGTTTGGGGTCTCCTTTTTGCAGGCTGCAGGTTTGTAGTTCCTGCTGTTTTTGATGTCTGTCTCCAGTGGCTAAGGTTGGTTCAGTGGGTTGTGTAAGCTTCCTGGTGGAGGGGACTAGTGCCTGTGTTGTGGTGGTTGAGGCTGGATCTTGTCTCTCTAGTGGGCTGGTTCACGTCTGGTGGTGTGTTTTGGGGTGTCTGTGGCCTTATTATGATTTTAGGCAGCCTCTCTGCTAATGGGTGGAGTTGTGTTCCTGTTTTGATAGTTGTTTGGCATAGGTTGTCCAGCACTGTAGCTTGCTGGTCGTTGAGTGAAGCTGGGTGCTGGTGTTAAGATGGAGGTCTCTGGGAGATTTTCGCCGTTTGATATTATGTGGAGCTGGGAGGTCTCTTGTGGACCAGTGTCCTGAAGTTGGCTCTCCCACCTCAGAGGCAGAGCCCTGACTCCTGGCTGGAGCACCAAGAGCCTTTCATCCACACGGCTCAGAATAAAAGGGAGAAAAAGTAGAGAGAATTAGTAGAAGTATGAAGAAAGAAAGAAAGAAAGAAAGAAAGGAGGGAAGGAAGGAAGAAAGAAAGAAAGAAGCAAAGAAGGAAAGAAGGCAAGAAGGAAAGAAAGGAGGGAGGGAGGGAGGAAGGAAGGAGGGAAGGAAGGAAAAAAGGCAGAAAGAGAGAAGATACAGTAAAATAAAATAAAGTATAATAAAGTTATTGAATTAAAAAATATTTAGAAAAAAAAGGGACGGATAGAACCTTAGGACAAATGTTGGAAGCAAAGCTATACAGACAAAATCTTACACAGAAACATAAACATACACTCTCATAAAAAGAGGTAAAGGGGAAAAAATCATAAATCTTGCTCTCAGAGACCACCTCCTCAATTTGGGATGATTCGTTGTCTAAAGGAGGGAAGGAAGGAAGGAAGGAAGGAAGGAAGGAAGGAAGGAAAGAAAGAAAGAAAGAAAGAAAGAAAGAAAGAAAGAAAGAAGGTAAAGTATAATAAAGTTATTAAAATTAAAATTAATTAAGAAAAAAATTTTAAAAAAAACCATGGACGGATAGAAACCTAGGACAAATGGTGGAAGCAAAACTATACAGACAAGATCTCACACAGAAGCATAAACATACACATTCACAAAAAGAGGAAAAGGGGAAAAAATCATAGATCTTGCTCTCGAAGCGCACCTCCTCAATTTGGGATGACTCGTTATCTATTCATGTATTCCACAGATGCAGGGTACATCAAGTTGATTGTGGAGCTTTAATCCGCTGTTTCTGAGGCTGCTGGTAGAGATTTCCCTTTCTCTTCTTTTTTCTCACAGCTCACAGGGGCTCAGCTTTGGATTTGGCCCTGCCTCTGCGTGTAGGTCGCTGGAGGGCGTCTGTTTTTTGCTCAGACAGGACGGGGTTAAAGGAGCCGCTGATTCGGGGGCTCTGGCACACTCACGCCGGGGGGGAGGGAGGGGCACGAAGCGCGGGGCGGGCCTGCGGTGGCAGAGGCCAGCGTGATGTTGCACCAGCCTGAGGCCTGCTGTGTGTTCTCCCGGGGAAGTTGTCCCTGGATTCCGGGAACCTGGCAGTGGCGGGCTGCACAGGCTCCGTGGAAGAGGGGTGTGGATAGTGACCTGTGCTCGCACGCAGGCCCCTTGGTGGTGGCAGCAGCAGCCTTAGTGTCTCCCGCCCGTCCCTGGGGTCCGTGCTTTTAGCCGTGGCTCGTGCCCGTCTCTGGGGTCCGCGCTTTTAGCCGCGGCTCGTGCCCGTCTCTGGAGATCCTTTAAGCAGCACTCTAAACCCCTCTCCTTGCACACCAGGAAACAAAGAGGGAAGAAAAGTCTCTTGCCTCTTCGGCAGGTGCAGACTTTTCCCCGGACTCCCTCCCGGCTAGCCGTGGTCCACCAACCCCTTCAGGCTATGTTCAAGCCGTCAACCCGAGTCCTCTCCCTGCGCCCCGACTGAAACCTGCTTATGTTTTTGTCTGAGTTTTACAGTATCTGGGTCTTACATTTAGATCTTTAATCCATTTTGAGTTTATTTTTGTGTATGGTATTTGAGAATGTTCTAATTTCATTCCTTTACATGTAGCTGTCCAGTTTCCCCAGCAACGCTTATTGAAGAGACTGTCTTTTCTCCACTGTATAGTCTTGCCTCCTTTGTCATAGATTAATTGACCACAAGTGCATGGGTTTATTTCTGGGCTTTGTATCCTGTTCCATTGATCTATATTTCTGTTTTTGTGCCAGTACCATACTGTTTTGATTACTGAAGCTTTGTAGTATAGTCTGAAGTCAGGGAGCCTGATTCCTCCAGCTCTGTTTTTCATTCTCAAGAGTGCTTTGGCTATTTGGGGTCTTTTGTGTTTCCATACAAATTGTAAAATTTTTTGTTCTAATTCTGTGAAAAATGTCATTGGTAATTTGATAGGGATTGCATTGAACCTGTAGATTACTTTGGGTAGTATAGTCATTTTCACAATATTGATCCTTCCAATCCAAGGACATGGTATCTCTCTCCACCTGTTTGTGTCATTTTTGATTCCTTTCATCAGTATCTTATTGTTTTCTTTTGCCTCCTTAGGTAAGTTTTTCCCTAGGTATTTTATTCTTTTTGTTGTAATGGTAAATGTGATTATTTCCTTAATTTCTCTTTCTGATTTTGTGTTGTTAGTTTACAGGAATGCAAGAGATTTATGTGAATTAATTTTGTATCCTGCAACTTTACCAAATTCATTGATTAGCTCTAGTAGCTTTCTGGTTGCATCTTTAGGATTTTCTATGTATAGTATCATACCATCTGCAAACAGTGACAGTTTTGCTGCTTTTCACATTTGGATTCCTTTTATTTCTTTTTCTTCTCTGATTGCCATGACTAGGACTTCCAAAATTATGTTGAAAGTGGCGAGAGTGGACACCCTTGTCTTGTTCCTGGTCTTTCATTTTTTCACCATTGAGAATGAAGTTTGCTGTGCGTTTGTTGTATATGGCCTTTATTATGTTGAGGTAGTTTCCTTCTATTCCCATTTTCTGGAGAGTTTTTATCATAAACGGGTATTGAATTTTGTTAAAAGTTTTTCTGTGTCTATTGAGATTATCATATGGTTTTTATTCAGTTTGTTAATATGGTGTATCACATTGATTGATTTGTGTATATTGAAGAATCCTTGCATCCCTTGAATAAATCCCACTTGATCACAGATTGTGATCTTTTTAATCTGTTTTTGGATTCTGTTTGCTAGTATTCTGTTGACGATTTTTGCCTCTATGTTCATTAGTGATATTGGTCTGTAATTTTCTTTTTTAGTGATATCTTTGGTTTTGGTATCAGGGTGATGGTGGCCTCATAGAATAATCTTGGGTGTACTCCTCCCTTTGCAATTTTTTGGAAGAGTTTGACAAGGATTGGTGTTAGCTCTTCTCTAAATGTTTGATAGAATTCTCCTGTGACGCCATCTGGTTCTGGACTTTTGTTTGGAAGTTTTTAAATCAAAGTTTCAATTTAATTACTTGTGATTGGTCTGTTCATATTTTTTATTTTTTCCTGGTTCAGTCTTGGAAGGTTGTACCTTTCTAAGAATGTCCATTTCTTCCAGGTTGTCCATTTTATTGGCATGTAGTTGCTTGTAGTAGAGCACAGAATTTGAGAGAGTATCCTAGATTATCCTGGTGGGCCAATCTAAATCCTGAAAAGCAAAGAACCTTTCCTGGTTGGGTCAGAGAAATGAGACATTGCTGAAGTTGAACATGGAAGAAGAGGACTACAAGCCAAGGAAAGCAGGTGGCCTCTAGAAACTGCAAAAAGCAAGGAAATGAATTCTCCACCAGAGCCTCCAGAAGGAAAGCAGCCCTACCCATGCCTTGATTTTTACCTCAGTGAAACTCATGTTGGATTTCTAACCTAACTGAAGAACTGTAAGGAAATTAATCAGTGCTGCCTTAAGCCACTCTCTAAGTTTGTGCTAACTTGTTATAGCAGTAATAGAAAAATAATGCAGCGTGTTACAGGAAAAGACTTCTGAGTTCACAGCATTGTTAGCAGTAATCATAGGGAGAAAAATCTTCATATTTTTTGTTTATCTTTAAAGAAGGTAAAATTTTACCACGTGAGAATGTGTGTTAGGTGCATCCATTTATACCTCTGCATTTACTGCTCCTTAATTCAGTTGTGGAGAAGAATCAATTTCATACTGTAGAGTTTTTGCTTACCTTGCATGGAAGAAAATTGTCCAGCTATTATTACCTTTTAAATTTGTCAAGGTTTGGACATATAAAAACCAGAATTGCCTTTTTTTTTTTTTTAACATCTTTATTGGGGTATAATTGCTTTACAATGGTGTGTTAGTTTCTGCTTTATAACAAAGTGAATCAGTTATACATATACATATGTTCCCATATCTCTTCCCTCTTGCGTCTCCCTCCCTCCCACCCTCCCTATCCCACCCCTCCAGGCTGTCACAAAGCACCGAGCCAATATCCCTGTGCCATGCGGCTGCTTCCCACTAGCTATCTACCTTACTACGTTTGTTAGTGTGTATATGTCCATGACTCTCTCTCGCCCCATCACAGCTCACCCCTCCCCCTCCCCATAACCTCAAGTCCGTTCTCTAGGAGGTCTGCGTCTTTATTCCTGCCTTACCCCTAGGTTCTTCATGACATTTTTTTTTCTTAAATTCCATATATATGTGTTAGCATACGGTATTTGTCTTTTTCTTTCTGACTTACTTCACTCTGTATGACAGACTCTAGGTCCACCCACCTCACTACAAATAACTCAATTTTGTTTTTTATGGCTGAGTAATATTCCATTGTATATATTGCCACATCTTCTTTATCCATTCATCTGTCAGTGGACACTTACGTTGCTTCCATGCCCTGGCTATTGTAAATAGTGCTGCGATGAACATTGTAGTACATGACTCTTTTTAAATTATGGTTTTCTCTGGGTATATGCCCAGTAGTGGGATTGCTATGTCATACGGTAGTTCCATTTTTAGTTTTTTAAGGAACCTCCATACTGTTCTCCATAGTGACTGTATCAATTTACATTCCCACCAACAGTGCAAGAGGGTTCCCTTTTCTCTACACCTTGTCCAGCATTTACTGTTTGTAGATTTTCTGATGCTGCCCATTCTGACCGGTGTGAGGTGATAGCTCATTGTAGTTTTGATTTGCATTTCTCTAATTATTAGTGATGTTGAGTGTCATTACATGTGTTTGTTGGCAGTCTGTATATCTTCTTTGGAGAAATGTCTATTTAGCTCTTCTGCCCATTTTTGGATTGGGTTGTTTGGTTTTTAATATTGAGTTGCATGAGCTGCTTGTATATTTTGGAGATAAATCCTTTGTCAGTTGTTTCATATGCAAATATTTTCTCCCATTCTGAGGGTTGTCTTTTTGTCTTGTTTACAGTTTCCTTTGCTGTGTAAAAGCTTTTAAATTTCATTAGGTCCCATTTGTATACTTTTGTTTTTATTTCCATTTCTCTATGAGGTGGGTCAAAAAGGATCTTGGTGTGATTTATGTCATGGAGTGTTCTGCCTATGTTTTCCTCTAAGAGTTTGATAGTGTCTGGCCTTACATTTAGGTCTTTAATCCATTTTGAGTTTATTTTTGTGTATGGTGTTAGGAAGCGTTCTAATTTCATCCTTTTAAATGTAGCTGTCCAGTTTTCCCAGCACCACTTATTGAAGAGGCTGTCTTTTCTCCATTGTATATTCTTGCCTCATTTATCAAAGATAAGGTGACCATATGTGCACAGGTTTATCTCTGGGCTTTCTATCCTGTTCCATTGATCTGTTTTTCTGTTTTTGTGGCAGTACCATACTATCCTGATTACTGTTGCTTTGTAGTATAGTCTGAAGTCAGGGAGCCTGATTTCTCCAGCTCCATTTTTCTTTTTTTAACATCTTTATTGGAGTATAATTGCTTTACAATGGTGTGTTCATTCTTGCATTATAACAAAGTGAATCAGTTATACATATACATATGTTCCCATATCTCTTCCCTCTTGCATCTCACTCCCACCCACCCTCCCTATCCCACCCCTCTAGGTGGTCACAGAGCACCAAACTGATCTCGCTGTGCTATGCGGCTGCTTCCCACTAGCTATCTATTTTACGTTTGGTAGTGTATATATGTCTATGCCACTCTCTCACTTTGGCACAGCTTACCCTTCCCCCTCCCCATATCCTCAAGTCCATTCTCTAGTAAGTCTGTGTCTTTATTCCCGTCTTACCCCTAGGTTCTTCATGATATATTTTTTTCTTAGATTCCATATATATGTGATAGCGTACGGAATTTGTCTTTCTCTTTCTGACTTACTTCACTCTGTAAGACAGACTCTAGGTCCATCCACCTCACTACAAATAACTCAATTTCGTTTCTTTTTATGGCTGAGTAATATTCCATTGTATATATGTGCCACATCTTCTTTATGCATTGATCCGATAGTGGACACTTAGGTTGCTTCCATCTTCTGGCTATTGTAAATAGAGCTGCAATGAACATTTTGGTACATGACTCTTTTTGAATTATGGTTTTCTCAGGGTATATGCCCAGTAGTGGGATTGCTGGGTCATATGGTAGTTCTATTTGTAGGTTTTTAAGGAACCTCCATACTCTCCTCCATAGTGGCTGTACCAATTCACATTCCCACCAGCAGTGCAAGAGTGTTCCCTTTTCTCACCCTCTCCAGCATTTATTGTTTCTAGATTTTTTGATGACGGCCATTCTGACTGGTATGAGATGATATCTCATTGTAGTTTTGATTTGCATTTCTCTAATGATTAATGATGTTGAGCATTCTTTCATGTTTTTGTTGGCAATCTGCATAGCTTCTTTGGAGAAATGTCTATTTAGGTCTTCTGCCCATTTTTGGATTAGGTTGTTCGTTTTTTGTTATTGAGCTGCATGAGCTGCTTGTATGTTTTGGAGATTAATCCTTTGTCAGTTGCTTCATTTGCAAATATTTTCTCCCATTCTGAGGGTTGTCTTTTGGCCTTGTTTCTGGTTTCCTTTGCTGTGCAAAAGCTTTGAAGTTTCATTAGGTCCCATTTGTTTATTTTTGTTTTCATTTCCATTTCTCTAGGAGGTGGGTCAAAAAGGATCTTGCTGTGATTTATCTCATAGAGTGTTCTGCCTATGTTTTCCTCTAAGTGTTTGATAGTTTCTGGTGTTACATTTAGGTCCTTAATCCATTTTGAGCTTATTTTTGTGTATGGTGTTAGGGAGTGTTCTAATTTCATTCTTTTACATGTACCTGTCCAGTTTTCCCAGCACCACTTATTGAAGAGGCTGTCCTTTCTCCACTGTACATTCCTGCTTCCTTTATCAAAGATAAGGTGACCATATGAGCATGGGTTTATCTCTGGGCTTTCTATCCTGTTCCATTGATCTATATTTCTGTTTTTGTTCCAATACTGTCTTGATTACTGTAGCTTTGTAGTATGTCTGAAGTCAGGGAGCCTGATTCCTCCAGCTCCATATTTCTTTCTCAAGATTGCTTTGGCTATTCGGGGTCTTTTGTGTTTCCATACGAATTATGAATTTTTTTGTTCTAGTTCTGTGAAAAATGCCATTGGTAGTTTGGTAGGGATTGCATTGAATCTGTAGATTGCTTTGGGTAGTAGAAGCATTTTCACAATGTTGATTCTTTCAATCCAAGGACATGGTATAGCTCTCCATCTGTTTGTATCATTTTTAATTTCTTTCATCAGTGTCTTCTAGTTTTCTGCATAGAGGTATTTTGTCTACTTAGGTAAGTTTATTTCTAGGTATTTTATTCTTTTTGTTGCAATGGTAAATGGGAGTGTTTCCCTAATTTCTTTTTCAGATTTTTCATCATTAGTGTATAGGAATGCAAGAGATTTCTGTGCATTAATTTTGTATCCTGCTACTTTACCAAATTCATTGATTAGCTCTAGTAGTTTTCTGGTAGATTCTCTCTATATAGTATCATGTCATCTGCAAACAGTGACAGCTTTACTTCTTCTTTTCTGATTTGGATTCCTTTTATTTCCTTTTCTTCTGTGATTGCTGTGGCTAAAACTTCCAAAACTATGTTGAATAGTAATGGTGAGAGTGGGCAACCTTGTCTTGTTCCTGATCTAAGTGGAAATGGTTTCAATTCTTCACCTTTGAGAACAATGCTGGCTGTGGTTTTGTCATATATATCCTTTATTATGCTGAGATAAGTTCCCTCTATGCCTACTTTCTGGTGGATTTTTATCATAAATGGGTGTTGAATTTTGTAGAAAACTTTTTCTGCATCTAGTGAGATGATCATATGGTTTTTATCCTTCAGTTTGTTAATATGGTGTATCACATTGATTTATTTGTATATACTGAAGAATCCTTGCATTCATGGGATAAACCCCACTTGATCATGGTGTATGATCCTTTTAATGTGCTGTTGGATTCTGTTTGCTAGTATTTTGTTGAGGACTTTTGCACTTATGTTCAGTGATTTTGGCCTGTAGTTTTCTTTCTTTCTGACATCTTTTTCTGGTTTTGACATCAGTGTGATGGTGACCTCATAGAATGAGTTTGGGAGTGTTTCCCCCTCTGCTATATTTTGGGTTTGAGTTTGAGAAGGATAGGTGTTAGCTCTTCTCTAAATGTTTGATAGAATTCGCCTCTGAAGCCCTCTGGTCCAAGTCTTTTGATTGTTGGAAGATTCACAGTTTCAATTTCAGTGCTTGTGATTGGTCTGTTTATATTTTCTATTTCTTCCTGGTTCATCTCATAATGTTGTGCTTTTCTAAGAATTTATCCATTTCTTCCAGGATGTCAATTTTATTGGCATATAGTTGCTTGTAGTAATCTCTCATGATCTTTTTTATTTCTGCAGTGGCAGTTGTTACTTCTCCTTTTTTATTTTTAATTCTATTGATTTGAGTCTTCTCTCTTTTTTTCTTGATGAGTCTGGCTAATGGCTTATCAATTTTGTTTATCCTCTCAAAGAACCAGCTTTTAGTTTTATTGATCTTTGCTATCATTTCCTTTATTTCTTTTTCAGTTATTTCTGATCTGATTGTTTTGATTTCTTTCCTTCTGCTAACTTTGGGGGTTTTTTTGTTCTTCTTTCTCTAGTTGCTTTAGGTGTAAGGTGGGTTGTTTATTTGAGATGTTTCTTGTTTCTTGCGGTAGGATTATATTGCTATAAAATTCCCTCTTAGAACTGCTATTGCTGCATCCCATAGGTTTTGGATCATTGTGTTTTCATTGTCTTTTGTCTCTAGGTGTTTTTTGTGTGTGTGGTACTCGGGCCCCTCAGTGCCGCGGCCCCCGCCCCCCCCACCACGGAGCACAGGCTCCGGATGCACAGGCCCAGTGGTCACGGCCCACGGGCCCAGCCGCTCTGTGGCATGTGGGATCCTCCCAGACCGGGGCATGAACCTGCGTCCCCCGAACCAGCAGGCAGACCCCCAACCACTGCGCCATCAGGGAAGCCCTCTCGGTATTTGATTTCTTCAGTGATCTCTTGGTTATTTAGTAGTGTATTGTTTAGCCTCCATGTGTTTGTATTTTTTACAGATTATTTCCTGTAATTGATAGCTAGTCTCATAATGTTGTGATTGGAAAAGTTACTTGATACAATTTCAATTCTTGAAAATTTGCCAAGGCTTGATTTGTGACCCAAGATACGATCTGTCCTGGAGAATCTTCCATGAGCACTTGAGAAGAAAGTGTATCCTGTTGTTTTTATATGGATTGTCCTATAAATATCAATTAAATCCATCTTGTTTAATGTATCATTTAAAGCTCGTGTTTTCTTATTTATTTTAATTTTGGATGATCTGTCCATTGGTGAAAGTGGGCTTTTAAAGTCCCTTACTATGACTTTGTTACTGTTGATTTCCCCTTTTATGGCTGTTAGCATTTGCCTTATGTATTGAGGTGCTCCTATGTTGGGTGCATAAATATTTACAAATGTCATATCTTCTTCTTGGATTGACCCCTTCATAATTATGTAGTGTCCTTCTTTGTCTCTTGTAATAGTGTTTATTTTAAAGTCTGTTTTGTTTGATAGGAGAATTGCTATGCCAGCTTTCTTTTGATTTCCATTTGCATGGAATATCTTTTTCCATCCCCTCACTTTCAGTCTGTATGTGTCCCTAGGTCTGAAATGGGTCTCTTGTAGACAGCATATGTATGGTTCTTGTATTTGTATCCATTCAGGCAGTCTATGTGTTTTAGTTGGAGCATTTAATCCATTTACTTTTAAGGAAGTTACTGATATGTATGTTCCTATTACCATTTTCTTAATTGTTTTGCGTTTGTGATTGTAGGCCTTTTCGTTCTCTTGTGCTTCCTGCTTAGAGAAGTTCCTTTAGCATTCATTGTAAACCTGGTTTGGTGGTGCTGAAGTCTCTTAGCTTTTGCTTGTCTGTAAAGGTTTTAAATTCTCTCAAATCTGAATGAGATCCTTGCCGGGTAGGGTAATCTTGGTTGTAGGTTTTTCCCTTTCATCATTTTAAATATGTGTTGCCACACCCTTCTGGCTTGCAGAGTTTCTGCTGACAGATCAGCTGTTGACATTATGGGGATTCCCTTGTATGTTATTTGTTGCTTTTCCCTTGCTGCCTTTAATATTTTTCCTTTGTATTTAATTTTTGATAGTTTGATTAATATGTGTCTCGGCATGTTTCTCCTTGGATTTATCATGTATGAGACTCTCTGTGTTTCCTGGACTTGTTTGACTATTTCCTTTCCCATATTAGGGAAGCTTTCAACTATAATCTCTTCAAATATTTTCTCAGTCTCTTTCTCCTTGTGGGACTCCTATAATTCGAATGTTGGTGTGTTTATTGCTGTCCCAGAGGTCTCTGAGACTGTCCTCAATTCTTTTCATTCTTTTTTCTTTATTCTGCTCTGTGGTAGTTATTTCCACTATTTTATCTTCCAGGTCACTTATCCGTTTTTCTGCCTCAATTATTCTGCTATTGATTATTTCTGGAGAATTTTAAATTTCATTTACTGTGTTGTTCATCATGGTTTGTTTGCTTTTTAGTTCTTCTAGGTCCTTGTTAAATGTTTCTTGTATTTTCTCCACTCTGTTTCCAAGATTTTGGATCATCTTTACTATCATTATTCTGAATTCTTTTTTAGGTAGACTGCCTATTTCCTCTTCATTTGTTAGGTCTGGTGCATTTTTATCTTGCTCCTTCATCTGCTGCATATTTCTCTACTAATTTTGCTTAACTTACTCTGTTTGCGGTCTGCTTTTCGCTGGCTGCAGGTTTGTAGTTCCTGTTGTTTTGGGCGTTTGTCCCCAGGGTTAAAGTTGGTTCAGTGGGTTGTGTAGGCTTCCTGGTGGAGGGGACTGGTGCCTGTGTTCTGGTTGATGAGGCTGGATCTTGTCTTTCTGGTGGGCAGGACCATAGCCAGTGGTGTGTTTTGTGGTGTCTGTGACCTTATGATTTCAGGCAGCCTCTCTGCTAATGGGTGGGGTTGTGTTCCTGTCTTGCTAGTTGTTTGGCATAGGGTGTCCAGCACTGTGGCTTGCTGGTCATTGAGTGAAGCTGGGTGCTGGTGTTGAGATGGAGATCTCTGGGAGATTTTTGCCATTTGATATTATGTGGAGCTGGGAGGTCTCTTGTGGACCAGTGTCCTGAAGTTGGCTCTCCCACCTCAGAGGCACAGCACTGACTCCTGGCAGCAATACCAAGAGCCTTTCATCCACACGGCTCAGAATAAAAGGGAGAAAAAGTAAAAACAAAGAATTAGTAGAAGTAGAAAGAAAGAAAGGAGGGAGGGAGGAAGGAAAAAAGAAAAGAAAGAAGGTAAAGTAAAATAAAGTAAGATAAGATATAAAGTTATTAAAATAAAAATAATTATTAAGAAAAAAATTTTAAAAAAAGGATGGATAGAACCCTAGGACACATGGTGGGAGCAAAGCTATACAGACAGGATCTCACACAGAAGCATACACATACACACTCACAAAAAAGAGGAAAAGAGGAGAAAATCATAAGTCTTGCTCTCAAAGTCCACTTCCTCAATTTGGGATGATTCGTTGTCTATTCATGTATTCCACAGGTGCAGGGTACATCAAGTTGATGGTGGAGATTTAATCTGCTGCTCCTGAGGCTGCTGGGAGAGATTTCCCTTTCTCTTCTTTGTTCTCACAGCTCCCAGGGTCTCAGCTTTGGATTTGACCCCGCCTCTGCGTGTAGTTTGCTGGAGGGCGTCTGTTCTTCGCTCAGACAGGACGGGGTTAAAGGAGCAGCTGATTCGGTGGCTCTGGCTCACTCAGGCCAGGGGGAGGGAGGGGCACGATGCAGGGCGAGCCTGCGGAGGCAGAGGTCAGCGTGAGGTTACACCAGCATGAGGAGCACCGTGTGTTCTCCCGGGGGAGTTGTCCCTGGATCCCGGGACCCTGACAGTGGCGGGCTTCACAGGCTCCCCGGAAGGGAGGTGTGGAGAGTGACCTGTGCTTGCACACAGGCTTCTTGGTGGCAGCAGCAGCAGCCTTAGCGTCTCATGCCCGTCTCTGGGGTCCATGCTTTTAGCTGCGGCTCGCGCCCGTTTCTGGAGCTCATTTAAGCAGCGCTCTTAATCCCCTCTCCTCCCGCACCAGGAAACAAAGAGGGAAGAAAAAGTCTCTTGCCTCTTTGGCAGCTCCAGACTTTTCCCCGGCCTCCCTCCCGGCTAGCCGTGGTGCACTAACTCCCTGCAGGCTGTGTTCACGCTGTCAACCCCAGTCCTCTCCCTGCTCCGACCGAAGCCCGAGCCTCAGCTCCCAGCCCCGCCCGCCCCGGCGGGTGAGCAGACAAGCCTCTCTGGCTGGTGAGTGCCCGTCGGCACCGATCCTCTGTGTGGGAATCTCTCCGCTTTGCCCTCCGCACCCCTGTTCCTGCAGTCTCCTCCGCGGCTCCGAAGCTTTCCCCCTCTGCCACCTGCAGTCTCCGCCCACAAAGGGGCTTCCTAGTGTGTGGAAACCTTTCCTCCTTCACAGCTCCTTCCCACTGGTGCAGGCCCCGTCCCTATCCTTTTGTCTCTGTTTATTCTTTTTTTCTTTTGCCCTACCCAGGTACATGGGGAGTTTCTTGCCTTTTGGGAGGTCTGAGGTCTTCTGCCAGCGTTCAGTAGGTGTTCTGTAGGAGCTGTTCCACGTGTAGATGTATTTCTGGTGTATCTGTGGGGAGGAAGGTGATCTCCGCGTCTTACTCTTCCGCCATCTTCCCCTCGTCCCCCCCGTTTTATTCTTTTTAATGCAATTGTCAACAGGATTGTTTTCTTAATTTCTCTTTTTAAAATTATAGTTATTACATATTTCTTCAGATTCTTTCCCCATTATAGTTTATTACAAGATATTGAATATAGTTCCCTGTTGTATGCAGTAGGTCATTGTTTATTTTATATATAGTAGTTTGTATCTGCTACTCCTAAACTTCTAATTTATCCCTTCCCTGCCTCTTGCTCCTTTGGTACCCATAAGTTTGTTTTCTATGTCTGTGAGTCTGTTTCTGTTTTGTAAATAAGTTCATTTGTATGATTTTTTAAGATTCCACATATGAGTGATATCATATGATATTTGTCTTTGTCTGGCTGACTTCACTTAGCATAATCTCTAGGTTTATCCATGTTGCTGCAAATGGCATTATTTCATTCTCTTTTGTGGCTGAGTAATACTGCATTGTTTATATATATACCACATCTTCTTTATTCATCTGCAAGTGGACACCTATGTTGCTTCCATGTCTTGGCTATTGTAAATAGTGCTGCAGTGAACAGGGGGGTGCATGTATCTTTTCGAATTATGGTTTTCTCCAGATATACGCCCAGAAATGGGATTGCTGGATTATATGGTAATTGTATATTTAGCTTTTAAAGGAACCATCATTCTGTTCTCCATAGTGGCTGCACCAATTTACATTCCAGCCAACAGTATAGGAGGGTTCCCTTTTCTCCACACCCTCTCCAGCATTTATTATTTGTAAACTCTTTGATGATAGCCATTCTGACTGGTGTGAGTTGATACCTCATTGTAGTTTTGATTTGCATTTCATTAATAATTAGTGTAGTTGAGCATCTTTTCATATGCCTACTGGCCATGTGTATGTCTTTGGAGAAATGTCTATTTATGTCTTCTGTCCATTTTTTGATTGGATTGTTTTTATGTTGTTGAGTTGTGTGAGCTGTTTGTATAATGTGGAAATTAATCCCTTATCAGTTGCATCATTTGCAAACATTTTCTCCCAGGCAGTACATTGCTTTTTGTTTTGTTTACAATTTCCTTTGCTGTGGAAAAGCTTATAAATTTGATTTGGCCCCATTAGTTTATTTTTGCTTGTATTTCTATTGCCTTGGGAGACTGACCTAAGAAAACTCTGGTACAGTAAGTCCCCTACATATGAACAAGTTCATCCTGAGAGCACATTCATAAGTCCAATTTGTTTGTAAGTCCAACTAAGTTAGCCTAGGTACCCAACTAACACAACTGGCTATACAGTACTGTACTGTAATAGGTTTATAATACTTTCCACATAAATAATACATAAAGTACAGTAGTACCAGCTGCATTACCACTGCTTTTACACTTGCTTCCAGACATCCTGGGCTTTAAATAAAGATACTGTACTACTGTACTCTATACAGTACTGTAAAGTACATAAAAACACAACCACTTGTACAGGATGCATGCACATGACAATGTACGCCAGACAAGTGAACTTATGTGATTGGACATTTGAACGCATGTTCACTTCTTTGAAAGTTTGGCACTTGAAGGTTTGTATGTAGGGGACTTACCGTACAATTTATGTCAGAGAATGTTTTGCCTATGTTCTCTTCTAGGAGTTTTATGATGTCATGTCTTATATCTAAGTCTTTAAGCCATTTTGAATTTTTTTTGTGTATGGTGTGAATTAATATGCTAAGTTCATTGATCTGTATGCGGCTGTCCAGGTTTCCCAGCACTATTTGCTGAAGAGACTGTGTTCTCCACTGTATATTCTTGCTTCCTTCATTGAAGATTAATTGACTCTAGGTGTGTGGGTTTATTTCTGGGCTCTCTATTCTATTTTATTGATCCATATGCCTGTTTTTGTGCTAATACCACAATGTTTTGATTACTGTTGCTTTGTAGTATTGTCTGAAGCCTGGGAGTGGTATGCCTCAACTTTGTTGTTTTTCCTCAGGATTGCTTTGGCAATTCTGGGTCTTTTGTGGTTCCATATAAATCTTTTCACAAAACTTGAATAAATAATGATAAGTGTCATGGGTAATTTGATAGGGATCACATTGAATCTGTGGGTTGCTTTGGGTAGTATGACCATTTTAACAATGTTAATTCTTCTAATCCAAGAGCATGGGATATCTTTCCATTTCTTTTTAATTCTTCAGTGTTTTATGGTTCTCAGCATATAAGTCTTTCATCTCCTTGGTCAGGTTTATTTCTATGTATTTTATTTTTATTTTTTTGATGCAATTTTAAAATGTATTGTTTTTCACTTTCTTTTTCTGATATTTCAGTGTTAGTGTAAAGAAATGCAACAGATTTCTGTATGTTAATCTTGTATCTTGCTACCTTGCTGACCATATATGGTACCATGTCATCTGCATATAATGACAATGTTACCTCTTCCCTTCCAATTTGGATACCTTTTACTTTACTGATTTCTGTGGCTTGGACCAATACTATGTTGAAAAGAAGTGGTGAGAGTGAGCATGCATATCTTATTTCAGATTTTAGTGGGAAGGCTTTCAGCATTTCACTGAGTATTATGTTGGCTGTGGGTTTGTCATAAATAGCTTTTATTATATTGAGATATGTTCCCTCTATGCCCACTTTGGTAAGTGTTCTTATCATGAATGGATGTTGAGTTTTATCAGATGCTTTTTATGCATCTATTGAGATGATCAGGTGGTTTTTATCTTGTTGATGTGATGTACCACACTGATGGGCATATGTTTTTATTTTTTTAATTTAATTTTTATTTTATATTGCAGTATAGTTAATTTAAAACATTGTGTTAGTTTCAGGTGTACAGAAAAGTGATTCAGTTGTACTTATACATATATCATTCTTTTTAAAATTATTTTTCCCATATAGATTATTACAGAATATTGAGTATAGTTCCCTGTGCTATACAGTGGGTCCTCATTGATTATGTTTTTTATATATACTAGTGTGTATATGTTAATCCTAAACTCCTAATTTATCCCTCCCTCCCAACTTTTCCTTTTGGTAACCATAAGTTTGTTTTCTAAGTCTGTGAGTCTGTTTTTGTTTTGTAAATAAGTTCATTTGTATAATTTTTTTCGATTCCACATATAAGTGATATCATATGATGTTTGCTTCCTTTGTCATAGATTGACCATAGGTGCATGGGTTTATTTCTGGGCTTTCTATCCTTTTCTACTGATCTATATTTCTGTTTTTGTGCAGGTACCATAGTGTTTTGATGACTGTAGTTTTGTAGTATAGTCTGGTCAGGGAGCCTGATTCCTGCAGCTCCATTCTTCTTTCTCAAGATAGTTTTGGCTATTCAGGGTCTTCTGTGTTTCCATACAAATTTTAAAATTATTTGTTCTAGTTCTGTGAAAAAAAAATGCCATTGGTAATTTGTTAGGGATTGCATTTAATCTGTAGATTACCTTGGGTAGTATGGTCATTTTGACAATATTGATTCTTCCAGTACAAGAACTTGGTATAACTTTCCCTGTTTGTGTCGTCTTCTATTTCTTTAATCAGCATCTTATAGTTTTCAGAGTATATACAAGTTTTTTCCTCCTTAGGTAGGTTTAATCCTAGATATTTTATTCTTTTTGATGCAATGCTAAATCAGATTGTTTCCTTAATTTCTTTCTGGTGTTTCATTGTTAGTGTATAGAAATGCAAGTGATTTCTATGTATTAATTTTTTATACTGCAACCAAATTCATTGATGAGCTCTAGTAGTTTTCTGGTAGCATCTTTAGGATTTTTCTATGTACAGTATCATGCCATCTGCAAATAGTGATAATTTCACTTCTTATTTTACAATTTGTATTCTTTTAATTTCTTTTTCTTCTTTGATTGCCATGGCTGGGACTTCTAAAACTATGTTGAATAAAAGCGGTGAGAGTGGACATCCTTGTCTTGTTCCTGATCTTAGAGGAAATTCTTTCAGTTTTTTCACCATTGAGTATGATGTTAGCTGTAGGTTTGTCGTATATGGCCTTTATTATGTTGAGGTAGGTTCCATCTATGCCCAATTTCTGGAGAGTTATTATTATTATAAATGGGTGTTCAATTTTGTCAAATGCTTTTTCTGCATCTCATGAGATGATCATATGGTTTTTATTCAGTTTGTTAATGTGGTATATCACACTGATTGATTTGTGGATTTGAAGAACGCTTACATCCCTGGGATAAATCCCACTTGATCATGGTGTATGATCCCTTTAATGTATTATTGGATTCTGTTTGCTCGTATTTTGTTGAGGATTTTAGCATGTATGTTCATTAGTGATACTGGCCTGTAATTTTCTTTTTTTGTGGTATCTTTGTCTGGTTTTGGTATCAGGGTGATGATAGCTTTGTAGAATGAGTTTGGGAGTGTTCCTTCCTCTGCAATTGTTTGAAATACCTTTAGAAGGATACCTTTAGCTCTTCTCTAAATGTTTGATAGAATTCACCTGTGAAGCCATCTGGTCTTGGACTTTCGTTTGTTGGGAGTTTTTAAATCAGTTTCAGTTTCAATACTTGTGCCCGGTCTGTTCATATTTTATATTTAATTCCTGGTTCAGTCTTGGAAGGTTGTACATTTCTAAGAATTTGTCCATTTCTTCCAGGTTGTTCATTTTATTGGCATACAGTTGCATATAGTAGTCTCTTATGATCCTTTGGATTTCTGTGCTGTCTGTTGTAACTTCTTTTTTGTTTTTAATCTTATTGATTTTAACCCTCTCCCTTTTTTTCTTCATGAGTCTGGCTAAAGGTTTATCAATGCTGTTTATCTTTTCAAAGAACCTGGTTTTAGTGTCATTGATCTTTTCTATTGTTTTCTTCATCTCTATTTCTGCTCTGATCTTTATGATTTCTTTCCTTCTACTCACTTTGGGTTTTCTTTGTTCTTGTTTCTCTAGTTGCTTTAGGTGTAAGGTTAGGTTGTTTGAGATTTTTCTTGTTTCCTGAGGTAAAATTGTATTGCTGTGAAATTGTCTTAGAACTGCTTTTGCTGCATCCCATAGGCTTTGGATTGTTGTGTTGTTTTCCTTTCTCTGTATTTTCTGATTTCCTCTTTGATTTCTTCAGTGATCCATTGGTTGTTTAGCAACACTGTTTAACCTCCAAGTATTTGCATTTTCTTGCAGCTTTTTCTTGTAGTTGATTTCTAATCTCATAGTGTTGTCAGAAAAGTTGCTTGATATGATTTCAATTTTCTTAAATTTACTGAGGCTCACTTTGTGGCTCAACATGTGATCTATCCTGGAGAATGTTCCATGTACACTTGAGAAGATTGCGTATTCTGCTGCTTTCAGATGGAATGCCCTATAAATATCAATTAAGACCATCTTGTCTAATGTGTCCTTTAAGGCCTGTGTTTCCTTATTGATTTTTCTGTCTTGATGATCTGTCCATTGATGAAAGTGGTGTGTTAAAGTCCCCACTATTATTGTGTTACTGTCAATTTCTCCTTTATGGCTGTTAGTATTTGCCTTATATATTGAGGTGCTTCTATGTTAGGTGCATATATATTTATAGTAGTTATATCTTCTTCTTGGATTTATCCCATGATCATTATGCAGTGTCCTTGTCTCTTGTAACATTATTTTAAAGTTTATTTTGTCTGATATGAGTATTGCTACTCCACCTTTCTTTTGATTTCCGTTTGCATGGAATATCTTTTCCATTCCCTCACTTTCAGTCTGTATGTGTCCCTAGATCTGAAGTGGGTCCCCTGTAGACAGTATATATATGGGTCTTGTTTTGTATCCTTTCAGCCAGCCTATGTCTTTTGGTTGGAGAATTTAATGTTTACATTTAAGGTAATTATCAATATGTATGTTGCCATGTTAGTTGTTTTGGGTAGGTCTTTGGGTTTTGTTTTTATAGGTCTTTTTCTTCTCTTCCTCTTTTTTTCTCTTCTCTTGTGATTTGATACCTAACTTTAGTGTTGTGTTGGGTTTGCTTTCTCTTTTGCTTTCTCTTTTGTTTCTATTGTAGATTTTAAGTTTGTGGTTACCATGAGGCTCTGATATAGCAGTCTATATATAAACAAGATTGTTTTAACTTTCTGGTCTTTTAATTCCAAATGCATTTCCAATATCATGCATTTGTACTCTCCTCACAATTGCTGGTTTTGATATCATATTTGTGTGTGGATTGTTTCCTACCTTTCCTGTATGTTTGCCTTTACTGGTGAACTTTGCCACTCTTAATTTCCTTGTTTCTAGCTGTGGCCTTTTCTTTTCTGCCTAGAGAAGTTCCTTCAGTATTTTTGTAAAGCTGGTATGGTGGTGCTGAATCCTCTTTATGATTTCTCCACTGAGTGTGAACAAGAGCTATGCTGGGTAGAGTATTCTTGGTTGTAGGTTTTTCCCTTTCATCATTTTAAATATATCTTGCCATTCCCTTCTGGCCTGCAGGGTTTCTGCTGAAAAATCAGATGATAACCTTATGGGGATTCCTTTGCATGTTATTTGTTGCTTTTCCCTTTTTGCTTTCAATATTTTGTCTTTAATTTTTGTCAGTTTGATTAATATGTGTGTTGGTGTGTTCCTCCTTGGGTTTATCCTGTATGGGACTCTCTGTGCTTCCTGGACTTGAGTTAATGTTTCCCATGTTAGGGAAGTTTTCAGCTATTATCTCTTCAAATATTTTCTCAGGCCCTCTTTCACTTTTCTCCTTCTGGGATCCCTATAATGTGAATGTTGGTGCATTTAATGTTGTCTCAGAGGTCTCTGAGACTGTCCTCATTCCTTTTTTTTTGTGGTATGCGGGCCTCTCACTGTTGTGGCCTCTCCCATTGTGGAGCACAGGCTCAATGGCCATGGCTCATGGGCCCAGCCACTCCGTGGCATGTGGGATCCTCCCGGACTGGGGCACGAACCCGGCAGGCAGACTCTCAACCACTGAACCACCAGGGAAGCCCATCCTCATTCCTTTTTATTCTTTTTTCCTTATTCTGTTCTGTGGCAGTGATTTCCACCACTCTGTCTTCCACCTCACTTATTCATTCTTCTGTCTCAGTTACTGACCTGCCCCCATTTCTTTTTAAAAGTTTGTGTAGAAATGCAACAGATTTTTAAAAATTAGTTGATTTATAATGTTAGGTGTATAGCATAGTGATTCAGTATTTTTGCAGATAATACTCCATTATAGGTTATTACAAGACAATGGCTATAATTCTCTGTGCTATACAGTATATCCTTGTTGCTTATCTATTTTATACATAGTAGTTTGTATCTATTAATCTCATACCCAGATTTGTCCCTCCACTTTCCCTTTCCCCTTTGGTTACCACAAATTTGTGTTCTATATTTATGGGTCTGTTTGTTTTGCATATATATTCATTGTATTAATTTTAGGTTCCATATAGAAGTGATATTATACAGTATTTGTCATTCTCAGCCTGACTTATTTCACTGAGCATAATATTCTCTAGGTCCATCCACATTGCTGCAAATGGCAGTATTTTATTTAGGGCTGAGTAATACTCATATATATACATACACAACATATATATGTATATGTGTATATATATATATAAAGTCTCACATCTATATAATGCAGTCACCGGTTTGATGGGCACTTGGGTTGTGTCTATGTCTTGGTTGTTGTAAATAATGCTGCTATAAACATTGGGGTGCGTATATCTTTTTGAATTAGAGGTGTTTTTTTTTCAGATATATGCCAAGCAGTTCAATTGCTGGATCATATGGTAGTTCTATTTCTAGTTTTTTGAGCAAACTCCATATTTTCCATAGTGGCTGCATCAACTTACATTCCCACTAACACTGTACAAGAGTTCCTTTTTCTCCACATCCTTGCCAACATTTGTTATTTGTAGACTTTTTATGATAGAAATAGCCATTTCATTTCTGCCTTCCAGTATCACAGAAATATGTCTTCTGGCCAGCCCCAACCAGAAACCACACAGGGAAAGTAATTCTAGAAAACATAGTTCCAGCTTGGCCAAGACGATACCCTTACAACACTGGATGCATCTGAGAAATCTTGGATAAACCAAATTAAGAATAACATTAGTTCCTGAGTGATCATCTACTGGTTTGTCTACTTATCTATATCATATATCTGTCCAACTAATCTGTCTATAGAACATAGTGAGATGCTTGTATCCTTTAACTATGTCTCACCTCAATTACTCTCATACCCACCCAACTTTAACAGATAAGGACTGAACCAAAAAATATTCCTTGAAAGGGAGGAGTCCTGGCCCAGATTCTCATGCAGCTCTCAATTCTGAATACCATAATCAATTTTATATTTTGTTGGTGTTTGTTCCATTTGAATCAAGTGAGTCAGTTTTCCTTGTTGAAGACAGAAGTAAACAGTCAACCATACTATTCCCTAAAAAGATTTGCACTGGTCAGGCAATATTTCTAGAACTATAGATCCTTCAGATCTTAGGCTTTTCTTTTTAGATCTTCTGCAGAGTCATTTCTCAAACTCAATTCTAGAATTCTCATTTCTAGAATCCAGTCATAGAAGGATACCAGTGCCTCCAGGACCTCGCATGTTGCCCCTTTAGCAGGACATAGAATTCTTGGCTTTTAAATTTAAAAGCTTTGAACCAAAAAGATGACAAAAAGGTATAAGGGTATCTGACCTGGCAGAACAGATTTCTGTTCCTGGTTTCAGATTAGGTTAGGCACAAAGACTGTCTGTGCCTGGTGGGAGGAAGAACACTAGTTGGGACCATACTTTCTCCTTCTTAAGCTGAGGCTCCCAAGACTCCAAGTGGTGTGAAATCGGATCTGGGGGCACAGATGAAATAAATAAGTTGGCTCAGAGAAAGAATAAGAGTGGTCACTTTGGCCAGCTTGCAGAGGGTGCTGCAGCTGGGACAAAGGGATGAGTATGAGAAAGATAGAGTGGACAGTCTCTGCCAGGGTCCTGTGGGGGTATGACTGCAATCTCAGTGGATCAACTGTATCAGAGACTCTAGTACGAGGAGGTCACTTACCACAGGCCACAGTGTGAAAAAATACCATAATTATAGCACAAGATGTATATGGGGTCGAGACCAGCCAAGAAAAGGAAGCAGGAAATAGTTGTCTCCCATATAACTGCCATGTCTCCCATATAACTGCCATGGTGGCAGTCTTGTAAGAACCCCCCCCCACTGCAGTTTTAAATCTAACACAAAGAAGAGGGTGATGTAAAAACTCCTGGGGGAGTTTTAAAAACTGTATTAGCCTAAATTAAGGATTTCTTAATCAATTGCAATTTATAAAGTTGATTGGATTTGGTTGGAAATGCTATCTTGTATAACTTAATTTTATTTTTACTCTAAGCCCCATTGTGGATGGATGATGCCGGTGAAAAAAAGAAGGAAATGACATTTTGCACAACTGAGTTTGTGAGTATTAATTTTTTACTTGTTATACCAGGAAATATTTAGAGGTATTTAGCCTTTTACTGTCACAAGACTAATTAGGTGCGTGTTAATAGTTAAAAAGCCTCAGATGTACATGAGTGGGTACCAGGCAGCCAAAGAGAACAGAGGAAAGCTGAATCTGTTTATATAACTAATTTTCTGTAGAGAAGCAAAGAACAGAGAGTGTTTTCTAGAGCAGAGGCTAGTACACTTACGAGTGAGGCACAATTGCAGACATTCTTTGGCTTTTCCAGGAACTTGTTCCCGTTACTCTTCCTGACTTATTACCCTTCCCATGGGCCTTTCAGTGCATGATAAAATACTATTTTTAAAAGACAAGTTGTGTTTCGTGTGCCAGGGATTCTGCAGGCATTTTAGATTCATTATCTCATTATATCCTTATAATTAACCCAGGAGGAGCTACTATTGTTGCTTTCATTTTTAAGAGGAGGAGACTGGAGGAAACTTACAAAAGCCTCTTAGATAGCCTCATCCACCAGAGGGCAGACAGCAGAAGCAAGAAGAATTACAATCCTGCATCCTGTGGAACAAAAACCACATTCACAGGAAGATAGACAAGATGAAAAGGCAGAGGGCTATGTACCAGATCAAGGAACAAGATAAAACCCCAGAAAAACAACTAAATGGAGTGGAGATAGGCAACCTTCCACAAAAAGAATTCAGAATAATGATAGTGAAGATGATCCAGGACCTTGGAAAAAGAATGGAGGCAAAGATCGAGAAGATGCAAGAAATGTTTAACAAAGACCTAGAAGAATTAACAAACAAACAGACATGAACAATATAAATAATACAATAACTGAAATGAAAACTGCACTAGAAGGAATCAATAGCAGAATAACTGAGGCAGAAGAATGGATAAGTGACCTGGAAGACAGAATGGTGGAATTCACTGCTGCAGAACAGAATAAATAATGAAAAGAAATGAAGACAGCCTAACAGACCTCTGAGTCAACATTAAACATAACAACATTCGCATTATAGGGGTCCCAGAAGGAGAAGAGAGAGAGAAAGGACCCGAGAAAATATTTCTAGAGATTATAGTCGAAAACTTCCCTACCATGGGAAAGGAAATAGCCACCCAAGTCCAGGAAGTGCAGAGAATCCCATACAGGATAAACCCAAGGAGAAACATGCCGAGACACATAGTAATCAAATTGGCAAAAATTAAAGACAAAGAAAAATTATTGAAAGCAGCAAGGGAAAAACGACAAATAACATACAAGGGAACTCCCATAAGGTTAACAGCTGATTTTGCAGCAGCAACTCTACAGTCCAGAAGGGAGTGGCATGATATACTTAAAGTGATGAAAGGGAAGAACCTACAACCAAGATTACTCTACCCGTCAAGAATTTCATTCAAATTCCATGGAGAAATCAAAAGCTTTACAGACAAGCAAAAGCTAAGAGAATTCAGCACCACCAAACCAGCCCTACAACAAATGCTAAAGGAACTTCTCTAGGCAGGAGACACAAGAGAAGGAAAAGACCTACAAAAACACACCTAAAACAATTAAGAAAATGGTCATAGGAACATACATATCAATAATTACCTTAAACGTGAATGGATTAAGTGTTCCAACCAAAAGACACAGGCTTGCTGAATGGATACACAAACAAGACCTATGCTGTCTACAAGAGACCCACTTCAGACCTAGGGACACATACAGAGTGAAAGTGAGGGGATGGAAAAAGATATTCCATGCAGATGGAAATCAAAAGAAAGCTGGAGTAGCAATACTCATATCAGATAAAATAGACTTTAAAATAAAGAATGTTACAAGAGTCAAGGAAGGACACTACATAATGAAGGGATCAATCCAAGAAGAAGATATAACAATTATAAATATATATGCACCCAATATAGGAGCATCTCAGTACATAAGGCAACTGCTAACAGCTATAAAAGAGGAAATTGACAGTAATACAATAATAGTGGGGGACTTTAACACCTCACTTACACCAATGGACAGATCACCCAAAATGAAAATAAATAAGGAAACAGAAGCTTTAAATGACACAATAGACCAGATAGATTTAATTGATATTTATAGGACATTCCATCCAAAAACAGCAGATTACACTTTCTTCTCAAGTGCGCACGGAACATTCTCCAGGATAGCTCACATCTCGGGACACAAATCAAGCCTCAGTAAATTTAAGAAAATTGAAATCATATCAAGTATCTTTTCTGACCACAACGTTATGAGATTAGAAATGAATTACAGGGAAAGAAACGTAAAGAACACAAACACATGGAGGCTAAACAATACGTTACTAAATAACCAAGAGATCACTGAAGAAATCAAAGAGGAAATCAAAAAATGCCTAGAGCCAAATGACAATGAAAACACGACGATCCGAAACCTATGGGATGCAGCAAAAGCAATTCTAAGAGGGAAGTTTACAGCTATACAAGCCTACCTCAAGAAACAAGAAACATCTCAAATCAACAATCTCACTTTACACTTAAAGGAACTAGAGAAAGAAGAACAAACAAAACCCAAAGTAAGCAGAAGGAAAGAAATCATAAAGATCAGAGCAGAAATAAATGAAATAGAAAGAAAGAAAACAATAGCAAAGATCAATAAAACTAAAAGCTGGTTCTTTGAGAAGATAAACAATATTGAAAAACCTTTAGCCAGACTCACCAAGAAGAAGAGGGAGAGGACTCAAATCAATAAAATTAGAAATGAAAAAGGAGAAGTTACAACAGACACCACAGAAATACAAAGCATCCTAAGAGACTACTACAAGCAACTCTATGCCAATAAAATGGACAACCTGGAAGAAATGGACAAATTCTTAGAAAGGTATAACCTTCCAAGACTGAACCAGGAAGAAACAGAAAATATGAACAGACCAATCACAAGTAATGAAATTGAAACTGATTAAAAATCTTCCAACAAACAAAAGTCCAGGACCAGATGGCTTCACAGGTGAATTCTATCAAACATTTAGAGAAGAGCTAACACCCATCCTTCTCAAACTCTTGCAAAAAACTGCAGAGGAAGGAACACTCCCAAACTCATTCTATGAGGCCACCATCACCCTGATACCCAAACCAGACAAAGATAGTACAAAAAAAGAAAATTACAGACCAATATCACTGATGAATATAAATGCAAAAATCTTCAACAAAATACTAGCAAACAGAATCCAACAACACATTAAAAGGATCATACACCATGATCAAGTGGGATTTATCTCAGGGATGCAAGGATTCTTCAATATATGCAAATCAATGTGACACACCATATTAACAAATTGAAGAATAAAAACCATAAAAGAAAAATAAGAGGAGACTGAAGCTTAGACTGTGCAACACGTCCAAAGTCTGAAAATTACTGGTTCAGATCCATCTCTGCCCTTTATTCTAAGTCCAAAGCCCAAGTTAACTACCTGTGCCACATGACCCTTTAATAGCTATAATGATTCCTCCTCCCTTAACTGTTCCCTAGTCTTCATTTTTTTCCATGAAGACTTGCAGACTCACAAAACGATGATGAGGACTTCCCTGGTGGTTCAGAATCTGCCTACCAGTGCAGGGGACATGGGTTCTAGCCCTGGCCCAGGAAGATCCCACATGCCTCAGAGCAACTAAGCGCACGCACCACAACTATTGAGCCTGTGCACCACAACTATTGAGACCACACACCTAGAGCTAGAGCTCGTGGTCTGCAACAAGAGAAGCCACTGCAATGAGAAGGCCGTGCACCACAATGAAGAGTAGCCTCCACTCGTCGCAACTAGAGAAAGCCTGTGCACAGCGACGAAGACCCAATGCAGCCAAAAATAAATACATTTATTAAAAACAAAACAAAAAAAAGGCGATGATGAAAGTGTCTTTTACTTCCAGCCTGAGTATCAGTAACAGAAGAGAAAAAGGTATTTGTGTGAAGGAGAAACACGGTGTTGGCTTTGAATAAGATGGATATTCAGTTGTTGGACCTATTTGTCACATCCTCATATTGCATTCACCAGGGTATCCTCCCTCTTATCCTGTTCACCATGAAAGGGCTCAGCCATGACTATAGTTGACAATGGGATTAAATGCTCTACTATATGATCTATAATTTACCTCATATCCTGAGTCTGATAGGCCTGGGTGTTGTCATGGTTGGTTGTCCCTGGATGGAGCAGGAGCACACATACAGGTAGTATTTTTCTTCTTTTTCCTCATACAGTATTGAATGACTGACTGGAGATAAAGAAACTGGAGATTATTGGTATTTGTTCTTGATCTAAAGAAGAACTAACAGGTCATCTATAGAGGAACCCCTTACTGTGGCATTTCGGAGGATATTTGGCTAGAAAGTACTTAGTACTAATCCTCTTGAATTCAATTAAGTCCACATTAAGAGCCATGGATCTCCATACACACACTCTGCTTTACATAGTATAAATGGATTTTTCAGCTAATGCCAAAGAGCTATCCCATGACAAAGGTTCCTTGTCATTTCTCTCACAGCACTGGTGCCACTGACAGACATGAACATCATCTTCATTTTCTCCAAAGCACAAGTTATGGTCAGGAGATAACTCTGTAAAATAAGCTTCTAACTCGGGTAAGTTTATGGTATCTTTTCATCAACTCCTAATAAAATCTAGCAGACACATTACATTCGGCATTTAAATTATGTTCATAGAACACAATGTTTCCCCAATAAATGACTTAGGTTTGGTACTGAACTCCAGGACCCTTGGTAAGGAGATGGGGAAATAAGTACCCTTCACCCCAAAACAATGGGAAAAAATTAATAAATGTTATCCTTTCAACCTTAGGCTTAGGCATAGGATTCTGAGGAAACAGAAATTTAGGCCTGGCTTAGGGACATTAAGCCAAACTTTAGAAAAAATTTCTGATATTCTAAGTCCTTCATTTTTTTGTTGATGACATATGAGGTTTAAATTTTAGCTCTGGTTTAATCGTTGGCTTCTTTAGATTATACGTTCAAATGTGAAGATGATTCCTTTTAAGCCTAAGGTAAGTCACCTTAGCTTTTAAATTTTTGTAATGGTTTGTAAATTGAGGAGGCTAAATGAGCATTTTCAATTTAAAGTCTGAAACATTTTACAACTAAAATGGACATACTATAATTGAGTGTGATTGCTTCATTCCGTTTTTTTCATGCATTATCACGAAATTTCTATAGGTTTCTAGCCTGAAGTAGTCATCTCATTATGGAACTTCTATGATCATAAATAATAAAAGTTCATACATTTATTTTGATAATTTGTCCCTAAGAATTCTCCAAAGAGATCTAAAGTTATATAAAGGTTTGCATCTACCACTGGGAATATATTTATTCTCATCACCTTTACTCAGTTCTCTACCCAACCTCTTTCATGTCAATAATCCCACTCTTAACCTTCTTGCTTCTGCCGTTTTACTTCAGTTTGGCTGCTGTCCTTCATGTAGGCTATTTCAGGGTCTCCAAAATGGAATCTCCTAATGTCCTTCTGTCTCCTCCTCCCCACTCGTAGTTAATTTTATTATGAGGAGATGTGGGATACTCATCTCCTGAGAAATGTGGAGGTAAATGGAAATGCCCACATTTCCAGTTATCTATTTAAATGGGAGAATGACCTGGCTTGAGGACTTTAACTCCTGTGAGCAGTAGGGTCCCATTCCAAGGCGCATTATATTAAGGTTTCTCACATTCATATCGCCTCCATTCTCAACAAAAGACCTTTTATGGGGCAAGTGAAAAGGATTGGAAAATCTTGCCAACACAATTTTTCCAGACCTTTACAAACAGAATTTGTAAACTGTTTTCAAGAAGGTGTTAAATTATAATTTTACCTTCTAGAAATTGTGCAAAACGCTCTCTCCAAAGAGAAACCAGAAATCCTTCACCAAAAAAGTCAAAGAAATAAATGACTACAGACTACTTCTGTGGTCTGTATGCTTGTGTGTATTGTGCTTAATTTTGTGAAGTCAAATAGTAAAAGGAATATTGTACAAAAACTCAAGCCCTTATTTCCTCTTTCAAATATTTCAGATATTCCCCTTTCAGGAAATCCATGGTCAAGCAGAATATATTCTAGCATTCCTCTTAGACCCTTTTCTCCATAACTCAGGTAAGACTTGGTTGCATGGGTCTTATTTCATTGGTTTCCCTGGTCAGAGCCTTTTCCTGCCATCACTAAATATCTGTCTCATAGATTCAGAACAGTCACTTGGGTTGAGCCCCCGACTTAATGTGGAGAAGTCTCTCTCAAATTTGTTTAGTGTGAACAGCATAGACAATTGGGTTGAGAACGGGTGGAATGAGGAAGTAAAAGTTGGCCAAAAGGATATGGATATGGGGAGGGACATGATGGCCAAAGTGGTGAGTGAGAGGGGAAACAGCAATGGGGATATAGAAGACAAGGATAGCAGAAATATGAGAACTGCATATTTGAAGCCTAGCCTCAGGGGTGGTCAACCCTAAAAATCACCACATAGGAGGCAGTGATGGCTAATGAATCCAGGATCAATACCAGGAAGCCAATTCCCATTCCATATAAGTTGCTGTGTCACTAGATGCCAAGGTGACCACGGCCATGTACTCACAGTAGGAGTGGGCAGTGATTTGGGCCCGGTAAAGGGGCAGCCTCAGGCAAATCATCAGGGGCAGAGGTCCAATGTAGAGTACTCCATGAAGGAGGGCAGCCGGGCCCAAACGTCCTACCACTGCATGTGAGCATTGAGGTGTGGCATAGTGGGTCACAGATGGCCACATAGTGATCAAAAGCCATGGCAAGGAAGATGCCTGACTCTACCGTGACTAAAGAACATTTGGGTCAAGCAAGTATCTAGGTCAATGTGACAGGCACAAAAACAGAAGCTGGTTAGCAGTTTGGGCATGGTAGATGTTGACAGGACCAAGTCAATGACAGCCAACATGCACAGGAAGAAGTACATGGGCTGGTGCAGGCTGTGCTCCAACTTTACCACGGCCAGGATGGTCACATTCCTCACCACAGCCACCAGGTACATGGAGCTAAAGGGGATGGAGAGCCATATGCAGGGACTCCAGCCCTGGGATGCCAGTAAACCAGAAAGAAGTAGGCACCAAGCAGGAATTATTGGCAAGCAGACATGAACATGTTTGAGGGCTTAGAGTAGCTAGGGGACAGGAGCTCTTAGTTTTAGATTTTTACTGCTATAACAGATATTGCCTCTGGAAACTGTAGACTACTGGAATCTTATTTCCATCCTGGCAGAACCTATAATAAAGAAGAATTCTGAATGCCTACTTGAAAATTGACATGTATTTTATAAAAGAGCCTGCATGAAAACACCCCCTGGTAAATGTAGAAACAAGTATGCTTAACATTTCTACTGCTAAATTGCTCTTTTCCATTTCCTTTAGGAAATATTTCCCAAAGCAAAATTACTGGATCAAAGGGGCTGAACAAGTTAGGGGACTTCTACACTGGAAAACACAAAGTTCTACCTGCAACGATTAAATGTAAGTCCACGTAATGTGTTTAGCCTAGTGCCTGCATATGCTTCTCTTTGTTGTATAAAGAGTAACATCAATAACAATGATTAGCTATTTGCAATTCACGATTTTATAATGAAAATTTAGAATCAATGCGTTCAAAAGTAAAGCATTATTCAATGAATTAGATTTATTATAATATTTTTAAAGCTATGTATTACCTGGTAAAACGTTTACGTCATATTACAGTAAGTGAGGGAATGGCAGAAAGCAGATTAAAGTATTGATATGATATGATTTCATTAAAATATGTGTTTCTTATAGGAATATACCTTGGATGTAAAAACACATTCTTTTAATTTTCTTTCATGTATGGGTATATTCAGGTTTTGAAGAATAGTGAAAAGCTTTAAAAGTCTTACTTTTTAAAAGTCAAAAACATAACGGGACAACTTACTAAGGGGACAATTTACTAAGGAAAATATATTAGTGAGGTACAATTCCCTTTTCTTTAATGGCTTAATAATGGTTTGGTCAGACTGACGAATCTAATTGATTTCTTTAAAAGATACCTGGCATAGGACCTAATTTTTCAAAGGAAAATATCTCATTTAAGGTTGCCCAGATTTCATGGTTTGAAAGATAGAGTCAACAGCTAGAGTCAACTGTCCTAAGGAACATTAAGGACAGAGTCTATTAAACTTTCTGAGAATCTGGGCATCATCTATAATTTGAGATAGGTAAAAGATGAGGTGCATCTTTTTATGAGCAAATCTCACTGGACATTTGCCCATTATCTGATCACAGTGATTAAAAAAAAATGTACTGACAGAAAACAGTCAACAGGACCCTTCTTACTGGCCACATACTTCTTGGTCTCTATTCTTTGAAGAGATAGGGAGATCAGCGCTAAACCACTGTCCATTACTTGTAAAAGCCTGGTCCACTTCTTGTTCTTTTGCCCTTCAGGTGCCTCTAAGAATCTAGCAATGGCTCCTACTGCTACACATCCTCAGGGTTCAGAAGCTGAGGGCACAGGGTATAATTTGGGTCTTGTCCTGTCTTGGGCTTGCCCTCCTCATGTTTCCCATTAGAGTCTCAGATTCAACAAGTCAGGCTCCCCATACTCATGTCATGGTAACATGGTGACTTTCTTCACATGGCTACATTTTTGCTGAGAGATCTCACCACCTTCTTGGTTTTTTTACCCAGGCATCAAGTCCCATTCCAGACCATCTCTCCTCTACAAAGCCTTCTTTGATATCTCTATACCAGAGTGGATGGGTACATAGTCACTGAATTCCCCCCAACTAAATTCCATGCACATTTCAAATTATTCATGTCTAAAATATAAATAGAAGTTACATTTTCATAGCAAATAAGCATAAGAAATGCCCCTACGTAACCTCATGGATTTGTGATTCAGGCTCCAACACACAATGTTAGGATTTTTGAGTTTACTTACTTCTGGGTCAGGTATTGACTAGGTATTGAAAAAAAAGATTAAAGTTCTGTGAACTTTAAAATCAATCATTCACAGATGTTCTTTTATATTAACTGACTTTACCAATTCTGTGAGTTGAGTATTTGAATATGCCAATAAGTGATACCATGTGTGAAACTACTTCCTCAGGGATCAAATGTAAAGATTCTGTGAATCTTTTGGATAAGAAAAGGAAAGGATGGGAGATAGCACCACAGTAGCAGCTTAGGGTATCAGCTTTACCATCTAACAAAACCAGATTTCCCATCCAGACCATCTTACCCTATGTTTGGGTAAATTGCTTAAACTCTTGAAGTCTCAGTCTTTTTCTTATTAAAAATGGGGAGACTATCAACTGCAAAGGGTAAGGATAAAGAACAAATGAAATAAGTGTGACGCTCTTGGCACATGGCATCAGCTTCTTTTCCCCAAATTCTTACTGTTCACTATGGGGTGGGGAGTAGAGCAGAAATTTACATCCTGCAAATTGGAATGGTTTCCTTTGTTTCACCGTCATGTGGGACATCTTTGAAGATTCCTCAAAAGTCCAGGGACAGGGATTTATTGGGAACACTGGTCAATACACAATTTTATCTCATAAAAGGGAGAATATCTGAAGTGTTCTCTGAAGATACTGTGATAGGTCCCTTTATGGTTTAGGATGGTGGCCTAATTACTCAAAATCAGGGAAGGTCAAAGTATCTCATCATAAAAGAATCAGTGTTCATGTGATGGACTTAAAACCAGATTTCTAACTTTGATTTGTGCCAGACCCAGTTTAGTCAATGAAATTGTAACTGAGTTTTAGGCTGGGACAAAGAATATGAGCATATGAATAAAAATCCACCAAGTTGATAATTGGCATCTTAAGTGGTGGTTTGAACTAGGTGTGACACGTGTCACCTGACCTAGAACATTCTAGAGAAACATTTTCTGTATCAGTCCACATAAGGGCATCCTTACCTGAACACGGGAGACATGCCTGCAAGTCCTGGAAGAGACATCTTGATGGTGGGTCTGAAGCTCCTGAGACAGATGTTTTGCTGTGGTGAAATAAACATGGATTAGAAGCAAGACAAACTTAGTGCAAATACGAACTCTACTGTTTCTGGCTCTGTGACTTAGAAAACAAAGGCAGAGAGATTACATTGCCTGTTTGCCAGTCTGTGAAAGGAAGGGCGTAACAGCCGCCTTAGAGTTGCATCATGTATTAAAATGAACTGTTCATAAATGTGTGTGCTCGCACACACAGAAGGTGAAATATTAGAATGCCTGGCCTCTGGAACAGGCACTGTATTCCCTCCTTACCTACTCCTCTCCTCTGTTCTTTTCCCCCTTCCAGAGAACACAGACACAGTGCTATTTTCATATGACCTTGGTAACTCCATATCCTTCTTTCCCAACTGTATGAATAGCCTTTTAAACATGGATAAAAATAATTAAAGATACCTGTTGATGGTGTAAAGATGCAGTTGGGAGAGAAGTTTGACTGACTGTGGAGCAGAAGACAAGAGGTCCAATCAGGATGGAATAGTTCAATCTTTTCTCTCATGTTCTGATGGGGAGTACTAGGCAACAAAGCTTTCTACATTGGGGTTTCGCCTCTTCCCTTGATACATAACACAGCCCAATTTGTACTCAACTTATTTCCTCTACTTTTTAATTTTAAAATTTTTTAAAAAAAATTTCCTCTACTTTTGACTAGAACTGTAAAGAAGATAAGCCCTGGATGGACCAAAGACAAATGGAGTCTGATTCCAATAACTTTGTCTCCATCTCTGGAATGTACTTACCCATTTGGGCAAATGTCCACAGAGCTCCTTACAGTAGTCATCTCTTGTCTGGATGCTTTGATGAATTTAGTTCATAGTCAAAGGGAGGCCATGGCTCTGACCTCTTCAATATTTTCTCCTGTGTCCTCTCTTTATCCAGGTACTGAAAACAGCCAGTTGCTTCCCAAGGGTTGCAACAGAGACACCTGCATTCTTCCCTCTGTATCCTGAGTTACCCCCCATGGGAGTAATCTTCATTCCTTACTCCACTCTACCTCCCAGGACTACATTATAAGACTTATTCCTACTCTCCTCCTGGGGCCTGTTCACTAGCCCCAGGTCTCTGACTATTCTCCCCCAAGGCCTGAAGTATTCAAGGACTCTAAGAGTGACATTGGGAGAGAGTTCACAGGAGAAGGGTGGGGGAAAAAATAAACATCAGATACTGGTATAACCAATATGGACACTTTTTTTTGGTTAATCTTTGCTTATATTATTTAAAAAACTTAATATAGGGTCTAGGCTATACAAAAATGATGCTTAAATATAAATTTATTAACATTTTAATTTTCCATTCTGCTACATTTTTTCAATTTGTGTTTGCTTAAATATTTATAATAAGTTACAGTAGTTGTGTCCTTGTCTGTGGTTATTTTAACCTATTTTTTTCTGGAATAGAAGGCTAGCTTCAGTTTTTCCCACTAAGTGGCACAGACATATTTGTCAATGTCCTTTTTTCTGCTTATCCTTAGGATAAAATACCAGAAGGAAAATTATTGACCATTGTGCAGACCTCATAAATCCTGTTGTCAAATTGTTTTCCAAAAGTGGTTGTCAAATTTGTGTTTAACCCAGCATCAAGTGAGTTCATTCGCTAAATTGCCCTAGTCATTTAAAAAATATAGTAAGTCCCGTACATATAAACAAGTTCCATTCCGAGAGCACGTTTGTTAAGTCCAGTTTGTTCGTAAGTCCTACAAAGTTAGCTTAGGTACTGAACTAACACAATCAGCTATATAGTACTGTACTGTAATAGGTTTATACTTTTTACACAAATAATACATAAAAAACAAAAACAAAAAATGAAAACATTTTAAATCTTACAGTACAGTACCTTGAAAAGTACGGTAGTACAGCACAACAGCTGGCATACAGGGGCTGGCATCAAGTGAACAGGCAAGAAGAGTTACTGACTGGAGGAGGGAGAAGAGGTGGGAGATGGTAGAGCTGAAGGATCGTCAGCAATAGAAGATGGAGGGCAAGCTGCAATTTCACTCATGTCCGATGTTGATGACACAGGTTCTGGTTCCTTGCTGGATTCAATTCTGTTTACCCTATTGAAGAAAAGATCCAGTGATGCCTGGGTAGTGGCTCTTATTTTCTCATCATAGATGACATGGTAGCACTGGATTGCATTCTGAATGGCTGCTGCAACCTTCATGTACCATTCTACGTTTGGGTCCTGTGCCTCAAAAACTAACAGTTCCTCCTCAAA
The DNA here is from genome assembly GCF_039906515.1 of Pseudorca crassidens. Taxonomy (NCBI): domain Eukaryota; kingdom Metazoa; phylum Chordata; class Mammalia; order Artiodactyla; family Delphinidae; genus Pseudorca; species Pseudorca crassidens. Next base: position 49,201,859 of record NC_090304.1, on the reverse strand, counting down.
TAAAGAAAATTCCCTTGCCATTTCCTGTGTTGTGAATCTCTTCGGTTCTTCAGCAGTACCAGCTACATCACCACTGCTTTTACGCTTTCTTCCAGACATCCTGGGCTTGAAATAAAGATACTGTACTACTCTACTTTATACAGTACTATACAGTGAAGCACACAAAAGCACAATCACTTGTAGGTGATGCATGCACGTGACAATGTACACCAGACATGTTCTAGAAGATTATTGCTCTCTACCTGATATAGACGCAAGTTAAAGGAATTGTTAAAATCTTAGGCAAAATTGGAAGGATATAGAGATGTAGGATACAGGCGTTAGGTTTAATTTTAAAGTTCCTTTTCTCCCCCCATCAGATTTCTTGAGCTATAATTGGCACAACATTAAGTTTAAGGTCTACAATGTGATGATATGATACACATATATCAATATTATTAAATGATTAACACAATAAGGTTAACACATCCATTACTTCATACAATTATAATACGTTTTTGTGGTGAGAACATTTAAGTCTACTCTCTTACCAACTATCAAGTACACTTGACTTTTGGGAGAATGGCAGCCTGGAAAGGGTAGGGAAGCTCCAAGCCCTTTTCCTATACCTTCCTCTCTGCATGTCTTCCATCTGACTGTTCCTGAATTTTATCTGTCATAATGAGCCAATGATCTAAGTTATTTGAGGCTTTGGGTGGAGACAAGATGGCAGAGGAGCAGGACATGGGCTCACTCTTCTTATGAAAATGTCAAAATCACAACTAACTGCTGAACAACCATCGACAAAAAAAAAAAAATGCTGGAAACTACCAAAAAAGATATCCTACAATCAAAGATAAAGAAGAAGCCACAATGAGATGGTAGGAGAGTGCAGTTGCAATAAAATCAAATCCCATACCCACCAGGTAGGTTACCCAAAAACTGGAAAAATATTATATCACAGAGGTTCTCCCACAGGAGGTAAAGTTCTGCACCCCATGTCAGGCATCCCAGCCTGGGGGTCTTGCAATGTGAGGAACAGTCACCAGAGCATCTGGCTTTGAAAGCCAGCGGGGTTTGATTGAAGGAATTCTACAGGACTGGGGGAAACAAACTCCACTCTTGGAGGGTGAACACAAGGTCTCATGTGCATCAGGACCCAGGGGAAAAAGCAGTGACCTCATAAAAGACTGGGTCAGACCTACCTGCTAGTATTGGATGGTATCCTGTGGAGGTAGAGGGGTTGGTTGTAGCTCATTGTGGGGATAAAGACTGGTGGTGGTAATTCTGGGGATTACTCATTGGCATGAGCCCTCCTGGAGGCTGCCATTTTCTCACCAAGACCTGGTCCCACCCAAAAGTCTGTAGGCTCCAGTGCTGGAATGCCTCAGCTAAACACCAGCAGGACAGGAACACAGCCACACCCATCAGCAGACAGTCTTTCGGAGCCCATAGCTTCCTGATAAACACACCCCTTGACATGGCCCTGTGCACCAGAGGGACAAGACCCAGCTCCACCCACCAGTGGGCAGGAACCAGTCCCTCCCACCAGGAAGCTTGCACAAGCCTCTTAGACTAGCCTCATCCACCAGGGGGCAGACAGCAGAAGCAAGAAAAACTACAATCCTGCAGACCACAAAATGGAGACCACAAGCACAGACAGACAACCTGAGATGGCAGAAGAATATGTTCCAGACGAAGGAACAAGATAAAACCCCAGAAAAACAACTAAGTGAAGTGGAGATAGGAAATCTACCCAAAAAAGAATTCAGAGTAATGATAGTAAAGATGATCCAAGATCTTGGAAAAAGAATGGAGGCAGAGATTGAGAATATATAAGAAATGTTTAACAAAGACCTTGAATGGATCACTGAAGAAATCAAAGAGGAAATCAAAAAACACCTAGAGAGAAACAAAAATGAAAGCACAACAATCCAAAACCTATGGGATGCAGCAAAAGCAGTTCTAAGTGGGAAGTTTATAGCAATACAAACTTACCTCAGGAAACAAAAAACATCTCAAACAAACTAACCTTACACGTAAAGCAAGTAGAGAAAGAACGAAGAAAACCCAAAGTGAGTAGTAGGAAAGAAATCATAAAGATCAGAGCAGAAATAAATGAAACAGAGATGAAGAGAAAAGATTAAATTAAAAGCTGGTTCTTTGAAAAGATAAACAAAATTGATAAACCTTTAGCTAGATTCATCAAGAAAAAGGGAGAGGACTCAAATCAATAAAATTAGAAAATGAAAAAGAAGTTACAAAGGGCACAGCAGAAATACACAGGATCATAAGAGACTACTACAAGCAACTATATGGCAATAAATTGGACAACCTGCAAGAAAAGAACAAATTCTTTGAAAGGGATGATCTCCCAAGACTGAACCAGGAAGAAATAGAAAATATGAACAGACCAATCGTAAGTACTGAAATTGAAACTGTGATTTAAAAACTCCCAACAAACAAAAGTCCAAGACCAGATGGCTTTACAGCTGAATTTTATCAAACATTTAGAGGAAAGTTATCACCTATCCTTCTGAAACTCTTCCAAAAATTGCAGAGGAACGAACACTCCTAAACTGATTCTATGAGGCCAACATCATCATGATACCAAAACCAGACCAAAAAAAAAAAAAAATTACAAGCCAATTATCACTGATTGAATATAAACACTACAATCCTCAACAAAATATCAATACTAGCAAATCAAATCCAACAATACATTAAAAGGATCATACACCACAATCAAGTGAGATTTGTCCCAGGGATATAAGTATTCTTCAACATATGTAAAATCATTGTGACACATGACATTAACAAACTGAAGAATAAAAACCACATGATCATCTCAATAGATGCAGAAAAAGCTTTTGATAAAATTCGACACCCATTTATGATAAAAATTCTCCAGAAAGTGGGCATAGAGGGAACATACCTCACCATAATAAAGGCTGTCTGTGACAAACCTACAGCTAACATCATACTCAATTGTGAAAATCTGAAAGCATTTCCTCTAAGATCAGGAAAAAGACAAGGATGTCCACTGTCACCACTTTTATTCAACATAGTTTTGGAAGTCCTAGCCACGGCAATCAGAAGAAAAAGAAGTAAAAGTAATACAAATTGGAAAAGAAAAAGTAAAACAGTCAGTGTTTGCAGATGACATGATACTATACATAGAAAATCCTAAAGATGCTACCAGAAAACTACTAGAGCTCATCAATGAATTCAGTAAAATTGCATTGTACAAAATGAATATAAACGATTGCATTTCTATACCATGAAAGATCAGAGAGAAATTAAAGAAACAATCCTGTTTACCATCGCATCAAAAAAATAAAATACCTAGGAATAAACCTACCTAAGGAGGCAAAAGACCTATACTCTGAAAACTATATGATGTTGATGAAAGAAATCAAAGATGACACAAAGATGTCATATCTTTCCAAAGATGGAAATATATACTGTGTTCTTGGAATGGGAGAATTAATATTGTTGAAATGACTATACTACCCAAGGCAATCTACAGATTCAGTGCAATCCCTATCAAATTATCAATGGCATTTTTCACAGGACTAGAACAAAAAATTTTACGTTTTGTATGGAAACACAAAAGACCCCAAATAGCCAAAGCAATCTTGAGAAACACAGAGCTGGAGGAATCAGACTACCTGAATTCAGACTATACTAAAAAACTACAGTCATCAAAACAGTATGGTACTGGTACAAAACCAGAAATATAGATCAATGGAACAGGATAGAAAGCCCAGAAATAAATGCACACACCTATAGTCACCTAATCTATGACAAAGCAGGCAAGAATATACAATGGAGAAAAGAGTCTCTTTAATAAGCGGTGCAGGGAAAACTGTACAGCCACATGTAAAGGAATGAAATTAGAACACTCCCTAACACCATACACAAAAATAAACTCCAAATGGATTAAAGACCTAAATGTAAGACCAGACACTATAAAACTCTTAGAGGGAAACATAGGAAGAACACTCTTTGACCTAAATTGCAGCAAGATATTTTCTGACCCACCTCCTAGAAAATGAAAATAAAAACAGAAATAGACAAATGAGACCTAATTAAACTCAAAAGCTTTTGTACAGCAAAGGAAACCATAAAGAAAATGAAAAGACAACACACAGAATGGGAGAAAATACTTGCAAATGATGCAACCAACAAGGATTAATCACCCAAATTTACAAATAGCTTATGAAGCTCAATACCAAAAAAAAAAAAATCAAAAAAGTGGGCAGAAGACCTAATCAGATATTTCTCTAAAGAAGACAGGCAGATGACCAAGAAACACATGAAAAGATGCTCAACATCACTAATTATTAGAGAAATCCAAATCAAAACTACAATGAGGTATCACTTCACACCAGTCAGAATGGCCATCATCAAGAAGTCTACAAATGGGCTTCCCTGGTGGTGCAGTGGTTGAGGGTCCGCCTGCCGATGCAGGGGACACGGGTTTGTGCCCCGGTCGGGGAAGATCCCACATGCTGTGGAGCGGCTAGGCCCATGAGCCATGGCCGCTGAGCCTGTGCATCTGGAGCCTGTGCTCTGCGACGGGAGAGGCCACAATGGTGAGAGGCCTGTGTACCGCAAAAAAAAAAAAAAAAAAGAAGTCTACAAGTAATAAATGCCAGAGATGGTGTGGGAAAAAGGGAACCCTCCTACCCTGTTGGTGGGAATATAAATTGGTGCAGCCACGATGGAGAGCAGTATGAATTTCTGTAAAAAAAACTAAATGTAGAGTTACTATAAGATCCAGGAATCCCCCTCCTGGGCATATATCTGGAGAAAACTCTAATGCAAAAAGATACATGCACCCCAATGTTCACTGCAGCACTGTTTACAATAGCCAAGACTTGGAAGTCACCTAAATGTCCATTGACAGATGAATGGATAAAAAGATGTGGTATATACACACAACAGAATATTACTCACCTATAAAAAAGAATGAAATAATGCCATTTTGCAACATGGATAGATGTAGAGATTATAATGCTAAGTGGAGTCAGAGAAAGACAAATATTATATGATATTGCTTATATGTGGAATCTGAAAAATGATACAAATGAACTTATTTATAAAACAGAAACAGACTCACAGACTTGGAAAACAAACTTATGATTACCAAAGGGGAAAGGTGGGGAGGAGAGATAGAGTGGTAGTTTGGGATGGACATATACATACTACTATATTTAAAATAAATAACCAAGAAGGACCTACTGTATAGTACAGGGAACTCTGCTCAATATTCTGTAATAACCTAAATGGGAAAAGAATTTGAAAAAGAATAGATACATGTATATTTATAACTGAAGCACTTTGCTGTACACCTGAAACTAACACAACACTGTTAAATCATACTTTAATATAAAAAAAATTTCCAAAAAGTGAGTTCCTTGAAAATTTGACAGTGTTATAATATAAAATAAACAACAAGACCTGCTGTATAGCACAGGGAACTATATTCAGTATCTTGTAATGACCTATAATGGAAAAGAATCTGAAAGTGTGTGTGTATGTGTATGTATGTGTGTGTATATATATATATATATATATATATATATATATATAATGTAACTGAATCACTTTGCTGTACACCAGAAACTATCACAACACTATAAATCAACTATACTTCAACTTAAAAAAATGTTGGGAAAAATAGGACATTTGACTTTTGAACAATGAGGGGGTTAGGGGAACAGTGGAAAATTTACCAGTAACTTTACAGTTAGCCATGGGATCCATGGTTCCACACCTGCAGATTCAATCAACCACGATTCACGTAGTAATGTAGTGTGCTTTTAGTAGGGAAAATAAATCAGAGCTTAAAGATGGCGGAAGACTAAGACACGGAGATCACCTTCCTCCCCACAAATACATCAGAAATACATCTACATGTGGAACAACTCCTACAGAACACCTACTGAACTGTGGCAGAAGACCACAGACCTCCCAAAAGGCAAGAAACTCCCCACGTACCTGGGTAGGGCAAAAGAAAAAAAAAGAAAAAACAGAGACAAAGAATAGGGACGGGACCTGCACCAGTGGGAGGGAGCTGTGAAGGAGGAAACGTTTCCACACACTAGGAAACCCCTTCGTGGGCAGAGACTGCGGGTGGCGGAGGGGGGAAGCTTGGGAGCAACGGAGGAGAGCGCAGCAACAGGGGTGCGGAGGGCAAAGCAGGAAGATTCCCGCACAGAGGATCGGTGCCAACCAGCACTCACCAGCCGGGAAGGCTTGTCTGCTCACCCGCCGGGGCGGGCGGGGCTGGGAGCTGAGGCTCCGGCTTCGGTCGGATCCCAGGGAGAGGACTGGTGGTGGCTGCGTGAACACAGCCTGAAGGGGGCTAGTGCACCACGGCTAGCAGGGAGGGAGTGTGGTAAAAAGTCTGGAGCTGCCGAAGAGACAAGAGACTTTTTCTTGCCTCACTGTTACCTGGTGTGCAAGGAGGGGATTAAGAGTGCCGCTTAAAGGAGCTCCAGAGACTGGCGTGAGCCATGTCTATCAGCGCGGACCCCAGAAACGGGCATGAGACACTAAGGCTGCTGCTGCAGCCACCAAGAAGCCTGTGTGCAAGCACAGGTCACTATCCACACCTCCCCTCCTGGGAGCCTGTGCACCTTGCCATTGCCACGGTCCCGGGATCCAGGGACAACTCCCCCGGGAGAACGCAAGGCGTGCCTCAGGCTGGTGCAACGTCATGCTGGCCTCTGCCACCGCAGGCTCGCCCCGCACTCCGTGCCCCTCCCTCCCCCTGGCCTGAGTGAGCCAGAGCCCCTGAATCAGCTGCTCCTTTAACCCCGTCCTGTCTGAGTGAAAAACAGATGCCCTCAGAGGACGTACATGCAGAGGCGGGTCCAAATGCAAAGCTGAACCCCAGGAGCTGTGTGAACAAAGAGAAAGGGAAATTTTCCCTAGCAGCCTCAGGAGCAGCAGATTAAATCTCCACCATCAATTTGATGTACCCTGCATCTGTGGAATACCTGAATAGACAACAAATCATCCCAAATTGAGGAGGTGGACTTTGGGAGCAACGATAAATATATTTTTTCCACTTGTTCTCTTTTTGTGAATACGTATGTGTATGCTTCTGTGTGTGATTTTGTCTGTATAACTTTGCTTTTACCATTTGTCCTAGGGTTCTGTCTGTCTGGTTTTTTTTTTTTTTATTGCTTAAAAGTTTTTTTTCTTAATAATTATTTTTTATTTTAATAACTTTATATTATTTTATTTTATCTTATTCTTTTTTTCTTTTTTCCTCCCTTTTATTCTGAGCCATGTGGAGGACAGGTTCTTCGTGCTCCAGCCAGGTGTCAGGGATGTGCCACTGAGGTGGGAGAGCCAAGTGCAGGACACTGGTACACAAGAGACCTCCCGGGACCCATGTAATATCAAACAGTGAAAATCTCCCAGAGATCTCCATCTCAAAGCCAAGACCCAGGTCCACTCAAGGACCAGCAAGCTACAGTGCTGGACACCCTACGCCAAACAACTAGCAAGACAGGAACACAACACCATCCATTAGCACAGAGGCTGCCTAAAATAATATTTAGGTCAGAGACATCCCAAAACACAGCACCAGACGTGGACCTGCCCACCAGAAAGACAAGATCCAGCCTCATCCACCAGAACACAGGCACTAGTCCCCTCCACCAGGAAGCCTACACAACCCATTGAACCAACCTTAGCCACTGGGGACAGACATCAAAAACAATGGAAATGACAAATCTGCAGCCTGTGAAAAGGAGACCCCAAACACAGTAAGTTAAGCAAAATGAGAAGACAGAGAAACACACAGCAGATGAAGGAGCAAGGCAAAAACCCACCAGCCCTAACAAATGAAAGAGGAAATAGGCAGTCTACCTGAAAAAGAATTCCGAATAATGATAGTAAATAACGAATAACGATAGTAAAGATGATCCAAAATCTTGGAAATAGAATGCAGAAAATGCAAGAAACGTTTAACAAAGACATAGAAGAACTAAAGAGAAAACAAACAATGATGAACAACACAAAAAATGAAATTAAAAATTCTCTAGAAGGGATCAAGAACAGAATAACAGAGGCAGAAGAACGGATAAGTGACCTGGAAGATAAAATAGTGGAAATAACTACCGCAGAGGAGAATAAAGAAAAAAGAATAAAAAGAATAGAGGACAGTCTCAGAGACCTCTTGGACAACATTAAATGTGCCAACATTCGAATTACAGGGGTCCCAGAAGAGGAAGAGAAAAAGAAAGGGACTGAGAAAATATTTGAAGAGATTATAGTTAAAAACTTCCCTAATATGGGAAAGGAAACAGTTAAGTCCAGGAAGCACAGAGAGTCCCAACAGGATAAATCCAAGCAGAAACACATCAAGACACATATTAATCAAACTATCAAAAATTAAATACAAAGAACAAATATTAAAAGCAGCAAGGGAAAAACAACAAATAACACACAATGGAATCCCCATAAGGTTAACAGCTGATCTTTCAGCAGAAACTCTGCAAGCGAGAAGAGAGGGGCTGGACATATTTAAAGTGATGAAAGAGAAAAATGTATAACTAAGATTACTCTACCCAGCAAGGATCTCATTCAGATTTGATGGGGAAATTAAAAGCTTTACAGACAAGCAAAAGCTAAGAGAATTCAGCACCACCAAACCAGCTTTACAACAAATGCTAAAGGAAGTTCTCTAGGCAGGAGACACAAGACAAGGAAAAGATCTACAATAATAAACCCAAAACAATTAAGAAAATGGTAATAGGATCATACGTATTGATAATTACCTTAAATGTAAATGGATTAAATGCTCCAACCAAAAGACATAGACTGGCTGAATGGATACAAAAACAAGACCGTATATATGCTGTCTACAAGAGACCCACTTCAGACCTAGGATACATACAGCCTGAAAGTGAGAGGATGGAAAAAGATATTCCATGCAAATGGAAATCAAAAGAAAGCTGGAGTAGCAATTGTCATCTCAGACAAAATAGACTTTAAAACAAAGACTATTACAAGAGACAAAGAAAGACACTAAATAATGATCAAGGGATCAATCCAAAGGAGAAGACATAACAACTGTAAATATTTATGCACCCAACATAGGAGCACCTCAATACATAAGGCAAATATTAACAGCCATAAAAGGGGAAATCGACAGTAACACAATCATAGTAGGGGACTTTAACACCCCACTTTCACCAATGGACAGTTCATCCAAAATGAAAATAAATAAGGAAACACAAGCTTTAAATGATACATTAAACAAGATGGACTTAATGGATATTTATAGGACATTCCATCCAAAAACAACAACACACATTCTTCTCAAGTGCTCATGGAACATTCTCCAGGATAGCTCATATCTTGGGTCACAAATCAAGCCTTGGTAAATTTAAGGAAATTGATATCATTTCAAGTATCTTTTTCGACCACAACACTATAAGACTAGATATAAATTACACGAAAAAATCTGTAAGAGATACAAACACATGGAGGCTAAACAACACACTACTTAATAACCAAGAAATCACCAAAGAAATCAAAGAGGAAATCAAAAAATACCTAGAAACAAATGACAATGAAAACACGACAACCCAAAACGTATGGGATGCAGCAAAAGTAGTTCTAAGAGGAAAGTTTATAGCTATACAAGCCTACCTTAAGAAACAAGAAACATCTCAAATAAACAACCTAACCATACACTTAAAGCAATTAGAGAAAGAAGAACATAAAAACCCTAAAGTTAGCAAAAGGAAAGAAATCATAAAAATCAGATCAGAAATAAATGAAAAAGAAATGAAGGAAACAATAGCAAAGATCAATAAAACTAAAAGCTGGTTCTTTGAGAAGATAAACAAAATTGATAAAGCATTAGCCAGACTTATCAAAAAAGAGAGGAGACACAAATGAATAGAATTAGAAATGAAAAAGGAGAAGTAACAACTACCACTGCAGAAATACAAAGGATCATGAGAGATTACTACAAGCAACTCTATGCCAATAAAATGGACAACCTGGAAGAAATGGACAAATTCTTAGAAATTCACAACCTGCTAAGACTGAATCAGGAAGAAATAGAAAATATGAACAGACCAATCACAAGCACTGAAATTAAAACTGTGATTAAAAATCTTCCAACAAACAAAAGCCCAGGACCAGATGGCTTCACAGGCGAATTCTATCAAACATTTAGAGAAGAGCTACACCTATCCTTCTCAAACTCTCCCAAAATATAGCAGAGGAAGGAACACTCCCAAACTCATTCTAGGAGGCTACCATCACTCTGATACCAAAACCAGACAAAGATATCACAAAGAAAGAAAACTACAGGCCAATATCACTGATGAACATAGGTGCAAAAATCCTCAACAAAATACTAGCAAACAGAATCCAACAGCACATTAAAAGGATCATACATTATGATCAAGTGGGGTTTATCCCAGGAATGTAAAGATTCTTCAGTATACACAAATCAGTCAACATGATACACCATATTAACAAACTGAAGGAGAAAAACCATATGATCATCTCAATAGATGCAGCAAAAGCTTTCGATAAAATTCAACACCTATTTATGATAAAAACTCTCCAGAAAGTGGGCATAGAGGGAACTTACCTCAACATAATAAAGGCCATATATGACAAACCCACAGCAAACATCATTCTCGATGGTGAAAAACTGAAAGCATTTTCTCTAAGATCAGGAACAAGACAAGGATGTCCACTCTCACCACTATTATTCAACATAGTTTTGGAAGTCCTTGCCACAGCAAACAGAGAAGAAAAAGAAATAAAAGGAATACAAATTGGAAAAGAAGTAAAACTGTCATGTTTGCAGATGAAATGATACTATATATAGATAATCCTTAAAATGCCACCAGAAAACTACTAGAGCTAATCAATGAATTTGGTAAAGTTGCAGGATACAAAATTAATGCACAGAAACCTCTTGCATTCCTATACACTAATGATGAAAAATCTGAAAGAGAAATTAAGGAAACACTCCCATTTACCACTGCAACAAAAAGAGTAAAATACCTAGAAATAAACCTACCTAGGGAGACAAAATATCTGTATGCAGAAAACTATAAGACACTGATGAAAGAAATTAAAGATGATACCAACAGATGGAGAGATATACCATGTTCTTGGATTGGAAGAATCAGTATTGTGAAAATGACTCTACTACCCAAAGCAATCTACAGATTCAATGCAATCCGTATCAAATTACCAATGGTATTTTTTACGGAACTAGAACAAATCATCTTAAAATTTGTATGGAGACACAAAAGACCCCGAATAGTCAAAGCAGTCTTGAGGGGAAAAAACGGAGCTGGAGGAATCAGACTCCCTGACTTCAGACTGTACTACAAAGCTACAGTAATCAAGACAATATGGTACTGGCACAAAAACAGAAACATGGATCAATGGAACAACATAGAAAGCCCAGAGAAAAACCAACGCACCTATGGTCAACTAATTTATGACAAAGGAGGCAAAGATATACAATGGAGAAAAGACAGTCTCTTCAATAAGTGGTGCTGGAAAAACTGGACAGCTACATGTAAAAGAATGAACTCAGAACACTTCCTAACACCATACACAAAAATAAACTCAAAATGGATTCAAGACCTAAATGTAAGACTGGACACTATAAAACTCTTAGAGGAAAACATAGGAAGAACACTCTTTGACATAAATCACAGCAAGATCTTTTTTGACCCACCTCCTAGAGTAATGGAAATAAAAACAAAAATAAACAAATGGGACCTAATGAAACTTCAAAGTTTTGCACAGCAAAGGAAACCATAAACAAGACCAAAAGACAAAGCTCAGAATGGGAGAAAATATTTGCAAATGAATCAACAGACAAAGGATTAAGCTCCAAAATATATAAACAGCTCATGCAGCTCAATATTAAAGAAACAACCCAATCCGAAAATGGGCAAAAGAGCTAAATAGACATTTCTCCAAAGAAGACATACAGATGGCCAGGAAGCACATGAAAAGCTGCTCAACATCACTAATTATTAGAGAAATGCAAATCAAAACTACAGTGAGGTATCACCTCACACCAGTTAGAATGGGCATCATCAGAAAATCTACAAACAACAAATGCTGGAGAGGGTGCAGAGAAAAGGGAACCTTCTTGCAGTGTTGGTGGGAATGTAAATTGATATAGCACTATGGAGAACAGTATGGAGGTTCCTTAAACTAAAAATAGAATTACCATATTATCCAGCAATCCCACTAGTGGGCATATACCCAGAGAAAACCATAATTCAGAAAGACACATGCACCCCAATGTTCATTGCAGCACTATTTACAATAGCCAGGTCATGGAAGCAACCTAAATGCCCATTGACGGATGGATGGTTAAAGAAGTTGTGGTATATATATACAATGGAATATTACTTAGCCATAAAAAGGAATGAAATTGAGTCATTTGTTGAGACGTGGATGGATCTAGAGACTGTCATACAGAGTGAAGTAAGTCAGAAAGAGTAAAACAAATATCTCATATTAACACATATATGTGGAACCTAGAAAAATGGTACAGATGAACCGGTTTGCAGGCAGAATTTGAGACAGAGATGTAAAGAACAAACGTATTACCACCAAGGGGGTAAAACCGCGGTGGGGTGGGTATGGTGGTTGTGCTGAATTGGGTGATTGGGATTGACATGTATACTCTGATGTGTATAAAATTGATGACTAATAAGAACCTGCAGTATAAAACAAACAAAAAAATCCCACTAATATTAAACTTTCTTTGGTTTATTTGTAAGCAAATATGTTAATATAAATGTTACAGACATTACATGAAATTTCTAAAAATCTTATATGTTCTGGTATAATGTTATGTCATAATTCTAGTTATTACTTTAAAATGTATATCTCAGAAATAACTAAATTTCCTTGTCAATTGCATTATTATGAACTTTCATCAGATCTTTAACTGTGGTCATTTTTAAGTCTTTTGTCATTTACAGACAATTCTGGGTGTACTCTGATGCTTTTGCAAATATGTTCCTATAAAAGGGTTTTATCTTCAAGGAATTCATGGAAAAGACTCTGACAAGTACAGGTTTCTGGTAACTGACTATACTGCTGAACTGAATGAATAGGCATTTTCAGAACTCTAATGGAAAACTGATGAATTCATAAAAGTGCTAACAAAAGATCGAGATGAAAAAAAAATTAATTACATGGGACTGAGTGAACTGATGAGGATGTTTATAATTTTTGTGACTTTCTGTTTGAATTAAAAAAAAATCCTACAAGGACTCAGAGGCAAAAAATATACAAATCAATTTTCACTGCAAAGTAAAGGAGCTGTTACAGTGGAGGATTACTGGACTGAATATCAATATTATGACATAGTATGAGTGTGTTTCATGTTTGGTAATTGCAATCATTGTTGCTTTTGTTGTGGTCATCCATTTACAATGCTTGGTGTCAGTTTGTCTCTTGTAAAAGTAAAATAGTGTGTTTGTGTGAAAAAAAACGAAAAAAAAATGCATATTAAGTGAAAAGTCAATCTGAAAAGGCAACATACCATATGACTCAACCTATATGATGTTCCGGAAAAGGCAAACGATGGAGACAATTAAAAGATCAGGGGTTGCAGGAGTTAGGCATAGGGAAAGATGAGTAAGTAGCACACAGGGATATTAGGGTAGTGAAAATACCCTGTATAATACTATAATAGTGGATACATGTCATTATATATTTGTCCAAATCCATACAACACCAAGACAACCCTAATGTAAACCATGGACTTTGAGTGATGATGTGTCTATGTAGTTCAACTGTAACAAGTGTGCTGCTCTGATTGGAGACTTTGGTGGTGAAGGGAACTATGCATGTGTGGGGGCAGGGGGTATATAGGAAGTTTGTACCCTCTGCTTATTTCTGTTGTGAACCTAAAACTGCTCTAAAATATGAGGTATCTATTATATTCAGGGTCCTTTTACTTCAATAAAACTTCTTATAAGCCCAGTGGTGTGAAGCATGTTGAAATATACCTTTTAAAGTGAAGGATAAGTTGGTGCATCTGGCCCCTCCTAAAAAAAGGGGGGACAACACCTACTGGGCTTCTTTGGGTTTAAGAGGCAACATAACTCTTCATTTGGGTGTGTTACTCTGGCCCTCCTACTGAGTGACCCTCAAAGCTTCTAGTTTTGACTGGGGCCCAGAAATAGAATCTGCAGCAGTCTCAGGCTGCTGAACAAGCTGCCTTGCCACCTGGGTCATAGGATCCAGCAAATCCAATGATGCTTTAAGTATCAGAGGCAGATAGGCATGCTAATGGGAGCATATGGCAGGCACCTATAGGTGAACTGCAGTAGAGGGACTTAGGATTTAGGAGTAAAGCCCCGACGTCTTTTGTGGATTACTACTCTCCACTTGAGAAATACCTCTTGGCCTACTACTGGGCCTTAGTAGAGGCTGAATGCTTGAGCATGGGCCATCAAGTGACCATGTGATTGGAGCTTCCCTTCCTAAACTGGGTTTTATCTGACCCACCAAGCCTTTAAGTGGAGTTTGAACAGCAGGACTCCATCAAAGAGAAGTGGTACACATGTGATCAGACCCAAGCAGGTCCTGAAGGCACAAGTTACATGAAGTGGCCCCAATGCCCACTGTCTGCACACCCACTACACTTTCTCCATGCCTGCAGCTATGACCTCATGAGAAGTTCCCTAGGATCAGTTCACAGAGGAACCTAAGAATTGGGTCTGGTTTATAGGAGGTTGTGTACAGTATACAGGTGCCACCTGAAAATGGACAGCTGCATACTATAATCCCTTTCTGGGCCACCCCTAAAGGAAAGTGCTGAAGCAAAATTCCCCTCTGGGCAGAATTTTGATCAGCACAGCTGGTTGTTTACTTTTCTTGGGAGGAGAGATGGCCAGAGGCACAATTATATACTGACTCATGGACAGTGGCCAATGGTTCAGCTGGATGTTCAGGGACTTGGAATGAACATGATTAGAAAATTGGTAACAAGAAAATTTAGGGAAAATAAGAGACTTCCTGGGAAGGGCAAAAAATGAAGATTTCTGTCCCATGTGAATGTTCAAAGGATGACCTCAGCAGAGAAGGATTTAATAATCAAATGGTTAGGATGACCTCAGCAGAGAAGGATTTAATAATCAAATGGTTAGGATGACCTCTTCTAGAGATACTAATCAGTCTTTTTTCTTAGACACCCCTGTCATTGCCCAATGGAATCATGAACAAAGTGGCCATGGTGCCAGGGATGGAGGTTATGTACGACCCCAGCAATAGGGAATCACCAAGGCCAACTTGGCTATGGTCATTGCTGACTGCCCAATCCGCCAGCAGCAGAGACTAACACCAAGTCCACAATATGGCACCATTCCCCAAGGTGATAAGCCAGCTATCCTGTGGCACATTGATTACACTAGACTGCTTCCATCATGGAAGTGGGGGTAGTGTTTTGTTCTTATTGGAATAGACACTCTGGGTATGGTTTTGCCTTCCCTGCATGCAATGCTTCTTCCAAACTTATCTGTGGACTTACACAATGCCTTGTCCACCATCTGGTATTCCATGGCTTCTGATAGGAAATCAGTTCACAGCAAATGAAGTACATTTCTCCTTCACTAGTGTTACCATGTTTCTCAACACCCTGAAGCAGGTGGATTTACTGGACAATGGAGTGGTCTTTTGAAGAATCACTTATAGTACCAGCTAGGTAACAATATCTTGCAGGGCTGCAGAAGGTTCCCCAGAAGGCTGCATATGCTCAGAATCAGCATACGATATTAGAACTATTTTCCCCATAGCCAGGATTCACAGGTCTAGGAATGAAGGGGTAAAATGGGAGTGACACCACTATTTCCCCTACTGAGCTACTAGCAAAATTTTTGCTGTTTCCACAACCTTAGGCCTTGTTGACCTAGAGGTCTTAGTTTCAAAGGGGATAATTCTTCTACCAGGAGACACAGTGATTCCACTGAACTGAAAGTTGACTGCCACCCGGTCACTTTGAGCTTATGTCTGAATCAAAAGTTAAAGTAGGGATTTACTCTATGGGCTGGTAAGTTTGATTTTTACTACCAAGGAGAAGTTGGTCTACTACTTCACAATGGAAGTAAGGAAGAATTTATCTGGATATACAGGAGATTGCTTAGGCTGTCTCTTGGTATTACCATGCCATGTGATTAAGGTCCATGGAAAACAACCACCCAATTCAGGCAGGACTACTCATCGACCATATTCTTCAGTAATAAAGATTTGGGTCACTCTACCAAGTAAGGAATCATGACAAGCAGAGATGCTTGCTGAAGCCAAAGGTAATACAGAATGAATAGTGGAAGTAGGTAGGTAGAAATACTAGCTATAACCACATCACCATGCTAATCAATTTATGGGGAGGACAAAACTAAGGAACTACTGAAATGGAAGGTATAGTGTCAAAGAAATATCACTTTGTGGATCAGTACCAGCTTACTGAAGTATCTTTACAAAAACGCACTGTGAGAATAACCAGTTTGGGGGCTGTGTCTTTGGATTTGAATGTTACAGAGTAGAAGCGCATGTTTGTGTTGATACAGCACCTGCAATTCAGTATTGAACAATAGACAGCTCTTTGTATTCCAGACACAGGAAGTTGTTTCTGAGGGAACAGCCAGCTGTTTATCCTGAGGAGGGGGAATTCCCATCTCCCCCTATAATTGCCAAAATGGAACACCCCAGATGAAGCAGCTGATATGCTTTGTATGCAAACCATGTGGGATTGGCTTTATGGTGACCAGGATATTCAGTCGCTGAATATGTCCATTACCCAGGTATGGTAAGTGCTGTAATTAAGGGGGCCCCTCTTGCATAGGCATCTCATGTAACTTCACTGCTACAAAATTAAACAAAAGTGTGAGAAACCTTATCAGATTTGCTCTCTCTGCTTCCCTGTATGTATCTGACTGATTCCAAGAACATTAGAGTAATTAAGAAAATTGGGAGAGACAAAGGGGAGTCTCAAGGAACTCTAGCAGAGTGAAAGTTTAGGTGGTTGAGAAACAAGATGAATAAAGTGGACGATGATAGAGTAAAACAAAGATATTGATGCAGTACTACCAGAGATTGGATAGACCAATGGAACCCCCTGATGGTCCCCCAACAATAAAGGGCCCCCAAAATGTCTCTCCTATTTACCCCAGTTTGGAAGAATTTAAAAAGCTGGAAGGCAAAGATTATAATAAAAAATTTGACCAGGAAATGCAAGGGGCAATGATTAGGCAGATTAATTAAGGCATAGAGTTGGAACTGAGCAGAATCCTATGGGGACTCCCCAGGTACAAGCTGCTCCCTGCTTGTTTGTTAAAAAAAAAAAAAAAAAAAAAAATAGCTTTAGTCTCCTAGGCCTTCTGAGTTCCAAAGAGCAGACTCGAGCAGTTAATAATTAGAGAAGTGAGAAAATACAGAAAAAGTTCAACCATAAAACAGTCCCAGGATTCCTAGTTTCTCCCCAAGGGATATAGCTAACAATCTGGTGCATATGTCAATACTTGAGTCATTTTATGGAAACCAGGATCCCACCAGATGGAAAACGCTGACTACAGCCACGGAGATCCAGTCAATTTGGAGCAAGAAGAGTGATGACCAAAATGCCACAAATATCTACTTTTTGCTTAAGACCCAACTAACCAGATGAACCCATGAGCTGATCATGCACTTGAGACCCTTACCCTTAATTTTAGTCTTTAAAAGCCCTCGCCTGAAAGCTACGGGAGAGATTGGGGCCTTTGAGCATTAGCTGCTTATTCTCCTTGCTTGGTGTTCTGCAGATAAACACTATAGTTTCCTTCATCACCACCCAGCATCAGTAGGTTGGCTTGGCTGTGTGTCAGGTGAGTGAAACCAAATTTGGTTTGGTAACAACTTCAGTGACCACAAAAGGACTACAGTCCTGAGTAGGGATCTTGCTTATGGCAGTTGGCCCCTGGCTAGTGGTGGTTCTCAGGTTCTGTCCAGAAGATGCACGAGCATCTTTGCCTCATGGACATTTCCAAGTGCTTGCTGCCACCAGACATCATTGGCCCATGATGCTTTTGATTTTGTGGTGAAGGAAACAAAGCACTTGCTGGTTGACATGCCTCTGGTAAGTAGTAGAGCTCCCAGGCACTGGCACCAGGGTATTTTTCTCTTAGTCACTTGGCTGTGTCTGTGATGGGACACTGATTTTGCTGGGATTATTCCCTACTGCACTAAGCAATCTGTAACCCTGAGAGACCTCATTGTATTTGCTTGCTTGCTTGATATTTGACAGCATCAGCCGTGAACAACTAAAAATGAGTACTCAGAGCTCTGTTCCATCTTGTAGCTCCCCAGGGTGTATTTAGAAGAATTGAGAATTTTAGTTATGCACCTATGAAAAGAAATAAAATGGTGTTCTCTTCAAACATTGCTTGGCCTCAGTGTTCCTTAGGATCTGGAGAACAGTGCCTCCCTAATGGCTCTCTAAATTGTAATACCATCGTCTAAGTAGAACTGTTTTGTGAGAGGGAAGGAAAATGGGGTGAAGTTCCTTTTGTACAGGCTTTTGTGATGTTGTATCAAAGTGAGACTATTCAGAGAAAATGTAACATGCATACAATTATGATACAAAAAGTTCCCTCCAATAAGGAGATATTAAAAGTTTTACCCAATACTCAGGAATTGAGAGATGAATAAATTCAACAAATAAATGCTCCTACAGCACTCCCACTGTTGCATGGAGGGCAGAATAGTGAAGCAGGGGCCAGGGACCTTGATCCCATAGCAGCTGACACACTCCTACCAACTCTGGTGGGAGCCGAAGAAGGAGGAAACAACCTGCAGGAAACAGGGATGATCTCTCCCTCCTGTACCCAATTTGGCCAGGGAGCCACTCTTGTTCAGGCAGGGCAATTCCCACTGGAAGAATAAATGCCCAAGATCAGGCAGCAGGATTTGTGTGGATGTACTCTTCTAACCCGCCCCTTTATTTTTCACTCTCCCTTTTCACCTCAGACTTACTCAGTTGGAAAAATATGCCAATTTATTGGGATGACCAGTGGTCAAGGATGGAAAATTTATTCTCCATCTCTACTACCCACAACTCAAGTTGGGTCGATGTTCAAAGTGTACTAACTACCCTGTTCATTGAGGAAGAGAGGAGAATGGTGCCAGAAAAAGCTAGAGAAGAGGCAGATACACTGCATGTTGCTGTCCTGGCAATCCTACCCAAGCACCAGCAGCAAATGCAATCCCCATCACAGATCCAGGGTGGAACATGAATGACCTAGAAGATAAAGCCTGAATTGAGCATTATGGAGAGTGCATCCTGGTAGGGCTCTGAAAGGGAGTGCTGAAGCAGAAGTTTTAATAAGGTGTAAGGAGTGTGCCCATGGCCACCAGAAAAATCCCTCAGATTTGAGAGACTACAAGGCATATTGCAATATACAAATGTGGACCAACATAATCTGAAGAATTTCAAGTAATCAGACCTTTTGTGTCTCAGAGAGCCCCAGATACCCAGGAAGAGTTGAAGAGAGAAGTTGTTTTGGATCTCCGAATATCTCATTTGGTAGAACTTGTTTTCAAAGTTTTTGAAAAAAACACAAGACCAAAAAGACCTGAAAAATGAAGCAGCCGGTGTCCCTTTTGGTGGTGGCATTCTGAAGAAAAAGGGAACAAGAAATCTGAGGAGATGGTAAGATTCCCAGGGCCCAAGGGAGTGAAGGATGGCCCACAGAAGGGAGACCCCAAAAAGGGACATGTTAAGATGAGTCCCCAATAATGCCTATTGTAAGCAAGAAAGCTAGGGCAATTTTTCTCCCATTGGCCTAGAAAAGAAACTGGAAGAGGATGAGAAAGCATTGTTCATGCCAGAGATAACCGAAGGTGATGAAGAATTGAGGGAGCCTGGGGAGTCTTTCAGGGGAAACAGGCTCCATCTCCCTTTCCCACCAGGAGCCCCAGGTAAACCTTTTGGTGGGAAACAGACTTTCTGATTGATCCTGGAGCCACTCATTTTTTGAACACTTGATTAAGTTAACCCCAAAAGGCAAAATGGTGTAGAGAGTCTCCAAAAAGCTTCTCCAAAAGCTTTTTGCAGTCTCTAGCCTGTCAGATTGGGGCCACCAACTTAAAACACAGTTTGTTTGCACGGCAGAGTGCCCAGTCCCACGGCTGGGGTGAGATTTGTTAACTAAATTGGATGCTACAGTGGCTTTCACACCTGGATGACTGGAAATCATGGTATCCTGTGCCTTGCAGGTGGCCCTCTGTCAAGGAATGGAGGAGCCCACCAACAGCATTCCTGAAGACATCTTTCTTTGGGATCATGGGCTGATGGAGGCTCAGGAAGAGCCAGGACTACTGGACCAGTAAAGATGACGCCGAAGCTGGATACTCAAAACTCTGAGCTTAAGGCGATATGCCTGAAAGGTGCAAGCAAAACAGGTATCCAGCCTTTGATAACTGCCTTTTTCGAATACCAGCTTATTCTCCCTTGTCAGTCACCATATAATACTCCCATCCTGCCTGTTAAAAAGCTCTACACTGAGTAGTACTGGTTTGTTCAGGACCTAAGAGCCATACATTAGATAGTGGAAGATGTTTACCCTGCAGACTACCTTATCTAGAGACTTCCATCAGTTCACGGTGTTAGACTTAAGAAACATTTTTCTGTATTCATTTGAATCCTGAGTCTCAAGAATTATGTTTTGGAATCCAGTTTGACAGTATTGCATCCTCAAGGATTTAAAAACTCCCCCACAATATTTGAGGACCTGCTAAGGATTTAAGAGCTCCAGCTATAGGAGCAAGTGCTGCTTCCTTAATCGCTAGGAAGATGAAGGAGAACTCAAAAACACTGTGACTACTTTGAACTTTCTGGCTGAATGAGGTTATAAAGTCTCAAAAAAAGGCCCAGATGTCCCAAACTGTGCTGAAATACCTTGGATTTGAACTGAAAAGGGGCCAAAGGAATTTGCTTCCAGATCACAGTGAGGCAGTAGCCAGAGTGGCACTGCCCACCACCAAAAGACAGTTTTGTGGGTTTCTGGGAATGGCAGGATTCTTCCACATTTGGATTGCAAACTTTGGGCTAAGAGCTAACTGTATGAGGCCCTAAAAGAGGCTGACTGTGATCCCTTAGAAGAGAGAGAATGTCAAAAGGCCTTCCAGACAATTAAGGAAAAAAGTACGACTGCTCCTTTTATGGGGTTGACAGATTTGAAAGAGCCATTTGATCTCTTTGTCCTTGAGAGGCAAGGAGTGGGGCTGGGGGCACTGACCCAGAATCTGGGGAATACAAAACACCCAGGAGACTATTTCTCAAAGACTTTGGGCATTGTAACTCAGGATGGCCAACATGTTTGAGAGCCATAGCTGCTACTTGTGATTTGTTGCAAAGGCAGAGAAATTTATTCTAGGAAAGTCAACCATGGTGCATACATCCCACTGTGTATTGCCACTTTGGGAACAAAAGTGTGGATACTGGCTTACTTCAGGCTGCTTAGGAAGATATATGGCAATTTTGCTTGATAGTCCAAATGTGACTCTAAAGACTGTGCCCTCTTTCAACCCAGCCATGTTTTTCCCCACTCCTTCGGAGGGGCCATGCATGATTGTTTGCAGATCACTGAGCAGGTATACTCTAGCCACCTGGACCTGGATCTCCCTTTGGAGATCTGGACTTGGAGATAGACTACGATGGAAGTATTCAAGGACCATGGAAACAAGATGGCTAGATATGTGGTGGTAAGCTTGCAAGAGATCCTAGAAGCAGAAGCTTTGCCAGCAGGTACCTTGGCTCAGAAGGCTGAAATGATCACCCTCACTCTAGTTTTTACATCTCGGCAAAAGTAAGAAGGTTAACATCTATACGGACTCAAAATACTCCTTTCTGGTTGTGCATGCACATGGGGCAATTTGGAAAGAGAGGACTGCTCACCTCTGAAAAGAAATCCAACATGTGCCAG
Source organism: Pseudorca crassidens (assembly GCF_039906515.1). Lineage (NCBI taxonomy): Eukaryota > Metazoa > Chordata > Mammalia > Artiodactyla > Delphinidae > Pseudorca > Pseudorca crassidens. Next base: position 49,179,882 of record NC_090304.1, on the reverse strand, counting down.
ATGTTTTGAAACTGCTAGATGAAGTGCTCAAGCCAAAGGAGGTGGCAATTATGCATTGCCTGAGACATCAGAGATCTGACTAGTTTCAAAAAGAAAAAAAGCTGACCAAGCTGCTAAAGCAACTTCCAGGACAAAAACTCCTCCAGTTATGGCTCTGATCCCAAGTATACATCTGACCCAATTTAGCCTGAAATGCTAAACGCACCTGAGGACCTTAAAATTTCACAAGAATGGGGGTTTGATGCTACTCATCTAGAATCTGGGGCTTGACTGGTGAATGACTAAGGAATGGTTTTAATTCCTGAACATCTAATGGAGGAAATAATTGGATCAATACACCAGGGCACCCAGTATGGGTGTGATGCCACCCTCCAGTGGATACAGGACCACCTCAAAGGACTAAACATGCAGAGGACAATTTAAAGAATCACATGAAAATGTATGATTTGTGTTAAAAATAATTCCAAGACTGGGCCTCTCCTAGCCCACATTGAAGTCCAAGCCAGAGGGGAAAGCCTGGGAGAAGACTGGCAAATAGACTTTACAGTCCTGCCCAAAGCAAAAGGAAAGTTTTGCTACCTGCTGGTGATGGTAGACACCTTTATAGGTTGGGTAGAAACATGCCCTTGCCAGACTGAAGAAGTTTCAGATGTAGTAAAGGTTTGCTTAAGGAGATAATTCCTAGATTTGGGCTACCCAGCTAAATTCAGAGTGCCAGCAGAGGCACCTTTATTGCTAATGTTACTCAGGAGGTATCTAAACAACTTGGAATAAAATGGGATTTGCATGAATCTTGGAGGCTTCAGTCAACTGAGAAGATGGAAAAGATGAATGATACTTTAAAGAGAACTACAGCTAAAATCTGTTGTGAACCTAACTTAATATGGGATAGAGTATTCCTGTTTGCACTGCTTAGAATTAGAGTGGCCCCTAGAAGCAGGCTCCAATTGAGTACTTATGAAGTACTGTGTAGGAGGCCTATCCTCTATTCTGAGTGGGTAGGTAGACAGATACCTGATCAAAAGGTAAAATAACTAGACACTATGTTATGTACATTCTTATTTTTTTTAAGTGTTATTAATAAATTTGCTACTAATCTATTTTTCGACAAACGTTACCCTCCACCATATTAGACCTGGAGACTGGGTATTCCTAAAAACTTGGAAGGATGCACACCTGGAGAACCAACTCCAGACCTGGTGGGTGGGGCCTTACCAGGTTCTGCAAATAACCTGGTTCACTTCTATTAAATTAACAGGAGTCAAGCTGTGGATCCATCACATGAGTGAAGCTGCCTCCTGACTTGACTATAAATCTACAGTCATCCCCATTTACAAAAAAAAAAAAAATAAGACATCTACAGCCCTAGCAGAAAGTCAGTTCTTCTGCAAGTCTGAACTGGGGGCTCTGGTTAAAATCAAAGAAAGTATCTTAGATAAGTAATGAATGACTCATACCAATTCATAATAATATTTGTAATTGGTTGGAGTATTTTTCTGATTATTTGCTTATGTCCCTTTGCTTGCTTCCTGATTTAACCATTTATCTGAGTGTATGGTAGGCAAACTTGTTGTCATGATATTAATAGGAGATACTTAACCCTGTTCTAACTTAATCCTTGTAATAATGGGGTTAGTACCAAAGGTTAGGGTCACCAGTGTTTTCCCATAAGCTGTTGGCCCTGAGTATACTGATGGCTCTTGTAATTATCATCTCACTGGTGTCTGCTGCCTCCTAGAAAGAAAATAATTATGTTGTCTCAGAGTATAGCCAGAGGTGAAAATTTAAGTGGTTGTTGGATGTATCATATCATCTCTCAAACTATTCATGAACAAAATCTCCCTTCAATGGTCCTGATAATTGATTTTGATATTGTACTGGACCCCATGACCGCCTATAATCTTTTGCCTTCAAACATCACATTCCAAATCCAGAGATTTAGGGGACCTCAAAATATTCCAATCCCTTGCTTCATTCTGTTTGAGGTGGCTTCCATTTCAGGGAAAGTTACTATTGGTCCATTGCAGTCCCTTGCATTTCTCATGAGAAAATGTGATGCCCCCAAATCACCTGAAATGTATAATTGACAAATGTGTAAGGGCTAAAAATAACATCCATTCTGGAGAGCCAAACAAGTTAGATACCATGCAAACAAACTATGGAAGTCTTGCAATGGCTCTTGCCTCTGGCTTGATAATGTAATTTCTGAACTCCCCAAAAATGAAAGCATCAATGACTACCTGGGAGGTAAAGCTGGTGCTACTCCAGGATATATTTGTTGTATAGCGAGTGACTCACCAACATGAGGATGGGCACATTGCTTAGATAGCTAGCAAATTGAAGGGTCATGCCTGCTGGGACACTTTATAACCCCTCTTTCCATGCACAGCCCAGAGAACATCACTTCCCTCCCTAAACCAAACCCTAACCTTTAGAGAGATGTTGGCAGGGTATGAGGACAATATAAGATAAAGTATTCTTGGCATCTTCATACCAAGGTTAGAGTGTGTCAATATAGATATGATTCATAACGTTGCCACAATTGGACAAACTGCCGAGGACATGGCTAAAAGTACTGTGGTCCAATAAACATCTTTGGATTCAATGACTTGAGTGGTCCTCAATTATAGAGTAGCCCTTGATTTCTTAGTGGCAAAATGAGAGTATGTGTAGGGGCTCATACCGTGTGCTGAATGATATAAATACCTCTAGAGAAACTGAAACATATCAAAAGGCTACTTGGTTGCAGGATGCAGGTAAAGAGGACCTGTTCCAGGACTTATTTTCCTGGTTGCCATCTGGGAAAAAAAGGACTCTTTCGGGGATTGCTACAAGATTGCATTTTGATCATCATTCTTATTGTAATCTGTTAATTCTCAAATGTTTGTCTACGTGCTGTGACAAAGCAAAGAGGGATGTAGTGTGTTCATAATACAAAATACTGATATTAGGTCTGGGACTCAGGAATTCTTTGAAATGATAGTCTTTCTCTCCTCTAATCCTGAAAGGCTAACATCATCAACTACACTCAGCAGGAATTAGCCAGAGACGTCGTCACCCCTGTTCCCCTCATGATTGAGGAATATGGAAGAAAGGAGGAGAATGAAACCAAGCAGATCCCTATGGGGCCTTCCTGGGTATAAGGCCCTCTGCATCCCGTTTCTCATTTGTAGAAAAATCTTTGGTCTCCTAGGCCTTCCAAGCTTCAAAAAGCAGACTTGAGCAGTTAAAAGTGGACAAGTGAGAAAATGCAGAAACAAAGAAAAAGAAGTCAAGCAAGAGAAGTAATAATAGCTTGAACAACAGTTCAGCCATAAAACAGTCACAGGACTCCTAGTTTCTCCCCAGCGGATATAGATAACAATGTGGTTCATATCCTTGAGTTGTTTTTACAGAAATCAGGACCCCATGGGATGGAAAGTGCTGACCACAGTCAGGGACACCCAGACAGTTGAAACCAGAAGAGTGATGACCAAGATGCCAGAAATCTCTCTTTGTTGCTTAAGACCCAACCAATCAGAAGAACCCCTGAGCTGATCATGCATTTAAGATATTTACCCTAAATTTTAATCGTTGAAAATCCTTACCTGGCTGGGAAAACTGGACAGCTACATGTAAAAGAATGAAATTAGAACAGTCCCTAACACCATACACAAAAATAAACTCAAAATGGATTAAAGACCTAAATGTAAGGCCAGAAACTATCAAAATTTTGGAGGAAAACATAGGCAGAACACTCTGAGATAAATCACAGCAAGATCCTTTTTGACCCACCTCCTAGAGAAATGGAAATAAAAACAAAAATAAACAAATGGCACCTAATGAAACTTAAAAGCTTTTGCACAGCAAAGGAAACCATAAACAACACCAAAACACAACCCACAGAATGGGAGAAAATATTTGCAAATGAAGCAACTGACAAAGGATTAATCTCCAAAACATACAAGCAATTCATGCAGCTCAAAATCAAAAAAACAAACAACCCAATCCAAAAATGGGCAGAAGACCTAGACATTTCTCCAAAGAAGATATACAGATTGCAAACAAACAAATGAAAGAATGCTCAACATCATTAATCATTAGAGAAATGCACATCAAAACTACAATGAGATATCATTTCACACCAGTCAGAATGGCCATCATCAAAAAATCTACAAACAATAAATGCTGGAGAGGGTGTGGAGAAAAGGGAGCCCTCTTGCACTGTTGGTGGGAATGTAAATGGATACAGCCACTATGGAGGTTCCTTAAAAAATTAAAAATAGAACTACCATATGAGCCGGCAATCCCACTAGTGGGCATATACCCTGAGAAAACCATAATTCAAAAAGAGTCATGTACCACAATGTTCATTGTAGCTCTATTTACAATAGCCAGGATGTGGAAGCAACCTAAGTATTCATCAACAGATGAATGGATAAAGAACACGTGGCACATATATACAATGGAATATTACTCAGCCATAAAAAGAAACAAAACTGAGTTATCTGTAGTGAGTTGGATGGACCTAGAGTCTGTCATACAGAGTGAAGTAAGTCAGAAAGAGAAAAACAAATACTGTATGCTAACACATATATATGCAATCTAAGAAAAAAAAATTGTCATGAAGAACCTAGGGGCAAGATGGGAATAAAGACACAGCCTACTAGAGAATGGACTTGAGGATATGGGGAGGGGGAAGGGTAAGCTGGGACAAAGTGAGAGAGTGGCATGGACATATATACACTACCAAACGTAAAATAGATAGCTAGTGGGAAGCAGCCGCATAGCACAGGGAGATCAGCTCGGTGCTTTGTGACCACCTAGAGGGGTCAGATATGGAGGATTGGAGGGAGGGAGATGCAAGAGGGAAGAGATATGGGAACATATGTATATGTATAACTGATTCACTTTGTTATAAAGCAGAAACACACCATTGTAAAGCAATTATACTCCAATAAAAATGTTAAAAAAAAAAAGTCATGTACCAAAACGTTCATTACAGCTGTATTTACAATAGCCAGGACATGGAAGCAACCTAAGTGTCCATCAACAGATGAATGCATAAAGAAGATGTGGCACATATATATAATGGAATATTACTCAGCCATAAAAAGGAAAGAAACTGAGTTATTTTTAGTGAGGTGGATGGACCTAGAGACTGTCATACAGAGTGAAGTAAGTCAGAAAGAGAAAAACAAATACTGTATGCTAACACATATATATGGAATTTAAAAAAAAAAGAAAATGGTGAGAAGAACCTAGGGGCAAGATGGGAATAACGATGCAGAACTACAGGAGAACGGACTTGAGGATATGGGGAGGGGGAAGGGTAAGCTGGGACAAAGTGAGCGAGTGGCATGGACATATATACACTACCAAACGTAAAACAGATAGCTAGTGGGAAGCAGCTGCATAGCACAGGGAGATCAGCTCAGTGTTTTGTGACCACCTAGAGCGGTGGGATAGGGAGGGTGGGAGGGAGAGAGATGCAAGAGGGAAGAGATATGGGGACATATGTATATGTATAACTGATTCACTTTGTTATAAAGCAGAAACTGACACACCATTTTAAAGCAAGTATACTCTAATAAAGATGTTTAAAAAAAGAAAAAAAAAACCCTTACCTGAAAGCCACGGGGGAGTTGGGGTCCTTTGAGCATTAGCTACCTATTGTATTGTTATACATTTCCTTTTAGTGAAAAGGAAAAAGCTTCAGGAGATGATAGCAGAGGAACCAAAGTATAGCAGCACAAGGCAACAAGGGGATGAGAACATAAGACAAGAAGAGTACTTGGTGATGCTGGGATAGGGATTTCATTCAATGGCTAAGAATAGAAGGTATTTTTAAATTAGGATAATACAACCTAACACTTGCTAGGTCATTCTGACACCCAAATTAACTGACATTTCCTAGTGGTATCTAGCCAAATACGAATATCTATGAGGATGTATATCACAAGGGGATTCCCATCTAATTGTATATCCATGGTTGTTTTAGGTTCTAACAAAATCCTCCCATGTGTGGAAAACACAGAATGGAGTAGACTATCAATAACCTACATAAGAGTGGATATGGGGAGGCTAGGGATTGGATGGGTTCAGGCTCAGAGAAAATTTATGGGTAGGATGAAGGAGGTACAGGGAATTCATTATAAGTACAGGGAGCCAGATACAGGGCTAAAGAATGTGGGAAAGCTCACAAAAGAGGTGAAACTCAGGGGTGGGTATCAAGAAGAGATGGGGATAAAGAATTCAGGTATAGGAATAACTTGGTCCAGGACACATGTCTAGTGTCAGTACTAGCAGTTAGAAGCAGACAGATGTGGGCTCATGTCTATGCTCTTAACCACTGTGGTGTACCACTTCCCTCAAACAAAGGATGAGTTCAGGTTTGATTCAATACCCCAGCTCTAACACTTGTAAGCCATGAATTTGAAAAAATGCTTTACCTATACCGAGCATCCGTATTCCTATTTTGAATGAGAATTAATCTTCTAGCTTCAGAGAAGATGAATTTTCATTTCACGCAAGTATTTTTTCCCTTCTAATCATTTCATTCCCTGGTCTAACAAGCTCAGGGTTCTGTTCATACACCAGAGTTGTGCATGAACACTGGCTTATTTCAGAGCAAGAGTAACAACTCATTGGTAAGGGTATAAACCAGAAATGCAGTATTCAATTTATAAACAGAAATGGAGCTACATATTTGGGGTTGCTGGTATCATTATGTTGGCCTGAAGCAGCACATTCTCTTCAGCTTTGACTGACCTACATTGGAAGCTAGGTTGCAAGATAGGTTTGTCTTATCTAATTAACCCTGAATTGGCACAGTCAAAGGAAGGATTAAGATATTTATTGACACCAAGCTTGATGCTTTCCTTTGTTCTGTAGAGCCCAGTCAGCCATTGGTATCTCATGCTTGTGCCAGGATGCCCTCTCCTGGACAGTGTTAGAATGAGCACAGATAATGTTTGCTTCTGATTCACCTCTGCTTCCAAGGCTGAATACACATCTGATTTAATATATATTTAAGGTGAAGAAAGTTAATTTCTAATGCTCTTCTGCATATCTCATACCTCTGCATCAATTGAGAGGTTGTTTTGAGTTGGTTCATAAAATCAAGTTAAAGAGAGAAGCCTTATTTTAGCCTTCAATTTAAATGCACTGATTTATTGAATACTTATTTCTAAATAACATGCAAGAGGGGGAGAGGGGGAAGATGGTAGAAGAGTAAGATGCGGAGATCACCTTCCTCCCCACAAATACATCAGAAATACATCTACACATGGAACAACTCCTACAGAACACCTACTGAACGCTGGCAGAAGACCTCAGACCTCCCAAAAGGCAAGAAACTCCCCCACGTACCTGGGTAGGGCAAAAGAAAAAAGAATAAACAGAGACAAAAGGATAGGGACAGGACCTGCACTAGTGGGAGGGAGCTGTGAAGGAGGAAAGGTTTCCACACACTAGGAAGCCCCTTTGCGGGCGGAGACTGTGGGTGGCGAAGGGGGGAAGCTTCGGAGCCATGGAGGAGAGCGCAGCAACAGGGGTGCGGAGGGCAAAGCAGAGAGATTCCTGCACAGAGGATCGGTGCCGACTGGCACTCACCAGCCAGAGAGGCTTGTCTGCTCACCCGCCCTGGCGGGCTGGGAGCTGAGGTTTCTCAAGTGCTCATGGAACATTCTCCAGGATAGATCATATCTTGGGTCACAAATCAAGCCTTGGTAAATTGTATCAAGTATCTTTTCCGACCACAATGCTATGAGGCTAGATATCAATTACAGGAAAAGATCTGTAAAAAATACAAACACATGGAGGCTAAACAATACACTACTTTATAACGAAGTGATCACTGAAGAAATCAAAAAATACCTAGAAACAAATGACAATGGAGACACGACGACCCAAAAGCTATGGGATGCAGCAAATGCAGTTCTAAGAGGGAAGGTTATAGCAATACAATCCTACATTAAGAAACAGGAAACATCTCAAATAAACAACCTAACCTTGCACCTAAAGCAATTAGAGAAAGAAGAACCAAGAAACCCCAAAGTTAGCAGAAGGAAAGAAATCATAAAGATCAGATCAGAAATAAATGAAAAAGAAATGAAGGAAATGATAGCAAAGATCAATAAAACTAAAAGCTGGTTCTTTGAGAAGATAAACAAAATTGATAAACCATTAGCCAGACTCATCAAGAAAAAAAGGGAGAAGACTCAAATCAATACAATTAGAAATGAAAAAGGAGAAGTAACAACTGACACCGCAGAAATACAAAAGATCATGAGTTACTACAAGCAACTCTATGCCAATAAAATGGACAACCTGGAAGAAATGGACAAATTCTTAGAAATGCACAACCTGCCAAGACTGAATCAGGAAGAAATAGAAAACATGAACAGACTAATCACAAGCACTGAAATTGAAACTGTGATTAAAAATCTTCCAACAAACAAAAGCCCAGGACCAGATGGCTTCACAGGCGAATTCTATCAAACATTTAGAGAAGAGCTAACACCTACCCTTCTCAAAGTCTTCCAAAATATAGCAGAGGGAGGAACACTCCCAAACTCATTCTACGAGGCCACCATCACCCTGATACCAAAACCAGACAAGGGTGTCACAAAGAAAGAAAACTACAGGCCAATATCAATGATGAACATAGATGCAAAAAACCTCAACAAAATACTAGCAAAGAGAATCCAACAGCACACTGAAAGGATCATACACCATGATCAAGGGTGGTTTATTCCAGGAATGCAAGGATTCTTCAGTATACGCAAATCAATCAATGTGGTACACCATATTAACAAATTGAAGGAGAAAAACCATATGGTCATCTCAATAGATGCAGAGAAAGCTTTCGACAAAATTCAACACCCACTTATGATAAAAACCCTCCAGAAAGTAGGCATAGAGGGAACTTACCTCAACATAATAAAGGCCATATATGACAAACCCACAGCCAACATCATCCTCAATGGTGAAAAGCTGAAAGCATTTCCACTAAGATCAGGAAGAAGACAAGGTTGCCCACTCTCACCCCTCTTATTCAACATAGTTTTGGAAGTTTTAGCCACTGCAATCAGAAAAGAAAAGGAAACCAAATCGGAAAAGAAGAAGTAAAGCTTTCACTGTTTGCAGATGACATGATACTATACATAGAGAATCCTAAAGATGTTACCAGAAAACTACTGGAGCTAATCAATGAAATTGGCAAAGTAGCAGGATACAAAATTAATGCACAGAAATCTCTGGCATTCCTATACACTAATGATGAAAAATCTGAGAGTGAAATCAAGAAAACACTAGCATTTACCCTTGCAACAAAAGAATAAAATATCTAGGAATAAACCTACCTATGGAGACAAAAGACCTGTATGCAGAAAATTATAAGACACTGATGAAAGAAATTAAAGACGATACAAATAGATGGAGAGATATACCATGTTCTTGGATTGGAACAATCAACATTGTGAAAATGACTCTACTACCCAAAGCAATCTACAGATTCAATGCAATCCCTATCAAACTACCAATGGCATTTTTCACAGAACTAGAACAAAAAATTTCACAATTTGTATGGAAACACAAAAGACCCCGAACAGCCAAAGCAATCTTGAGAACGAAAAACGGAGCTGGAGCAATCAGGCTCCGACTTCAGACTATACTACAAAGGTACAGTAATCAAGACCCTATGGTACTGGCACAAAAACAGAAAGATAGATCAATGGAACAGGATAGAAAGCCCAGAGATAAACCTGTGCACACATGGTCACCTTATCTTTGATAAACGAGGCAGGAATATACAGTGGAGAAAGGACAGCCTCTTCAATAAGTGGTGCTGGGAAAACTGGACAGGTACATGTAAAAGAATGAAATTAGAACACTCCCAAACACCATACACAAAAATAAACTCAAAATGGATTAAAGACCTAAATGTAAGGCCAGACACTATCAAACTCTTAAAGGAAAACATAGGCAGAACACTCTATGACATAAATCACAGCAAGATCCTTTTTGACCCACCTCCTAGAGAAATGGAAATAAAAACAAAAATAAACAAATGGGACCCAATGAAACGTCAAAGCTTTTGCACAGCAAAGGAAACCAGAAACAAGACCAAAAGACAACCCTCAGAATGGGAGAAAATAGTTGCAAGTGAAGCAACTGACAAAGGATTAATCTGCAAAATTTACAAGCAGCCCATACAGCTCAATAGCAAAAAAACAAACAAACCAATCCAAAAATGGGCAGAAGACCTAAATAGACATTTCTCCAAAGATATACAGACTGCCAACAAACACATGAAAGAATGCTCAACATCATTAATCATTAGAGAAATGCAAATCAAAACTACAATGAGATATCATCTCACACCAGTCAGAATGGCCATCATCAAAAAATATAGAAACAATAAATGCTGGAGAGGGTGTGGAGAAAAGGGAACACACTTGCACTGCTGGTGGGAATGTGAATTGGTACAGCTACTATGGAGAACAGTATGGAGGTTCCTTAAAAATCTACAAATAGAACTACCATATGACCCAGCAATCCCACTAGTGGGCATATACCCTGAGAAAACCATAATTCAAAAGGAGTCATGTACCAAAATGTTCATTGCAGCTCTATTTACAATAGCCCGGAGATGGAAACAACCTAAGCGTCCATCATCGGATGAATGGATAAAGAAGATGTGGCACATATATACAATGGAATACTACTCAGCCATAAAAAGAAACGAAATTGAGCTATTTGTAATGAGTTGGGTAGACCTAAAGTCTGTCATACAGAGTGAAGTATGTCAGAAAGAGAAAGACAAATACCGTATGCTAACACATATATATGGAATTTAAGAAAAAATGTCATGGAGAACCTAGGATTAAGACAGGAATAAAGACACAGACCTACTAGAGAACCAACTTGAGGATATGTGGAGGGGGAAGGGTAAGCTGTGACAAAGCGAGAGAGAGGCATGGACATATATACACTACCAAACTTAAGGTAGACATCTAGTGGGAAGCAGCCGCATAGCACAGGGAGATCAGCTGGGTGCTTTTTGACCGCCGGGAGGGGTGGGATAGGGAGGGTGGGAGGGAGGGAGACGCAAGAGGGAAGAGATATGGGAACATATGTATAGGTATAACTGATTCACTTTGTTATAAAGCAGAAACTAACACAGCATTGTAAAGCAATTATTCTCCAATAAAGATGTAAAAATAAATAGTAAATATCAAATAAATAAATAACATGGAAGTGATCCAGTACAGAGAAACATAGCTCATATATTAAAATCTAAAAGGCAGAGCTCATCATTTGGACAAGGTGATTACTGACCCAAATTTCGAAAGCTAGATATGAATCTGTATGGAATGAAATTCCTCCTTTTACTGGGCTGAGGGTATAACATGTTCACAGGCATTGGAGCAAGAAATTACCCTGTATATTTCAGCAACCACAAGCAGTTTTACATAGAATATATCATTTAAGATTGGGGAGCAGGTAGCAAGCTTTTAGAAGTTCCTAGCTTCTCCTGAGGTGCGAGAGAAGTAGAATCCTCTGGAAAGGGCGTAGAAGTAAAAATTAGATTATTTCTGTATTGATTCTAGATCATTAACCCCTGCCCTGACATTGGCTCCTGGTCTGAGGGAAACGATTAAGGATGTCTGTCTCAGTCTTAACCCCTCCCAGAAGCAAAAACAGCAGTGATGGTAATAACAATGCTGTTTCAGCACCTGGTATGTTTCCTTACTGGTCCGTTTTTATACAGTATCTCAATTATGAGAGCTACCCAGAGATAGGTATTATTCCTATTTTATGCTTGAATAATTGAGTATGAAACAATTTGTTCAAGTTTACACAGTGAGTATGTAACCAAGCTGGCTTGCAAACTCAAGCCTTTTCAGCTTCAAAGCCCATGTCTTGTCACATGTCCTAAAGCGTGATGCCCCACAACCCATGACAAGCCCATTAGGACACACCAGGGGATAAGCCAAACAGAAAAGTTTTCCTCCTTTCTAAGAAATGGGATTTTAGGTTGGGAAGTTTAGGTTCAGAAAGATTTAAAGGAGATGCACTGCTCTACTCAAGTCTCTGGGGTCCTTCTCTTACAATGTAAAGCAGAATGAGGGAAAAACCTGCACTATCTCATTTGTAGGTAATAGCCACTTGTCTTTTTTTTTTTTTTTGCGTGACGTGGGCCTCTCACTGTTGTGGCCTCTCCCGTTGCGGAGCACAGGCTCTGAACGCGCTGGCCCAGCATCCATGGCTCACGGGCCCAGCTGCTCTGCGGCATGTGGGATCTTCCCGGACCGGGGCACGAACCCGTGTCCCCTGCATCGGCAGGCAGATTCTCAACCACTGCACCACCAGGGAAGCCCCCACTTGTCTGTCTTGAAGTTAATTCAGGACTCTACCACCATCTCCAAGTGCTGTAAGGATATCAAACTTCCTTAGAGATTGACAGCCAGACTGAGCTCTAATCCCAAGAAGATTCTTCATCCCTCCTCTAGAAAAGCCTTTCTGATTTCTACTTGGTGTCCTTAGACTAGCTGTAGACTACAGGGAGGTTGGAGAACAAGCAAGAGCAGGACTTGGACCCAAGGGATCATGGTTCAAATAAGAAGTCTCCCCTACATAGATCCAGACCTCTATGGACCAACCCTGACATACTGCAGATAACTGTTCAGTTTTAGAATCTGTGTCCATTCTGTGGGACAAAGCCTGCTATTTTCCTTCTCCACTGAGATGATGGGAAGGTTAGAAATGAAATTCCCTTTACCCCTGAACAGAATGCTTATAAGTGACAGGCCTCAGAGGCATTTGCAGAGCCCCAGGTTCTTGTTGACACTACCCATCCCAGGTAAGAGCATCTTACAAGGAGAATCTAGAAAAGGAGTAAAAGTCATCAGTAAGCATTCCCAACTCATAAGGAAGAGCAGACTTGGGACTCCTGGGCATCCAACTTTAGATCATGATCCTGTATAAGTCTCCAAGACCCAAAAGGAAGGAATTCTCTTGGAAGGTGACTTAGAAAGGGTGGAGTCCACATAGAGTCACACACAAGGAGGCTGAAGAGGACTCTAGTTCACTAGCCAATACAGGATCCTCCAAAATACCTCCAGGTGCTTTAAAAAGGCATGATATTTTATTTTTATTTAACATAGCCAGGCACCGTGCTAGCATAAGTGTTACAACAGAGAATGAGATAAACATGCTCCCTACTCTCATGAAACTTATATTCTGTTCAGGGAAACACGCAGGTAAGCAGGCAATCCATATTACTATTTGTGTGCAGTACAAAGACAGGCCTGTTTAGGGTGATACCTAAGCTGTGGAATTATGCATCTGTAAGGGTCATCTAGGTGAGGAAGGTGAGAATACTCTATTCAAACACCAGGAAAGAACATCGGTAGTTAACAGGGACAAAATAACTTGACAGAGTTGGGAAATGGCAAAATTCAGCCCCATAGGAAGGTAGTGAGCAGGGTTAGAATGGTAATAATAGTGGCTGGTGTTGGTAAATGTACTTGGATACAGCTCAGGTGGGAGCTGTCCTGTAGCCTCCTTCGATTGTGTTTAAGGTGTGAGGGCTGGGCTTCTGACTAGGGAGGCATAAGTTAAGGTGTGTTAGGATCTTAGAAAGAATAATGGTCACCAAATCTAGTCCCAAAGCTCAGCCACCTCCACCCAGCAGTTGAAGTGCATCCCCCCAGTCGTGGGTACAGTTTTCAGTTTCATATGTTCCTGGAGATGGACAGGAAGAGGAAGAGGAAGAGATGAGATGGAGATGGAATGTCCATCATGAAAACAGCTCTGTGTGTTGTTAGGTATGAGGAAGGAAAGAGGGATAAAAATCAAATCTACCTAACTCCAGGGCTTGAGGCCAGTTCATAGGAAGGGGAACATTAGACATGGATCTAATAAGGTCCGGAACGTAGTAGAGGTCTGCCTACTTTCAAGAGAAATCACTTCTTATGCCAATAATTCACTAGGTATAGATTTAGCCTCTTATGTAATTTGGTCTGTGAGATCCTCCTGTAACATGACTACTCTGCCCAAACGTAGAGGGGAACCACTGCCCCAGGGTGTGGCTCAGTAGTGATGAGACTCAACATCAGAAGGGAAGATAGTGTGCAAGATGTTTCAGTGTCTATCACAGGAGGAAGGTAACCACTGTAAGTGGGACAAGTATCAGAACAGAAGACAAATTCATTTGCCAAGTTCCGCTGATTTTTCTATTCAAAAATTTTCCCTTTTCTGGAGTAAGACATTTCTTTGCATGATTACAATTTTGCTTAGTGGGGTAAAGTAGACAAGACCCCTTTAAATGTAAATGTAGACAGCGTGGTCAAGATCATTTAGCACTTGACCACAATGAGATTACAACTCTTTTGTCTTTGGAACTAGTTCTGTGAAGTTGTCCACTTTCAGATGTGTCCTTCTGAGGAAGCAGGCAAGTTTTCAAGCGATGATACTGGTGAAGACTGTACACTATTGGGATCTGGTCTGATATATCCAAAGAAGAAGTGGCATGGTCAAGGGGGCAACTGAAGAGATCATCTACAGAGGCCTGGGAAGGGTTAAGAAAACAAGGGATGGTGGAGGCCCAGGACTAACCCCAGGGAGCAGCATCACCTAACTCAGGCCTACCAGGTAAGGCAAGATGCAGTCGCCAGAACACAAGTGTGGGGCCGGCGGGGGGGGGGTGTCACTTTTCAGGAGCTGTGGTCTTTGGTAGAAAATCACAGCACTGCCAAGTGCGCCTGGCAGAAAGGGACTGGGGAATAAGTTCTTGATGTCTAGTCTCACCCTCATCTCCTGCGTCACATGGGCTGAGCCCACCTAGAAACTGGAGGGAAAAAGAAAAGCAGTACTCCATAGATGTCAACTTCTGGGGACAGAGAACAGAGATCGGGCGGAATAGATGGAGAACAGATGGAGAATAAGCAACACAAAGGGTAAGAAACAAAAACAGGGTCCCCCCAGCCTAAAGCCTTGCCTCACCCCACCTCCTCATCTCAATCACAGGCTGATTCCTGTGCACTCTTTCTTTCCCAGCCCCAGTAACTCAGCCTTTTCACCTTCCCTTTTTCCTGCTTCTGCCAACACTTTCTCTATTCTCATTCATAGTCATCTATGAGAACCTTGAGATGGAGGAAAATCCCAGCTCAAGTAGAGGGATTCTGTGGGATAAAGTCACTACAAACAGCTTACACGAGTTGCCTGGCACCTCGTGGCATCCTCCTGGCACCATGGCTACCTGGAGAGAGACATTCCAACGTTTCTTGAAGTTTACTGAATGTATCTTTGGTTTTACACATTAGTCTCAACTGTCTAAAGAGCTAAAGCTTAGGGTTACTGTTCCTCAGACACTGCCTTCTCATTCAATCCTCATGACTTCTCTAGGACACACTACTTAATTTTGTTGTAGAATGAGGTCAGTTGTATTTAACTAATGGGATAAAGTAATTTGCCTGAAGCTCCTACTGCCAACATATGAAATCAGATCTGAAAAATTCTAAAGGCCAGATACTGGCTACTTTGCTATATCCAAACCAACTAGGCTCAAGATGTAGAAGACAAAGCTTCTTACATACTTATTCCCCTGACATTCTTCTATTGTATATAGGAACACATTCTGGCATGATCCTTTAGATCCTAAAAAAAAATAAAACTATTTCCAAGTTGTCTTTCTCAATATACATCTCCCCATTAGCCAATTACTCTGAACTCTGAGTAAGGCCAATTCTTTGGCCAAATGGTCATCTAGGCTTCGTGCTATTCTACAATGTTATATTTTTTCCCTCCTGGGGAGAACCCTCTCTGCTTTTAGAATCTTATCCTCAACTCAGCCTCCAAGAAAGCAGTAAGCCCTTGCATGGATCTGCCTTTGGGCAGACACAAACTGAGCTCCCATCATCAGCTCTCACCTGTCAGAAATCATTTTTGTTCCACCCCCTGGAGAGTCTTCTTCACCAGCTTGCATCTGCCTTGTGATCTTGGTCTGCAGATTAAATATTTCAGCTCATCCAATAGCTAATGCTGGCCCCAAGATTAAGCTTTGACTTACCATAGAGTCTAGATAGTCCCAGGGGTCTATCTAGAGTCCCAGACTGTATCTTTCAGTATCAATGCATCTCTAATCAAGGAGCCCTCACACCGAATCCTGCTTATATGATTCTGAGAAATACCTAATAGCCAACCTACAAGAGTTAAATGACTTAATAGTTACTTGTCCACCTTAGGTCACTTTCATTGATGCAAAAACATTACTTTGAGAGTCATATTGCAAAAAAGATATTCATACATTTCATTCAAATATGTATTCTGGCCTGTGCTTGAAAAATCTGTAGATATCTTCACATAGTAATAACTTGTGACATTATTCTGTAACTTTGAGGAATGTTTATAGAATCTTATCTAGTCAACAACCTATTCCTTATTATAGGACCTACGAATATTCTTGTCTTTTATTTCCAGAAAAAAGTCCTACTGCATTTTGAGGCACAAGTGAGAAGGTGCATTTATAACTAGCCACGCTCACTTTTCATAATGTCTGCTCAACACCCAGCTCACTGTCATTCCAGGATTGGAGTCCCTGCACATCTGGCTCTCCATCCCCTTTGGCTCCATATACCTGGTGGCCATGGAAGGGAATGTCACCACTCTGGCTGGTAATGGTGGAGAACTGCCTGCACCAGCCCATGTACTTCTTCCTGTGCCTAGAGGCTATCATTGACCTGGTTCTGTACACTTCCACTATTCCCAGACTGCTGGGAATCTTCTGATTTGGTGCTGTTGACATTGGCTTGGATGGCTCCTTGGCTCAAATGTTCCTCATCCACTGCTTTGCCACGGTTGAGTAAGGCATCTTCCTTGCCATGGCTTTTGACCACTACATAGCCATCTGTGACCCACTCCATCATACCACAGTGCTCATTCATACTGTGGTGGGATGTTTGGAGCTAGCTGGCCTCTTCTGGGGTGTATTCCACATTGGACCCCTGCCTCTGATGATCCACCTGCAGCTGCCCCTTTACAAAGCCTGTGTCATCTCCCACTCCTACTGTGAGCACACGGCTGTGGTCCCCTTGCCATAGCAGAGGCCAGATGGAAGCACTTAACAAGCCAGAGGGTTGAAATTACTCTAAAAACTGGTGAAAATCAAAGGGGCTTGGCCCACAGGGAGTGTTAAAGATAGTTAATAGGATATTGTGTCCCAAGGGCCAAAATAGATGGGCATCCAGCAAGGCTCTGCTTACCATTCATAGAACAAGGCAAGAATGGAGGATGAGGAGGCTGAGGATGGTCACTCCAATAAAGTCAGTCTCTTGCTCAGTTCCCAGACCTGTGCCAGTGTTAAGATCTAGGACTGTAACTAAAGAGGTACCTGGATACCTAAGTGGAAGAACTGTGAAAAAAACATGCTTATTATATGCCATGATGATTTCCTGAGACCTTCCTAAAAGATAACTTTGGCCATTTACTCAGGCAATTTTATACTAAAAAGAGGGGAATACCAAGGCATTGAAGGTTAAAGTTTGAGTTGACCCTGACACCCAGAAATCAAAAGCATAATCGTGGTCCCTCTATTAGAGTTGCGGTTCTACTCTGGGTAGCAGAGTCTAGTTAGTAATTGAAGTTTTGGAGGAAGTCAGTTCTCAGTCACTTAATGAATAATTAGAATGACTGTACTTGGTAGGTTGAGTAACTTCCATGTGGTGTTGCTGGCCTGTGAGTAAGAGCCAAAGAGTTGGGAAGGCCAAATAACCTCTAACACTTCTCTCCACCAAGAGTCAAAAATGCTTCAGAGGTACATGGAGAATTTGGCAAATGTATTGTTTTCCATCTTAGTGATAAAATCCCAAAAACAATTTCCATTAACAGGGGGTGGAAGATAGTTCTCATATACGGTTTGCCTCAAGGGCATGTTAACTCTTCCTGTGTCATAACATAATTTAAAGATGACTGGGCATCCTAGGGACCTCCACCATCATCCATCGATGGCATGTTGATCTGGCAAAATGAGCTAAAGGTGCTTAGTACAATAGAGGCCTTAGTAAGACACACATGCTCCAAAGGGTAGGAGACAAATCTTAACACTCAAAACCTAGAACTTCAGTGAATTTTAGGGGGCCAATGGTTAAAAATCATTACCAGTAAAAGATCTTCATCTTTCATATTTTACCAGATAGAACGCATAATGCCTGCCACCTTGGATTCTGAAGAGAATGTATCCCTCACTTAGGAATCTTGCTTTAGTCCATATACCCAAAGACATGGAAGTATAGCTTTGAGTGGGCCCAAAGCAAGAAGGCTCTTTTAGGTCCAGACTATGGTACAAGTATCACTGCCACTTAACATTATGAACGAGCAACAGTAGCAGCAAAGGAGACTACATGTGGACCCAGCCATGTAGGTGCCCCATGATCAAGGTTGACTGCTGCCTCGGAATGCCTGTCAGCAATAGACATCAATGCTGAAACCCAGATATATTAGGGTTATTCCTCAAGGAGGCCACTTGCTGGCAAGTCAACTCCTCTGGGCCTCTTGAATCCTAGGAAGTACGGTGGTTTGCACTACCAATGACACATACTATTCTGGGCATGTATTTGCCTTTCTTTCCCACAGAGCCTTGACCAGCACTTCTCTTTGAGGGCCTCCTGAATGACTGATTATAGGCAGGACATCCCATCTGACATAGTACTGAAAGAACAGACACTCTTCAGAGAAGGATATGCAGGACAGGGCTCATAACCATGGGATCCACTGGTAGCATTACCAGTTTCACCAACCAGAAGGAGTTGGACCCACAGAATGCCAGAGCAGTCTTCTAAAAACAGCTAAAACACAGTTCAAAAGGCAGCACTTCACAGAATTGGAGTCCTATCCTTTAGGATGCAATCTATCAACTGAAGTAACAGCTGTATCTGAGCAAAATTTCAGAAACTGGGGCTGTAGAGCTCATCCTTCCTTCCTTTCCATTTTGCCCTTAGCAAGACAGGCCCACAGTAACTATGGTGGAGCTGCTCCTAAAATCTGAAGGAGATCTGTGCAAGGCAAGCAGGGATGTGGAGACCGTAAAAAATAGGCTTTTCAGATTGGACTGCAAGGAGAATATTTGGCTGATAGTCTCAATCATTGTGCTCTCAAGTTCATGGCATTGCTAAGCCCTAGTGGCTTCCAACCAATAGATGAGCACAGCGCTAATAAGGCAAATCTACTGGAGTGTGAGACCGGATTTCTCATGAGTTCCCTTGGCTCAAGACTTACACGCAGCCTTGCCAAAGTGTTCTTAGAAATACACGAAAGCCTAAGACCTTCCTCTTCTTTCCTCCCTCCTTCTCGGATCAGATCTGCTTGTGATTTCATGGCTCTTCCAGCCTCAGGATCCCTCTTTGTCTTACTTCATGAGCATTTCCTTCATGAGCATTTCCCCTCTGTATACCTCTGACACATCTAATTTAATGTTGGCACCTGCTTCTCACAGGGCCCATTCTAATGCAACTATGGTAACTCCCACTGAAAAATCCTCAACTCGTGTGCACAAGTCAGTCCTGTGGGGAAAGCTAATACCTGTTATGATTATAAACCTGATGGAGAAAATGTTCACATATTGAGGTATGGGGAAGTCTTTTTGGCTTATACATGGTTCAACTTGACTTTTTGTGAACTAAGACAGACTCATTCATGGCCTATCAAACACACAGCACACGCTCTTTAACCATTAAGCTAAAGAATGTCCATTTTGAAGATAAGGATAAATAACTCCTTGCCTATGGCATCCATGTTAACACTCCATCAAAAATAAGGTTCCCTTCCCAGACACCAGGGTCCTGCTGTCTCACTGTACACATACTCAGTTTGTCTCTTTTGAAACTTTAAAGGAACATCCCCCTATCATGTTTATGCCTTATCAGAACAAGGAATATAAGACTATGCAGAAATATGCATCAACTGAGCAGTTTCTCGAAGCTGAGAGGCTGTCTCCTGGGCTACAGTCCTATTTGGCTCAAGAAAGTCTTTCCTATTATAGGCTGTTTATTGATTATTACTGCCATCCAGCCCCTGATCTCTCTTCAAAGACTGCTCTCAGAACTTTGAGAATGAAAGCTGTGGAACTGTCACAACTCTCAATACATAGCTTAGCGATGCTCTCTTTTCCTTACCCTGGAACAGAATACATGAGCAAAGTTCTAAGTGCAGATAACAAAAAAATACCAACCCAGTCAAAAAATAGACATCCTCCAAAGAAGACACAGCCATGGCCAATAAGCACATGAAAATATGCTCATCATCACTAATCACTAGAGAAATGCAAATCAAAACTGCAGTGAGGTACCACCTCACACCAGTCAGAATGGCTGTCATTAAAAAGTCTACAAATAGCAAACACTGGAGAGGGTGTGGAGAGTAGGGAACCCTCCTACACTATTGGTGGGACTATAAATTGGTGCAGCCACTATGGAAAATTGTATGGAGGTTCCTCAAAAAACTAAAAGTAGAGTTGCCATATGATCTAGCACTCCCACTCCTGGACACCTATCTGGACAGTACTCTATTCAAAAAGAAACATGTGCACCACAATGTTCATAGCAGCACTATTCACAATAGCCAAGACATGGAAGCAATCTAAACGTTCATTGATATATATATACACACATATATATATAATGGAATACTACTCAGCCATAAAAAAGACTGAAATAATGTCATTTGCAGCAACATGGATGAACCTAGAGATTATCATACTGAGGTAAGTCGCAAAGAGAAAGATAAATACCATATGATATCACTTATATGTGGTATCTAAAATACGGCACAAATGAACTTATCTACAAAACAGAAACAGACTCACAGATATAGAGAACAGACTTGAGGTTGCCAAGAGGGAGGGTAAATTGAGAAGGGATTGAGTGGGAGTCTGGGATTAGGTGATGCACAATATTATACATAGATGGATAAACAGGGAGGTCCTACTGTATAGCGCAGGGAACTATACTCAATATCCTGTAATAAAACATAATGGAAAAGACGTGAAAAATAATATATATATATATACATGTATATATATGTATATATATATATATACACATATATATGTACCTGGATCACTTTGTTGTACAGCAGAAATTAACACAACATTGTAAATCAACTACACTTGAATAAAATGAATTAAAAAAAAACTTCTATGGGTCCAGTCGTGTGAAGCATGTTGAGATATCCCTTCTAAGGTGAAGGATAAGTTGGTGCATCTGGCCTCTTATAAAACCAAAAAAAAAAAAACCACAATGCCTAGTGGCCTTCTTTGGGGGTTTAAGAGGCAACATATTCCTCATTTGGGTGTGTTACTCCAGCCCACTTACTGAGTGACGCTCAAAGCTTCTAGTTTTGACTGGGGCCTGGCAATAGAGTCTGCAGCAGTCTCAGGCTGCTGAACAAGCTCCCTTGCCACCTGGGCCATAGGATCCAATGATGCTTGAAGTATCAGTGGCAGACAGGCATGCTGATTGGAGCCTTTGGCAGGCACCTATAGATGAATTGCAGTAGAGGGACTTAGGATTTTGGAGTAAAGCCCTGACATCTTTTGTGGATTACTAACTCCACTTAAGAAATAGCTCTTGGCCTACTACTGGGCCTTAGTAGAGGCTGAATGCTTGAGCATGGGCCATCAAGTGACCATGTGATTGGAGCTTCCCTTCCTAACCTGGGTTTTATCTGACTCACCAAGCCATTAAGTGGAGCTTGAACAGCAGGACTCCATCAAAGAGAAGTGGTACACATGTGATCAGACCCAAGCAGGTCCCGAAGGCACAAGTTACATGAAGTGGCCCCAATGCCCACTGTCTGCACTCCTGCTACACTTTCTCCATACTTACAGCTATGACCTCATGAGGAGTCCCCTAGGATCAGTTTACAGAGGAACCTAAGACTTGGACCTAGTTTATAGCAGGTTCTGTACAATATACAGGTACCACCCAAAAATGGATGCTGCATCCTATAATCCCTTTCTGGGCCATCCCTAAAGGAAAGTGCTGAAGAAAAATCCCTCTGTGGGCAGAACTTTGATCAGCACAGCCGGTTGTTTTCTTTTGCTTGGAAGGAGAAATGGCCAGAGGCACAATTATATACTGACTCATGGGCTGTGGCCAATGGTTTGGCTGGATAGTCAGGGACTTGGAAGGAACATAATGAGAAAATTGGTAACAAGAAAATTTAGGGAAAATGAGAGACTTCTCAGGAAGGGCAAAAAAATGAAGATCTGCCCCATGTGAATGCTCATCAAAGGATGACCTCAGCAGAGGAGGATTTAAAAGTCAGGTGGATAGGATGACCTGTCCTATAGATATTAATCAGTCTCTTTTCCTAGCCACCCCTGTCATTGCCCAATGGAGTCATGAACAAAGTGGCCATGGTGCCAGGGATGGAGGTTATGTATGACCTCAGTAATATGGACTCACCAAGGCCAAACTGGCTATGGTCACTGCCGACTGCCCAATCTGGCAGTAGCAGAGATGAACACCAAGTCTCCAACATGGCACCATTCCCCAAGGTGACGAGCCAGCTACCGTGCGACAGGTTGATTACACTAGACTGCTTCCATCATGGAAGGGGCAGTGTTTTGTTCTTATTGGAATAGACATTCTGGATATGGTTTTCCCTTCCCTGCATGCAATGCTTCTTCCAAACTTATCTGTGGACATATAGAATGCCTTATCCACCATCATCGTATTCCACGGTTTCTGACAGGAACTCGGTTCACAGCAAATGAAGTAGTACAGTAATGGGTCCCTGCTCATGGAATTCACTAGTGTTACCATGTTTCCCACCACCCTGAAGCAGCTGGATTTATAGGACAATGGAATGGCCTTTTGAAGGCTCAGTTACAATACCTGCTAGTTAGCAATACCTTGCAAGCCTGCAGAAGGTTCTCCAGAAGGCTGCGTATTCTCTGAATCAGCATCCAATATATGGTACTATTTCTCCCATAGCCAGGATTCACAGGTCTAGGAATGAAGGAATAAAATGGGAGTGATACCATTATTTCCCCTAGTGAGCTACTAGCAAAATTTTTGCTGTTTCCACAACCTTATGCCTTGTTGACCTAGAAGTCTTAGTTTCAAAGCTTCTACCAGGAGACACAATGATTCCATTGAACTGAAAGTTAAGATTGCCACCCAGTCACTTTGAGCTCATGTCTGAATCAAAAGGTAAAGTAGGGAATTACTCTGTGGGCTGGTAAGATTGATCTTTACTACCGAGGGGAAATTGGTCTACTACTTCACAATGGAAGTAAGGAAGAAGGTATCTGGATATACAGGAGATTCCTTAGGTATTACCATGCCCTGTGATTAAGGTCAATGGAAAACTCCAACAACCCAATTCAGGCAGGACTACTAATCGACCATATTATTCAGGAATAAAGATTTGGGTCACTCTACTAAGTAAAGAACAATGACAAGTTGAGGTGCTTGCTGAAGGTAAAGGTAATACAGAACGAATAGTGGAAGAAGGTAGTTAGAAATACCAGCTATAACCACACCACGATGCTAGTCAATTTAGAAGGACAAAACCAAGGAACTACTGAAACAGAAGATGTAGTGTCAAAGAACTGTTACTTTGTGGATCAGAACCAACTTACTAAAGAATCTTTACTAAAATGCATTGTGAGGGCTTCCCTGGTGGTGCAGTGGTTGGGGGTCCGCCTGCCAATGCAGGGGACACGGGTTCGTGCCCCGGTCCGGGAGGATCCCACATGCCGCAGAGCAGCTGGGCCCGTGAGCCATGGCCGCTGAGCCTGCGCGTCCGGAGCCTGTGCTCCGTAGAGGGAGAGGCTGCAACAGTGAGAGGCCCGCGTACCGCAAAAAATAAATAAATAAATAAAATAAAATGCATTGTGAGAACAACCAGTTAGGGGGCTGTGTCTTTGGATTTGAATGCTACAGAATGCAAGCATGTGTCTGTGCTGGTACAGCACCTGCAATTCACTATTGAACAATGAGACAGCTGTTTGTGATCCAGACACATGGGAGGTTACTTCTGGGGGAACAGCCAGCTTGGTGGACTGGATAAAGCCACTACTATAAAGAGTGTTTATCCTGAGGAGGGGAACTTCCCAACTCCCCCTATAAATGCCAAAATGGAACACCCCAGATGAAGCAGCTGATATGCTTTGCATGCAAACCATGTGGGATTGGCTTTATGATGACCAGGATATTCACCTCCTGGATATGTCCATTAGCCAGGTATGGTAAATGCTGTAATTAAGGGGGCCCCTCTTGCATACGTATCTCATGTAACTTTACCCCTACAAAATTAAACAATGATTTGCTCTCTCAGCTTCCTTGTATGGATCTGACTAATACCAAGAACGTTAGAGTAATTAAGAAAATGGGGAGAGACAAAGGGGAGTGTCAAGGAACTCTAGCAGAGTGAAACTTTAGGTGACTGAGAAACAGAATAAATAAAGTGGACAATGATGGAGTAAAACAAAGGTGTTAATGCAGCACTACCAGAGACTGGATAGACCTAAAGGGCCCCAAGCACATCTCTTCTATTTACCCCAGTTTGGAAGAATTTAAAGAGCTGGAAGGCAAAGATTATAATGAAAACTCTGACCAGGAAATGCAAGGGGCAATGATTTGCCAGATTAATCAAGGCATAGATTTATAGATTTGAAACTGAGCAGGACCCACTGGGACTTCCAGATACAAGTTCTTCAATGCCCCCTGCTTGTTTGGAAAAAAAAAAAAAAAAAAAAAACCTTCCTAGATCTTCTGAACTCCAAAGAGCAGCCTTGAGCAGTTAGTAATTAGAGAAGTGAGAAAATGCAGAAAAACGAAAAACAGTTAAGCAAGAAAAGTAATAATTTGAACAACCAGTCAACCATAAAGCGGTCACAGGACTTCCACCATAAAACAGTCACAGGACTCCTAGCTTCTCCCCAAGGGATATAGCTAACAATCTGATACATATGCTTCAGTCATTTTGCAGAAACCAGGACCCCACCAGATGGAAAATGCTGACCACAGCCATGGAGACCCCATCAATTGGGAGCAAGAAGAGTATGCTCAAGACCCATAAATATCTCTTTGTTGCTTAAGACCCAACTAATCAGAAGAACGCATGAGTTGATCATGCACTTAAGACCCTTACCCTTAATTTTGTTCTTTAAAAACCCTTGCCTGAAAGTCATTGGAGAGATTGGGGCCTTTAAGCGTTAGCTGCTTATTCTTGCTTGGTGCTCTGCAAATAAACACTGTAGTTTCCTTTATCACAAGCCAGTGTCAGTAGGTTGGCTTTGCTGTGTGTCAGGTGAGTGAAACTGAGATCCATTTGGTAACAATTTTGGTGACCACAAGGCACTACCATCCTGAGTGGGCATCTTGCCCATGGCACATTGGCCCCTGGCTAGTGGCAGTTCTCAAGTTCTGTCCAGAAGATGCCCAAGCACCTTTGCCTCATGGACAGCACCAAGTGCTTGCTGCCACCAGACATCATTGGCCCATGATGCTTTTGATTTTGTGGTGAAGGAAACAAAGCACTTGCTGGTTGACATGCCTCTGGTAAGTAGTAGAGCTCACAGGCACTGGCACCAGGGTATTTTTCTCTTAGTCACTTGGCTCTGTCTGTGATGGGGCATTGATTTTGCTGGGATTATTCCCTACTGCACTAAGCAATCTGTAACCCTGAGAGACCTCATTGTATTTGCTTGCTTGCTTGATATTTGACAGCATCAGCCGTGAACAACTAAAAATGAGTACTCAGAGCTCTGTTCCACCTTGTAGCCCACTAGGGTGTATTTTGAAGAATTGGGAATTTTAGTTATGCACCAATGAAAAGAAATAAGATGGTGTTCTCTTGTAACACTACCTGGCCTCAGTGCTCCTTAGGATCTGGAGCCCCTAATGGCTCTCTAAATTGTAACACCATCTTTCAACCAGAACTATTTTGTGAAATGGGAGGAAAATGGAGTGAAGTTTCTTATATATAGGCTTTTATTACATTGCATCAAAGGGGGACTATTCAGAGAAAATGTAACATGCACAGAATTATGATACAAAAAAAATTCCTTCCAATAAGGAGATATTAAAAGTTTTACCCAATTCTCAGGATTGAGAGATGAACAAATTCAACAAACAAATGATCCTACAGCACTGCCACTGTTGCATGGAGAGCAGAATGGGGAAGCAGGGGCTAGGGACCTTGATCCCACAGTGCTGACACACTCCTACCAACTCTGGTGGGAGCTGAAGGAAGAGAAAACAACCTGGAGGAGAGAGGGACGATCTCTCCCTCCTGTACCTGACAGGGCACCCAATTCAGCCAGGGAGCCACTCTTGTTCAGGTAGGGCAATTCCCACTGAGGCAGATTCCCATTGGAGGAATAAATACCCAAGATCAGGCAGCAGGATCTGTGTGGAGACACTCTCCTACCCCCCTTTATTTTCACTCTCCCTTTTCACATCAGACTTGTTTAATTGGAAAAATATGCCAACTTTTTGGAATGACCCTACTAGGATAGGAAATTTATTCTCCATCTCTGCCACCCACAACTCAAGTAGGGCTATGTTCAAAGTGTACTAACTACCCTGTTGACTGAGGAAGAGAGAGATGGTGCTAGAAAAGGCTAATGAAGAGGCAGATACACTGCATGTTACTGCCTGGCAATCCTATCTGAGCACCAGCAGCAAATGCAATTCCCACCATAGATCCAGGGTGGGACATGAATGACCTAGAAGATAAGGCTTGAATTGAGCACTATGGAGAGCGCATCCTGGTAGGGCTCTGAAAGCAAGTGCCGAAGCGGAAGTTTCAATAAGCTGTAAGGGGTGTGCCCATGGCCACCAGAAAATCCTCAGATTTGATGCATATTGCAATATACAGGTGTGGATAAAGATAACCTGAGGAATTTCAAGTTAGTTAATCAGACCCTTTGTGGCTCAGAGAACCCCAGATATCCAGCAAGAGTTGAAGAGAGAAGTTGTTTTTGATCTCTGAATATCTCATTTGGTGGAACTTGTTTTCAAAAAGACAATCCACAGAATGGGAGAAAATATTTGCAAACAATGCAACTGACAAGGGATTAGTCTCCAAAATTTACAAACAGCTCAAGAAAACAAACAACCCAATCAAAAAATGGGCAGAAGACCTAAATAGACATTTCTCCAAAGAAGACATACAGATGGCCAACAGGCACATGAAAAGATGCTCAACATCACGAATTATTAGAGAAATGCAAATCAAAACTACAATGAGATATCACCTCACACCAGTCCGAATGGCCATAATCAAAAAATCTACAAACGATAAATGCCGGAGGGGGTGTGGAGAAAAGGGAACCCTCTTGCACTGTTGGTGGGAACGTAACTTGGTATAGCCACTATGGAGAACAGCAAGGAGGTTCCTTAAGAAACTAGAGTTACCATATGATCCAGCAATCCCACTCCTGGGCATATATCCATAGAAGAACATGGTTCAAAAGGATACATGCACCCCAATGTTCATTGCAACACTGTTTACAATAGCCAAGACATGGAAGCAACCTAAATGTCCATTGACAGAAGAATGCATAAAGAAGGTGTGGTACATATATACAATGGAATATTACTCAGCAAAAAAAAGAATGAAATGATGCCATTTGCAGCAACATGGATGAACCTGGAGATTATCATACTAATAAAGTCAGACAGAGCAAGACAAATATCATAAGATGTCACTTAAGAAAAAAAAGATGTCACTTATATGCGAAATCTAAAAATAATGACACAAATGAACTTATGTACAAAACAGAAACAGACTCATAGACTTAATGAACAAACATATGGTTACCAGGAAGGGTGTGGGGCAGGGATAGATTGGGAGTTTGGGACTGACATGTACACACTGCTATGTTTAAAGTAGATAACCAACAAAGTCCTACTGTATAGCACAGGGAACGCTGCTCAGTATTCTGTAATATCCTAAATGGGAAAAGAATTTGAAAAAAAACAGATACATAAATATGTATAACTGAATCACTTTGCTGTACACCTGAAATTAACACATTATTAATTAACTATGCTCCAATATAAAATAAAAATTTTTTAAAAAGATATTTAGTGACACCAAGGTTGATGTTTTCCTTTGTTTTGTAGAGCCCAGTCTGCTATTGGTTTCTCATCCTTGGGCCAGAATTCCCTCTCCTGGACAGTGTTAGAATGAGCACAGGTAAAGTTTGCTTCTGATTCATCTCTGCTTCCAAGGCTGAATACAAATCTTATTTAATATATATTTAAGATATAGTCTATGGAAAAGTTTATCTCTAATGCTCTTCTGTACCTTTCCATCAGTTGAGAAAGGCTGTACTGAGTTGGTCTTTAAAATCTAATTATTAAAGGCAGAAGCCTTACTTTAAGCTATGATTAAATTCAGATGCACTGACTTATTGAATACTTATTTCTAAATATCATGCAAGAGAGTCAGGTACAAAAGGAACATAGCTCATCCATTAAACTCTAAAGGCAGAGTTCATCAACTGGACAAGGAGATTACTGAACCAAAGTTTCAAAAGCTAGATATGAATCTGTATGGAATGAAATTCCTCCTTTTACTGGGCTGAGGGTATAACCTGTGCACAGGTTTGGAAGAAATAACACTATATTTCAAATCAACTACAAGCAGTTTTACATAGAAAGTAAAGTTTAAGATTGGGGAGCAGAGAGCAAGCTTCTAGAAGTTCCTAGCTTTTCCTGACGTGCCATAGAAATAGAATCCTCTAAAAGGGGAGTAAGAGTAAAAAGTAAATTCTTTCTTCATTGATTCTACTTCATAGCCACTGCCCTGACCATATTGGCTCCTGGTCTGAAAGAGACAGTTAAAAATGTCTCTCCGAGGTTTAACCCCTCCAAGAAACAAAAAAGCAGTGATGGTAACAACAATGCTATTTAAGCACCTGGTATGTTAGTTTCCTTACTAGCCCCTTTGTATATAGTATCTCAATTATAAGAGCTACCCAGAGATAGGTATTATTCCCACTTTATGCTTGAAGAAGTGAAAGTGAAACAACTTGTTCAAGGTTACACAGTAGGTATGTCACTGAGCTGGCTTGCAAACTCAAGCCACTGGAGCTTCAAAGGCCATGTCTTGTCACATGTCCTGAAGTGTGATGCCCCACAACCCATGAGAAGCCCATTAGGACACACCAGGGGATAAGTCAAACTGAGAAAGCAGGTTTTCCCCTTCCTAAGAAACAGGATTTCAGGTTGGGAAATTTAGGTTCAGAAGGATGTAAAGGACATGCACTGCTCCACACAAGTCCACGGGGTCCTTCCCTCACAATGTAAACCAGAGCAAGGGGAAAAGTCTGCAGTATCTTACTTTTAGGTAATTGCTATTTGTCTGTCTTGAAGTTAATTCAGGATTCTACCACCACTTCCAAGTGCTGTAAGGGTATCAAACTTCCTTAAAGTTTGACAGCCAGGCTGAGTTCTAATCCCAAGAAGATTCTTCAACCTTCTTCTAGAAAGGCCTTTCTGATTTCTACTTGGCGTCCTTAGACTAGCTGCAGACTCCAGGGAGGCCAGACAACAAACAAGAGCAGGACTTGGACCCAAGGGATCATGACAGGTCCTCCATAGACTTAGACCTTCTGGACCAACCCTAACATGCTGCGGATAGCTGTGTTCAAATTTAGAATCTGTGTCCATCCTTCTGGGACAAAGACTGCTATTTTCCTTCTCCACTAAGATAGTGGGAAGGTTACAAGTGGAATTACCCCTGAGCAGAACGCTTATACGTGCCAGGCCTCACAGGCATTTGCAGAGCCCCAGGCTCTTGCTGACACTACACATCCCAGGTAAGAACGTCTTACAAGGAGGATCTAGAAAAGGAGCAAAGGTCATCAGTATGTGTTCCCAGCCTATAAGAAAGAACTTAAAGTTGGGCAACCAACTTTAGATCGTGCTCCTATATAAGTTTCTAAGACCCAGAGGGAAGGAATTCTCTTGGAAGGAGACAGAGAGGGTGGAGTCCACACAGAGCCATACACAAGGAGGCTGAAGAGGCCCTCTAGTTCACTAATGCCAATACAGGAACCTCCAAAATACCTCCAGGTGCTTTAAAAAGGCACGATGTATTTTATTCTTCTTCAATTGCCAGGCACTGTGCTAGCATAAGTATTACAACAGAGAATGAGATAAACATGCTCCCTACTCTCATGAAACTTATATTCTGTCCAGGGAAACAGGCAGGTAAACAAGCAATCCAGAGTACTATGTGTGTGCAGTACAACGACAGGCCTCTTTAGGTTGATACCTAAGCTGTGGCAATGTGCCATGTATAAGGACTAGCCAGGAGAGCAAGATGAGTAGGCTATTCCAACACCAGGAAAGAACATCAGTAATTATCAGGGGCAAAAGATCATGACACATTTGGGAAAAAGAAAAATTCAGCCATGTAGAAAGGTAGTGAGCAGGGTGAAAATGCTAAGAATTGTGGTTTGTATTTGCAAATATATTTGGATATAGCTCAGGTGGGAGCTGTCCCGCTCTGATCACATATACTCACAGCCCCACTGAACAGAAGCTGCCGTAGCCTCCTTCTACTGTGTTTAAGCAGTAAGGGCTGCCATTCAGACTAGGGAGGCATAAGTTAAGGAGTGTTACGATATTAGGGAAAGGATAAAAGTCAGTAAAGCTAACCCCAAGGCTCATCCATCTCCATCCAGGAGCTGAAGTGCATCCCTCCAGTCATAGGTACCCCTTTCAGTTTCATGATACGTTCCTGGAGATGGATAGGAAGAGTAAGAGATGAAATGTAGATGGAACATCCATCAGGAAAACAGCTCTGTGTGTTGTCAGGTATGAGGAAGGAAAGAGGGATAAAAATCAAATCCACCTTCTCCAGGGCTTGAGGCCAGTTCACAGGACTGAGGACATTTGGCTTGGATCTAACAAGGTCTGAGATGTAGTAGAGGTCTGCCTACTTTCGAGAGAAAACATTTCTTATGCTCATAATTCACTGGATATAGATTTAGCCTCTTATGTAATTTGGTCTGTGAGATCATCCTACAATGTGTCTTCTCTGCTCAAACCTAGAAGGGAACCACTGCCCCAGGGTGTGGCTCAGTAGTGATGGAACTCAAATAACTTCAGAAGGGAAGACAGACAGTCAAACAGCTTCCCCACTAACATAGGAGGAAGGTAACCACAGTAAGGGAGACAAGCATCAGAACAGAAGACAAATTCATTTGGCAAGTCTCACTGATTTTTCCATTTAAGGACTCTCTCTTTTCTGGAGGGAAACTGGATTTCTTCACATGATTACACTTTGCTTGGTAAAACATCAAGTTATGAGAGCCAGTAAATTAGGAGGTAGGAGTGAAGTAGACAAGTCCCCTTTTATTGTAAATCTAAAAATCGTGGTAAAGATCATTTAGCATTTGACCACAATGAGATTAGAACTCTTTTGCCTTTGGAACTAGTTCTGTGAAGTTGTCCACTTTCCAATGTGTCCTAGTGAGGAAGCAGGCAGGTTTTCAAGAGATGATACTGGTGAAGACTGTACACTATTGGGATCTGGTCTGAAATATCCAAAGAAGAAGTGGCATGGTCAAGGGGGCAACTGAAGAGACCATCTACAGAGGCCTGGGAAGGGTTAAGGAAACTGACAAGGGATGGTGGAGGCCCAGGACTAACCCCAGGGAGCAGCATCACCTAACTCAGGCCTACCAGGTAAGGCAAGATGCAGTTGCCAGAACACAAGTGCGGGGGGTGGGGTGTCACTTTTCAGGAGCTGTGGTCTTTGGTAGAAAATCACAGCACTGTCAAGTGTGCCTGGCAGAAAGGGACTGGGGAATAAGTTCTTGATGGCTAGTCTCACCCTCTCATCTCCTGCATCACATGGGCTGAACCCACCTAGAAACTGGAGGGAAAAAGAAAAGCAGTACTCCATAAATGTCAGCTTCTGGGGACAGAGAACAGAGATCTGGAGGAATAGATGGAGAACAGATGGAGAATAAGCAACACAAAGGGTAAGAAACAAAGACAGGGTCCCCCCGGCCTAAAGCCTTGCCTCACCCCACCTCCTCATCTCAATCACAGGCTGATTCCTGTGCACACTTTCTTTCCCAGCCCCAGTAACTCAGCCTTTTCACCTTCCTTCACCAATTCCTTCCTTCACCAATTACTAACTAGCAAAGTCTAGTTAGTAATTGAAGTTTTGGAGAAAGTCTGTTTTCAGTCACTTGATGAATAATTAGAATGACTGTACTTGGTAGGTTGAGTAACTTCCATGTGGTGTTGCTGGCCTGTGAGGTAAGAGCCAAAGAGTTGGGAAGGCCAAATAACCTCTAACACTTCTCTCCACCAAGAGTCAAAAATGCTGCAGAGGTACATGGAGAATTTGACAAATGTATTGTTTTCCATCTTAGTGATAAAATCCCAAAAACAATTTCCATTAACAGGGGGTGGAAGATAGTTCTCATATACGGTTTGCCTCAAGGGCATGTTAACTCTTCCTGTGTCATAACATAATTTAAAGATGACTGGGCATCCTAGGGACCTCCACCATCATCCATCGATGGCATGTTGATCTGGCAAAATGAGCTAAAGGTGCTTAGTACAATAGAGGCCTTAGTAAGACACACATGCTCCAAAGGGTAGGAGACAAATCTTAACACTCAAAACCTAGAACTTCAGTGAATTTTAGGGGGCCAATGGTTAAAAATCATTACCAGTAAAAGATCTTCATCTTTCATATTTTATCAGATAGAAAGCATAATGCCTGCCACCTTGGATTCTGAAGAGAATGTATCCCTCACTTAGGAATCTTGCTTTAGTCCATATACCCAAAGACATGGAAGTATAGCTTTGAGTGGGTCCAAAGCAAGAAGGCTCTTTTAGGTCCAGACTACGGTACAAGTATCACTGCCACTTAACATTATGAACGAGCAACAGTAGCAGCAAAGGAGACTACGTGTGGACCCAGCCATGTAGGTGCCCCATGATCAAGGTTGACTGCTGCCTCGGAATGCCTGTCAGCAATAGACATCAATGCTGAAACCCAGATATATTAGGGTTATTCCTCAAGGAGGCCACTTGCTGGCAAGTCAACTCCTCTGGGCCTCTTGAATCCTAGGAAGTACGGTGGTTTGCACTACCAATGACACATACTATTCTGGGCATGTATTTGCCTTTCTTTCCCACAGAGCCTTGACCAGCACTTCTCTTTGAGGGCTTCCTGAATGCCTGATTATAGGCAGGACATCCCATCTGACATAGTACTGAAAGAACAGACACTCTTCAGAGAAGGATATGCAGGACAGGGCTCATAACCATGGGATCCACTGGTAGCATTACCAGTTTCACCAACCAGAAGGAGTTGGACCCACAGAATGCCAGAGCAGTCTTCTAAAAACAGCTAAAACACAGTTCAAAAGGCAGCACTTCACAGAATTGGAGTCCTATCCTTTAGGATGCAATCTATCAACTGAAGTAACAGCTGTATCTGAGCAAAATTTCAGAAACTGGGGCTGTAGAGCTCATCCTTCCTTCCTTTCCATTTTGCCCTTAGCAAGACAGGCCCACAGTAACTATGGTGGAGCTGCTCCTAAAATCTGAAGGAGATCTGTGCAAGGCAAGCAGGGATGTGGTGACCATAAAAAATATGCTTTTCAGATTGGACTGCAAGGAGCATATTTGACTGATAGTCTCAATCATTGTGCTCTCAAGTTCATGGCATTGCTAAGCCCCAGTGGCTTCCAACCAATAGATGAACACAGCACTAATAAAGCAAATCTACTGGAGTGTGAGACCGGATTTCTCATGAGTTCCCTTGGCTCAAGACTTACACGCAGCCTTGCCAAAGTGTTCTTAGAAATACACGAAAGCCTAAGACCTTCCTCTTCTTTCCTCCCTCCCTCTCGGATCAGATCTGCTTGTGATTTCATGGCTCTTCCAGCCTCAGGATCCCTCTGTGTCTTACTTCATGAGCATTTCCTTCATGAGCATTTCCCCTCTGTATACCTCTGACACATCTAATTTAATGTTGGCACCTGCTTCTCACAGGGCCCATTCTAATGCAACTATGGTAACTCCCACTGAAAAATCTTCAACTCGTGTGCACAAGTCAGTCCTGTGAGGAAAGCTAATACCTGTTATGATTATAAACCTGATGGAGAAAATGTTCACATATTGAGGTATGGGGAAGTCTTTTTGGCTTATACATGGTTCAAACTTGACTTTCTGTGAACTAAGACAGACTCATTCATGGCCTATCAAACACACACCACACACTCTTTAACCATTAAGCTAAAGAATGTCCATTTTAAAGATAAGGATAAATAACTCCTTGCCTATGACATCCATGTTAACACTCCATCAAAACTAAGGTTCCCTTCCCAGACACCAGGGTCCTGCTGTCTCACTGTACACATACTCAGTTTGTCTCTCTTGAAACTTTAAAGGAACATCCCCCTATCATGTTTATGCCTTATCAGAACAAGGAATATAAGACTATGCAGAAATATGCATCAACTGAGCAGTTTCTCGAAGCTGAGAGGCTGTCTCCTGGGCTACAGCCCTATTTGGCTCAAGAAAGTCTTTCCTATTATAGGCTGTTTATTATTTCTGTCATCCAGCCCCTGATCTCTCTTCAAAGACCGCTCTCAGAACTTTGAGAATGAAAGCTGTGTAACTGTCACAACTCTCAATACATAGCTTAGCGATGCTCTCTTTTCCTTACCCTGGAACAGAATACATGAGCAAAGTTCTAAGTGCAGACAAATCTGAAGGACCTCGTGTCAGTAATGTCCTCAAACAATTGAGTTTAAGGTGTAGCCTGAAGGCAGAGCAGCTAGCTTGAAGTTAACAGGCATTCCCACAATTCATGATGCCTCATGGGAAGGGAGACACAGCTATAAGAATAGCCTGATACTGCTCTAGACTAGCAGATTGAGGAACCTGGGCTGCAACACTGTTAGTTTTCCTCTGTAGCAGCTTGTTTTTAAGTGTTTCAATACCATTGAATTACCACTTTTTTCAATTTTTTACCATTGAAGTGTTTCAATACCATTGAATTACTTTTTTCACTTTTTTACCATTGAATTACCACTTTTTTCAAGTGTTTCAATACCATTGAATTACCACTTTTTTTTTTTTTTAAGTTTTCATTCCAAATTGCTCCTCTCTCCCCCTCCCAACTGTTGTACTAGAACAGAAGGGAAAATAGTATAAGGGATATATTATTAACTGTTTGGCCCTTGTGAGACAAAAATTTGAACAGCTCTGGGACTTTGGGGGAAGCTGACTAAAATACTCCTGGAGGTACCTCAGCATCTCAGCCACTGGGCTGAAATTTTAGTTGTGTTGACTACCAATCTGAGTTGTTTGGACTTTCTTCCTATGTGGAGGTCCCTTTCTCCACCTGTTCCCTGAGGTTGCCCTATGCTTATCTCTACTCAGCTCGCTCTTGGAAAGTGTCTCTTACTTAATTAATAGATATTACCTAATGGGGCTCTCTCAGCTCCAAACTACAGCTTTGATATTAGAACATTCATAGCTCATAGATAATGGTCTTTGCCCATTTTGGTTCACATAGAGCTACAGGTAATAGTGTCCCCAGCCTTCTAATACTGAGGACTGACACATTACACAAGGACATTTCTACCCCCAAATCTGATTCTTCCCTATTAGATGTAGGTTTTTTATTTTATTTTGTGGGGAGAGGGAAGATTTACTATCTGTATTTGGTGCCTTGGGCTCTTCATCCAAGGACCTCACACACCCTTTCACTGATGCTGGGGATTTTGCAGCACATGCTCATCGTCCTATAGTAGCCAATGCGTCCAGGGGCGGTGACCTCACAAGGCAGAACAAAGATGTCTGAGAAACTACTCTAAGAAAAAAGACCCCACTGAATCAGAGTCCATTAGAAGGAGAATTACTGGGAAGACCTTCAAGATGGCAGAGGAGTAAGATGTGGAGATCGCCTTCCTCCCCACAAATACATCAGAAATACATCTACATGTGGAACAGCTCCTACAGAACACCTGCTGAACACTGGCAGAAGACCTCAGACTTCCCAAAAGGCAAGAAAATCCCCACATACCTGGATAGGGCAAAAGCAAAAATTAAAAAAAGGACAAAAGAATAGGGGCAGGACCTGCACCTCTGGGAGGGAGCTGTGAAGGAGGAAAAGTTTCCACACACTAGGAAGCCTCTTCACTGGCCAGGATGGGAGGTGGAGAGGGGGAAGCTTTGGAGCCACAGAGGAGAGCACAGCAACAGGGGTGCAGAGGAAAAAGCAGAGAGATTCTCACATAAAGGACGCCAGCCTGAGACATTTGTCTGCTCAACCACCTGGGCGGGTGAGGGCTGGGAGTTGAGGCTCAGGATTTGGAGATTAGACCCCAGGGAGAAGACTGGGGTTGGCTGTGTGAAGATAGCCGGAAGGGGGCTAGTGCACCACAGCTAGCTGGGAGGGAGTCCGGGAAATAGTCTGGACCTGCCAAAGAGGCAAGAGACCATTGTTTCAGGGTGTATGAGAAGAGGGGATTCCTTCCCTGTGTGCCCACAGAAGGCAGAGCACCACCACCTAAGCGAGCTCCAGAGACGGGCACAAACCACGGCTATCAGCTCGGACCCCAGATTTGGGCATGAACTGCTAACACTGCTGCCACTGCCACCAAGAAGCCTGTGTGCAAGCACAGGTCACTACGCACACCCCCCTGGGAGCCTGTGCAGCACGCCACTGCCAGGGTCGCGTAATCCAGAGACAACTTCCCCAGGAGAACACACGGCATGCCTCAGGCTGTTGCAATGTCACACTGGCCTCTACTGCTACAGGATCACCCCTCATTCCAATTATGACTACCGTACCCCTCCCTCTCCCAGGCTTGAGTGAGCAAGAGAGCACACTAATCAGCTGCTGCTTTACCCCTTTCTGTCTGGGTGGGGAACAGACTCCTCAAGGTGGCCTACACACAGAGGCGGGGGCCAAAATCAAAGCTGAACCCCAGGAGCTGTGAGAACAAAGAAGAGAAAGGGAAATCTCCCCAGCAGCCTCAGAAGCAACTGATTAAATCCCCACGATCAACTTGATAAACGCTGCATCTGTGGAATACCTGAATAGACAACAAATGTTCCCAAAATTGAGGTGGTGGTCTTCGGGAGCAACTGTAGACTTGGGGTTTGCTTTCTGTGTCTAATTTGTTTCTGATTTTATATTTATCTTAGTTTAGTTTCAGTGCTTATTATCAGTGGTGGATTTGTTTATTCGTTTGGTGCTCTCTAAATTTTTATATATATTTTTTATTTTTATACATTTTTAAACATTAAAAAAATTGTTTTCCTTCTTCTCTGAGTGTGTATGTGTATGCTTATTTGTGTGATTGTCTTTTTAGGTTTGCTTTTACCATTTGTCCAAGGATTTTGTCTGGTTTTTTTTCTTCTTCTTCTTCCTTTCTTCCTTTTCTTCTGAGCTGTGTGGCTGGCAAGGTCTTGGTGCTCTGGCTGGGTGTCAGACCTGAGCCCCTGAGGTGGGAGGGCTGAGTCCAGGACACTGGACCACCAGAAACCTCCCAGTCCCACGTAATGTCAATCGGCGAGAGCTCTCCCAGGGATCTTTGTCTCAACACTAAGACCAAGCCCCACTCAACAGCTAGCAAGCTCCAGTGCTGGAAGCCCCATGCCAAACTAGCAAGACAGGAACAAACTCCACCCATTAGCACAGAGGCTGCTTAAAGTCATACTAAGTTCAGACACTCCAAAACACACAACCAGATGCAGCCCAGCCCACTAGAAAGACAAGATCGAGCCCCATCCACCAGAACACAGGCACCAGTCCCCTCCACAAGACACTGAACCAACTTCACACACTGGGGGTAGACACCAAACATAATGGGAACTATGAACCTGCAGCCTGCAGACTATGCTACAAAGCTACAGTAATCATGACAGTATGGTACTGGCACAAAAACAGAAATATAGATCAATGGAACAGGATAGAAATCCCAGAGATAAACTCATGCACCTATGGTCAATTAATCTATGACAAAGGAGGCAAGGATATACAATGGAGAAAGGACAGTCTCTTCGATAAGTGGTGCTGGGAATACTGGACAGGTACATGTAAAAGAATGAAATTAGAACACTCCATAACACCATACACAAAAATAAACTCAAAATGGATTAAAGACCTAAATGTAAGGCCAGACACTATCAAACTCTTAGAGGAAAACATAGGCAGAACACTCTATGAGATAAATCACAGCAAGATCCTTTTTGACCCACCTCTTAGAGAAATGGAAATAAAAACAAAAATAAACAAATGGGACCTAATGAAACTTCAAAGCTTTTGCACAGCAAAGGAAACCATAAACAAGGCCAAAAGACAACCCTCAGAATGGGAGAAAATATTTGCACACAAAGCAACTGACAATGGATTAATCTCCAAAATATATAAGCAGCTCATGCAGCTCAATACCAAATAAACAAACAACCCAATCCATAATGGGCAGAAGACCTAAATAGAAATTTCTCCAAAGAAGATATACAGATTGCCAACAAACATATGAAAGGATGCTCAACATCACTAATCATTAGAGAAATGCAAATCAAAACCACAGTGAGATATCACCTCACATCGGTCAGAATGGCCACCATCAAACAATCTACAAACAATAAATGCTGGAGAGGGTGTGGAGAAAAGGGAAGCCTCTTGCACTGTTGGTGGGAATGTATATTGATACAGCCACTATGGAGAACAGTATGGAGGTTCCTTAAAAAACTAAAAATAAAACTACCATATGACCCAGCAATCCCACTAGTGGGCATATACACTGAGAAAACCATAATTCAAAGAGCCATGTACCAAAATGGTCACTGCAGCTCTATTTACAATAGCCTGGAGATGGAAGCTACCTAAGTGTCCATCATCAGATGAATGGATAAAGAAGACGTGGCACATATATACAATGGAATATTACTCAGCCATAAAAAGAAACGAAATTGAGTTATTTGTAGTGAGGTGGATGGACCTAGAGTCTGTCATACAGAGTGAAGTAGGTCAGAAAGAAAAAAACAAATACCGTATGCTAACACATATATATATGGAATCTAAGAAAAAGAAAAGTCATGAAGAACCTAGGGGTAAGATGGGAATAAAGACACAGACCTACTAGAGAACGGACTTGAGGATATGGGGAGGGGGAAGTGTAAGCTGTGAGAAAGTGAGAGAGTGGCATGGACATATATACACTACCAAACGTAAAACAGATAGCTAGTGGGAAGAAGCTACATGGCACAGGGAGATCAGCTCGGTGGTTTGTGACCACCTAGAGGTGTGGGATAGGGAGGGTGGGAGGGTGGGAGGGAGGGATATGCAAGAGGGAAGAGATATGGGAACATATGTATAACTGATTCACTTTGTTATAAAGCAGAAACACACCATTGTAAAGCAATTATACTCCAATAAAGATGTTAAGAAAATGATGTAGCACATATATACGATGGAATATTACTGAGCCATAAAAAGAAATGAAATTGAGTTATTTGTAGTGAGGTGGATGGACCTAGAGTCTCTCATACAGAGTGAAGTCAGAAAGAGTGAAATAAATACCGTATGCTAACACATATGTATGGAATCTAAAAAAAAAATGGTTCTGATGAACCTCGGGGAGGACAGGAATAAAGACACAGACGTATAGACTTGAGGACACAGGGAGGGGGAAGGGTAAGCTGGGTAAAGAGAGAGTAGCCCTGACTTATATACACTACCAAATAAAATAGATATCTAGTGGGAAGTAGCAGCATAGCACAGCGAGATCAACTCCGTGCTTTGTGACCACTTAGAGGGGTGGGACAGCGAGTGTGGAAGGGAGATGCAAGAGGGAGGGGATATGGGGATATATGTATACATATCACTGATTCACTTTGTTATGTAGCAGAAACTAACACAACATTGTAAAGCAACTATACTCCAATAAAGGTGTTAAAGGAGAATTATTAGAACAGATGGATGACTACTAGCAGTGGTCATGTGTTTGTATTATGTGCATAAGACAAACAGGATTTAACTTGGCACAAAGTTGCCTTTGCTTTGTAGAAGTATATGGGTAAGGAAATAGAACAGTCCTTCATCCTCAGCCCCATTGGGAGGTCCTATAACTATGCAGCCTCCTGGACTCTCATCCCTGCAGGGATGTGAATGAAGATGAGAAAGGATCAAAGGATGAGGCTAACATGAGTTACATTCCACCTTACACAGAGATCCCTGCATTGATATTCCACTGGAGTTTTGCCTTTTCAAGTATATACGTCCAGGACCTGTGCCATAGACCCACAGGTCCATCTTTTTCTCACAGACCAGGAGATCAGTCAACAGGACAATCATCTCTTTGTGCACAGCATTCCACCTTTATCTTAACTCAGTAAGAACTTACTGACAGGAGGGCCTGTTCAATTAGTGTACCTGGAAAAATCACTATCCACATGGAAATTCTTTAGATCCCAACCTTACTCCATAAACAAAAATAAATTCCAGATGTATTAAGAATTTAAATGTGAAAGTAACTTTAATTCTTGGTATAGAAATATAGGTGAATAAGTTAGTTCTTGGGGGAAATGAGAATTTAGACATATGTCTCCTCCAAGAAATGTAGAAAATTGGACTAAATTTTCAAAAGTGCCTTAAGTTATAAGACATTATAAATGGAAAGATTCACATACACAAAGGACTTAAAAGATCTAAATAACTATCAAATGTCCTAATGTTAAGAGAAATTGGACAAGAAAATGGTTTCAAACAAAACCTTTAAACACACAAGAAATTATAAATAGCAATCAGTAATATATATCGAGATATTATCATTGAAGGCCATTTAATTTTGAAAAATAAGATCTGATTAGTGTTGGAGAGGGTGTTGGTTAAGTTTTCTTTATGGTGTAAATCAAGGCAACGACTTTGAATGACAGTTTCGCACTGTCTCCTACAACTGAGCATTTGTATACCCCTATAGTTTGAGTTTCACTCTCAGTATACCAAGAAGCTTACATGTACAACAATGGACATGTAAAAGTGTTCACAGATGCACTTAATAGCAAAGTCCTAAAACTCCAAAGACTCAGTAAGAGCATGCATAAACTATGTATTTACACAATGAAATGTCAGACAAGTCAGCATGAACGACGGCAACACAGAGATGACGTCTTCAAATCAGTTATATGAAGGGATTACACAGAACACTGTTTAAGTAAAGAATGACTAACTTCTAATATGTACATTTAGATAAACAGAAACATGGATTTTGTGCTCTGCATTTAAGGCAGAGCTCAATTAATTTGAGCTGCTGCAAAAACAGATCAAGTCTTGTAAAGAGTATTAACTTGGGTGTACCACATCTCTTTCTATAGGCATCTTATCTCTACTGCTCTCCCTGGCTTTCTAAGCTATCTAAAATTGAATTGTACTAGTCTATCTCCAAGTTTCTGTGGCAGGAGGGTAGGAGCCTTATTTCAGCCAATGCTTGGCTCCAAGTTGCCAATCTACCTCACATATGAAAATGTGAGAAATTTTTCCTCTGGATAAAGGCTATTAAACACAGGTGACTATCCAAATTACCAGGTGAATTTAAGATAACTGTGCAACCAATGGTGCTCTTCACTCCTTACTTATCATCTATCTTGATAACAGGCATGTAATGGGATACCTACTTTGCTATATAAATGGACAAAATTTCTGTCTTTGCAATCTCTTTAGCTAGTTGCTTGTCATGAGCACCACAGGCTAACACTTATTCAAAACTTCTCTTGTACATTTGTGGAGCGGTTCTGTTGGCAGGATGTTGTGTTTAAAGTTTTATTTCCTCAAAACTAGTTAGGATGCTGAGTCAAGTTGTCAGCTAGACAATACAAAGCCCCAGTATCCTAGTTGTAGAATGTTAACTAAGTTTCTTGGTATCTCAGATTCTCTCAGTTGCTAACCCTAACTCACCCCAACACTATCAAAATGCAAGGTT
Organism: Pseudorca crassidens; assembly: GCF_039906515.1. Taxonomy (NCBI): domain Eukaryota; kingdom Metazoa; phylum Chordata; class Mammalia; order Artiodactyla; family Delphinidae; genus Pseudorca; species Pseudorca crassidens. Next base: position 49,137,899 of record NC_090304.1, on the reverse strand, counting down.
TTAGAGGAACCTGGATAAATCTGAAAACTGTCTTTAAGGGCATGAATACAGAACCTTTTTGAGTGTTAGGCAGTCATTGGTGGAAAAGGTGACTGTTTATAAGAGGTTCTTTATCAGAGGGATGAATGTTTATGGCTTGTTATTTGACAGTCAAGTTCAATAGTGATTCTTTAAGAACATGCATTAACTGGTGGTCACTGCAGAAGAGAGATACTGCAAAGTTTGCTGTCCAAGAAACTAGTGTTAAGTAGCAGCAGCCAGAAGGAAAAGGCATGTACTGAGTTTGCATTAACCCCTCACCAACACACATCCCACTTTTTCTGGCTGTTGCCGCCACAACCTCTATAAAGAGCATGGAGTAAGGCGGCCACTCAGAAGTCTGTTTATAGGAAAAAAGGAAGCAAGGTAATAGCTTGCACCCTATTGTGTGCATCCAAACTTATGTGCAGTGAGTCCAGACTTAACTGTTGCAAAAAAGATTGCTTTCTACCTAGATCTACTCAAAAGAATTCTTGATACCAATATCAGACATGCAAACCCTGGAGAAACCCCACATGAAAGCTTGGAATCCTCAGCAACAGAACACAGAAATATGAGGAAACTGAAGATGCAATTACCCTGTCATGTCCTTTTCTTAGGGTTGACAATTATCACTGCTCTGACCTGGACAGCTTCCACAAGACCAGACAGCGAAAGTTTAAGACTGCTTTAAAACATCATCCCAAGTTGAACCCAGCTCAGGAGCCATCATGTAACCATAAACAAAAAGCTCCCAATGACCTGAATAGTCTTCAGTTAGAAGAACAGTTATGCAGACTCACAAATCTTGTGAAGAGCACTGAACCATCAACCTCTAGTTCCTGTGGGACAAGAGTCCTGAAATAAGCCCAAGGCAATACTGTTAGCAAAACAGGGACTAGGAAGCTTTCCACTGGTATTTAATATTATGTCTAGGTAACAGCTGCTGAAGATAACATGTTAGATTGAACAGCAACTCCTGCTACTATAGCAGTGTTCCATTCCTGAAAGGGAGTCCTCGAGGCTACAAACACCTAGGGTACCCTACTGCAAGGGGCATTTCTCCTGAACTCGCAGGTCTCCTTAATTGTCCCTGCTCTCATCTTCCCTGGTGAAAACTCCTTCCTCATCATTTGATCCAGGATTTGACCACCTCCCCCCACACAATATGGCAGCTGCCACTTTCACCACATAACTAGGATTGTTAGTGGGTTGTTGGTCTGCCTTATGACATCTTTAAGTTAAAAGTTCTGTAATAGTTGAAAGGAATCAGGGTCCTAAGATATTCTGCTTCATGTTGTGATGGCTCACAATAAGAATAAGATTATTCCACATGGATGAAGATAAGCTCTCTAAAGGAAGCCAGCCACAAGTGAGGGTATTTAATCCTGCTGGGTTAGTCGTATTAGTAAGTGATGAGCGGCATCTGTGAGCTTCTGACTTAACATGCTATCTCAGCCCTCAGTCAGAAATAACTACTCATGCACTAAGGAAAACTTTGAATTCCCTTTAAGCAACAGACAAATGAGCCCTTTAGGAAGTGCACTTAGATTTCACCTATCAACAGGGTCCCAGTGCATTTCATGGCTTCTCCTGTAACAGGATTCTTTCACTCTCTGAGGACACAAGCAGTATCAGGGAGGAAGGAAAACTTCTGGAATCAGTGTCATAATCCCATTTACTGGCCCAATTCCATCCTCCAACCCATATACCTTACAGGGATCTTGTTTCTCAACTCAATTATGAGGTTAATGAGTCGCAACTGCAGGCTGAGGAACACGAGCAAACCCTACCGGAAAATAGGTTCTGAAGTATAGATCCTTGAATTTAAAGGTCTGTAGTTTGGACATGAATTATGGAAAGGAACTCTCAAGTCTGGTGTCCCATAAGAAAGCTGCAGACTTTGATTTCAGCAGTACCGTTATGATTAACTCTAATTGAAAATCCTAGGGTTATAAAAGAAAGACTACTTCTGACAAAATTAAATAATTTCAAAGACTTTAACAGTTAGGGGCCAAGGAAGTACACAAGAGGAACCACCTGTTTCTATGAAGACAAAAACGCCAAGTCAAGAGCTCGAAAGAAAAAGAGGGACATCTAAACAGCACGAATATGAGGACATTATGGATAATATAGTCTATCCCCTCAGTACAAGTCATTCCCTAGTCTTGGGTCTTGCCTCCAAAATTCCATGAATACAAATAGAATCAGAATCTAAATGAACACGAGTGTCTCCCAGAGGGAGAGATGAATAGGCAGAGCACAAGGGAATTTTGGACAGTGAAACAATTCTTTATGATACTACAATGATGGATACATGTCATTTTATATTTATCAAAACTCATAAAATGTATAACAACAAGAGTAAACCCTAATGTAAATTATGGATTTTGGGTGATGATGTGTCAGCAAAGATGCATTGATTGTTAACAAGTGTAGGATTCTGGTGAGGAATGTTCAGAGCATAGAAGTTGTATGTATATGGAACTCTCTATATCTCCTACTCAATTTTGTTGTGAATCTAAAACTGCTCTAAAAAATAAAGTTTATTAAGAACAACAAAAAAAAGTTTATGAGGAGATGTCCTATCAACTTTAATGATGCTTCTTATGATGCTTCTTAGGAATTAGTCTAAGGGATAGCAAACTTCAAGGAATTACTTCCTTATAATTTATCAAGAAAAACTGCATTAGGTCAGAATGAAATTATCTTGTAGATTTCCAATTTTCACCAGAAATTTGGTTTACTTCCATAATACACACACACATATGTATACATATACATATGTATATATGTGTATGTTTATAATGCTTTAATTTAAAATTTTAAACACTTTAATAAAAGTTATTATTATTATTAAAAAAAAGTGTCTCCCAGATTTCAACCTAAGAAAGAGTCTGATTAAGAGGAATGGAGAGATCAGGAAAGTTAAATTAGACTAACAACCCTTGTGTCCTGAAAAGACTTCCTTAAAAAATGGATCTCATACAGGACAAATGTTCTAGACACAAAATGACTAGACACTGAATCCTTCCTGAAAGTTCTGGATGGCTTTGGAGTAGAAGGTAACTATAAAGTAAGCCTACTGAAGCCACTAGGAAGACAATAGGCTGTATTCATAAAGTTTCCCTCTGATGTTATGAGTCAGGAGAGAAAGTAGCCCATATCCGCCCTTGTCAGGGATGGTGAGGCTACTTTTAAGAGATTAAGCTAGAGTTAGAACCAAAGGTTGAGCCAACCAAAGAAGGTCCTTCTTGCAGCGCTCCATCGTAAGGGATGCCATATGGAAAATTAGGAATGCCCTTCCTAATGAAAGCAGGGTTAGTGCTGGTAGCCCGGCCCTTTAGCTAGCATCATCTTTGAGACTTACTTCCAGTTCCAGGTTTTCCAAGAGCCCCACAACAAGCCAAGTAAATGAAGCAGGGGTGGAGGAAAGAATTCCACCTGAAGAGATAGTTTCCAGTATCTGATCAGCCCTAAGCATTTCTTTAACTCAGTATCAAGTTTCTCTCTTTTTTTTTTTTTTTTTTTTGCAGTATGCGGACTTCTCACTGCTATGGCCTCTCCCGTTGATGAGCACAGGCTCCGGACGCGCAGGCTCAGCCGCCATGGCTCACGGGCCCAGCCGCTCCGCGGCATGTGGGATCTTCCCGGACCGGGGCACGAAACCGTGTCCCCTGCATCGGCAGGCAGACTCTCAACCACTGTGCCACCAGGGAAGCCCCAAGTTTCTCTTTTTTCATTAGTGAAAAGAAAGCCCAAGTCTTGAATTCTTGCAAATAGTTTGGGATTGTAAGCGAGATGAAAGGAAAGAGGACTAAAATCTAGGTGCCTTGTTCATTTTGCTTGTTTCCACCCCACCCCCACCCAGCAGCAGGAAATTCACTGTCTCCCAAAGGAGGCAGAAACAGAAAAGCAAAGAAAACCAGACACTAACAGAAAATAGAACCTAAATTTGAAAATCTCCAGGCTCTCACCTCTAGTACTTATGATGAACCCTCGTTTCGCTCCAGTCTGCAGTAGAAAGAGCTAGCAAGCTCCAGAATCTCACTTAAGCAGGAGTGAAGTGAACCTAATTGGTCAGAGTTGGAGGCCGGACATGATTGGTCAGGCTGGAACCAATGAGCTTCCTGAATCTGTTAAACCAGAAGTAAAGTGGTAGCTGAGGGCTGGTGCTTACTATTTTTTTTTAATTGGGAGGGAGACCTTAAAGTATGTCCACCTGTAAGTACTTATGGTAATTCACTCTTCAACAAGAAAAAAAAGTTGCAACTGTCAGAAATGGGCTAGAATCTTAAACTTGATAGTAAAGAAAATAAACAGTAAATAGTGATATTACACCACTCCACCTGAAAAACAATAAACATTTCCTTAATTATTATAGAAGAAGACACAAGTCGTATCACTTTCTGTGTGAGCAGAAACCACTGTGAACTCCCTCCTTTTTAGGGTCTCTTCTTACAGCCCAACCATCTCCCTCCAGAAACAGGTTTGGGCAAAACAAGACTGTGACTAGTAGCCATTCAGTCACTTCATCATCTCACACTCTCCCTCTAGATAGCTGTACCTGATATCAAAACCCACTTTTTATGTCTTAGTTTTTCTCATCAGTACATCCTCATCCTCAGCTTTGAGCTTAGGAAAATTGGTGAAATCTCTAATGAGGACAGCTGGAGTGCAGTTATTATTTTTACTCTGACACATTAGTAGAAGAGTGCTTATGCTGCCAGGAGAATATTCATGTTTATGAATCGTCTCTGCAGCAGCTGCACCAGCAGCATCACCTGAGACGTATTGGAAATGCAAATTCTTAATCTTCTGAATCAGAAACTCTTGGGATAGAGGTCAACAATCTGTGGTTTACCAAACCTTCCAGGTGATTCCAATGCATGCTGAAGTTGGAGAACCACTGCTCTATACCAGTTCAGTCAGAATCTTGTGGGGCTGTGTTGCTTTTCTAAACACCAACTGTAGCTTTTGCAAAGTTCTCTGGGTGATTTGTGCAGCCAAGGTTGTTAACCACTGCCTTCATTATTCATGAATTCAGTTACCATCTTGGTGCAAACTGAAGTTGATTACCAAATCTTTAACTCGCATCCAGACCTCCCTCATCACCTCCAGAACAATATACCCAGCTGATTTATAGAGAACTAATTACAAGTAGGGCCATGTGCTAAGTGCTTTACAGTTTACCATTTTATTTAATCACTGTGAGGTAGCTATTTTCAGAGCTCTTTTATATTTGAGGAACTGAGCATTTTAGACATTAAATAACCTACTCAAAACTAAGCAATTAATAAGTGACCAAGCCCGGGTTCAAGAACATGACTTTTTTGAAGATTACTACACTCTGTTATTGTCCGTGCTACTTCTCAGCAGTTCATTACTGAACAGAATCAGCTGACTTGAAGTGTGACATGAGTGACCGAATAGACTTAGAATAGAGACTTCCGAAAATTATGGAGGAGCTAGGATTCACACAGCATATAGAAAATCCTGAAAGGAGGGTTTCATAGAACATAAGCACAATTACAGATTTGGGGGACCAAAGTTGAGGCATCTCTTTGATATGTCAAGAAAAGCCCTTCTCCCCCATAGGTCTCTTCTATTTCCCTAGCTACAGAATAAAGGTTTTACATTATACTCATCCTAAAGTTACCTAGAAGCACTGTTTTTTTTTTTTTAAGATTATCTAATTTCCTAGAGATAAAAGGAAAAGGCAAGCAACTCAACAACAGCATTGCAGAATTGCCAGTTCAATGAATTAGTAAATCAATAAATAACAAGTGGGCACTCAAGTATCTCCTATGTAGCAAAAACTCTACTAAGTATAGACAAAGGCATATGGGGAAGGAGGTAATTGCTATGGAAAAACCTTGATGGAAATCCAAATGGGGGCTTATTGTACAATATGTTAAATATAGAAAGCTTCACAATATGGAGGTAACATCATCCTGAAGTCAAATTAGAATAACAATAGTATAGAAAAGAAACAAACAAAATTATACACTATTCACTTATGACAAAGGATAAAAAATCTTCCCAAAATTAAAATCAGCAAATCAAAACCAAAGGTGCATCATAATAACACATAAATAACCAAGCGATTCTAACCAAATACTGCAAAGATAGGTTAACATTAGGTAACTTATTAATGCTATTCATTTTTCAACGTATTCCTGGCAGGTCACAGATTAGAAAAAAAGAGATCTCATATGGGCTTACTACCAGGGTAGTTTAAATCCATAATTTTTTCCCTAGGATGCAGAAACTTATCAGAGCTTAGGTGTCTACCCAGAGGAGACGTAGATACATCATACTTCAGAAGGGTTCCTACTTGAAGGGGGTGGTCACAGCTGCCGGGGACACTTAGAATCCCCCTGGATCTGGAAGCTCAAAACTTGTTGCACCTGACCAGTTTTTTCCATATCATTTAATTTTATCTAAAAAATTTTGTTCTCTTTTTTATTATGGTTTATTACAGGGTATTGAATATAGTTCCCTGTGCTATACAATAGGACCTATCCATTCTATATATAATAGTTTGCATCTGCTAGTCCCAAACTCCCAATCAAACCCTCCCCCACCACCCCCTCATCTGACCTTTTAGATTGGGAAATTATGTCGCTACTCAAGTAAAATCTAAAAAGCAAGAAATGCTAATTTTATGTGTATCCTTTAAGAGAATGTTTACAAGCATCAAGTTCTCTGGCTTCTTGAAGCAAACTCAATGTCAAAAAGGCATTCAGGGATAGAATTAGTGCCCATGGATAGTCAAATAGTATTTCTACCTTCAGCTTCTTTCATTTTTGAAAGACCATTTCTTATTTCTTTCTGATTACATTTAGAGAATTAATGAAACATTAGTACTTGTTGAACATAGTCAACAGCTGTGTTCAACAAATACGCACAACAAATATTTAACTTTCTACTACACACTAGAGATTTCACTGTGGGAAAAGGGAGAAACCAGAAAGACACAGGACCTGCCTGCAAAAAAAGAACATTCTAGAGTAGAAGCTTAAGAAACTTAACTGATTGTTTTTGTTTGGGAGATCAGCTCGGTGCTTTGTGACCACCTAGAGGGGTGGGATAGGGAGGGTGGGAGGGAGACACAAGAGGGAGGAGATATGGGGATATATGTATATGTATAGCTGATTCACTTTGTTAAAAGCAGAAACTAACATACCATTGTAAAGCAATTATACTCCAATAGAGATGTTAAAATAAATAAATAAAATGCATGTAGATCAATGTAAAAAAAAGCTTATTTACTGGTACTTCATTAACAGTTGTAATTTCAGGAAAGCAGGAGTGAGAAAAGGTGAAGTGATACAGAGAAGAAAGGCAAGGGAATATGATGGTGTTTTACTAAGATGATCATCATTTTGTAACAAGCGTGACTGAATGCTGACCAACAGGCCAGCATCTTGTAAATGTGCAAATGAACGATATCATATTAGAAAAACCTGTCTGGAGTAAGGATAGGGGAAGGAGAATTTATCTTCCAGCTTCCATATCCTGTTAATAAAGGTTGGCTGCATTATGTATTAGCTGGTCCTACTTCTGGATTGCCCATGCATGAGTACCAAGTAGGTTCCACAGGACATTATTACTCAGTGTGAACAAGGAAGCCTAGAGGTGGCAAGTGAGACATAAGCATTTTGGGCATGAAGTGAAGAACTGTGTGGATGTGCCTACATGAACTTGATCAGGCTCCACACAGAGAAGCTGCCACAGCAGTGGATGGAATGAAACAAGTGGACAAAGGTGCAGGGGACAGATGAAGATGAGAACACCCAACGTGGTGTATACAAAGGTGGATATATTTCACTCCTTGCACCATGCATGTCTATGCATGCCATCCATTATATCCAGCTCTCACACCACAATACGTGGCCTATCTATTTTGTAAAAACAATATGCTTTCACTTCTTCCCAGAAAGGTAAGGTACGAGTTAATCATTTATGTATTTATCTTCAAAGTAGTAGCTAGCTGCAGTCTCTGACATGAGTTAAGGCAAGGGGATGAGTAAAACAAGCTATAATCTCTACTGTAATTTCTGACCCTAAGGTTGTATTTGATGTTCATCTCCTCTTCCTTCTCCACTCATTATAGATTTTTCTCATTCTTGTCTAACCCTTTGACTAGTGTCGGTTGCCTGCCTAGTGGGTAAACTAGATCTTTACTCCCCAGGAGTCTGAACTATTATGTGTCTTGTCCTTGTCAGGCCAGTTGCTTCATTTGCCCATATACTATTACTACTGAGCATGGAAAAACCAAGAGACATGCTGATTAATCCCCTGCATTCCAGGTATATTCCTCTCCACCTCCATCGTGTAGCAACAATGATGGCTCATTTTGGTAATCAGGGTCAGCTAAGGTTATCAGTAGAGATACACATCTTTACCTGCTAGTCTGTTGACATGAAGAACCCAAAGAGACCAAGTGGCAGTTGAGGATTCAAGTTCAGTAGAAGTTTTACTAGAACTCTGGTAGAAATATTTCCTCTGAACTAAGATCTCAAACTCAAAAGAGCCTACGATTGTGAGAAGAGGAAGTTTAAATACCAAAACTGGAATGCTGGGGGTGATGGTGAGAGAAGCTAAACATATTCCTATCCCTTGCTTCCTGGAACATGGATTCTAGGTATTGGGGACACAGTTCTATACGTTGGATGTTGGTTTAGAGAATACTTCACTCTGGAGGACAGCTCCCCAACTAGCAAGGCCTTCCCAAACTGGCATCTAGGCTCTTATTCAGGTTTTATGGAGCTATCAAAAGCTTTTCAGACAAGCAAAGGCTAAAAGAATTTAGCACCCCCAAGCCAGCTTTACAACAAATGTTAAAGGAATTTCTCTAGGTGAAAAAGGAAAGGCCACAACTAGAAAAAAGAAAATTACGAAATGAAAAAGCTCACCAGTAATGGCAAACATACAGTAAAGGTAGGAAATCATCCACACACAAAGCTAGTAGGGAGGCTAAAAGAGAAAAGTATTGGGTGGGCCAAAAAGTGCCTTCAGTTTTTTAAGCAAAAATAAAAGACACATTTTTCATTTTCACCAAGAACTTTATTGAACAACATATTCACCCTTTTGTCCCACTACCTTTTGCCATTTTTCAGGCAGCTTCATAATTCCATCTTCCCAAAACTTTTTATCTTTTTGAGCAAAGAACTGTTCCAGGTGTCTTTCACAGTCTTCCAGGAAATTGAAATTTTTTCCACTAAGAGAATTTTGTAAAGACTGAAATAAATGTAAATCCAAAGATGCGATGTCTGGTGAGTACGGCAGATGAATCAGAACTTCCCAGCCAAGCTGTAACAGTTTTTGCCTGGCCAAAGCTGGGACAAAGTGAGAGAGCGGTAGTGTATATATGGACATATGTACACTACCAAATGTAAAATAGATAGCTAGTGGGAAGCAGTCGCATAGCACAGGGAGATCAGCTCGGTGCTTTGTGACCAGCTAGAAGGGTGGGATAGGGAGGGTGGGAGGGAGGGAGACGCAAGAAGGAAGAGATATGGGGATATATGTACATATATGACTGATTCACTTTGTTATCAAGCAGAAACTAACACACCGTTGTAAAGCAATTATACTCCAATAAAAATGTTAAGAAAATAAAAGAAAGAAACATACAGTCTTGCATTATCCTGATGGAAGATTATGCTTTATCTGTTGACTAATTTTGGACGCTTTTTGTCGAGGGCCACTTTCATTTGGTCTAATTGGGAGCAGTACTTGTTGGAATTAATCATTTGGTTTTCCAGAAGGAGCTCATAATAGAGAACTCCCTTCCAATCCCACCACTTATACAACATAACCTTCTTAGGATGAAGACCGAACTTTGGTGTGGTTGGTGGTGGTTCATTTCACTTGCCTCATGATCTCTTCCATTCCACATTGTTGTACAGTATCCACTTTTCATCACTGTCACAATTTGTTTTAAAAACGGAACATTTTCATTACGTTTCATTAGAGAATCACATGCGGAAATATGGTCAAGAAGGTTTTTTCACTTAACTTATGTGGAACCCAACCATCAAAGCAATGAACATAACCAAGCTGGTGCAAATGATTTTCAGCACTTGCTTTGGATATTTTGAGTATGTCGGCTATCTCCCATGTGGTACAACGTTGATTGTTCTCAATTATTGTTTCAATTTGATTGCTATCCATTTCAACTGGGCTACCCAACACGGAGCATCGTCTAGTGAGAAATCACCAGCACAAAACTTCACAAACCACTTTTGACATGTTCAATCAGTCACAGCACCTTCTCCATACACTGCACAAATCTTTTCTTGCGTTTCAGTTGCATTAGTACCTTTCTTGAACTAATAAAGCATAATATGCTGAAAATGTTGCTTTTTTCCTTCCATCATCAATATTAAAATAGCTACACAAAAATTCACCAATTTTGATGTCTTTTTTTTTTTTTTTTTTTTTGCGGTATGCGGGCCTCTCACTGTTGTGGCCTCTCCCGGTGCGAAGCACAGGCTCCAGACGCACAGGCTCAGCGGCCATGGCTCACGGGTCCAGCCGCTCTGTGGCATGTGGGATCTTCCCGGTCCGGGGCATGAACCCGCGTCCCCTGCATCGGCAGGCGGACTCTCAACCACTGCACCACGAGGGAAGCCCTGATGTCTTTTTCTTAATATAGATTTATTTAATTAATTTATTTTTCGCTGCATTGGGTCTTCGTTGCTGTGCGGGCTTTCTCTACTTGCGGTGAGTGGGGGCTACTCTTCATATCAGTGCACAGTCTTCTCATTGCGGTGGCTTCTCTTGTTGTGGAGCATGGGCTGTAGGCACGCGGGCTTCAGGAGTTGTGGCTTCTGGGCTCTAGAGCGCAGGCTCAGTAGTTGTGGCGCACGGGTTTAGTTGCTCCGTGGCATGTGGAATCTTCCCAGACCAGAGCTCGAACCCGTGTCCTCTGCACTGGCAGGCGGATGCTTAACCATGGCACCACTAGGGAAGCCTGACAAGTCTTGTTTCAAATGCACACTGATATGACAGCTGTCACGTACAATCTAACAAAATTGTTTCAAATGAAGTTAAAGACAACTAAGTCCTACTAGAGCCATCTTACAGAAAAAAACGAATGAACCTTTTGGCCCACCCAATAGTAAACTTTTCTACATGTACAACAAGCAACTAAGGGATACACAAAAAAATTAGATGTAAAATATGATATCAAAAATAATAATTGTGAAGGTAGGAGAATACAAATGTAGGGTTTTTAAAATGCATTTGAAATTAAGAGATCAGCAACTTCAGACGACCACATTATGTGTGTGTGTGTGCGTGTGTGTGTGTGTGCGTTTACTACAATATAATAACTTGATGGTAACAACAAACCAAAAATCTATAATAGATCTACACACAAAAAATAAAAAGGAATCCAAACATAACACTAAAGATAGTCTTCAAATCACAAGAGAACAAAAGAAGAAAGGGGAAAAAAAGACCTATTACAAACAAATATAAAACAACAAAATGGCAATAAGAACATACATATTGATAATTACCTTAAATGTAAACATACTAAATGCTCAAACCAAAAGACATAGACTGGCTGAATTGATACAAAAACAAGACCTGTATATATGTTGCCTAAAGAGACTCACTTCAGATCTAGGGACACATACACACTAAAGTGAGGGGATGGGAAAAGGTAATGCATGCAAATGGAAACCAAAAAAAGCAAAGTGGCAATACATATATCAAAACCAAAACTATCAAAGTAGCAATACATATATCAGACAAAATAGACTTTAAAATAGAGACTGTTTCAAGAGACAAAGAAGGACACTACATAATGATCAAGTGATCAATCCAAGAAGAAGTTATAACAATTGTAAATATATATGCACCCAACATAGGAGCAGCTCAATATATAAAGCAAATATTAATGGACATAAAAGGAGAAATTGAAAGTAACACAATAATAGTGGGGGACTTTAACACCCCATTTACACCAATGGAGAGATCATCCAGACAGAAAATCAGCATGGAAACACAGGCCTTAAACAACACATTACACCAAATGCACTTAATTGATTTTATATATATATATATATATATATATATATATATATATATATATATATATATATATGCACACACACATCATTCCATCCAAAAGCAGCAGAATAAATATTCTTTTCAAGTGTACATGGAGCATTCTCCAGGATAGATCACATGCTAGACCATAAAGCCTCAGTAAATTTAAGAAAACTGAAATAATATCAAGCACCTTTTTGACCACAACACTATGAGACTAGAAATCAACTACAAGAAAAAAATTACAAAAAACACAAACACATGGAGGCTAAACAATATGGTACAAAACAACCAATGGATCACTGAAGAAATCAAAGAGGAAATTTAAAAATACCAAGAGACAAATGAGGATGAAAACACAACCATCCAAAACCTATGGGATGCAGCAAAAGCAGTTCTAAAAGGGAAGTTTATGGTGATAACAAACTTACATCTAGAAACAAGAAAAATCTCAAATAAACAACCTAACCTTACCCCTAAAGCAACTAGAAAAAGAACAAACAAAACCCAATGTTAGTAGAAGGAAAGAAATCATAACAACCAGAGCAGATATAAATGAAATGAAGACAAAAAAAAAAAAAAAGATCGACAAAACTAGAAGTTGGTTCTTTGAAAAGATAAACAAAATTGATAACCCTTTAGCTAGATGCATCACGGAAAAAAGGGAGAGGTTCCAAATCAATAAAATCAGAAATGAAAAAGAAGTTAAGCCAACACTACAGAAATACAAAGGATCATAAGAAACTACTACAAGCAACTATATGCCAGTAAAATGACAACCTAGAAGAAATGGACAAATTCTTAGAATGGTACAATCTCCCAAGACTGACTCAGGAAGAAATAGAAAGCATGAACAGACAAATTACCAGTACTGAAATTGAATCAGGAATTTAAAACCTTCCAACAAACCCAAGTCCAGGAACAGATAGCTTCACAGGTGAATTATACCAAACATTCAAAGAAGAGTTAACACCTATCCTTCTCACACTATTCCCAAAAATTGCAGAGGAAGGAACACTTTGAAACTCATTCTATGTGGCCAGCATCACCCTGACACCAAAACCAGACAAAGATATCACACACACTGGGCTTCCCTGGTGGCACAGTGGTTGAGAGTCTGCCTGCTGATGCAGGGGACATAGGTTCGTGCCCCAGTCTGGGAAGATTCCACATGCCGCGGAGCGGCTGAGCCCATGAGCCATGGCCACTGAGCCTGCACGTCCAGAGCCTGTGCTCCACAACGGGAGAGGCCACAATAGTGAGAGGCCCGCATACCACACACACAAAAAAGATATCACACACACACACAAAGAAAATTACAGACCAATACCAGTGATGAACACAGAAGAAAAAATCCTCAAAAAAATACTAGCAAACTGAGTCCAACAATACTTTAAAAGGATTATACACTATGATCAAGTGGGATTTATCCCAGGGATGAAGGGGTTTTTCAGTATCCACAAATCAATCAATGTGATACACCACATTAACAAATTGAAAGATAAAAACCAATGATCATCTCAATAGACACAGAAAAAGCTTTTGATAAAATTCAACATCCATTTATGATAAAAACTCTCCAGAAAGTGGGCATAGAGGGAATGTACCTCAACATAATAAAGGCCATATATGACACCCACAGCTAACACCATACACAGTGGTGAAAAGCTGAAAGCATTCCTTCTAAAAACTGGAACAAGACAAGAGTGTTCACTCTCACCACTTTTATTCAACATAGTTTTGCAAGTCCTAGCCACAGCAATCAGAGAAGAAAAGCAAATAAGGGGAATCCAAATTGGAAAGAAGTAAAACTGTCACTGTTTGCAGATGACATGATGCTATACATAGAAAATCATAAAGACACCACCAGAAAACTATTAGAGCTCATCAATGAATTTGGTAATGTTGCAGGATACAAAATCAATATACAGAAATCAGTTGCACTTCTATACACTAACATCCAAATATCAGAAAGAGAAGTTAAGAAAACAATCCCATTTACCATCACATCAAAAAGAATAAAATATCTAGGAATAAACCTATCAGAGAAGGCAAAAGACCTGTACTCCAAAAACCATAAAGTGCTGCTGAAAGAAACTGAAGATGACATAAACAGATGGAAAGATATATCATGTTCTTGGATTGGAAGAAACAATATTATTAAAATGACCATACTACCCAAGGCAATTACAGATCCAATGCAATCCCTATCAAATTACCAACGGTATTTTTCACATAACTAGAACAAAATAATTTAACTTTGTAGGGAAACAAAAGATCCCAGATAGCCAAAACAATCTTGAGAAAGAAAAACTAAGCTGGAGGAACCAGGCTCCATGACTTCAGACTATACTACAAAGCTACAGTAATCAAAAGATTATGGTACTGGCACAAAAACAGACACATAGATCATAGAACAAAATTGAGAGCCCAAGAATAAACCCATACTTAAATGGGCAATTAATCTACAACAAAGGAGACAAGAATATACAATGGAGAAAAGACAGTCTCTTCAATAAGTGGTGATGGGAAAACTGGACAGCTACATATAAAAGAATGAAATTAGAACATTCTCTAACAGCATAAACAAAAATAAACTCAAAGTGGATTAAAGACCTAAATGTAAGCCTAGATACTATAAAACTCCTAGAGGAAAACATAGGCAGAACAGTCTTTGACATAAAATCGCAGCCACACTTTTTATGGATCCATTTCCTAGAGTAATGGATGTAAAAGCAAAAATAAAAAATGGAACCTAATTAAACTTAAAGGATTTGCATAGCAAAGGAAACCACAAACAAAATGAAAAGAAAACCTACAGACTGGCAGAAAATATTTGCAAACAATGCGACTGACAGGGGTTAATTTGCAAAATATACAAACAGCTCTTACAGCTCAATATCAAAAAAATAACAACAACCCAATCAAAAATGGGAAGAAGACCTAAATAGACATTTTTGCAAAGAAGATATACAGATGGCCAACAGGCACATGAAAAGATTTTCAACACTGCTAATTATTAGAGAAATGCAAATCAAAACTACAATGAGGTATCACCTCACACTGGTCAGAATTGCCATTATCAAAAAGTCTACAAATAATAAATGCTGGAGAGGGTTGGAGAAAAAGGAACTCTCCTGCACTGTTGGTGGGAATGTAAATTGATATAGCCACTATGGAAAATAGCATAGAGGTTCCTTCAAAAACCAAAAATAGAGTTGCCATATGATCCAGCAATCCCACTCCTGGTCATATATCCGGAGAAAAGTCTGTTTTGAAAAGATACAAGTACCCCAATGTTCATATCAGCACTATTTACAATAGCTAAGACATAGAAGCAACCTAAATGTCATTGACAGATGAATGGATAAAGAAGATGTGATATATATATACAATGGAATATTACTCAGCCATAAAAATAATGAAATATTGCCATTGTAGCAACATGGGTGGACCTAGAGATTATCATAGTAAATCAAGTAAGTCAGAAAGATGAAAACAAATACCATATGATATCACTTATATATGGAATATAAAATATGATACAAATGAACTAATTTACAAAGACATACAAACTTACAGTTACCAAAGGGGACAGGGGTGAGGAGGGATAAATTAGGAGTTTGGGGTTAACAGATACACACTACTATATATAAAATAGATAAATAACAAGGACCTACTGTATAATATAAGGAAGTACATTCAATACCTTGTAAAAACCTATAATGAAAAAGAATCTGAAAAAGAATGTAAATATGTATATAACTGAACTGCTTTGCTGCACACCTGAAACTAACACAACACTGTAAATCAACTATACTTCATTAAAGTATGAGAAAATAAAAAGAACAAGAAGAAGTAATCACTGAAACTGATAAAATAAAAAATGATTAGAGATTACACAATTCTATGCAAATAAGTTGGAAAACCTGGGTGAAACTGGTACAGTAGAATACAGTACAATACAGTAAAATAGAATGCAATACCTTTGGTCAAAATTGACCTCAGTAGAGGTAGAAAGTACAAATTTGCACTGAAGAAATAAAGGTAAGAACTACTCTGAAAAAACAATAGGTTCAGATGATTTCACAGGAGAGTCAGAAAACAAAAGAGAGATTTGCAAGAAAAGAAGAAAGACATCCATTTTTCCTCTACATAGGAAGAGTTACATCGATGGCTGAACCTGAGACAGACTGTGCAGAAAAGGAAAACTAGGGATGAACTTCCTCATAAGTATTGATACAAAAATACTAATTAAAATATCAGCAAACAGATCCAACCACATTATGAAAGTAATCCACCATGACCAAGTGGGATTATTCAATGAAAATAAGTGTGGTTCCATTATGGGAAATCCTTTAATTTAAATCACCACATTAATCGATAAAAGGAAAACACAGCACCACAGGCTTCTTTCCAGAGACGGTAAAAAGACTCTTGCCACTTACTGTTCATAAAGCACTCGAATAAGAACTGATTGTAATTGATATGTATACTTCATTCCTAAATGCATCTTACTTAAGGGAGAAAGAGTAAACCATTACCATGAAGATCAGGAATAAGGCAAGAGCATCCACTTCCTTAGACTGTGTTTTCTCAGAAGCATATCCTGAGTCGAAGATTTAAATGGTCAAATATTCCAAAAGTAGTCTGGTTGTTGCCTGCAGAGTGGCACTGAATATCATCTAGACAGATAATATCTCCTAAGAGGAATAGAAGCCAGGTATGTTGAATGTGAGAGGTAATTTAGGTAGAGAGCCTGAAGGAGGTTAATTGCATCTGGCCCCTGTCTGTTCCTCCAGGGTCCCAGGCACAGAGGTTTGCAAATAAACTCAGACATACCATGTCACAAGCAAACTGCCTTGAGATCTGCCTCTCAGTTTTTAGTGGAGCAGAACTATCAGATCATTAACAGCAGGAAAAGTCATCTTCCCCACACATTATTATCATGCAATTTTGGGACCCAGAGGTCCAGGATGGTCATGATCAATTAACTGCCCTCAAGAGCAAAAATGGCCAGTGGTGGTGGCATTAACTTTCCTCTTGTAGTAAATGTGAAACTATAGATATGTGGTTATCTACTGTATTAGTTATATTTCCTGTGTAACAAATTAGCCCGAATTCAGCACCTTAGACAACAACATTTATTATCTCACAGTTTCTGATGGGGGAGGGGTGGTCAGAAATATGGATGTGGCTTAATTAGGTGCCTCTGGCTCAGGTTGCCTTACAGGTTGCAATGAAGGTGTTGACCAGAACTTAGTCATCTGAAGATTCACTTGGAGGAGGATTTGCTTCCCAGCTCATTCACATGGCTGGTGGCAAGCCTCAGAAGATGCACTTCCAGGCTCACTCAGAGATATAATTTCCTTGCCATTTGGATCTCTCCACAGGGCAGCTCATAACATGGCAGCTGGCTTACCTCAGAACCTCAGAAAGAGTGAGAAACACAGCAAAACAGAGTGAGCAAGTTGGAAGTCACAGTCTGTTGGTAACTTACTCTCCAAAGTGAAATCCCGTCACTTTTGCAGCTTTCTACTCATTAAAAGCAAGTCACTAAGTTGAGTCCACACTCAAGGGGAGGAGGGGAATAGAAATGGGTATGAATATCAGATACCTACTACAGGTAACTCCTGAGAAATCTCAGTAATATTTTGGGCAGGGGTCTTGGGAACTGAGGTTCTGTATCAACTAATGTAAATAACAAGTTAATAAACTTGGATGGCATGCTCCTAAGGATAGATCTTTGGTTTATTTCTGAAGGTCTCCTTATCTACCTTGAGGCAGAGCACAGTACAGCAGTTTTGGGGACTAGTTCTCTTTCAGGCTTGAAGAATGGACCTTCTAATGGAGGCTAAGCATAGTACATTGAACCTAGACTACCTCCCAGTCATTAGAAATGTATTGGCTGAGGAAGGCACGAAGCAGCTCCACGCCCCTTCAAAAGGCAGCAGAATGCCTCTCACCATTCACATCACTAATAACTATGTCTCTGCTGAGGAATCGGGGAACTGGGAGCATGCAGCATTGTTTCCTGATTTTTCAAATTTCCATATATCGCTATATCTTTTTTTTTTGCGGTACGCGGGCCCCTCACTGTTGTGGCCTCTCCCGTCGCGGAGCACAGGCTCCAGACACGCAGGCTCAGTGGCCATGGCTCACGGGCCCAGCCACTCCGTGGCATGTGGGATCTTCCCGCACCAGGGCACGAACCCGTGTCCCCTGCATCAGCAGGCGGACTCTCACCACTGTGCCACTACGGAAGCCCTCTCTATATCTTTTGCCACTAAAAAACCTTTATATCTTGCACACGTTGGCTTCTTTCTCTCAGCTTTATTCCTGCCCCATGGTGATACCCAGGCAGAAGTCAGGACCTCTAAAATATGGCCCATGCACCTCTCTAGCCTCATTTATTTGCATTCTCTTTCAAGTACCCTGCATTCTACCTTCTCTGGTTTATCTTCTGTTTGGAGAATATGTTGCCTTTTCATATCTTTGTGCTGAAGTCCATGCTCTACCCCCAGTTTGAAAAGCTTATCTTCCTTGGCCTCCCTTACACTCTATTTCCATTCTCTGTTCAAATAAGACTTTATAACACACTGCTAGGAGAAGCCCTACATGAGTTTCCAGGTGGAATGGAGGAAATGAACAGAGAAGCAGACTTTGGAGATTAAGTATGCTATCAGTGTGACAACAAAGTGAAATGAAATCTGAGTGCTAGAATCTGAATCATGACTGGTTTACTATCTTTGTGACCTTCTATGCACCTCAATTTCATCTGTAAAATGTAGATGTGATAATGGTAGCTTACCTCAAAGGATTGTGAAAATTGAATGAGATCATCTTTGAAAAGTGTTTAGCAGCGTGCTTGGCATATAACAGGGTTTCACAAATCTAACTAATCTTGGGCATTTTGTTTTCTTTTCAGAATGCATGCTATATTCTCCTAACTCTTAGGTATCCCCTGAGGACTTGAAGAAACAAAGACTTTTCATCCACTAAGCACCTTCCTGTTCCTGCAATTTGGAACACTCCAGGGGGTAGAGTACAAACAAAAAATCAGTCTCTGGAGGAGTTACAGTGTTTGGTTACTGGGCAAAGGCCAAGGGAAGCTGGAGGGTCCAGGGAAAAGGCAGGGTGATAGAGAACCGATAGGGGAAGATGGCTCCCCATGGGAAGTCTTTGAAAATGACAATACTCCTCACCATGACTCTACGTTGTTCATATTTGATCTTGTGTCACTCTTCCTGCTCCTCCTGAAGGTTCCTGTATAAATCCCCCTTCTTTTGAGTGAAAGAAATGTGACTACCAGAGGAAGTCAAATAGAGAAAACTCCAGAGTGGTGGGTAACTGAGTTGGGGACTGGGTGTTGGGCGTGATGAAGTCTCAAAGGCAGGGTCACCCTAGAAAGGAGGATATAAGTCCTTAACCGCACTACAAAGGGCTTGTCAGGTCTTGTGAGTACTGCTGATATTAAGATCACATTCTGGAAGTGATGGGACAATTGGGGAAAGGAAAGGAACAGGGAACACATGATACTTTGGTTCAAAGCTGTGAGAGGAAGGGGTATGTCTCACCTTGGGATAATGGAGAGACAGTTTTCAGGGACCAGGGAGAGTTATGAGAATAGAAACTGGGCAGTAGGGCTGATTGGAGGTATGTGCTTTTGGTTGTAGAGTGGAGGCATAGGGTTATCATAAACACAAAGCCTTCATTTGAATGAATTATGCATTACTGCTTTTACCTTTAAGACAATCTTAATTTGAATTGTGTATTTCCCACCCTTTAAATAGGAATAAAAAATCCTCACATATCCTATGATTTAGTTAAGTGACTTGTCTAAGCTTTTGTTTAGTGATTGGCTCTCCAGGTCTTCATGTGAATGTCTCTGCAGGGTTGAAGGCAGAGGCAGGTTCTAGGCTGGAAATGTCTTAGGAGAGTTTGGACAGAGCTTTCTGAAGAACAGTACACCTTAACAACCAGGGAGCAATTGTGCTTGTATCTTGATCTGGGTAGTGGCCATGAGGGTGTGTCCTTATGCTCACTTTATAAAACTTTATCAACTATACACCTTCTGTGCATTTTACACAGTATATATTGATATGTTATACTTCAATCAAAAAGTTAACCAAAAAATAAGCTTCAAGGTGCTGAATGAGTAAGATATGGGGATCACCTTCCTCCCCACAAATACATTAAAAAATACATCTACATGTGGAACAACTACAGAACACCTACTGAACACTGGGAGAAGACCTCAGACTTCCCAAAAGGCAAGAAACTCCCCACGTACCTGGCCATGTGGCTCACAGGGTCTTGGTGATCTGGTTGAGTGTCAGATCTGAGCCTCTGAAGTGGGAGAGCCAAGTTCAGGACATTGGTCCACCAGAGACCTTGCAGCCCCTCATAATATCAATCGGTGAGAGCTCTCCCAGAGATCTCAATCTCAACACAAAGACCCAGCTCCACTCAACGACCAGCAAGCTAGAGTGCTGGATACCCCATGCCAAACAACTAGCAAGACAGGAGCACAACCCCACCCATTAGCAGAGAGGCTGCCTAAAATCATAATAAGTTCACAGACACTCTCAAACACACCACTGGAAGCAGTCCTGCCCACCAGAAAGACAAGATCCAGCCGCATCCATCAGAACACATGCACCAGTCCCCTCCACCAGGAAGCCTACACAACCCATGGAACCAACATAACCCAATTGGGGCAGACACCAAAAACAACGGGAACTAAGAACTTGCAGCCTGCAAAAATGAGACCCCAAACAGAGTAAGTTAAGCAAAATGAGAAGACAGAGAAATATGCAGCAGATGAAGGAGCAAGGTAAAAGCCCAAGAGACCAAACAAATGAACAGGAAATAGGCAGTCTACCTGAAAAAGAATTCAGAGTAATGATACTAAGATGATCCAAAATCTTGGAAATAGAATGGAGAAAATACAAGGAACATTTAACAAGGATCTAGAAGAACTAAGGAGCAAACAAACAATGATGAACAATATAATAAATGAAATTTAAAAATCTCTAGAAGGAATCAATAGCAGAATAACAGAGGCAGAAGAACGGATAAGTGACCTGGAAGATAAAATAGTGGAAATAACTACTGCAGAGCAGAATAAAGAAAAAAGAATGAAAAAAATTGAGGACAGTCTCAGAGACCTCTGCGACAATATTAAACTCACCAACATTCAAATTATAGAGGTCAGAGAAGAAGAGAAAGAGAAAGGGACTGAGAAAATATTTGAAGAGATTATAGTTAAAAGCTTCCCTAATATGGGAAAGGAAATAATCAATCAAATCCAGGAAGTGCAGAGAGTCCCATACAGGATAAATCCAAGAAGAAACATGCCAAGACACATATTAATCAAACTATCAAAAATTAAATAGAAAGAACAAATATTAAAAGCAGCAAGGGAAAATGCAACAAATAACGAACAAGGGAATTCCCATAAGGCGAACAGCTGATCTTTCAGCAGAAACTCTGCAAGCCAGAAGGGTGTGGCAGGACATATTTAAAATGATGAAAGGGAAAAACCTACAATGAAGGCTACTCTACCTAGCAAGGATCTCATTCAGAAATTAAAACCTTTACAGACAAGCAAAAGCTAAAAGAATTCAGCACCACAAAACCAGTTTTACAACAAATGCTAAATGAACTTCTCTAGGCAGGAAATACAGGGGAAGGACAAGACCTACAATAACAAACCCAAAACAATTAAGAAAATGGTAATAGGAACATACATATTGATAATTACCTTAAATGTAAATGGATTAAATGCTCCAACCAAAAGACACAGACTGGCTGAACGGATACAAAAACAAGACCTGTATATATGCTGTCCACAAGAGACCCACTTCAGACCTAGGGACACATACAGAGTGAAAGTGAGGGGATGGAAAAAGATGCAAAAGGAAATCAAAAGAAAACTGGAGTAGCAATTCTCATGTCAGACAAAATACTTTAAAATAAACACCATTACAAGTGACAAAGACGGACACTACATAATGATCAAGGTATCAATCTAAGAAGAAGATATAACAATTGTAAATATTTATGCACCCAACATAGGAGCACCTCAATACATAAGGGAAATTCTAACAGCTGTAAAAGGGGAAATTGACAGTAACACAATAATAGTAGGGGACTTTAACACCCTACTTTCACCAATGACAGATCATCCAAAATGAAAATAAATAAGGAAACACAAGCTTTAAATAACACATTAAACAAGATGGGCTTAGTTAATATTTATGGGACATTCCATCCAAAAACAACAGAATACACTTTCTTCTCAAGTGCTCATGGACCATTCTCCAGGATAGATCATATCTTGGGCCACAAATAAAGCTTTCGTAAATGTAAGAAAATTGCAATCATATCAAGTATCTTTTCCAACCACAACACTATGAGACTAGATATCAACTACAGGAAAAAAAAACTGTAAAAAATACAAACACATGGAGGCTAAACAATACACTACTAAGTAACTAAGAGATCACTGAAGATATCAAAGAGGAAATCAAAATATACCTAGAAACAAATGACAATGAAAACATGATGACCCAAAACCTATGGGATGCAGCAAAAGCAGTTCTAAGAGGGAAGTTTATAGCAATACAACCCTACCTCAAGAAACAACTCAAACAAACAAACTAACCTTACACCTAAAACAATTAGAGAAAAAAGAACAAAAAAAACCCAAAGTTAGCAGAAGGAAAGAAATCATAAAGATCAGATCAGAAATAAATGAAAAAGAATTGAAGGAAATGATAACAAAGATCAATAAAACTAAAAGCTGGTTCTTTGAGAAGGTAAACAAAACAGATAAGCCATAAACAAAATGGATAAGCCATTAGGCAGACTTATCAAGAAAAAAGGGGAGAAGACTCAAATCAGTTGAATTAGAAATGAAAAAGGAGAAGTAACAACTGACACTAAAGAAATACATAGGATCATGAGAGATTACTACAAGCAACTATATGCCAATAAAATGGACAACCTGGAAGAAATGGACATTTTCTTAGAAAAGCACAACCTACAGAGACTGAACCAGGAAGAAATAGAAAATATAAACAGACCAATCACAAGCACTGAAGTTGCAACTGTGATTAAAAATCTTCCAACAAACAAAAGCCCATGATCATATGGATTCACAGGCAAATTCTATCAAACATTTAGAGAAGATCTAACACCTATCCTTCTCAAACTCTTCCAAAATATAGTAGAGGGAGGAACACACCCAAACTCATTCTACAAGGCCACCGTCAGCCTGACACCAAAACCACACAAAGATGTCACAAAGGAAGAAAACTACAGGCCAATATCACTGTTGAATATAGATGCAAAAATCCTCAACAAAGGGACTTCCCTGGTGGCACAGTGGTTGAGAATCCACCTGCCAAGGCAGGGAACATGGGTTCAAGCCCTTGTCCGGGAAGATCCCACATGCTGTGGAGCAACTAAGCCCATGCGCCACAACTACTAAGCCTGTGCTCTAGAGCCCGCAAGCCACAACTACTGAGCTCACGTGCCACAGCTACTGAAGCCCGTGCACCTAGAGCCCATGCTCCACAACAAGAGAAGCGACTGCAGTCAGAAGCCCAACACCGAAACGAAGAGTAGCCCTTGCTCGCCGCAACAAGAGAAAGCCCATGTGCAGCAACGAAGACCCAATGCAGCCATAAGTAAATAAATAACTAAATAAAATTTACAAAAATAAATCTTCATCAAAATACTAGCAAACAGAATCCAACAGCACATTAAAAGGATCATACACCATGATCAAGTGGGGTTTTTCCCAGGAATGCAAGGATTCTTCAATATACGCAAATCAATCAATGTGATAAACCATATTAACAAATCGAAGGAGAAAAACTATATGATCATCTCAATAGATGCAGAAAAAGCTTTTGACAAAATTCGTCACTGATTTATGATAAAAACCCTCCAGAAAGTAGGCATAGAGGGAACTTACCTCAACATAATAAAGGCCATGTATGACAAACCCACAGCCAACATCATCCTCAATGGTGAAAAACTGAAACCATTTCCACTGAGATCAGGAAAAAGACAAGGCTGCCCACTCTCACCACTATTATTCAACATAGTTTTGGAAGTTTTAGCCACAGCAATCAGAGAAGAAAAAGAAATAAAAGGAATCCAACTTGGAAAGGAAGAAGTAAACTGTCACTGTTTGCAGATGACATGATACTATTCATAGAGAATCTTAAAGATGCTACCAGAAAACTACTAGAGCTAATCAATGAATTTGGTAAAGTTGCAGGATACAAAATTAATGCACAGAAATCTCTGGCATTCCTATACACTAATGATAAAATATCTGAAAGAGAAATTAAGGAAACACTCCCATTTACCACTGCAACAAAAAGAATAAAATATCTAGAAATAAACTACCTAAGGAGACAAAAGACCTGTATGCAGAAAACTATAAGACAGTGATGAAAGAAATTAAAGATGATACCAACAGATGGAGAGATATACCATGTTCTTGGATTGGAAGAATCAACATTGTGAAAATGACTATAATACACAAAGCAATCTACAGTTTCAGTGCAATCCCTATCAAACTACCAATGAAAGGCATTTTTCACAGAACTAGAACAAGAAATTTCACAATTTGTATGGAAACACAAAAGACCCTGAATAACAAAAGCAATCTTGAGAAAGAAAAACAGAGCTGTGGAATCAGGCTGCCTGGACCTCAGACTATGCTACAGAGCTACAGTAGTCAAGACAGTATGGTACTGGCACAAAAACAGAAATATAGATCAATGGAACAGGATAGAAAGCCAAGAGATAAACCCACGCACCTATGGTCAATTAATCTATGACAAAGGAGGCAAGGATATACAATGGAGAGAGGACAGTCTCTTCAATAAGTGGTGCTGGGAAAACTGGACAGGTACATGTAAAAGAATGAAATTAGAACACTCCCTAACACTATACACAAAAATAAACTCGAAATGGATTAGAGACCTAAATGTAAGACCAGACACTATCAAACTCTTAGAGGAAAACATAGGAAGAACATTCCTTGACATAAATCACAGCAAGATCTTTTTTGATCCACCTACTAGAGTAATGGAAATAAAAACAAAAATAAACAAGGGGGACCTAATGACACATAAGCTTTTGCACAGCAAAGGAAACCGTAAACAAGACCAAAAGACAACCCTCAGAATGGGAGAAGATATTTGCAAATGAATCAATGGACAAAGGATTAAGCTCCAAAATATATAAACAGCTCATGCAGCTCAATATTAAAATAACGAACAACCTAATCCAAAAATGGGCAGAAGACCTAAATAGGCATTTCTCCAAAGAAGATATACAGATTGCCAGCAAACACATGAAAGGATGCTCAACATCACTAATCATTAGAGAAATGCAAATCAAAACCACACACCGGTCACAATGGCCATCATCAAAAAATCTACAAACAATAAATGCTGGAGAGGGTGTGGAGAAAAGGGAACCCTCTTGCACTGTTGGTGGGAATGTAAATTGATACAGCCACTATGGAGAACAGTATGGAGGTTCCTTAAAAAGCTAAAACTAGAACTACCATACAACCCAGCAATCCCACTACTGGGCATATACATGGAGAAAAATCATAAATCAAAAAAGAGTAATGTATCACAATGTTCATTGCAGCTCTATTTACAATAGCCAGGACATGTAAGCAACTTAAGTGTCCATCATCGGATGAATGGATAAAGAAGATGTGGCACATATATACAATGGAATATTACTCAGCCATAAAAAGAAAGGAAATTGAGTTATTTGTAGTGAGATGGATGGACCTAGAGTCTGTCATACAGAGTGAAGTAAGTCAGAGACAGAAAAACAAATACTGTATGCTAACACATATATATGGAATCTAAGAAAAAAAATGGTCATGGAGAATCTAGGGGCAAGATGGGAATAAAGACACAGACCTACTAGAGAATGGACTTGAGGATATGGGGAGGGGGAAGGGTAAGCTGTGACAAAGTGAGAGAGTGGCATGGACATATATACATTACCAAACGTAAAATAGATAGCTAATGGGAAGCAGCCGCATAGCACAGGGAGATCAGCTCGGTGATTTGTGACCACCTAGAGGGGTGGGATAGGGAGGGTTTGAGGGAGGGAGACGCAAGAGGGAAGAGATATGGGAACAGATGTATATGTATAACTGATTCACTTTATTATAAAACAGAAAGTAACACATCATTGTAAAGCAATTATACACCAATAAAGTTGTTAAAAGAAAAAAAAGATGTGGCACATATATACAATGGAATATTACTGAGCCATAAAAAGAAACGAAATTGAGTTATTTGTAGTGAGATGGATGGACCTAGAGTCTGTCATACAGAGTGAAGTGAGACAGAGAAAAACAAATACTGTATGCTAACACATATATATGGAATATATTAAAAAAGAAAAAGGTTCTGAAGAACCTAGGGGCAGGACAGGAATAAAGACGCAGACGTAGAGAGTTGACTTGAGGACACGGGAAGGGGGAAGGGTAAGCTGCAAGGAAGTGAGAGAGTGGCATGGACGTATATACACTACCATATATAAAATGCATAGCTAGTGGGAAGCAGCCGTATAGTACAGGGAGATCAGCTCTGTGCTTCGTGACCACATAGATGGGTGGGATAGGGAGGGTGGGAGGGAGACACAAGAAGAAGGGGATATGGGGTTATATGTATACGTATAGCTGCTTCACTTTGTGATATGGCAGAAACTAATACACCATTGTAAAGCAATTATACTCCAATAAAGATGTTAAAAAAATTTTAACCAAAAAAAATGAGAGACCAAGTAGTAATGTTAAATGTTTGGGATAGGTCAAGTAAAATAAAGAATGAAAAGAAAACGCTGGATTGGCAGCATGTTATTGATGGAGATCATCGTTGGTCTTAGCAAGAAAATTTTTAGTAGCAATAGACTGAAGAGTGAAAAAGAAAAAAAAAAAGACCAACCAAACTGTCCAGTCATTTGAAAGCACTAATAAGATATGTAAACCTTTAGCAGTGCTAATCGAGAAGAAAAAGGAATGAGGGGGAAAAAATGAGGGGGAAAAAAAAATCTCTCAAGAGAATGAAAGGTATGACTAGTTACAACTTGCGAGGGCTAGAGAGAGGAGGGATGGGCAGGCACCGGCTGAGACTGCCCTCAGAAGAAACGTGATTTTATACAGGGCAGAGATGCAGAGAGGAAGATCTTGGATCAGAGGTGAGTGGGGGGAGGAGGCATTCTGGTTCCTTAGACTCTTCTTCGACTTTTTAAGGAATGATGCTTAACCCTGAGTTTGTGGCATTCAGGAAACACACAGTTGTCTTAAGGATATATATGTTTTCACTCTGCACTATCATTCTACTTCAAAAAGTTTTCCCGCATCTTCTCATGACCTATCACTGAAGATGTTTCACTCATCACAGCAAGGTCCTCTGACCATCAAACAGAGCTCGTTAGTTTATTCAGTCTGTTCCGTTATAAGGCATTTCTTATGTTTAGGGTTTTTTTGGTTTGTTTCAATAAAGACCACAGATTGTAATCATATCCCAGAAATTTGGCTTTTTAGAAAACTTCTGAGGACTCTCATCAAGGCTGCTTTGGTACCTGGGTGTGGTGTCAATTAGTGGTAGGCTCTCCAGGGGTAAATGGAAGGGGCAAATGTATGTCACTTGATTAGCATTGAGAACCAGGTAAATTTTTGTCTCATCCTTGGTTAAAAGAGAAAATGCTACTGTAGCTGATGGGATTCTGTGGCCAGTACTCCATCAATCTGATCTACTCAATTTTTTAGGGAGGAGCCAGGCCTGATGAGAAATCCAAGAAGGGTCAAGTGAAGGCAGTGTCCAAGGATATGGAAAGTTCTTAGCCTTAAAAAACTCCTGACTGAGGGGAGGGACGGGGTGATAATTAATAGCATGCTAGTCTCCAGGCTTGGCAAATAAGCACTCTTCATTTAAGATTGCCTGGACACCTGGGAAACAGTTCTTGGGCTATATATGACTATCGTAAAGTCAACATAGTCACACAATTGGTGTGGTGACCCACTAGCTGGAGGCCTTGAGAGATGCAATATTAGGGAAGTGAGAGATTGAAGAAGGAGAAGATGCACAATGTGACATGTTCAATCTCACAAAGTTTCATTCAACAATTATTAAATATTAGGAACTGAACATACAAAAATAAAAGAAAAACTCTTTCCTTTGTTTTCTCATTCATTCATTCAACTGTTTGCTATAATGAGTACACATATCTTCTTTTAATGGACTTGTGCACCACAGCTATGGGTGCACACAGTTGGTATAAGGTATAAGGCCATGAACAAGACACATATGATTGAATACAATAAAGTCACAGGTAGAGTATTGGAATTGTCAATTTAGGTCCCTCAGAGGTCAGCATGGATGAGAGTCCATAAAAGCTCTGAAGGTACCTAATTTAGTTTCCGCATGGGATGGGGCAGGAGGCAGAGAAGGCTTCCTGAAGGACGTAACTCATGATATTTGAACGATGAACAGAAGTTAGTAAGGCACAGTACTGAGGAGGATGGAAGGTGGAGCAGGAAAACTTTGTCAGATGTCACTTCCTTAATCCTGTGGTCCACTGAGTTAAGAATACCACCAGGCTCTCCTAACACCATAGCTGGGAACAAGTCTTACAGGATTGCATCCTTTTACATCATTTTATATATTAACAGGAAAGCAGTCTCATCTGTGATGCTGGGGCCACCCTACAACCATTCAATGGAACCCCCTGCCACCTTGTCCTGGTGGGTATTCCAGGTTTGCAATCTTCACATCTTTGGCTGGTTACCTCACTGAACATCATGTATACCATAGCCCTGTTAGAAAACACCCTCATAGTGACTGTAATTTGGATGGATTCCACCCTACAAGAGCCCATGTACTGCTCCCTGTATATTCTGGCTGCTGTGGACATTGTTATGGCCTCCTTGGTAGTGCCCAAGATGGTGAGCATTTTCTCCTTAGCAGACAGCTTCATCAACTTTAATGCTTGTTTCACTCAGATGTATTTTGTCCATGCAGCCACAGCTGTGGAGACAGGGCTGCTACTGGCCATGGCTTTTTGCTATGTGGCCATCTGTAAGCCCCTGCACTACAAGAGAATTCTCACACCTCAAGTGATACTGGGAATGAGTGTGATCATCACCATCAGAGCTATCATATTCATGACTCCATTGAGTTGGATGGTGAGTCATCTGCCTTTCTGTGGCTCCAATGTGGTTCTCCATTCCTACTGTGAGCACATAGCTGTGGCCAAGTTGGCATATGCCCACCCCATGCCCAGTAGTCTCTACAGCTTGATTGGTTCCATTACTGTGAAAACCCACAGAACCTCCATTACTGTGGGTTCTGATGTGGCCTTTATCGCTGCCTCCTATAACTTGATTCTTCAGGCAGTATTTGGTCTCTCCGCAAAGAATGCTCAGTTGAAAGCATTAAGCACATGCGGCTCCCATGTCGGGGTTATGGCTCTGTACTACCTACCTGGGATGGCATCCATCTATGTGGCCTGGCTAGGGAAGGACACAGTGCCTTTGCACATCCAGGTGCTGGTAGCTGACTTGTACCTGATCATCCCACCAACCTCAAACCCCATCATCTATGCCCTGAGAACCAAACAAATAAGGGAGCGAACATGGAGCTTGCTGACGCACTGCCTCTTTAACCACTCCAACCTGGGTTCATGAACACAAAGTCTGTTCAGACCTTGAGCATTCCAGCCAAGTTCAAAGATGCCTGAGAGGTCTGTGGAGCTGGTTTGGTTCACCTGGTACCTGGTACTTCTAAGATGAAGCTGTAAAGGGTAACTTTGCCTAACTTTTCAATTTTTAGCAAGGATATAAAAGAAATAATTTTCTGACAATGGTTTTATGGTTTCAATTAACTAGTATCTGAATCAGAGGTAAGTTTGGGAAGAGAATATAGATTTGGGATTTTCCCTTCCTGACCTACACTTCCAACTTAGTATCCTACCAGTCCCTCTGCAGAAGAAACCAACTGTTAGGTACCCCTATACCTGATTGATTTTCTCACAACTGTTCATCTCCTTATGTTATTATATGGAAGCTACTGTTAATATATGTGACCCTGACCTCTGGCCCATTGATGAATCCACTCAACTTGGGTCATGTGCTCACACCTGGACCAGAGTCTGTCTCCAGTCAAAATGGATCCCAGTTTATCTGAGGAGATACAAACTTGGGGTCACTGATGGTGGCCATTTTCCAACACACGAACTTGGAAAGAGAAATCTGTTCCACAGCAAGAGAAACAGATTAGCAAAATGGGATGAAGAAACTGAGTCTCTGGTTCCAATTCATTTTGAACACCTAGGTACACCCCTGTTATTAAGTTCTGTAAGATATACCTCTATAGCCTTTTAATATCCCCACTATTGTTAAGCTAGTTGTAATCAGTATACTAATCACCAGCTTTTTGTTTCTAAGCAACAGAAGCTAAAGCAACGTGAGTTTGGTTTTGACATCTATCTCTTTGCTTCTTAGTCCTGCCTGTGTAACTAAACTGTAAGATACAAAATAGAGGGATCAAATATAACACAGGTCTTTCTTCTTTTGGACATCTCTAAGGAGGTATGCTCTGGGATAAAAAGTTAATAGAGAACAATAATAATAATGAAGTTGAAATATCACCACTCTTTCCAGGTCATCAGATAATTCATTGGTTTTTGTTTTTATTTTTCCCCTTTCAGAAAGTCTTAAACTGAATAATCAGTATATGTTAAAAGAAAGAGATTTTATATGTAAGAGATACATATATTTGACCCTGGTATATTTGAAAATCTTAAGATAATTTCCCAGTAAGTGTTGACAGCAAGTTATTGTATTTGAGTCTTAATATCTCCTTTCTACTGATGAGGAAACAACACTAATTCATAGAGGATATTGAAGATAAAATAATGAATGGAAAGCACATAAAACAATACCTGAATTACTGTATATACTTTAAAAATATACCCAGTAAATTTCTAATTCCATAATTTTAAAGGGTAGCCCTAGGCACTATTGAAACTGTATTCCTGCGTAGATCAGCATTCATGTAGTAACTGTTCCAGAGGGATCTCATGCTTCACAACTTAGCATCCATACTCTTTGCTAATATTGATATTTACCTACCTAGAATGTATTCTATTTCTGAATATCAGAGAAGTAGGAATCAACCTCTCAAAATCAGATAACAATGCATTGAGTTCCCAAAGAGTAGAAAAAAGAAACTCTCCTTCAACCCCATAACATAAAACCAAATCAAGATCGTGAGATGGTTAAGCGTATTTGATAAGATTTCAATTTAGTCACACTATTCTTTCTCTACAAGCAACCCAATGATTTGGCTATGCCCATTTAATCAACGAGTTATCAGACGCATTAAAGCATCTGATGGAAAGTGACAAAGGGATAGTCCAGCCTGCATTCAAAACAGAAATTTCTTTTCGGCATTTCAATCAGAAGCCTGCCCTGCCAGCTTTGTGTTTCATTCACGCCAGTACTCACTGAAACTAGCTGAGACCCACCGTTGGTACTCAAATATTGAACTTCATACTTCCCAAAATGGACTGGTTCTCTGCCATGGCTGCCCCAAACAGAAAAACCTGCGCTTCTCCCAATATATTCAGATACGACCCCTGCCCAGCACGTGAAGCAACGTGTGCTCATTTAACTAGAGCCTGGGAGCAACAGTGGACTCTGTGTTAGGATTCTTGAGATTACAGCCAATCCTCCTTGGAAAAAAGAGAGATTGGATTTCCTGTGGGGAGTTGCTACCCCAAGGTTTGCCCGCTGTATCCACCTTTCGCAGGACCCAAGCATTTTACCCTTTGAATAGCCTTTCCCCTCAAGGCTCAGGCATTGCACCCCTTGGTTTCTTTGCCAGCAAAACAAGGATGGGCAAAGTTCACCCCTGCCTTGTAGTGAATTATCACACCAAGTTGGAGGTACAACCCTAGGCATTCCAGGGAGCGGTGCAGGCACTCTGCCCTCCACATGGCTACCTGCCTTGTCCCCTTCAGGACCACTTTTGTAATTAGCCATCAAATCAGTTTCTGAACAGGACTGTAATTAAATAACATCCAGTCTTTCATGCCCCTATGAGGCAAGAAGATCTTATTTTCGTTTTGATTCTAGGTATATGAATGAAAGTTCCCTCACTTAAATATGTAGACATGCACACACACACACACACACACACACAATGCTAGACTTGGGCTACAATGGTGAAGCAGACAAATAAGGTTCTTGTTCTTAGAAAGGAAGTGTAAGCAACTACCCTAGAGAAAAGGATTTTCATACACTTAAGACCTTTTATCTTTTTGCCTGGTCTTAAAAATCAGACATTATGATAACACATAATATATTTAACCTTGTAATTCTTTTAACAAGTAATCACAGCACCCAAATCAGCTTATAAATGTAAAAACAAAAACAAAAACCCAAAGAGCACATTACAAATAATGCCATTCCACTCCTTAATTCATTCTAGGTTTGAATGAATTTATCACCTAATAATTCTCTTTTTTAGGAAACTTCCAAGATTTGGCCTAATAAAACCACAGAAAAGAACACTGATGCAGTTCCGAGACTCTCTGTTAAGTTTCCATGGACATAGCTGGAAGCACTTCCTAAAGATCTATTTCTCAAGTCTATACACACTTCCCCAGGGAGTCCCCGTGCCCTGCCCTGCTCCCCTACACACACAAAGATATATGGTCCCTCTAATGTAGGTCTGTTCAACCCTTTGCCAATACCAGGTCTGTGACTTACCAGTTCATTTCCCTCCAGGCGGATGATAGCAAGTTCTCCCCTTCTACTGCTAATGCTCAAGGAGCAACTTGGAAGCATGGTGGGAGGAATGAGTTTATTTCTCCACTTTGGCCTGTTTCACCTCCTTCATATGTGAACAACCAACACAATTAAGGTAGAAAGACAATTTTTGCTATTCTTTATTACAGGAATGATTTTGCTTCTGCCTGTACCTAACCTAGTATCTACTTTGCTGCCCAATCCTAACTCAACAGTCACTACTTTCAAGCTTAGACTACATCAGAGGTTGTGTTACACAGCATCACAGTGACAATACATAATGTATATATTGTAGCCCCTCACAACAGGCAAAACCCATAGTTCTCATATGCTTGCTTTACAGTTTGTTTCCAGCACAATCATTCCCACATCACACTTTTAAGACCGGTAATGAATCATTTTCGTCACACACAACAATCACTCTGAAGGGCCAATAGCCCAGATATACAGTCTTAATTCCCTTTCATTATCATATATGGCTTTTTCTGCCTAGTCCTATTCTTCCTCCCCACACCTCCCTCCTGCTTTATTCCTTCTGTCACAGATTTAGGGAAGAGAAAGGCAGAATATTTACCAGAACCATGAAGATTCCCTTGGTGACAAACAAAGATCCAAACTTTAGCCCAATGAGCTTGTGGGTGAGCCTTCCTTTCAGTGCATTT
The DNA here is from genome assembly GCF_039906515.1 of Pseudorca crassidens. Taxonomy (NCBI): domain Eukaryota; kingdom Metazoa; phylum Chordata; class Mammalia; order Artiodactyla; family Delphinidae; genus Pseudorca; species Pseudorca crassidens. Next base: position 49,104,275 of record NC_090304.1, on the reverse strand, counting down.
GTTTTACATTTGTCTTTGTATTATTTCCATTCTCTACCCTAATGTCACAGTCCCTGTTCTAACCCAAAGACAAACACATATAATAGACGCTCAATATATTACCGTGGCCCGGAGTTGGCCAGGGCATGGGTATCTTTTGGTCTAAAAGGACAGGACTGTCAGGAGAGGCCCTAAGAAGCTAAGGCAGTGCTGCAAAGATGCTGTAAAAAGGTGAGATGGGAAGGTTGCCACCACAGGCAAAATTCATGGCTTGCCTTCCCTGTCCCTGAGAAAGGAACAAAAGTACGGGATGGAACTGAGATCTTCACAACAATCCTGCGAGGTAGGAGAGTATGCAGTTACTATACCCATTTTCCCATTGAGGACATTTAAAATCTTTCAAACATTGGGGTGTTTCAGACCTGAATGTAATGAATGATATGCAGACATGTGACCTGAGAAGTGAGTTTGTCAGTCTGGTTTCATTTGAATGTGAGAAATACTTTATGATCTATACACTCTTCTTTCCATCAGCTTTGTTAGAAATAACTGACTGCGCTAAGGCCATTTCAGTCTCTTCATCCATGAAGTGAAAATAGAAACAAGGCGCACAGGTTTTCCGATTCTGACATTTAGAGAAAAGGGCAGGACCAGGACACAGCTCTCATTACAGTCTGAGATTAGTGACTTGCCCAGCTTGTGCTCAGAGAGGAGATGGCCACTGGGGCGGTCTGGGCAATTGGTGATGCATTTCTCTAGCTGGGAGGTCAGAGAGTTGGGGTGAAATATGGGTGCTCAGAGGCACCTCAGTACACCTCAGGTGCAGCATCCTCCTGCTGCTATCAGCACAGCAACCAGCTCTGGACACGGACAGTATTCTTCTGGCTTGTCGGTAAACCTGACCCAATGGGTTTCCTGAAGATCGGATCTAATTCATCACCCTCACTGAATTATGGCACTGACAGGGACGGGGAAGAGGGGCGTGACCTGCAGAAAGCACTATCCTGGTCCTTAGAGCCGCTGTGATCCTCACCAAAAGCCTTGTCATACTTCCCGCGGGGGTGCGATGCTCCTTTTGCCGAGCCTCAGCTTTTTAACATGAGTGGTTTAGTGGGAGACTGGCCCGGTAGCGACACACCACTGGGTCAGGCAGAGGAATCCCTGGGTTCCAGGCTCAGCTCAGTTCCAGGGGACACTCATCAGGGGCAGGGTCCTCCAAGACCCCTGCGGGCCAGGCGACATTCCAAGGCCTCTGGGTAAAATGGTGGCTCTCTTAGTCGTCCCCGTCCAGGGAGCAGATGGCCAGGGGAGCGGTGTTGTTGGCTCCGATGCTGTAGCAAGGACTGAAATAGGGCAGGAGGCGCCCAGGGAAGGGATAGTGGGGGAAAGTGAAAATGTGGGAGCCGCTGTCAGTCACGTTGTAGAAGGAGATATCATGGGCCTCATAATCCAGGAAGACTCCCACCCGGCGGGGAGGGACGGGCAAGGACAGGAGTGGGTATTCGTCGGTGCCTGCCCGGTACTCATCGCCCTTCCTCAGCCTGATCACCCAGAATCCGTAGTGGGGGGATAAATAGACCACCTCCTTCCGGTCTACATTTTCCTTACACACCCCCAGGCCCCATTCAGACCTGTCTCCCACCTCCACCTCCCAGTAGTGCCGACCCGAGGAGATGCACTGACTGCCCAGGACGATATTGTAACGGTAAAATCTCTCAGGATTGTCGGGCAGCTTCTGCTTGGTGTCTCCATAGCGCACGCATTTTCTGTCCTCAGACACGACGAGGCGAGAATAAGCAGTGTCTGGATCCAGCCGCACATCCGCTAGGGAAAAAGATCCTGGTTGGTACCCTGACACAGAGCGAGGGGGCCCGGGCGAGGTCTCTGCGATAGATACAGCCAGCGATTTCCTCAGTGGCGGGTGGGCGATGGGCATCCAGAGGGCACTGAGCCATTTCATTTCTCCGGGAGGGGTCCCGCCCCCCGCTCATCACAATCCCGCCGAGCGTTCATTACCTGCATACGTCTTCAGGATCTCTCTGAGCCCCAGCACACGGCAGTCCGTCTTCAGCTCCAGCGAGACTGGTTCTGGTCTCTGCAGGCTCCAAGACTTGCTCCTGATAGAGAGGGGTAGGCCTTGGGGCCAGAAGTCCTGGCTCTGCCACACGGGCCTTCCCTTAGTACAGGGAAGGGGGCTTGGCCAGGGACGGGGTCAGCGAGGTGCCCCTCCCCAGCGATACCAGGCAGAGCAGAGATGTGATGATTATTTGACTGAGCTGAACGGCTTGTGGCACAGAGAGAATATTCACATACCTAGGCCATGGGAAGGGTTAGGTGTGAATCTGACACTGGGAGAGGAAGAGGTGTACTGCAGAGGAGAAGGGCCCATATGCAGACTCAGAGCACCGATGCTACTGGAGACAGCTGCAGTCTTCTCCCCTCCTTGGGCCATCTACTTGAAACCATACATTATAGCTCTACCTGAAACTCTTATTGGTAATGCTTGAAATGAATTTGGCCAAGCACAAAGAAGAAAAAAGAAAGATGCTGAAAGCTTCCTTAGCCAATACAATGGAAGGGGCAGAAGATTACGAACCAGCACCCACTTTTCTGTAGGTACTTGGTCTACGTTCCTTCCCCACTTCTGGCTCTGGCCAGGACCCACTTTCTCTTACAGGGCTGTCGAGGGGCTCCAGAGATGGAAACATACCTGTTTAAGACTTCCTGAATACCCTAGAAGGAGAAAAAGATATGCAGCACATGAGTATGCCCCATTCCTTGGAGGGACCAGACAGACACAGAGCTGTAGGAGGGAGTTTCTCCGAGGGAAGGGGAAGGCAGAGAGCAAAGCTGGAGAGAAGGCGTGTAGAGGGAGCGGGAGAGAAGCCTACAGGAGGCAGGCAGGGCAGGCTGAGCCCTGGCTTCACTGGCCAACTTCGGGCTCCATCTCAACTCTCTGGCCAGAGGGAGGGACGGGTATGATGTGAGGGCCGCCTAGACAATGTCCCTCTAGGAGGCCACGAGGTCATCCACCCAACCAGGGGTAGGGGAACAGCCGGCATTAGCAGCGGGTATACGGAATCCATATCTGGCAGGCTGAGTGCTGACAGGTCCCACTGAAGACGAGGTCCCCCCTCTCCTACAGTCCCAGGCCACCCTCAGCTCTTGCTCAGACTTCCCAGGAAAGCCTGCCCCTCACCTGCAGCATCCAGCGGACAGGCCTCTGAGACCTTTCTTCCAGCTCTGCGATCATCCTCCACAGGACCCGGCTCTGCTGGATGAGTGCGTTGTGACTCACCCCCAGTTTCTGCGTGGTCTCCCCTTCCTCCTGCTCCAGGCTGGCCAGAGCGGCGGCGGCCTCTACTTCCAGCCGCCGACCTGGTGGCTGTTTTTTCTTTAGTAATCGCCGGTACTTCTCAAACTCCCATATGATGCTCTGCTTTCGGGTTTCCACCTGTATCTGTAAAGCCAAGATCAGAAATCAGCACGGATACTGGTCGTGTAAGGGCCACCCAGGATTGAGGGCGCTGGTATGTGCACACACACACGCACTCTGGAATGTCCTGGTACCAACTGTGTGCCAGGCACTGTAGAGGCACAGACAAAGGATATGATTTTTCCTAACTTCCTGTTCCCACAGCTCCAGTACATGCTCCTCAGTCCCTATTACTAACTCTTGTTGACCCCAGGAGGGCCCAGGATATTACCTTTGCACTATATATTCCAGACTATTTTCCATTTTCAGAATAATATATTCTATTTTCAGAATAATGACCAGGCAGTGTAACAACTACACTGTCAGATGATTTTGCTTCTTACTGGTATTGTATCAATTCTATATGCTGTTTTAGACTGATTCAGTGTTACCTTCCATCGATCACAAGTTCTGATAGTTTGATATTTGTGGGCCTTGGGTTTATTTCTGAAGTGATTTTCCACTATTTTAATAACTTAACTTTTAGTAAATATGCTTTAGCTGAGGAAAGAGAAACAGAAGCTATGCTTTACTAAGCATTATACAAGTCATACCTCTGTGAGCTAAAGCATATGTAAGGTGTGTACTTTTCCTTTCTCACATATGAGGAGAGCCCAGAAGTTATCTCTACATCACATTCAAGAAACTGGAAGTGAGTGGTCCCAAGGCCAGCTGAAGGCCACACACCTAGTAGAGAAAGCGGGCATGAGGACCCCAGGCTCTCTGACCTCAAACCCCACATTCTGCCTCACAGAGATGAGGAAGGTGCCATGGGCCAGCTTCAGGACAACACAGGGACCACACGTCTGTGCCTCCTTTCCCCAGGGGGCAACTTGCCTTCCAGTTTGCAGTTCGTTTCCTCTCACCAACTTCCAGCTTCCAGGCCTCTTCTTGCTCTTTCCTCAGATGTTCCAAAGCCTCATGGAGTTTCCACTGAAGGAGACAAAAACCTCATGAGGACACCTCGGGCAGCCTGGGTGGATAGCCAGGCTTCCTAGCATTGGTAGGTGATGGGAAAACAAGCATCCCTCAGGGGGTGGGCCAGAATGCATGCTGGGAGAAAAGGGAATACCACAGAGGGAGCAGATTCCTGCCCAGATTACATCCAAGGTCTCTCAATCTGAGAATCATTTCAACTCCCACAGTCTCTAAGTTTCTGTAAAGCAGAAGAAAAGGTCCATTTCCAACCTGGCCAGAAAACTATCTCGGACTTTTCCTATCCATGCCTCTTTTTATCCTTATCTGCTTTGTTATCCTACAGCCTCCTAAACCTTGTTATTCAAAGTGTGGTCCACGTGTGTCAGCAGCATCAACATCACCTGGGAGCTTGTTAGCAATGCAGGATCTTGGGCTTCACCCCAGACCTCCTGAATTTTAGCAAGACCCTTGTGTGGTTCATATGCACCCTAAAGATAAGAAGTACCATCCTAGACTCTAATGCAAGAGATGACTACTGGGAAGCATAGAGTAATCTCATAATAATATGGACCATTTTATTAAAGATGTACCAACAAAACTGAGGCTTAGAGAGTGACCTACGCAAAGTCACTCATCTAGTAAATGGTTGGGCTGGGATTTAACCCAGCTCTTTAACTCTTATGCCTATGGTATACTGCCTCCCTATTCTAATACTTGCAAAACAAAATAAATAAATACTTTTAATTTTTCAGAAATTCTTTTTGCATAGGAAAACAGCTAATTCAGGGGATTCATCTTACAATTTTACCTTCTAATCTCAACTTCAAGAAAGAGAATTAAGACCAGTACAGGATCAATGGATCACAGAATCATTGGGATAGTGATTCCAATAAAGATATGTCAGCATGGACATCTACGGAAAATATAAGAAGTTAGAAGTTGATAGGATAGCTATAAAAAAGGAGCAGTGGGTGTCAGAGATGGCTCCCCCTATTGCCCCCAATAAATAGAAGGTAAGGAGAAGAGAAAGCACAGTGGCTGAAGAGTAAGAAGGCCTTTGATCTTCCTTTAATTAACTTAAGTCAGAAGGGTCCCTACAACATTAGATTAGACAATCTCACTCAATCCTAAATGACTCAGCCACGGTCCCTTCTAGCTCTAAAACCAATGATCATGATCTCAAATTTCTAAGCCTTTGTTTTGTCTATAAAATGAGGAGTTTAAAGTGACTCACCTGATGTTCAATGATTATCTGTGGCATTGCTAGGAGTTTGCACGTTCTGATAGGTACAGACTTGACCACCTCATCCAAGGCGCCCAGAACCCCAACTAGACCAAAATGGTCTCCCTCAAATTCTTAGTAAGGAAAGCAAGTTTGGGTTAGGCATTAAACCTGTTGGGACTGGGGTGAGGTGTGAAAGTGGGAAAGAAGGAAGTCAAAGGAGGTCACAAACGTAAGGAGAGGTACAGCTCACGGGTCCCTGGGATCTGGGGGTGCGAGAAGCCAAAGGAATCAGCTCTCATTTTGTCTCTGGGGTCCCTGGTCAAGTTCTTGATCTAGAGATAGCCAAGTGAAGGGCAGGGGAGAGACTGGGGGGAGCTGGCCTTAATCTCCCACCTTATAATCCCAGGCGACATCCTCCATGGGCACGACACTGTGGGCCTCGTGCTCGGGGGACCGGCCACAGGCCTCGCACACGATCAGGCCATCCTCTTTGCAGAACATCTTTAGCTGCTCCTCGTGGGTCTCGCACACGTCGCCCTTCAGCCCCATTCCTGGATGCAGCCCTAGCCGTCGGACTTTTTCTACAACGTTGGCCAGCTGCCAATTAGGCCGCAGGTTCCTTGGCTGGACGGGAGCCCGGCAGAGGGGACACGAGTAACCCCAGTTCTGGGATTCTCCTGGGACCTCCCAGAGTCCAGAGAGACAGTTGTGGCAGAAGCTGTGGCCACAGTCGATGCTCACGGGCTCTTTCAGGAAGGTCATGCAGATGGGACAGGCCACTTCTTCTACAACGGCTTCCACCAATGCTGCAGGATCCATGGCTCCTGTCACACCCTCCTCAGAATATGAATAAAACCAGGCGGAGCCACTGAAGGCTGAGAAGAAGGAAAGAAACCCAAATAAGGGATAAAAGAGCAGAAGAGCAGAGGGATAGGTAAAAGGGATAAGTAGTGACTGAAAAAAATAACTTCCTCTTTTGGATCCTTTATGAACCCTGTTTAATAAGCTCTGGCCTTCCCAACTGAATCCACTGGGTCACGTTTCTCACGCCACGGAAGGGACATCTGGGGATGCCTGAATGTTGGGATGCTGGGAATTCTCAGTTCCCATTCACCTGGTCGTCTCTGACCCTCCTGTGGGTTCGCTCGCCAGCCCATTCTCACTCCACCTCCATTGTGCTCTCGAAATCAGCACTGTTTCTCTTGAACTTCGTGTGGTTTCACTCTCCAAAATAAGGCCAGAAATACCCACCTTCCTCACTCTCTAGGATGTTTCTATGTATATTTATGTATGTCAAGGTGCAGAAAAGGTAATATGCCAGAAGCCCATGGCCTATATGCTCAATTTGTTTTCTTGTGTTGCACACTGAAGTGTAAGGTATAAGGGAACCAGCAACTCTCCCCAGTCCTGTAAACCTCTGCCCACTTCTCCAGCACTAACAACCGCTAAGATGCCAAGACACTCTCCTCAGTGATACATTAGAAGCAGATATGGACAAACAGCCCTTGGAAGATAAAAACAAAGGTCATCTGATGATAATTAAACCCATATTGATGAATCCACTACTCCAGCAAGAAACCTGAGATTTCTGCTAGGGTCATATGCGGGCACAGAACTTGAATGACCAATGGCAGGCTCTTGGTACAGTTGACAATGTTTATTTGTTCACCATGCAAGTCTGTGTTACCAGTTAGTCTATAAAGGGAAAAGCCCTGATGGTCTTAGTCATCATTGTATCCTTACGACCTAAAAAGTGCCTGTCATGCAGTTATTGCTGAATAAGCATTTGCTGAAGGAATAAATGAGCTAGACACAGAAAACAGTTCTAAAACCCAAAATGCTTTTATAATTAAGTTAGGGAGTTGAGAGCATATTATACATTAATAATAAAAGCGAGCACTCCTTGAGTACACTATATGCCAGGCACTCTTCTGAGCATTTTACATGGATTGGCTCAATGTATTTCAAAACCCTAAGTAGAAACCATTATTCTACCCTCCCCTCATTTAGCAGATGCTTGGTCCTGGGCTCTGCCATTCTATCTTGGGCAAAGTACTTAACCTCTCCAGCTGCAAAGTATAATAAAAATTCAAGAGGAGAGAGAAATCACTGTGGTTTAATGGTAGTCCTGTGAGGTTTCCTGAAGGAAGTGGGGCAGTAGGTAGATTTTGCAGAACTGTCTGTTACAGGCCATCAGCAGGTCCTGCCTTCTCACTGGCCTCCCTGTCTCTTACTTTTCCTCCTCCCACTGTCACTACCAAACTGTAGGACCAATATCCTAAAACCTTGTTTTACTAAATCACTAACCTACTGAAGAGCCTATCCTGGTTCCCCAGCCCTCAGTCCAACAAGAAGCTCTCTCTTCACCCTGAAACAGCCCAGTCAAAGGAGGAACTTCCACATTTTCTCGCAGACCCCATGTCCATTCATTCCACCCACTTGGATTCCTGCTGTCCTCCCAGCTTGAAATGACTTCTCCAAATTCCTGCTCTTAATGTCATTTGACACATATGTGTTTATTGTCTTACTTCCCACAGTAGAAGTTTCATGAGGATACTGACATACTCTATTTTGTTCACGACCATATCCCTAAGGCCAGAAACAGTGCTCAAATATTTCTGAATACACGAGTATTAAATGTAAATGTTAAGGTCTAGCTGATAGTAGGCTGGATATGGACGAAATGTCAATATCCTCATCTACCACCACGGAGGGGCCCCAAGAACTACTACCTAAGGCTGACACAACAGAGGCTGATATCTATGATTTAAAGCTACAGAGATTAACAAAGAATTGAAAATAGCTACTGAAAAACTGAGAAGATGGTGGAGAAGGGAAGTGAGGTAAAGAAATATCAAAATGATTAATCAAGAAATGCGATGGAAGCACATTATTTAGATTTAGTAGGGTCATGAAAAGCTCTAAACATGAACAAGTTAAATGTAGTGGCCTCTGCAAAAGAGGATTTAGGGGCGGGCATCTATTGCCTTATTGTTTTGTTTTCATGATACACAGATTACTTTGACAAAACTTTAATTATTAAACATTTAATTGCTTCAACCGTGCATTTGGCACAGTGGGAAGCCTTCTAGGAAAGACATTTGCGGGGGGGGGGGGGCGAAGCCGGGAAGAGACTCGAGAGGAGGGGCCAAAGTGGGAAGTGAGGAGGCGGTGACCTCCGGGGTTCGGGAGGAGAGAGGGGGAGGGTAACCTCCGGGCCACAGGACGCCGGGCAGGGCCCGAGGGTCCCGGGCGGGTGGGGGCAGAGTGAGGCTGACGGCCTGCAGGACCTCTGAAGAGGCACAACTGTCTACCCACCTCCCTTCTCAGCCGGGAGTAGCGCCCCGAGGCTGAAACCAAACGTGGAGACGCCCGCTTGGTTCCCACGGCCGAGTGTCCGCAGCTTCCGAACCGGCTGGCCCAGCCAGCCCGGCACTTACCGCCGGCTCGGAGACCTAGGCCTCAGCAGCACCCAGCTCCTTGGTTTCTCCTGCAGGATTCCGAGGCCCCGCCCACAGGGCCGGAGCCAATGAGCTCGCCGGCGGCATCTTTGTCGGAGCAGCCAATCACAGACAGGGAACAGGACACCCCTAGCCAATCGGAGGAGGGGACAGGGCCCCGCACACCTCTTGGACGGACGGCGTATTTTCTCTTCGGTTTTTCTGGCCTCTTCCCCCACTCAGAGCCCTCTAAACTGTAAGCGGGCCCAGGAGCCAGTCGAGGACGGGTCGAAGGGGTGAGGCCCTTGGATAAAGCCCCTCGGGCTATGCAGTAACAGAGGCCTAGCTGGCCCTCGGCTCAAAGAACCCCTTGCGCCTCACGCTTACGCTCTGGATGACTAGTGGCTCTTCAGAGCGAACCTTGTTCCTTCCGGGTCGTAGCCCCGGACCTAATGCTGTTCCTTTGCCAGTTTTCCACGTTAAACTCAGCAGCCTATGAGATCAGCCATGTCTGATTCTGAGACCCAATTTAGTGCGGGGCTGGGCACTGATAATGCAGTGGACTCTGCACTTTCCTGCAAGATGAGCGACCTCTCCTGGCTCCAGGCTGCAGATGGTGGTTTCTCATAAAAAACCCTGGGTTTTCTTGGCAAGCTCTTATCCTTCAGTACTTCAGCAGGCAGTCTCTCATCACTATTGCCACATCCCCCCCTTCAGAGTTAGAAGCAGATGGTGGGAACTGGCGGAGGAGAAGTGGAATTCCTCGTCTGAAACTGCTATACAAATTGGAAAAAAATTTTAAACGAGCGGTGTTCGTCCCTCGCCTAAACACACAGACATGTGCACACGCAAAGTCATACTTAAGGCAGTGATTTCGGTTTTTCTTTGTAGTCTCTGCACCTTGTCCTTTTCCTGATACTTCAGTGTTTACTGAATAAGCAAATAAAGGCACATCCTGCCTGTGTGGAAAATAACCGGGAAATCCTCCAACTGAAGCCCAGTTCCGAATGATTTTCTTGTTGGGACTGATACTCTTTGGTTCTTCATGCCAATGTCAGGGCTCAGGCCATGGTTGAAATTCTGAAGGGTGAGGCCCAGAAAATTCCTGAAACAAATGGGACCATGAGCAAAAAAAGAAGAAAAGAGGTAGCTGAGGTCTGAGCTGTACCCTGTGTCTCACCTGGATCTGTAGGCACGGCTGCCTAACAGAGTAGTAAATGGATTAATCGGAACAAGCCACTTTAAACATTTATTGAGCATTCACTTTTTGCACTTTGTGCTGGATGCTGGAATTACAACCATAGGCCACAGACTGTTTAAGGAACTCAAAATCAAGTTAGTTGTACAGTGAGCCCTTAAATATTGCAGGGGCCACCTGTACAGTCAAAAATATGCATATAACTTTTGACTCCCCCAAACCTTAACTGCTAGTAGCCTACAGTTGGCCTGAAATCTTACCAATAACATAAAACAGTCGATTAATACATATTTTGTTTGTATTATATGCTTATAATAAAGTAAACTAGAGAAAAAACGTTAGCAAGAAAATTATAAGGAAGAGAAAATGCATTTACTATACTGTACTATATCAACATCATAACTTTACATCTTCTGTTTAAAAGATGAATCACCAGTCTATCAGTACATACATCAATATTGTCTTATACAAAACACTGTAGATGTTATAGATATTATTAACACTAGACATAAAAAATGAAAAGATAATGTGAAAAAGAAATTAATATTTGTAGTTATAATAATTCATGCATTGATAAGAAAGAAGCAGCAATATGATTGCTTTGTGGTAGCCTATATAATTGATATGAATTTTTCACCGTAGCCTAGCCTATACACTAATGAAGGAATCATTATAAAATTTTTATGGCATTCAGTATTATAGTCATATTAATAATATAGTATTGGAAACACTTTCATTTTTTAAAAAACAACTTAAATGTGATGATAGGCTGATATACAATTTCTCCATTTATGAGACAGACAGGTATATTGTATGATAATGTAATTCTTTGAAAGCGAAGTTGTAAATCAGTAAGAAAATTAACACATTAATTTTATATTAAATATCACTCACCTTATGCCTATGTAAGGATAGACTAGTATCTACATATAATTTATGCATTCATGACATACCTAACTTTTTCTTACTTTTTCAATATTTCCAGGCTACATGGTTCATCTGTGAGATTTTTCAAATTGTTGCAAATCTCCAAAACATTTTCTGATATATTTATTGAAAAACATCTGCATATAAGTGGACCCACACAATTCAAACCTGTGTTGTTCAAGGGTCGATTGCACTTCTCTGGAGCTTCTGTGAAGTTAAAGCAGTTAAAGGGGAGATCTTTTTCATTTGTAACTTGGCAATTTGTCCATAACTATGATTGACTCTCAAGGACCCTGGCAAAAGGGCACCTTAGTATTCCTGGGGGCGAGGGTTTGAGTTCCCGAGGAGAAAGCTGGACAGAGCACTTTTGAAGATACATCAGTGCAGTGCACAAGCACAGCAGCTCTTCTTCCTGGCCTCCATCAGGGTGCTTTGTTTGCTGTGAGAGGCAGACAGCTGTGTCCAGGTGAGGCTCTGTCTTGGATATAGCCCATGACTGTAACTACAGATTCCAACCCTCTGCCTGAATCCAAGATGGACGAGGACAACAAGTTGAGTGGCTAACTGTGGGATGAGCTCTCTCTGTGCTAAGGGAGAGGAGTGGCAGAGAATGGAGTCCCAGCTTCCCATGGTGATAACCTGCTTGATAATACACACTTTATTGACTTCCTTTCCTTCCATTTCTCACTTCTCAACACTCCTGATATTTCATCCTGGGATCACCTCCCAGATAAGCTACTTGAAATCAGATCCATGTTTCCAGTTTGTTTCTGGGACATCCACACTAAGACAAGTCAGATTATTTGCTAAGACAATTCTTAAATAATTTCTCCATGTTATCATAGTAATTATGAAAGTGTGATATTGGTGCAGGGTACCACTGGGCCAATGAATAGAAAAAAAAGCCCAGAAGCACACCCGTTCATATATGGCCAGTTGTTCTATGACAAAGGTAGTACTATAGAGCAATGAGGAAACAAGGATATTTTTAATAAATGGTACTGGCGACACCAAATATCCATATGGAAAAGAATGAAACACGAACCCTAACCTCATATCACTCACATATGGATTGTAGCTATAACTATAAAAGTCAAAGCAATTAAACTTCCCAAAGTAATTTAAAAGAATATTTTCATGACCTCAGGTAGAGATTGATTCCTTAATGCCAGCAAATTCATCCATGAATATTTATTGAGTGCCTGCTATGTAACAGGCACTCTTTCAAGTGATCGAAATATATCAGTGAACAAAACAGAAAAATGCTTTTGTGGAGCTTACATGCTAGCTGGTATATTTTGGCATTACTTTAGCTGTCTAGATGCATACAGGATAGTTTATTTTTTATTGGAATTCAGAAATTTCATCTGAAATTAAGTATACATCTTTTATTTTATGAATGAGTGAGCATGTTGTATCTTAAGACAGGTTTTGGGCTTTTGGAAATTTTCTCCTAGTTATTTCCTTGACTGTTGATTTTACTCCATCTGCTCCATCCCCTCCTTCCTTTCCTTCTGGAATGCCTGTATTTTCCCCTCCATGTCTCTTACTTTTTCTTGCCCAAGTCTGTATATTTGCTGAAAAAGCAAAGAACTGTGCATGGCCAACTCGAGAGATTCTCCTAGAATGTTGTGCAGAAAGACAAAGGATACTCTGTTTCTATTCAGTGATTTGGTTTTGTTGTTGTTATTGTTGTTGTGTTTTACACCTTAGGGATTAAGGGATTCAAGAAAATACTCCTATCTCTTCCCACTCTTGGTTAAGAACCAACCAAGATTTCCCCATAAGATTTGCACACTCTGTTTTATTGTTATTATTTCAAATAATTCTTATTTTCTTGCACATTGCTTTTATTCAGTAGCAATCTGTTCATGTTTTAACGCAACAGGATTTTCTCAGCTCTCACTGATGCTATGGATTTTTTTTTTTTCTAAATTCTCCCAGTTCTGCCCTGTTTCCTGCTGGGCATTTGATCTGTTTTCTCATATTTGTTCCCTTTCTTCAAGCTCTGATATTTTCCACATTACTTGCTTCCTTTGTTTGCTCATGGTTATGAGAGATGATTTGATAAGTCACTGTTCTTAGCTGATGCAGGTTCCCATGGAGTTCTGCCTCCTTCTCAGTGAACATTAGATTGGGCGTCATCTTAGGAAGGTTATAAGGAACGGCACAGGTCAGCTGGCCAGCCCATACTCTTAAGTAAGGTAAGACCCATGGAGACATGAGGCAGAGCTCTTTCCACAGGGGCCAAATACTGGAGGCTCCGAAGTGAGGGTCTCTCAGCATGGTTTCATGAAAGCTTTCCTTCAAGGTAGGTTAGTTGCCTTCCACCTTACTCTGTACAGACTCATAGGAATCCCAAATTTTAGAAACAACTTTTGCTTTCTTTTGTGTGACAGGATTGTAGATTCTTACTGAATTTTATTTTATTTGAATTTTTTGACACACAAAATTAGAATCGAAGATGTGTTGCCATATTCCCAGAACCCTCCTGAGTGCAATGTTGAATCTTTTCTTCTTCTTCTTTCTTTCTTTCTTTGGCTGCGTTGGGTCTTCGTTGCTGTGCGGGGGCTTTCTCTAGTTGCGGTGAGTGAGGCTACTCTTCGTTTCGGTGCATGGGCTTGTCATTTCTCATTGCGGTGTCTTCTCTTGTTACGGAGCACAGGATCTAGGCACACGGGCTTTAGTAGTTGTGTCACGCAGGCTCAGTTGTTGTGGCTTGTGAGCTCTAGAGCGCAAGCTCAGTAGTCGTGGCGCACGGGCTTAGTTGCTCCACAGCATGTGGGATCTTCCCAGACCAGGGCTCAAACCTGTGTCCGCTGCATCAGCCGGCGGATTCTAAACCACTGCGCCACCAGGGAAGTCCTCTTGTTATTATTTTATAATGGGCTTCCTTTTTGCTACATAGCCTTGTATGGTCCCAAGATAGATAGAAATATCAGGTGCAATCCTAGCACTGAGGATACAGTGATGATCAAGATATTCCTTGCTATCACTTGAGTTTGAGTTGAACAGGCATAATAACAAAAGAAACAATCAATAAAATAAAAAGACAACTTATGGAACAGGAAAAAATATTTGCAAATCATCTATCTGATGAGAGTAATATCCAAAATATATAAGGAACTCATACTACTCAACAGAAAAAAACAAAAACAATCCCATTAAAAAGAACTTGGGCAAAGGACTTAAAACACATTTTTTCCCAAGAAAATATACAAATGGACAACAAATAATGAAAAGGTGCTCAACATCACTAGTCATAAGGAGATGCAATGAGATTATACCTTACATCTATTGGGTTGGCTATTATCAAAAAGACAAGAGATCAGTGTTGACAGGATGTGAAGAAAAGAAACCCTTGTGTACTGTTAGTGGGAATGTACATTAGTACAGCCACGATGGAAAACAGCATTGAGGTTTCTCAAAGATTAAAAAAGAAATAGAATTACCATATGATCCAGAAGTACCACTTCTGGGTATATATCTGAAGAAAATAAAATACTCTCTGAAAAAGATATCTGCACCGCCACATTCATAGCAGCATTATTTACAATAGCTAAGAAATGAAAACCACCTAAATGTCCACTGATGAATGAATAAAGCAAATGGACTTTCATTTCTATTCATTGGCCCAATTTTCTACCTTACACCAATATCACGCTTTCATAATTACTATAGCTTTATAATAAGTCTTGATATTTGATATAGCAAGTCTTCCCACATTGGTCCAATTCTTTAAGAGTGTTGTGGTTATTTTCAGCAATTTACATTTCACTATAAATTTTTAATTAAACTTATCAAGTTCTACAAAATGACCTGTTAGGATATTAATGAGATTGCATTGAATCTGTAGAAAAATTAGGAGAGATAATTAAATTCTTCAATTAAATTCTTAATATTATTGAGTTTTCCAATAAAAGAACATAGTTTATTCTTCCATTATTTAGATCTTCTTCAGTTTCTCTTAGGGATTCCTTCTGGTTTCCGTGTAGAAGTTTCTCTATATCCTTTACTGGATTTATTCTTAGATATATGACTTTTCTCTCCTATTGTAAATGCTGTTTTAATAAAACCATGTCTATTTTATAAAGAAATACAGTGGAATTTTGTATATTGACTTTGTAATTTGCAATCTCTTTGTACTTATTAATTCTAATTATTTATCAATGGATTCTTTTGGATTTTTATACATATTCAGTCACTAATCCACAAATAATGATTATATTCGGTTGGCCAAAAAGTTCGTTTGGGTTTTCCATAACAGTTTATGGAAAAACCCAAACGAAGTTTTTGGCCAACTCAATATAATTTTTTTCTAACTCTCATGCTATATATTTCTTTTTCTTGCCTTAATACAAGTTATCAATGTAAAGAATCATTTCTAAAGCCATATTCTCTTTCATGAAGGCTGTCTGTGGCTTTGTATGGCCATGTCCATCAGTGTTTCCTAGCAAAAAACAAGGGAATTATTCATCTGCAAAAGGAATTTGGATACCCTTGGAAACAAGAGAACATTTTCTTACAGGAAAGATTTCCTTGTAGAAACAGTACCTACAGTGGAATCTAAGAATAGTTAATATGTAGAGGAGGGAAACAAAGAGGTTGACTATTCCAGCCAAAGCAAGTGCTTGGAAGTGGGTGTAAGAAAAGAGAACTTTCATTTGAGGAACTGAAAGAATGCCAGTGTAGGACCATATTGAGGGACAGCTGGTGGGTCATGATATGGAGCTGGGGAATTATTTTCAGCAAGTTCATATAACTGAGCATCTCCTATGACAAGAATTTGAGTATATCCCTGGCCAGAAGTCTCCATTATTGGCTGGACCTTTTAACACTCTGTTTATGCTGAATGATTTTTTCCTTATTTCTTGTGAAAAATATTGAAACAAAAATATAGGGATATACTATTATTTTAAAAGTTCACCTTATGCAGTAAGATACTATTCTTGTGACTGTAACAAGTGAAAAAATGCTTGAAAAATTCCCATGAAAAATCTTCATTCAAAAATTGTGCCAACTTGGTGCTTGATGTTCCTAATAAAAATTTAAGGGGACCGGCCCATTAGACATGACTCAATTGAAGTAACTGAATTGTGAGTTATGAGTGAACATCAATAAGAGGACCAATAATTTCTGTATTAAGAGTGAATGAAAGAAGTCTATGTAAACCTCCCCTATTAAACGTACACATCAGTGTCCATCCCCCGCTATAAAAATAGGAGGATATGCTCTGTTTGGAACTATGAAGAATAATTAATCTCATAACATTAAAGTCTTTAAGTGAAACAAAGGGAAAAAAAGTAAAGTGATTACATCAAGATTAGGACCCAGAATAGATCTTCCTAAGGAAGGTTGTTTAAACAGATATCTGAAAGCTAAGAATTAAGAAAAACAGGAAGTAAGATGAGTATTTTTACCATGGGGAAAAACATATGCGAAAGCTGAAGGGTGAGAGAAAGCATGGTACATTGAAGCAGGGGGATAATTTCAGTGTGCCTGCTACTTGGCATGCAAAAAGGGAGGTAGAATGGTTGAAGATAGGGTGGAAATGTGCACTGAGATTGCACAAGAAGGTTTAAGAATTGGGTTATGGAGTGTGAACTTCAACTTTTCATTCTAAAGTCAATGGGGAAATGCTATGAACTGATTTGTGTTTGGAAGATCACACTGGCCACAGTGTGGACAGTGAATTGGTAGGAAAGATCTTCAATGAGGCTGACCAGTGAACAAGTTATTCTGATGGTCTAGGCAAGAGATTATCTTGGTTAGGAGGCAAAGGGGATGGAGAAAAATAATCTGATTCATGAGATATCCAGGATGTAAATTAAAGAGAACTTGGTGACTGATTGGATGGGATCAGAGAGAGGTAAGAGAGAGGGAGAAGGCAGAGATGAAGGCTTCTAGGTTCCTGGCTGGGGCAACAGAGTCATTTCTGTGACAGGGAACAAAAAATACAGATTGGGGGCAGAGACTGCAGATCAGAGATAATGAACTTAGTTGGAGGCACTGAGTTTGAGGTACCTGAAGGATGCTTAAATAGTGATGTCCAATAGACATTACCATGTCTGGAGTTCAGGATATTGGTTTTGCCTGTTTGGGTGATGCTATGGGAGCAATTACAATTTCTCATGGTCACTATATAGAGGGGGAAGGACAGAGGGTTTACCTGGGTCACAGCGTTAATGAACTCCACTAGGAATATGAGAAATAAAGGACAGGGAGCCTCTCTACTAACTTCATCCTGTTGACATTTACTTGTGTTTAAGCTCCAAAATACAAATTTTAAAACTCTCCTTAGAGCTATCAATTCTTCATGTATTGCCCATTTCACTCCTTCTCTTCACGTACAAACTTCTCAAAATAGTGGTCTACATCCACTTTCTCCATTTCTTCCCAACTCACTCACTCCTCACTCTGCTGCATTCAGGACTCCACTCATACCAACGCACCTCAACAGTTCTTCCCAAGGTAACCAGTGGCTTTTTATTTTCAGTCCTCATACTATTTGATCTCTAAGCAGCCTTCTGCACTGCTGTCCACTCTTCCCCCTCAATGTATTTTCTTCCTTTGGCTGTTGTAGCACTATCTCAACTGGATTTCCTTCTATTTCATTGGCCCTTCCAGTTGTTTTGAGCAATAATAATGAACACAGTAATTTACTGGAGAATTGCTAGTATCTCATTTTATTTTTCACATCAAACTGAGGCTAAGGATGGTATGTGATTGAGCCCAGATTTGGACATAAGTCTGTTTCCTGATAGAGCCCCACATTTAAACAACCATTCTACACTGTCTCATTTGGGGGCGGGGGGCAGGAGAGCTATTATTAGCAGCCCGAGGGATAAAGAGTTGGCTTATTAGGGAGAGGGGTGTGAGCTAAGGAGCAGCCGTAGTGCAGTGGCAGGAGCTCACATTCAAGGTAAGTTAGGTCCTCGGTTCATCAACCTCAGTCAATGCCCAAGTAGCCACGAGGCTGCAATTTGCCTACATTACCATAAGGGGGCAGCATCAAGAAGCGAGAGGCAGTGCCTGAGCACAGGGCTGGATCCCCTAGGATAGTGCCTCTGAGAGTGAGCAGGCGTATTCACGTCTGTGTGCTTTTAGGTGTGCGCCCACGCCTCCATTCCAGTAGCTCCTTTCTTCCAGTGCAGGTTATCCCTCACCTCCACTGCATTACCCTTACCTCTAGTCTCCTAAGGTGGCCTTAGACTAGTAACAGAATGCAGCCCCCCAGGGTAGGAGTCTGGGTTCAGATTTACTTGAGCACCTGAGCGGAGCGGTGCTCCCAGGGAGCCTGGCGTAGTGCACTGTTCATCATCCCTCACGCTCCTTAGGGCCCCCAGGGAAGCTATATAAGGGCAGCTGCCTGGGGCGGAAGCATTGTTGGTGAGTGTGCCAGGCTTAGCCCAGGGTGGGGAGGAAAGGAGAGGGGAGGGGAGACCACAGAGTGGTCTGTGTAGAGAAAGGAAATTGACCTTGGGGTGTTCTGTGCTCCCCAGGGAGGGTAGTGGAGGAAGGAGGTTGTGCTTGTGGATACCACAGAGCACTGGTGACAACACAGACTGATTTTCTTTTCATGTCTCAGCTGTATCTGGTTTCCATGTCACAGCCCAGCCAAGCACAATCTGGGACTGACTCTCATGTGGGCCTTGAGAGATCCCAATGAAAGACTATATTCCTTTCTTTGCTGGGGGCTAGAAATGATAGTCTTTCTTCACTCCTGTCTCCCTACCTCCCAGAAGACCAGAAAGCTTTTCCCAAATTGTTCTGATTAAAAAAAAAAAAAAAATCACCTGGAGAGAAAGGATTTATTGTTTTTTAAACCAGATTTCTGGACCCTTTCCCGGGAAAACCTTATTCTCTGGGCCTGGAGTAGGACCTGGAGAGATAGTGTTTTCAATAACCACTTCAGATGATTCTATCAAGGAATTTTGAGAAACGGTACTCAGGCTGAAACACAAACCTATCTCTTGAAATCTAGGCTCAGACTGACCCCCTGCTTCCCATCCTAAAATCAGATTAGAGTGAGTCTTAAAGGCAACCACAGACTGAACCTCAAACTCTGAACTCAGACAGACCCTAACCCTAACATGCACTAGAAAAGCTGGGATCTGGAAGGATCTGTGCAAGCCTGGCAGTTCTGTTGTGGAAGTAGCCAAGAGCAGTGTCTGTGGTCAGAAACATCAGCTCTGGAAATGAAGAGCTGTTGCACATGTGTTCTGAGTGGGCTTCATACACTGAGATTAATGGGACCCCCAGGGAGGTATTAGAGCAGAAGGAGGCTGGAGTTCAGAATTACCAGAAGTACTTAGTCTTTGTTTGCTGCCCTCACTGTTTCAGTGTCCTTTCCTAATAAGTCTTTCTCTCCTCTGAGCCATGACTGAGTGATTTCTCCTTTTCCCTTTCATAGACCCTGGACTTGGGATGCAGAAACCTTGATTCTTGATTCCTGCCATGGCCACACCAAATGGAACTCTGGTCTACCCAGCATACTTCCTGCTGGTGGGCATCCCTGGCCTGGGGCCTGGGACCTAATGTCCACTTTTGGCTGGTTTTCCCACTGTGTTGGCCACCCTGGGCAACCTGGCCATTGTCCTCATCATCCGTGTGGAAAGGTGCCTTCATGAGCCCATGTACCTCTTCCTGGCTGTGCTTTCTAGCATTTACCTAGTCCTCTCCTCCATTCTTATGCCCAAGATGGCCAGCCTCTTCCTGACGGGCCGAGTTCAACGTCTGTCTGGCCCAGCTGTTCCTTATCCATGCTCTGTCAGCCGTGAGTCAGCTGTCCTGCTGGCCATGGCGTTTGACTACGTTGTGACCACCTGCCACCCACTGCGGCATGCTTCTGTGCTCACAGGGCCTACGGTCACCACGGTCACCAAGATCTTACTAGCTGCCCTGACCAGAGGATTTGTATTCTTCTTCCCCCTGCCCTTCATCCTGAAGCAGTTGTCATACTGCCAAACACACACTGTCACACACTCCTTCTGTCTGCCCCAAGATATTATGAAGCTGTCCTGTACTGACACCACGGTCAGTGTGGTGTACAGGCTCTTCATCATCCTTGCGGTCATGGACGTTGACTCTCTCTTCCCGGGCTTCTCCTGTATCCTCATTCTGAGGGCAGTGTTGGAGCTGTCCTCTCGGGGGGCAGCACTCAAGGCTTTCAACACCTGCATCTCCCATCTCTGTGCTGTGCTGGTCTTCTATGTGCCCCTCATCAGGCTCTCGGTGGTACACAGGCTGGGTGGCCCCACTTCCCTTCTCCGTGTGATTACGGCTAATATCTATCTATCTACTACTACCACCCATGGTTAACGCTATAGTCTATGGAGCCAAAACCAAGGAGATTCATTCACAGGGCCTCCATACATTCTTATAGGACGGCAGATGAGCAGGATAATCTCTTCAGTGTCCTCAGTCTCTACCAAAGATGGCAGGATTTGGGTCCTGTTGAACATCTTGGTGACTGGCACATCCAACCCACTGGGATGTCTGCTCCCAGCTACTTAAATAGACCTTGAATTTCTGTCTCCAGGAATGTGTCAATACAGAAAGACTTACGACAGTTTGGACAGGTTATCCTGGTGAATGATCACCCTAGTCTCTCTGCTATGGTGGCCTTGCTGTATTCCTCTCTCCCAACTAGAAAATACACCCAGTACTGACATGAGAAGGCTGTAAATGACATACCTCAGGATTCATTCCAGTCTTGATATATGATTTTAATTATTTTGCTTCCATGTATCCATGTCAGTGAATCTGTGTTAGCTATAAAGCTTCTTTCTTGGACCCCAAAGTGGTTACACAGCCATTTTTAGGGGTTAATGAAGGTATTTGGGTGATAGTAATTGGAGGGAGGGAGACGGTAGCAAACGAAGAAACAGCTCACATGAAATGTTACTTTTCTGTATGCATGTGAGTGTATTTATGTGGAATCTGCCAATGTCAATGTCATCTATGTGGTTCTATTGGAGACTGTTTTTCCTAAAGGGTGATGTTTATCCTGGTTGTGGCTGTGAGCATGTGTGTTTATGTGACTATATGTATTTTTAGTGTGTGCGTGTCAGTACATAGAACATGTGCCAGTTGTGTTTTGGTCTGTGTGATAGTTGTGTCCTTGTGTGTATACACTTCATAAATAATGTCTCTGTACGTTTATTATGTTTATGTGGCCTCTGTTAGTTGGTATGTGATGTGCATCTATGTGAGAATGATGGACAATATCTTTATGTGTATCTGATGAGAATGCTGCCTCTTTTTTCCTTCATATCTGTAATATGTAAATGTACAATGTTACATATTCATAACAATGTGGAATATATAATATGCATGAGTGTGTGGAATGTGTAGTGTTGGGATGCTGTGCCTTTTGGCATGTGTGGTGTTTACCTTTGGGCGTATATCTGTTGTGCATCTTATTTGTGATATGAAATCCATTTGTGTAATATATATGTCTTTAGTCATATGTCAGTAGAATATAATGTCTGAAGGATATGTGAAAAAAAAGATATGTGTACAAGGGGGTGTGTGTGTGTATGATTTGTTTGTGATTATTGTGTTTTAGGGAGTATTTCCTTTGTGCACTGGGTATGGATTATATGACACAAGATGGGTATAACTTCTGTGTTCCTGGGCACTGATTGAAGAATGTGTGTATATATCAGGATGGAGGTAGGAAATTGAAATAATTTCCATATTTGGGAGCCATGACTCAAAGAGGCCCAGTTTCTTGGCTTGGGCTCAGCCTGGGATTATGTTTCAGTCTCTGGGACTGATAGAAAAGCACAGTGGTTATCTTCTCAATAGGCAGACCATACCTTCTTCATCCTGACCACAAGGATTTCAGGTGCTTCTGTGACTTCTTCCCTTCTTTCCTCCCACCCTTCTGGAGGCACTGATCTCCCTAAATTGCTGGCCTTCAGTAGCAAATCACATATCTTCCCCTCTCCCTTGGCTTTCTTGCTAATCTACTAAATATGTTTAGGTGTCCTTGATAGTAGGGAGTTTCTTTTAATCCCTTTGGGGAATCAGTGAACGAGAATGGGGGTTGGGTGTGAAGGAGAGTAATAGGAGACATTGTGAAGACTCTGTCACCACCCCCCCAGGGGTCTCGCCCCCCCCCCACGTAGACTCACTTAACTTCCAGCTCTTGAAATTTGTTAGGTCAAAAACGTTCACATTGAAGAATTATAGGTAGAGAACAATGTACGCTCATTTGAGGCAGAAGGAAGAACACTGAAGTACGACTTATAAGGTTAAAGTCCTGGAAATATCATAAAGTGACATACTGCATTACCTCTCTGGATTTTGTTTCCTCTTCCGTATAATGAGAAACTACAATAGCAGTGATGTTGCAAAGCTTAAACCCTATGAATGTTCTTTGTAGACTTCAAAGTGTTGTAAATATGCAAGAAATGATCATATTCATGGTTGTCTCACTGTACAGCTTTAGGAAACATTGTCCGCACCATGGTCCACGTGAATGGTGCTCCCGTATTGTGCAGTGCATCACCAGTTTTGCCACATGTGGCTGTCCTGACTTATTGTTATTAAAACAACTCTTTGTCTCTTAATAAAGTGTTTTCACAAAGCTTCAGACAAATTGACATTTATTTTCCTGTGCTGGTGTCTGATTTACAAATGATGTTCAAATTTACAAATGAAATTCAAAGACAGCACAACCTTGCCAAGAAATTCCTTTAGACATGGTAGATAACTGTATTAGGAAAAGAGACATTGTGCGGTTGGAATTAGATGCAGTAGACGTTAGGATCACTAGCTTTAATATTTGGGCAAGTTACTTAGCCTACTGCACCTCAGTAATTTTTGGAAACTCTAAGTGCTGTAAAAAGGAGATATAATGTAGCTCTGGTTGGGTGGTTGTGGGGATTAAATAGGATAATAGGTGTGAAAACACATGGAAAATAGAAAGTAATCAATACACATTGGTGGCAACGGTTTTAATAATAAAACTGATAAAATGAGATATGTTTATTGCATTACAGGGAATTTTCAAAGCACAGCAGACTTCACCTTTCATAACAACCTGTTGTGTCAAGGCCAGGAGCTAGTCCCTTATCCAGGTTGCAGTATCACTGGCTTTAGATTAACTCATGGCCTTCTTTCTCAGGAGATCTTGGGAAATCTCTGTTCCTCCAGAATCTCTTTACTTGGATAACTGGGGGTGACTGGGGTCATTGTTGCTTGTTGGAAAAGTCGGCTAACTGCCAGACTAAATTAAGGGCTTCCCCTAGGCTCCCGCAGAGTCTGTTTCCCTCTGTCATAAAACTTAAAGCTTTGCATTCCAACTGGATGTTTATCCCTCTGTCATAGAGCTTAAATAGTTTTATGATAGCTGTCTGTTTATCTTCCATCACAGAACTGAAATATCCATATACATAGTTGTCTGTCTCCCTTGAGGACAACACTAGTTTTATTTGTCTCTGGGGCCTGACATATAATGTGCTCAATGGCTCTTTGGCTGGGACCCCTTGGAGAGAAGGAGAGGGTGAGTGAGTTCCGGTTTACCTAAGATAAATAAATTGACTTATCCCTCCCCAGCCCTCCCATTCCCCACCCCATCCACGCTCATCTCTTTTTCCTGTCTCTATAAATTATAGTCCTTAGTTTGACCTGTGCTCCTTTATAAAGTCAACAAAGTACTTTCCCCACCCATTAATGATCAATTATGATCTAAACCCAACATTATCCTATAGATAATATTTGGTTAATTATTCCCCACTATGGAGGCAGGATCCTTCTGTAATCTCTACTCAACGCCCTGTGAATCTTGAAGTTTTCCAGTCTGGCTGGTGGAAACAGTCACTCTCCTTGGCCCTGTGTGAACACTGGGTGGTGGTGCTACCTCTCATCTTTCCAGGTGGCTCTGTCCCAGCTTTAGGTAGTTTGTTCACGTGCATGTGGGCTCAGTACTCAGCTGGAATCTTGCAGAGGGCCCTCTACATGTCTCTGGAGTTCTTTCTCTGTGTAGATCTCTCACCTCCAATACCTGGTCTTCAAACTCTAGCTAGCTGGAGCTTCCTGGACTCTCAGCTCCACGGCCCTAACTTAAGGTGTCCTCTGGATTCTGCCTGGGTTCTCCTACCCTGGCCTGCAGCAGGGAACCTCTCTCAAGGCAGTAAGTTGGGGAAACCCCAGGTTCACCTCATTTGTTTCCCAGGCTGCAGGGCTCATTGTCCTTCATTGCCTGATATCCAGTATCTTGCAAAGTATTGTTTTATGTATATTGTCCATTTTAGGTTCCTTCAGGTAGATGTTACTTCCTGTTATTCTGTCTTGGCCAGAAGTAGAAGTCCCTAGGGTATCACTTTTTAAGTCTTCACATCGTCTAAGTCTATGGGAGGTTGAAGGAGGCAGCAGAGATGGCTCCAGGGTGATGGCAGTGAATGTCAGGCTGCAGGTTTACAGGTACTTGGAGATCAGGTAATCACTAGTTTTGATGCGGTCTGAGTCGGAATGGCCTGATTTGACATTGTCTAATTTTACATAGTCTAAATCAGCATGCACTGTGTTGTGAATTTAAACTTGTAGTTGTGAAACTGATGAGTAAAACATAAGGAGAAACCAACTAAAATTTACTTTGCTTTATTAATAGACTTTTTAAAAACATTTAAATATGCGAGGTATTTCGTTTCACATTCAAACTGTTCCCTAACTCTCTAAAATGTCCTCTCACTATTTTTGCCCTTAAGAGAAAAACAGATGTCTTATATGGCTGGGGTTGGAGGTAAGGGAGGGTTAAGGAAACCACGTCCTCCTTCCTCAACAAGAAGTTCAGGAACTCAAGGCCAGGGAGTGGAAGGCAGAGGCATGGTCCCCAGGGATCCCTGTTATGCATTAGCTAGAGACAGTCCCCAGAGCCTGGGGGACAAAGAAGACGCAGCCCTAGAGCTCTGGGGAAAGGCAGGTGGGTCCATTGGAATCCAGGCCCAGCAAGGACCCAAGCGGCACCACCAATGGAAAGAAGGTCAGGGAAAGCTTCAGGAAGGCGATGAGTTGGCACTTAATCTTGGGGTTCCCCTGAAAGTACACCCTGCTTTTCCTCTGGCTGAGTTTGATAAGCCTGGTAAGAAACTTGGAGAAAACTCCTCGCAAAGGCCATGGCCACACACATGAGTTTCTTCTAGTTTTTCCTCACCCATTCACTCTGTCTAACTTCACATGGGAACTGGCAGAAATATCCCAGCTGGCACAGGGCCCATCTGGGGAGGATTCTAGAGACCCCTCTACCCACTGCCCCTCCTTCCCCGTCCTCCAAGCACACCTTCCCAGAACACAGAAGCCAAGAAGGACACCAGCCCCACAGTTGGCTACAAGTGGTAGCTGCTGATAGACCCTCTGGCAGCACCCTGCCCCCCAGCAGGGAGAAGCCAAAGGAGGGAGGAGGTATGACAGAATGAAAAAGTCTGATGTGGGAGACTCAAAGGAGGGGGCGGAGACAGAGAGGGCTGCCCTTCAGTGCAGCCTGCCAGACTGCTTCTGGAAGAGTCCTGGAGAAAAGGGCACACGTTCCTTCAGCGCAGTTGAGGTGAATGCAGGAGACTGGGGGTGAGTCTGGGTGTGTGGGTTTCTTGCAGCTAGGGGTCCCTCATTAGCCCTGCTGAGTGAATGAGAAACCAGGCCTGGAAGAACCAGAAGTCCAGGGGTAGGACCGGGGATGTAAAGGAGGTCCCTGACTCAAAGGACAGACAGACTTAGCAATTTCTATGTTCGTGTGGTGAAGGGAAGCATGGGTGGTGTTGGATGCTTCCTCGGCAGTTTTCAAGAAATTTTCTAGTGATCGGTTTACTGGGGTGCCCATGTAGAGCCTGGTGGGAATTGGCCTAAATGAAAGTGATGGGGGCAGAGAACAGATGGGGCTGGGACTGAGCTAGAGTTTGATTGGGGTTCAGTGTGAGAACACAGCCAGTCCCACTCAGGTTGTTAGTGTGGTCAAAGCTCACTTTGTGATCAGGGGTCAGACCATAGCTCTGTTTGGGTTGTGGGCTCTGAATGGGGTCCAGGCTCATGTTGTACTTTGCATCAGGAGTCGGGCTGTGGCTGAGACGGAGACTTAGCAATCTTCCCGGGGCTCTGATCCTGACCCTGTCTGTGTCTAGGATCAGGGTTCAGTCTTCAGCCCATTTAAACAGTGGATTTTGTGTCCCTACTGCGACTGCCCCTGCCTTGCACTCGTTTAACCTCCCACCCCCCTCTTCCCACTGAACCACTTGCAGCTTTTCAAACAGCGTGTGTTCTCTTTCTCTCTGGGTCTTTGCGTTCGCCAGAATGCACTTTTGAAAACAAATTAGGTCAGGTCTATTGCTTAAATTCCCCCAAGTCACTCAGAATTAAATCAAAGCTCCTTGCCATGTCCTGCAAGCCCCTACACGATCTGGCCCCTGCCCTCCTCTCTGACCTCATCTCTTACAACTCTCCTGTGCTCTTGATACATGGGCCACCTTGACCTTCTTCCTTCTGGGAACCCCCAAAGCAGAAGACCTTTTTCTCTTGCCTCCTCTGCCTGAAACACTCTTTGCCTCGATCTTAGAATGGCTGGTGTTTTCTCATGACCCAGCTCTCAGCTCATATATCACTGCCTCAGAGAGGCCTTCACTGACCTGCTTCTCACATAAGGGTGCCTCGCCTCTGTCCTTTTCTATCCATCACTCTGTCTTACCTTCAGTGCACTTACCTTTACCTGAAATGTTCTTGCTTATTTCTTTACCTTCTGTTATGGCTCTCCCAGTGCTTGAGCTCCATGAGAGCAGTGATCTTTGCTGTTTTATCCACTGTTTTATCTCCAGGTTTGGGCACATAGTAGGCGCTCAATGTGTTTTGTCATCTCACTGAATGCTGCTGTCCCCACGCCCTCAACCCTGCCAGCTTAACTGTGACTGGCCCTGCAAGTCTTGGCTCAGATGTCACCTCCTCAGGGAAGCCCTCTGAGCCTGATGACTTGGTGAGCTATTGTCTGCTTTGTTCCCGAGGCTCTTGTCCTTACCCCTGTCCTAGCATTTATCACACACAACATGTTATGATAGCTGCATATTTGTCTTAATGTCTCCCCACCACTGGAGGGCTGAACCATGACTTGTTTACTCTGTATTTCAGTATCTCCAGTGCTTAGCACGGAGTCTGGCGTAGTCATTCAGTCAATAATTTTGGGAAAAAAAAAAAAGAAATCAGTGTACCAATCAAAGTCCCAGATCAGGCTTTTCCACCGCATGTAGGCAACACTCAGAGAAGCCTAGAAGGGCCCTGATAACTAGGTCAAATTTTGAAGGTGTGTGGGAATCTTTTTGGCTCTGGTTCTACCTGGGAAATGGATCAGCAGGGCCCTGGACCCCTGGAGCTTGCCTGGGGGTGATTTTGGAGGGCCAGGCTGACTTGAGTGAGGAGAGTGGGAGTGGGAACCTCACACTGCTTTTTGTGAGTCAGAAATTGCAATCTCTCATCTTTCCAATCTCCTCGCGGCCATTCTAAAAAGAATGGCCAAGGCCCTATAAGGGTTCATCTGCATTATCAAATCCAAGCAAGGTATGAGGGACAGAAGATGCAGATGACTTGGGGTGGATATGATTCTGGGGCCAGCACCCTCATGGAGTGTTAAGAGAAGGGCTCCCTCTCCATGAACTGAGTGATGAGCTCTGATCATCCTTGCCAGCCACAGCATCACCCCTGAGGTCTGCCTTCCCTCTCTGGGCCTGGGAGTAAGAGCCAGGGGTTCCCAGGTGTTCCTGGGCTTCCCTCCAAGGACATTTTCTTCCAGGTGTTCCCATAGAGGCTGGCAGGGGCACAAGAGGCCCCTACCCCACTGCTCTCGGCATGGAACATTCTGTGTGTTTAGCCACTGAACCTAAGTGGGGAGACCTGGTCAGGTGTCCTGAGTCTTAGAGAGGCCTTCTGGACCAAATTTTGGATTCTTTGGAGATTAACATTGAAATAATCCTTAAAAACCATTGGTTTATTCAAAAGGAAACTGGGAAAGGGGCAGGGCAGTAGCTTGGCCTATTGGAAAGCACATGGATTTGAAGCTGAGAGCTCTAACTAACCCTCAACATCCTTATCTGTCAAATGGGATTAATGTTACCTGCCTGACAGGTTGATGAGAGGCCTCTATTGTTTGAGAAGAAAGTACTCAGTAGAGGATAAACCTTTTTACTTTCCACTGTGGGCCCTTCCCAAGTCACAGCCAGAGGAGTTGAGGCTGAAAAGGGGAGAGCACCCAAGTCCCAGTCCAGGAGGTTCCTCTTTATTGCCCTCTTGGTTTCCCTTCCAAGAGTCTAGCTGGGCCAGGTGTCCTACTTACCAAGCCCTTCTTCTACCCTGCCTCTTGGGCAGATTTTATTTGTTTTCAGAAGTTGCAACACAAAGCCGGTTAAAGGGAAAATGTACAGGTGTTGGAATTGAACAGTCTAGGTCAAATATCTCTTTTACCGGTCAGCTACTAAACCCTGGGAATATTATTTAACTTCTTGGGGACTCAGTTTTTACACCTATAATGTAGAAATGATACAAAGAAGTCCTATTATGCAGAATTGCTCCTGGGTTAGATAATATTTATATAGTGTCTGGCATTCTGTAGGTATTCAGTGATTTCTGTTATAATCCTAAAAACAATAGAATCAATGCTGGCAGTGACCTCATTGTTCTTATGGGTCTGTATCCCTGACTGCTTTTCCACACGTGTCTGAGATGGAAGGCATTCAGAGAGCTCTGGGAAAGAATGTGAAGATGGGCTGGTATGGGGGCTGTGAGGGCACTGGGGGACAGAGTCCTAGAGGCTAGGGGGAAGGAATGGGGAGGATTGAAGGCCTCAATGTAGATTTCTATTCTGTATCACTGGAGGCTCCTGATGCCCCGTCCTCAAGAAAGGTCTAAGATGTTCTTCACAGTTCTCCAATAAACTTCCTGAGACTTGCTAAAATAGTGTGACTTTTCAGAGAAAATCTCAAGCACAGGGCTACTCCCTGGGGGTTAAGGCAGTGCAGGCTTTCTAATAAAGAAAAAGACCCCTCTCTTTGTTTATTTTTCCTTGATTATGTTTTGTTTTCAAAATAGAGTGATTTAGCTCCAGTTTCCTTCAGAGCTTCCAAATGTTATCTGGGTGTGTGCTATGGTTCTAATTGCTAAAAGCTGCTCAGGCTGGTAGTCAGCTGGCAGGACTGTGGGAGATGAGGGTGCTTCAGGGCTGGACAGTCTGAAGGGTGATGCTTGGGTCCTCCGGTTGGCTCCCCTCTCTATTCCTTCATTTCTCTCCCGCTGCCGCCTTCTGAGGTCCATCCTGATTTGACCTCCAGTGAGAACTGCCCACTTCGTGCTGTGGAGGTGCCTCCCTTCCAGGCCGGCTGAATCTCAGTGCTTCAGCTTTGTGTTTCAGTAGCTTCATCTCAGTGCTTAGTCTTTGCCATTGTGAGAGACTGGCTGCTAGTTAGTGTGTGTGTGTGTGTGTGTATAAGTGTGTGCTTGAGGCGAAGTGGCAGTTAAGGTGACAGATGGAAGGGGGATAAAAAGTTTTTGGAAACTTCAGACATTTTCAGAGACTTATTCCCCATTTTTATGGAAATATGAAAAAAAGTGCTTTGTACCCTGTGATGCTGTTTTATGACATCTTTTGACATTCCTGACCTCATTAATTTTGCAGCAACACAATGAGGTTATTAATGTCCTCTGCGTTTACTTAGACCCGAGACTCTCATTTCCAGTCCCAGGGTTCTGCTCAACACGTCACTTTACCCTCCTAGGTAATAGGGTTGAATGTGCCAACCCATGATTCTTCCGCAGTATGTTTCCTAAGGCAGCACATTTTTATCCTGGGAATTGCCCAGCTTTACCTTGTCTGTCCATGTAAAATTTCTGGATGGTATTGATATCTGACCCTCTGGAGCACTAGAGCCTTTTTGCTAATGTCTCCAGTCAGGGATCCTAGGTCACCCCCTCTCTTGGGCACAGACTATGCTGCATGCCCACTTTGCATTTATTTAGAGCCAAGGCTTTGCACTTGCCCTGTTCTCCACATGCCCATTCTCATGCCCTCTGGCTCCCTGGGTAAGAAAGGTCTTTTCTGTTTGACTCTAAAGTTTCTTGTTCTGAACTTATGACCACCATGCCCTAACCGTCCAAACAGTCTTCATTTCTTCTCAAAAATCTCTGTAGTTCAGACAAATGGCAGTCTTTCTTACCCCTTGGCTGTGCTACCCTTGTTAGACACTTATTGAGGAATTCTTCTTTTGATAAAACTTCTTTTATAATATAATGTTTATTTTCAACCAACAGTAACTAAACACTAATTAATCAATATGATAGGGTCCCTGACATTAAGGAATTAATAATTTAGTGGGAAATAAACATAGCAATAATTCCAGTTCAGGATGGTAAATGCATAAAAAGAGACCTGAACAAATTTCTTTGGGAGTACAGAGCAGGAAACATTTAATCATACCCAAGGGAAAGAGGCTTAAGAAAGTGCATAGGAAAGAGACAGTAAACCAGGATGTGGAAGATAAGATTTTGCCCAGTGGGAACTTAAGGAGGGAGATCTGGGAGGGCCATGACAAAGGGAAGAGAAGTAAAAAAGACAAGTAGACACAGAGGCATGGGATCAATGCTACATTTATGAAATGGCATGTATTCCAGCGTGCCTGGAGCATAGGGACCATGGTGAGGAGTGGTGAGAGAGAAACTAGGGCCGAATGCTGAAAGACAGAGCTTTGTCCCACCTTAGTAGTTTAGTCTTTATTTCAGAATTAATTTGGAGCTTACAAAGGTATTTTTTAAACAATAAATGGTGACCTGATTTCATGTGGGTAGAAGATTATTGGGCTTGTGCCGATGACAAAGTTAACACTAGGGTCATGGCCATGAGAATCAGGGTATTTAGCTCATGTGTCTGTTTAGGCCACCTTAAGAGAAAAAAAGAAACACTACAGGAAAACAGTTAACAACAACAGATATAATTTTTTGCATATTTACTTTGTTCCAGGCATTGTGTTAAAAGCATTACACTCATCTCATTTAACCCTCACCTTGACTTCTATTAGGCAGTGACTGTTATCCTCATTTTAACAATAAAGAAACTGAGGCTTAGAAAGGTTAAATGATTTGCCCCAGATCACACAGCTAACAAAGTTGTTGACTGGGATTCGAATCCAGGATCGATTTCAGAGCTCATACTCTTAACATTAAGCTATACAATACTGCCTCTGGAAGACTTTGATCTTCAGCCATGGAGAGTTTGATGTGCTTGAGACACAACTCAGTGGACTCTTTTAGTGACTAGAATTATGGATCTGATCACAAAAGATAATTCAGGCCTTCCCAAGTAGATTTGGGAATCAATAGTTTATACGTAAATAATGGGTTTACTGAAGGAGATGAGATGGCCCGGGGAGAGTGTATATAGAGAGAAGAGATCTGAGGATAAAATTCTGAGAGCATTATCATTTAAAAGTACGCTTAAGGGTCAAGTGGAGGAGGCTGAACACCCAGAAAGAACCAAGAACTAGTAATCAGAGAGAGATGAGGAGAAGCAGAAGGAACAAGGAGAAATTTTAAGAAGGAAGGAACTGATCACAGTGTCATATGCTACGGAGAGGTCAGTACAGAAGATTTAAGTGACACGGAAGACTTTGGCCTCTTAGCCTGAAGTTCTTGGTTAAGCATGGCTCCTTATATCTTCTCCCTCCAGTTGTTTGAACTCTGTCACTCTCTGTTCTAAAACTCATGCTCCCAGTGTCTTCTCCTTTGTGTCTGAGGGACCCTCTGGGTGACAGCTCAACAGTGGAACAAAGACCATCAACACATCCTGAGCCCAGTGAATAGTGTAAGCCCCTCCTGATGCTGCCCATGAACTCTTCTGTGCATTCAACTGCTGTCTGGTAGCCCGTGCAGAAGCCCCTACCCCAGTTGTCAAGGGCCAGATCTTAAGAACCTAACCCTTCTTTTATTCTTACCAAGATAAAATTATCTTAAATATACCCTAGCGATAAGTGTCACTATTTTCCTAATGGGAAGAGGAGACAGCTATATATATATATATATATATAGAGAGAGAGAGAGAGAGAGAGAGAGAGAGAATACGTACACATATATAGTGTGTGTAACTACAATTATATAATCTAATAAATAGTAGGAGCATGTGGATATTTGTGAATGGAGGAAAGGAAAAAAGGGAGGAAGTTAGTTAACTCTGTAGTTGTTTCAACAGAGAGATATGATCTGAGAAAACTCAAATCTGACATTTCCCACCTCAGCAATCTGTACTTATATCCATCACTTTCATAGCCAGATTCAAGGATATTGGAACCCTGGTATAGGATTGATTGTTCCTCCAGTGCTTTTAATGCCATCATCTTTCAGGTTTAGTCCTCTGTGTCAGTCCCACTCTCTTAAGCCTGGTGGGTCCCCTAGAAACAGAGCTTGAGGTAGAAATTCTTGTTTAAAGGGTATATTGTCATGAGAAGATGAGTGAGGGTAATAGGATAGAGCAGGGAAAGAAAATTATGTGAGGCTGTGGTCTCAGTTGGAGACCAGCTTCAGCTTTGGTTCCTCAAGAAGCTCTGAAGCACACATTACATCACAGCTTTGGTCCCACCTGAAGACAAGAAGGCTGGCCTTTTGTATCTTTGTGTTAGGCACTCATTGACTTCTAGATGTGCTCTGGTGGGGATAACATAACTTCCTGGGTGAAGTGCCTCTCATTTGATCAAGGAAATTTTCTGTAGAAAGGGAGAACTCTGAGCCTTTAGTACTCAACACTCACTGCAAATGGGATATAGATGCATTGACTTGGTGAAGGGAATCTGAGTGGGACACCATTGGCGTTCATTGCAGTCATTGTTCCTTTTATGATATAAACTGGGCAGTCTGAACAAGTGTAAGACTTTGGGTGGACATTTGGGCAAGAGTGAAATGTATAGTTAGAGTTCAGGATGAAGTTAGTGTCTTTTATTTTAATTAAATTAAGCGTTATCATAATAAAATAGGTGTATGAAGTTTTACATTAAGTTTGAAATAACAACTAGAGTTAAGTCTTCGGTTATTGTTAAAGATAGAATTAAGGCTAGAATTGGTGAGATCATTAGGATTAGTGATAAGGTTAGATTTCAGCATTAATCTATGTTACTAGAGTATTGCTACGTTGGACTGGGATTAGTCTTAAAGATAGTCCAATGATATAATTAGAATTACAGTGGGTATTAAGCATAGGGGAGCATAAGGTAGGATAAGATAGAAGCGATGGGAATTTTTATCATCTAAGTCTAATGTGTACTTAGTCAATAACCTATCCTTGGTGAACTAAAAGATTTAAAATGCTTAGAATTTTTACTTTAGTATTTCATTTGTTTTCAAAATTAACTTCAGAGGTGGGGTTAGTAAGAAAGACTGGATGAATGCTCATTTGGGCCTTGAGTTATGAAGGATAGTTAGGCTGAGTTTAGAATAGAATCAGAGTTTGGTTAGGCAATGAAGTTAGAGTTCTGGTCAGAGAACAGGACATCAGGGTGGAGGAAAAGAAAAATGGCAGTGGAATTCTGGAGGATCTGACAATGGCTTATATTTGTATTCCAGCCTCTACCTGCCTGGCATCGGTCTCAGCTCAGCGTCTTCACTATGGTGGATCCCAGTGGCAACGAATCCAGTGCCACATATTTCATTCTAATAGGCCTGCCAGGATTGGAAGAAGCTCAGTTCTGGTTGGCCTTCCCATTGTGCTCCCTCTACTTTATCGCTGTGCTAGGTAACTTGACAATCATCTACATTGTGTGGACGGAGCATAGCCTACACGAACCCATGTATATCTTTCTTTGCATGCTTTCTGGCCTTGATGTCCTCATCTCCACCTCATCCATGCCCAAAATGATGGCCATCTTCTGGTTCAATTCCACTACCATACAGTTTGATGCTTGTCTGCTACAGATGTTTGCCATCCACTCCTTATCTGGCATGGAGTCCACGGTGCTGCTGGCCATGGCCTTTGACCGCTATGTGGCAATCTGCCACCCACTACGCCATGCCACTGTGCTAACATTGCCTCGTGTTACCAAGATCGGCATGGCTGCTGTGGTACGGGGTGTTGCACTTATGGCACCCCTGCCTTTCTTCATCAAACATCTGCCCTTCTGCCGCTCCAATATCCTTTCCCATTCCTACTGCCTACACCAAGATGTCATGAAGCTGGCCTGTGCTGACATCCGCGTCAATATCATCTATGGCCTCATTGTCATCATCTCTGCCATTGGCCTGGACTCACTTCTCATCTCCTTGTCGTATCTGCTTATCCTCAAGACTGTGTTGGGCTTGACACATGAAGCCCAGGCAAAGGCATTTGGTACTTGTGTCTCTCATGTGTGTGCTGTTTTCATATTCTATGTACCTTTCATTGGGTTGTCTATGGTGCATCGGTTTGACAAGCGGCATGACTCCCTCCTGCCTGTCATCATGGCCAATACCTATCTGCTTGTTCCTCCCGTGCTCAACCCTATCGTGTATGGAGTGAAGACAAAGGAGATCCGGCAGCGTATCCTTCGTCTTTTGCATGTGACCACCCACACTTCGGATCCCTAGGTGTCAGGAATCAAACTTCTTTTTCACAGGAGGTCCTTCAATTCAGATTTTAATATCAACAATTTGGAAGACAGTATTAGGAAAAAAATTCTTAATGAAAGCACAACTGATCCTTCAAAGATGAAACTGATTGGAGAATCTCCATCTGAGTAGGGGCAGCAGAACTGTATACTCCCAATCCTTATTTTTCAATATTATTTTATCCTTTAGTTCTTTGAGGTAGTCATGGTTGGAGGATTATTACTTCCTACTTAACCATTCAGTCCAATTCTCAAGTCCAAAAAATTCATATGGTTGCTTGCACTGATAGTTTATAGCATTCTGAGATAAGGGTGATATTTCTAAAAGACATTTACCAAAGGCTTAAGCAAGGCAAAAATAAAATAAATACAAGAATATAATACAATTAGATAATCTGGCTTAAAACCATGATTTCGTCTTCAGAATCCCCTACAATTTTGGATCTTAGGAAAGGAGACATACCTGGATTTCCCTCTTCAAAATGACCACAGAGAAAAAATAATTTCTTTTCTTCTGAGTAGCAATCCTTAAGAAAAGATTGAAAGTAAATTCACAAACCATTATATTTATCTACATTAATGAAAGATGATACACTGTATTCTGAGCATTTTCATAGACTGTGAAAATTTTTCCTTAATTTCCAATTTTCTTATCAATCTTTTGATTTAGGCAGGAATATGATTAGTTACCCCCATTGTACCAGTGGGGGAACTGATGTTCAATGAGATCACGCAGGCTCAAAAAAATTCTTTTGATGCCCAATCCCATATTGTGAGGAGGGAATATTAGACTAGTGGGATAGTGAGTTAGACATTCCAGAGTCTTGCATTTTCTAGTGGAGGTATTTAAGTTCCTTTCTCACTCATCCAGTATTGTATTTAGGAATTTCCTGTTAATGTTACTGATGGCTTTAATCTCAATAGTTCCTGGCCTATTTGCCATTGTACTTGTGTAGTAGCAACAGGAGTATGTTTGGGTAATTCCCAAACAGTGGCTAGTTTGGGAAATAGTATAATTAACAGTAGGGACATTCACTGGATATCTGGAGAGACACTACATGGAGAAATGCAGCTGAGAAAACCTAGAAGCTCATGGCAGAAAGAGCAGGGTTCGTTATAGACCAGGGAGTCAAGAGCAGGAAGTATTGTGAGACTGAGTAGGGCCAGTGGCCCGGGTGGCTAGCCAGGAAGCAAGGCTAAGTCAAACGTAGGTCCACAGAAAGTGAATAGAGTATATAAGTGAACACCATGTATTCCCAGGGCTCTGAGCTACCCTTCAGGGAATGCCCACAGCATCAAAGCTCAGAGATCAAGACCATAGGAGAGCTCGGTAAAGACTGCATCCCTGATAGCTGTACTTAGCATGAGTATGGTTCCAGAGGCCCACCCAGGAGCCCTACAAGCCAAGCACAGCACTCCCAGAAGAAGCAGAATGGGAAGGAGGGGTGTGGGCACTATAGGAGTACAGTAGGAATGAATGGGAGAGGAATGAGATCTCCATCCAAAAGAGAGGTAGGTAAGTGAGAGAAGCAGGTAGTATAGTAGAGAGCATGGCACATGGCCGGCCAGACTTTTCCAGCTATAGCTAGTAACACAGGACTACTTGGTACAGAGGATATGGAAAGAGCATATCTAATTTCTTGGACTGGAATCCAGAAGATGAGAATTGTGAGCAGTATGGAATCTGCTATGCCCAGGTGAGTGATGGCCAGCAGAGCATGGGGCATAAACTAGAGTCAGTGCTGGCTTTGGTCACTTTGAACTGTTTGGAGGGTCATCCCAGTTCCTGATAGTGCCTTGACATTGAAATTGAAAGAAAGAAACAGAATGAAAGAGAGAGAAGAGGGAGAAAGAGACAGATTTTTTTCATATTAGGAAACCAGTATATGATCACTGTAAACAAAAATCTTAGACACTCTGAAAATATAAAAGAAATAAAAATATAATAAAAACTCCAATAAACTTGTCACCTTAAAAAAACTATTGTTGGCGTTTTGGTGTTTATTCTTCCAGATTTTTAATAAGTGTTTGTGTACATGTTTCTGTATGCACATATGATGAATGTGTGTACCTGTATTATATTGTCTGAAATCCCATTGGAGACATAGATAGGTGGATAATAAAGAGATAAATCAGACAGACACATATAGTTTTCTTTTCCTGGGGATGCTGCCACTATCTTAGATTTCAAAAAGGATTCCAAGTTTATGATAGTTTGTATGCTCAGGATAAAGTTTCACGGTTTTGATCCTAAATGGATTAACCATTTGGTGAATGTAAATACAAACACACATCCACACACACATCCACATACACATCACCACCACCACCACCTTCTTGTGTTTCTCAATAAGTACTAAATGCCAGATACAGAGACAAAACTATATCCAGTCATTTACTTCATAAATACTTACTGGGTCATCCAGAAGAGCCTGGAGTTAAGAACTAGGATAAGAGGAAAAGGCTGCCTCTTGTAGGAGATTTGGCTAGAAGTTAGGGTATGTTTAAAGACCTTCATCATATACGTTTTACATGGGCATCATTTTACCATCCCCATTTCCTTTATTTGGATATTCTTGTCTCTGGCCCCACCATCTCAGCTATTGGACCTTTGTTGGGCCCTAGAGAAGTCTGCATAATATGGAATTTCAGTCTGCAAGTCCCTTATTCATTTTTTTTTAGGTTTTACCTAGAAATGATTTGTAAACATGTCTTGTGTTCTCAATTCTGACTAGCTATTCTCTAGTCAAGATACTCCCCTGTTGCCTGGACACTTGTCAAAACCTCCACACTGGTCTCCTTGCCTTAAACATCTTTTGCATCAGTCCTAAATCCCACATAGCTTATAGGAGTTTTTCCAAACACAACTCTGATTAACTTCCCTGCTTAAAAATCATCAGAGATCTTTTATTACTTCCCATAAAAATTTGCACTTCTCAGAATGACAGTAGCCTCCTTTCCCCTTTTATACTTGTTCCCATCTTACTTTTCCAGTATAATATCTCTAATTTTTCCACATACCATATTATTCAGCTACTTTACTTGGTGTCTCTCATTGATTTTATGTACTTTTAAAGCCTCTGTTTCACTCTATTTCTGTTGTCTGATTTGATTTTTGCCATTTTTCTTTTTAGTAACACATTATTAAATGAAGCTGTTTATGATTTGTCAGGCCAAAAGAAGTATTCCCTCTTCAATGTTCCCAGACTTCTTGAAAGACCTTTAGAACTGGACCATTTCCAGTTCAGAAAGGTTTGAGTGAGACCTCTGAGTTGTATCTATTTAAGATAATAAGGTACCTTATATCACTCCTTTAATTACATTGAGATAAGACTCTCTTGGATGCAATAGACATACATGTGAAGAGTCATTGCCTTCCACTATGTCTGGCCGCCGCCTTTTTTTTTTTTTTTGGCCTTCTTGACATAGGCAGATCTGAACTTGGGAAAGGATTATATTATAACATTGGTTTAGGCTTTCAGAGTTGATACTTATTGTTCATCTCTTAAACAAAGTACTTTCAAACTTCTTGTCCACTCCCCTGGCAACTCAGCTTTTCATCTTAGATTTGATCCAAAGGGAATGAAGCTGATGCAGAACTTGCCATTTCCCTTCCTAAGGGAGCCAACAAGGATGTAGGGTTTTTAACTCTAACAAAGTTGAAGAATGAGGGTGTGGATAATCTGGAGCAGATCTGAAATGGGGTTATAGAAGAGGATGCAATTGTCAGTGTCAGACTTCATTATGGAATCTGTCAAGCAAGGGGGTCTCTTGGAGAAAAGGACATTCCCAAGAGGAGTTATAAGAAGAGTTAGCGCTGAGGTGGGTGGTACCATATCACATGATCAACACATTTATTTATTCACTTATTCAATAAAACTTCATGAAAAAATTAAAAATGCCTTTTTCATGTGTTTTTGCCCTAGATTTTCCTCTTTGTTAATTCATAATTTGCCTAGAAAAACCCTATATATTTTTTCAAGATGAAATAAAAACATTCTCCCCTTTGTAGAGGTTTGTCCGATCTTCCCAGGACAGTTCTGGCAAGAACGGATTTGCAGTCCCTAGTAATCTCTTGCACTGAACTTTATTATGGTATGTATAAGTCTACAGTCTAATTGTGTATTTACATGCCTTTATCCTGGCACAAGATTGTGAGTTTCTATAAAGAAATGACCATATTTAACATATTTCTCAGTCTTTAATCCACAGCATTGCTTCTAGTACAAAGTAAATGGTGAACATCCATTTGTATCGTGAAGAAGCCTGATGGTCTTCCCACTGTATTAGCATAGACTAGGAATTTTCAGTGTTTGCTGAGGGTAGCAGGTTCCTATGAGGCTATAGAAAGTGTCTTTTTTGATACCCAGACCCTGCGATATTTCATAATTACATCAGCCTTGGTATTTCCCCCTCAGGACCCTGAGCATGGCCTCCCTGATGGGCTTGGACTTGACATTGTAGATGATGGGGTTGAGCACAGGGGGCACCAGCAGATACACATAGGCAACAAAGGCATGTACAATGGGGAGCATGTGCCTCCCAAAATGGTGGATCATGGACATGGTGATACCTGGAATAAAGAAGACAAAGACAGCCAGGATATGGGAGACACAGGTGTTGAGGGCCCGATGAGCTCCCTGGGAGAGGCCAGCCCTAGGACCGTGGGCAGGATGAGAGTGTAGGATAGGACAATGAGCAGGGAATCTATGCCCCCAGGGGACAGTACCACATAGAACCCATAGAGGATGTTTATGGTGATGTCAGCACAGGCTCTTCTCATCACGTCAGGATGGAAACAGAATGAATGGGATAAGAGGGTCTTATTACGGCAGAAGTTCAGACATTTAAGTAGGAATGGTCCTGGGAAGAGAGACAGGGTAGCACAGGCCACAATGGCCAGCCCCATCCTGATGATGACATTGTTTGTGAGGACAGCTGCATAGCACAGGGGGTTGGAGATGGCCACAAAGTGGTCAAATGACATGGCCAGGAGCACTGAGGACTCCACCATGGAGAAAGAGTGGAGGAAGAACATTTGGACCAAGCAGGCATTGAAGCCAATGAGCTAATGGTCAAACGAGAACACAGCCAGGGTGGTGGGCATTGTGGACAGGGTGAGGCCCACAACGGTGACCACCAGTATGGACAGGAAGTAGTACATGGGCTGGTGCAGTTTGGGGGTCCTCCTCACAGCCAAGAGGATCAGGCAGTTTCCAGTGAGGGCTGGGCTGCTCTGTACATGGAGGAGAAGGGGATGGAGATCCAGCCATGAACAACCTCCAGCCCTGGAATGCCAATCATCAGGAAAGCAGGTGGCTGGAAGAAGGAGATGTTGCCAAAGGACCAGGAAGGGAGCATCCTTGTGGGATAGATGAGGTCTCCAGAAAGATGTGATCTCTTCAATCTGGGTAGACACTTAGAGAATCCAGGATGATAGGAAAGAAAAATCTAGTATTGAGTCCCAATTCTAAAAATCAATTCTATAACTGGTTATATTATTCACCAATATGTTTAAAACCTAATAATGATAACAATTTAAATCTTCACTGACTCCCTATTATATTGTATTTCATATACTATGCTAATGCATTTACCTAGATTCTCTCACTTTATTATAAAAATCATAAATTTCTTTTTAAGGCTGTTCCCTCTCAGCCACAGTACTGGGCCCTAAGAGTCATGTCACTATTACATAATCTTATCTATCCTGCAAAAGTTCATCATCCTTAACATTGAGCTCTGGTATGACTGACGAAATGAAATTTCTCTGCAGGAAACAGTGATTAGAGTTCAGAGAAACTGGTCATTGTCTACTTGTTGGCCAGATTGAGGATGTGTTATTTCCATGTGCATAGGGAGAAAAGGAGAATACCTGTTTGGAGAGAGATAAGGATCATTGAATCAGATATGCAGAAAGAGACAAAGATGAGAGTTCCTGTAGTCCCATAGAAAGAGTGTCTGAAAGAGTGAGAAGCTGCTTTTTTTCCCCCATGGAGATGGCTTTGCACTTCCTGAAACCACTTCCTAAGGTCACATGTTTTTCTTGCTCTTGACTTTTGTATGATACATTTTTGAGTATAATAAATTGATTTGCACTTAAGCATTTTTGACTGAATTTCTCCATCTCAGAATCAACAGAGACTTTGGACAAGGCCGTCTTCCCCCTCCTATTATACAGATGAGGAAACTGAGACTCAACTCTAGTGGCTGACTTCTGAATGAACGGCTCATATATTGTAGTCCTGGATGTTGAATCTGAGTCTCTCTCATTCCAAATCCAATATTCTTTTCTGTGACCTCTTCTTTAAATGAGACAAAGTATGTGAAAAATTGTCTTAAATGCAAAGCACCACAGACATGATTTTTGTTGTTATTGTCTAACATGTTGTATATCTCTAAATCTTTCACTGTATATTATTCCTTTAATCTTCACGATTATCCTGTGATGTAGACCCCGAAGGGATTACTATCCCTACTTTAGGGATGATGTAACTGAGGCTCAGAGAAGAGACTGGTTTATGTTACTCCCTTGCTTAACACCCTTCAATCATTCCCCAGTGCACTCTGATAAAATGCTTGTGATATGATGACATATGATGATATTGACCCATCATTTTTAAAAAAAAATTTTTATTGGAGTATAGTTGATTTACAATGTTGTGTTAGTTTCAGGTGTACAGCAAAGTGAATTAGTTATACATATACATATGTTCACTCTTTTTTTTTTTTTTTTTTGGATTCTTTTCCCATATAAGCTATTGCAGAGTATTGAGTAGAGTTCCCTGTGCTATTAGGGTTCTTATTAGTTATCTATTTTATATACAGTAGTGCGTATATGTCAGTGCCAATCTCCCAGTTTATCCCTCCCAACCCCTACCATCTTGTATCTGCCTAACTCTCCACCCTTATCACGTAACGGACTAACGCTTGCTCAGTATTCTTTAACGACACTGACCTTATTTCAGTTTATTAAAAAAGCCAAGTTACTTCTTCACTTTGGGGCTTTCCTGTTCATCCAATATCCCTCTCTTTGCTTTTCTCATGGCTGGCTCCTCAGTCTTTAGATCTTAAATATCATTTTCCCAGAGACCATTTGCGATGACTCTCACTAAGTAGGTGCCCAGAGCCCATTATCCTTACCCCACACGTTCTTAATTTCCTTTATACCATTCTACACATTTTATAATTTTATGATTGCTTCTTTCCTTGAAATCTTTTGTTCTCTCTTGCTAGACTGTATGAGCCATGAATAGAGCAGCCATATGGTTTTATTTGCTGACACATAGCTCTTGCATAGTGCAGTGCCTGGCACAGAGCAGATTCTCAAATATTTGCTTGTTTGAATAAATAAATGACAGAATCAATAATCAAACTACAAACTCATGAAAGAGAGGAAATAAAAGAAAATTTCTGTTTCCTTTTCCTCCAGATACTAGGATCAGTGGTTGATTTTGAAGAAGAGTGTGGTTGAGGTCTTTCCAGAAAATAATGCATTATAGAATCAGAAACACATTTGATTTATGGATGACTGGGCATAGAAGAAATTTCCAATGAAGTGTTTGGTTAAATGTCTGAAAAAATGAATTCATAACAGGTCAACAATGAATCTCAGGTATTTGGGTCTATCCATACTCTGCTTTGAGAAGTGTGATGGGGGCTCTCACAGACACTATGTGTACTTACAATCTTACCATTGGATGATCTGCTTAGAATTAAAGATAATGGATGTCTTTTCATCAACTCATTCTATCTGCCCAATATGCCTTACATCTGTGCTCTCCTTCCCATTTTTCAGCCCCTAATTCAATTGCTCATAATCTCATCATTTCTCTTATGGTTTTCTTAGGGTGGCTGCTTGGCTGGTATCATTTCTCTCCACCGCTCCCCTCCTCTTGCAGATTTCTTGAACTGCTTTAATCAGCTCAATTTTCCTAAGGCACCGCATTGAAATTGGCATATCCCTGCTCCACTGAACTTCTTAATCATTCTCTAGGCCAGTCCATCAGTGCATTCAGCTGGAGCTCTGTACTGTCACTTGGATGTATATTCCTTCAAGGCTCTAGCATCTCTGGGGCAACTGCAAGGGCAGATACCCTTGGTTTTCTTTCCATGGTTTGTAATTTCTGGAGTAAAACTATCATACAGCATGAAACAGATATGATGCATTTCAACTTATTTTAATGTAGAGAATTAGAGAAGAGATTTCTGGACCCAGCTATGCCACTATATCATTGAGTTGTGCTGGTTATATAAGACACATATTAGAAAGTAGTCAAGTTTTGATGAACAATGAATTCCCTCAACTCTGAAACAACATCGTGAGACAGATGTTTCTCCATGTATATCAGTGAAGACACTGAGGCTTGGAGAAGTCAAGTGTCTAGTGGGGAGAGAGCGTAGAATGATCTAATCTTGGTTCTGTTTGCCACAAAATACCTTGTTCTTCCAAATCTGTTTGTCACAGATTGCACCCTGGTGCCAGGCTTACTAAAAATTTGTCAGTTTCTCCTTATGGTGCTCAATTTCCTCACCTGTAAAAGGGAACTGGACTAGATTATCCATCTTTCTAATTCTGGCATTCTATGATTGCAAGATCCAGTGGTCCTAAAATAGAGTTATTTTTTAATTTCCCACCTCTTTACTTTATTCTGTTTTTTTCCCCTCCTCTAAATACCCTTCCCCTAAGGTTTTCTTGCTCCTAACCTTTTGTTTTTGCTAAACAACCCTCCCCCACGCCCAACCATTTCTTTCTTCCCTGCTGTTTGTTCATTCATGTCTCTTAGAGACCCCATTCAATCATTCCGTCACTTACATGGTAATTTCTGCTTTCTCTCTCCTCTCAGCTAGCTTGAGCCTCCCAAGAACAGTAATTCTGATTTATATTGATAAGGCTCCATTCAGCACAATGTATGGTATATCTTGGGAATTTGGTTGTTTTGATGAATGAAAATTTTACTAGAGAGATTTGCAGACTATGCTTGTGTGTTGCCAAGCATGAACATTTCTCTTTTTCTAGAATGGCAGCCCAGAAAAGATTTTGCATCCTCAACCATTACCAATTCAGATCATCAATATAGGTGTCATTCTTAGAAATAAAGTCTGGGACTCTGAGCCTTTCTCTGAGCTAATCAGAAGCCTCAGCAAGAGATTCTCCTTGATCTCTCCCTCATTCAGAATATGAAACTACCATTGAGGATACTCAATACCCTCTGTGTCCATATTTCTCTGCTACCTCTGCCTTCTGTCATTTATTTCTATTTGACTCTTGTTTTGGAGGAGGAGAGGAGGAGGTAAAAGAGGTGCCCTCCAGGACT
The DNA here is from genome assembly GCF_039906515.1 of Pseudorca crassidens. NCBI lineage: Eukaryota > Metazoa > Chordata > Mammalia > Artiodactyla > Delphinidae > Pseudorca > Pseudorca crassidens. The sequence continues at coordinate 49,060,202 of NC_090304.1, read as the reverse complement.
CTGGGCATAGAGAAGGGTCTGAGTCTCAGTCCTGGCTACTCACCCTGGCTGCTTCCCCAGGCTGTTTTGTTGTACCATATCCTATAGAAGCCCAGGAAGACCCTGCAGCCAAGACACTCCCCTTTTATGCTGCTGCAGGGAAATGCAGCCCATCTCCAGGGACATCAAGCTTTGTGTCACAGAGAAATTACTCTCTGCTGAGCTTCACCCCTGGGATGGGAACATGTGATGAGAGGGTAAGGAAGATGGAGGAGGCTGAAGGGAGCTCTCAGGAGAAAGGAAAACCCAGGGAGATTAGAGACATGAGCCATCAGAACTCTCGGGAATGTAGAGACTCTGGTTATCTAGCCCAGCCCTCTCTAAGACATGCTTTCAAAAGGTTCACTGACATGCTTCAGTGACCCATCTGTACTGTTTACCTCATTTTTAAAAAGAGTATCTTTCTATTTTCTGGAAAGAGGCAGAGTTAGCCAACATGGGGGTAAGATTACTTGTGACTAATAACTAGATGGAACCCTCAGTAGGTCATGAGAAAAGAAGCAATGCCTATGTCACAGAAGGAAAGATGCTTTTCACCAAAAGAGCTTTTAAGAACTGAAGGAACATGATGTTTGGACATGGATATTGAGATAACTAACCAAGGTTTTGGAAACCAGGAAGTGGTAAGTACTCTGAATACCCTCGTAAGACATATACACATCACAGAGTGGGAGATAAAGTCCTCAAACATTAGGCCGCCTGACACATCAGTGAAGTTCTTATAGGTTTAGTGTTCTGTGTCCTGTCAGCATACCTTCTCCAAGGCAAAAGGCATGTTATTGCACCTTGTCCTTCCTGCTGTCAGCAAAGAGGCACAGCACCTGTTAGTCTTCCTTGGATTTTAGAGAGAGCACATATACCCTTAGGAATAATTCAACAGGTGTGTAGCAGGCTGTCAGTTTTGAGAGGGCCTAGAACAAGAGAGGGTTTTGCAGCAAGTGTTGCAAAAATCTATGTCACTTGGGCCATATAACTTGGTAAAACCATGATGCCTG